>NC_143058.1:25270000-25870000 GCF_052426305.1 Pelodiscus sinensis | reverse complement strand
TTAACCCTCGTGGAATGAGGGTTACAGGGCTGCCAAAATAGCGCATCCGCTATTTTGAGATCAATCTCGAAATAGCAGGCATGTTCAAAAGACGCGGGGTATTCTGGTTCTTCTGGTATCCTGAAATATCCCTGCTGTGTAGATGTACCTTGGTGTGTGGGTTATACATGCACAGGTGCAACTTCTGTTAAAATGAATAGAAGCTATACCAATGCTGAATTTGACTATAGTATTTTCAGTGAATATTGTGAGGGCGGGGGCAAGCCCAAATCACCTATGAATATTTGTTTGAAGATTTCAGTGAATTTGCTTGAACCATGTTTATACTCCTCCTATGTTCACAAATATTGTAGGAAATTTAGGATTATTATGTTCATAGGAACAGTGCATTTTGAGCAGATGTTGAAGTATATTCACTGTAAATGGATTTTAACTTTAAAAATGCAATAATTCTTATCAGATGCTTGACTTTTAAAGTTTTCCTAATCAAATCAAAATACAGATTGACCAGTCAAAATGAATGACCATCACTTAAATTTAGAATATTTGCAGTAAGCTCGACATGGATAAACTTTATTATTAAAAAAAAACCTGCAGAAATTATTCAGCAAATTATTTTAAATATTAAATAAGTTTTAAAAAATATTAACAAATAATTTGCAAATGGAAGAAGAGCCAAAAGTACTACTATACTTTATCTGCTCCCCCAGCTCTATTATTCAATTTTTGGATTGCAAATATCAATTAAGTTGTATTAAACATGTTTACATCACCAAATATACTTTGTAATATCACCCATAAAGTGGTCAATAATTCCTCTTCCTGTAAATAGTTTTAAATGTATTCAATTATATAAACTCTTCCCACCTTTGAAAAATAGCCCCGTACCATCACTTTCTTCTATGAAAATGGTAGATTATATGTTGGCATTATTTTCAGTTCTATTTAAAAAAAACACAAAAAGAAATTATACAGCTATTATCATTATAAATTCTTGGACATCACCATCTGCTCTGGATCTTTTTCAATACCAATTAAAAGCAGCAGGTTAACTGTCATTTGGTTCATTAAAATAAGCAATACACAGACTTTTAAACAAGTTCTGATGTAGGGTTATTTACATGAAAAGTGAAGATTAAAATTAATATGGATGTAGAGTATAGTGTGGGATTTTAGCAATTCATGTACCATTAAAGAGGTGGGTGCATTTTTGGGAATAGTAAATAGCTCTCATTTTAAAAATCTAAGCTTTTGGTAGATTTGCTTGAACCTCTTTACTGCATACATCTACCCCACAGCTTCTTCTAGCGCCAGAGTTGTGCTGCATTATAATACATGCTCAAAATTAGTTACGAAACCAGAGTTAGCTGTTTTGAGGGTCTGTAATTGAAAAAAATGCCCTCTGAATAAAATAAACATACCTTGAGGTGTTATGAGAGTACTGTGCACTTCTTCAACTCATGGCAAAATAGTTTTCCACAGAAAGCCACAACATTTCTGCATGTTTCTTTGTGCAGTTTATTTTTCTTGAAATGTATAGGGGCATTTATGCCAGTGGATTACTAGTGTATATGAACAGTATGACACAGACAAACTGTGCACACCTATTTCTTAAAAAATAGTATAATCTTTTTTCACCTGTTATAATGTCAATCTCCCTGTCAGGCATACAGGAAAAGTAACTCAAATGAGTCCAAAAAGAGCAACTTCAAATCAGACAAAAAAGGGTGCCTCCCTCTTCCAAAATGTCTGTCAAAGATTCTTCATGTACTAAGGGTCTGCTCCGAAACCCAATGTAAGAAAACTAGAATCTTATCATTGATATAAGTGGTTTTAGAATTGGGCCTTTAAAGAATTGGATGCCATTGTGTGCTCTCCAAACTAAATGGAAGCGGAGAAAGGAAAGGCCCAGTTTTGAAGGTAATCAGGTTATTTCCACATTTCTAAAATGGAATAAATCCATTTTGGGGCCTGAAGGGTAAATAAATGTTGGAAAAGTTCTTTACAAGAAAAGATGGCAAAACAACCATATAGATACTGTCTTGTTACATTAGTCTTAAAATAAGCCCAAGGCATTCTCATACTTTTCTTTATGTTATCTATGCCTGTAATAAAAAGAAACATGTCTTCTGATTACTGAGCTTTCCATTATCTCAAGTCCAACCTTAATTTTCCTCTTTTGAGGTGCTTTGTTTACTTTTGGTTCTGTATTGCAATCCAAGTTTTTAAGTCTCTTGTAGTGTTGGGAATTAAGTTGACGTCTGTGTCAATTTCCATTGACTTTAGTGGGTATTGTTATTTAATAGGTGAACATCTTCTTTGTCAAAAAATCTAACTTCTTGCACAGCAGGGAAAAATAAGTATTAATCTACCTGAAAAGGGAATATGTATATAATGATATTATCACACATATGTTAGTATCACATGCTTTTACTGTATATGCATTTTACCTTAAATTGCATGAATTTACACTGTCCCAAGAGCCAGAATAAGTTTTAAGAGAATTTCCAAAAATGTTGAAGAATTTTGAAAAAAATACTGCATATGCAGTGCAAAGTTTCTCCTAATTTTATTATATGTCCACAAAGGGTGCATCTACGCTGCAGCGCTTAACTCAAAATAAGCTACACAAATTGAGCTACATCAATTGCATATCTTATTTCAAAATAGCTTATTTTGAAAAAGGGAGCATCTACACAGCACTTATTTCAAAACAACACTCTTCTTCCAACTTCCCTTATTCCTCATACAATGAGGATTACAGGAGTTGAAGTAAGAAGTCCTCCAGTTTGATAGTATTTTGACACTATTTTGAAATAACTGCCTGCTGTGTCGATGCAGACTAAGTTATTTCAGAATAGTGCTAGTTATTTTGAAATAGTGTTGCAGTGTAAATGTGCCCAAATTGACAAACCAAATCAAATCAAGTCAGCGAGGCAAAGCAGCTGTTTAATGCTAAGCAAATTATATTTTTGAAGAATTCAGAGCTTAGATTGTAAGTTTGAGAATATCAACTCAATTTGGTAGATATTTGTGCTGCAAAATTTGTGAGTTTTTGAAAAATATAAATTAAACATATCTATTTTTGTTTAGCTGTAATCACATTGATACAAAAATTTCTTGGTATGGACATCTTAATAATATGGAATTTAAATATGCAGGGTCTTACATTTAATAACCAACGGGAGTTCATAGACATTTTGTCTGTCTAGTTAAAAAAAAAAAGAACCTCACTGCAGCTCCTGTTTTTAAGTCTCTTGTGGGGTTGGGAATTAAGTTGATGTCTGTGTCAATTTCCATTGACTTTAGTGGGTATTGGAACAAACCCTTGTTCTTTCTGTAACCCACTGTCTCCATTGTTGTGATCCAAAAAATCTGATTGCCAGGATAGAGAAGACGCAGTGTGTGTGTGATTTATGTTTTGCTTGTGTCTGTTGTCTTCAGAATATGGATGTGTTACCAGACGAGTTCACATTGTCAGAGAATTTACTTTTTTAAACATAGTTTCTTCATTAATTTAATAAACAGCCATTTTTTCATGTTTTTAAGATTTTGAATGTGGACTTTGATGTATTCATACCACATGGTCATATTGCAACAAACTTTCCAACACACACATACAGCCATGTAGATTCTTTTAAAAAATAGTATCAAAGGAGAATTACTCCTAGGTTCCTGCAGAGATCCACAGGAAAAGCTTTCCCTAGAGCTGGCTGAGTTCAACTTTTCCCATACACATGCAAGCTGCACAGGAGTCAGATGTTCCAGCATCTAATTTACCCTGAAGAGAGGAGAAGAATCTTGTAGACAGACAGCATACAGCAGGGGTGGTAGGAAGCAAAAAGATTTAAGGAGAAGAAGCACTGAATGGAGGAAAAGTGAAAAGCCAAATGAAACCATAGGAAATTAAGGAACATATACTTTTCTGTATCTGTATGGTGCATGCATTGATATCAGTGGAATTCTCATGAATGAGAGAGGCATGCATGAGACCCTAAACTGCTGGATAAAAAACTAAAAGGTGAGCTATGGTATAATGAAGAGAATAATATAAAGTGATTGGGAAGAAAATAAATGGGATAAAAGACAGACATTTAAAAGGGGATGGGGTGAGGTCACAGAAAACCCCACGGGGATGCCTCCCTTGGAGTGCTAAAAAGGCCACTACCACTCACTTTCCTGCTTTCTGGGGCTTTTCACTGCCCAGTCCTGCTGGGCCAGCTCCCTGGTTCTCCCCCTCTCCCTCCCCCCCAGCCATGGCACGGAGCTGAGACTCATGCCCCTCCCTCCTCCCCCTGCCCCCCCGCCCCGAGAAACAGTACAAGCACTAAAGCTCTGCAGGTCCAAGGAAAATGCAGTTTTTGGCCCAGCTTCCTGGGATACCGCTCCTCAAATGGGTTCAAAACCCCAAATGAATGATTTAGGTAAGCCCCCTTTAACATGCACGGGGTGTGTATGTCCACACTGATTGCTCTCCCAGGTCATAATTATTTTCACTGAGTTTGATAGAAAATAAAAGTGTTTTTATTAAGTACACGCAATAGGATTTAAGTGATAATAAGTAAGAACAGGAAAGCAAAATAGATTACAAACTCATAATAACAGAAAGCACTTAGTTTTAGGGTGAGTTTGTAATAAGTTTGTACTGAAGTTTTAGTGTAGAAGTAGCTGTTCCTTTCCCAGCCAAGCCTTCTAAACCAGGGAAGTCTCCTTTTCACCGGCATCTCTGGTTTGCCTGTCAGGTGTGCCAACCAAAGACCCACATTCATACTTGCCTATTGTTTTTAAATATTCCCTTTTTGCATGGGAAGTTACCTGGCCAGTTGGGATGGACATGAGACTTCCCCTGACCAACCACTGCCACACTTACAGCACAAAAGTGCTTGTTTAATAGTTGGTCATCAAGACAGTGAGGATAACACCCGTGATGGCTTTCATTCACACATTAAAACACCATAAAACCCTCTACACTCCTTATGTCTAATTTTAAACACAAGAATGATACATACACCAAAAATAAGATAAACTGATGCATTGGATTATGACATGAAGATTGATAGGTTACATGAACCATTTTGTCCCAAGCACTTTTTAGTAATGTGCACTCATGTCTATAAGTCCATTTTATAAAGCATGGGGCAGGGGAGAGGTCCATCACAAGGAGGCTTTGGTACATAATTCATGGTACAGCAGACTTCTGATAATCCGGCACCTTTGGGACCCAGAGGATGCCAGATTATCGGATATGTCAGAGTATCAGGAGGTACTCTGGCAGGGGGGCTGTGATGAGACCTGGGGAGGGAGGCTGTCGGGGGGGAACGGTGTGGCGTAGGGCGAACCAGGTGCTGGTGAGGGGCAGCACTGCGGGACCAACCTGGTAGCACCCGAGCTGCTCTGCCTCAGGGCTTCCCCAAGTCCGCTGCTGGTCAGTTTCAGCAGCGACGGACTTAGGGAAGCCGTGGGGCAGAGCAGCTAGGGTGCTGCCGGGTTGGTCCCGCAGAGCCACCCCTCACCTGAGTGGCTCTGTGGGACCAACCCAGAAGCACCCCAGATGCTCTGCCCCAGGGCTTCCCCAAGTCCGCCCCTGGTCGCAGCATGGGGCAGAGCAGCTGGGGTGCTGCCGTGTTGGTCCCACAGCACTGCTCAGGTGAGGGGCGGTGCTGTGGGACCAAACGGGCAGCACCCTAGCTGCTCTGCTTGCCCTTCCCCAAGTCCACTGCTGGTCAGTTTCAGCAGCAGTGGGCATGGGGAAGCCGTGCGGCAGAACAGCTGGGGTGCTGCCAGGTTGGTCCTGCAGCACCACCCGTCACCTGAGCAGCGCTGAGAGACTAACCCAGCAGCACCCTAGCTGTTCTGCCCACCCTTCCCCAAGTCCGCCACTGGTCAGTTTCAGCAGTGGCAGACTTGGGAAAGTCATGGGGCAGAGCAGCTGGGGTGCTGCCGGGCGCCAAGCAGGGGGGTGAGGGGCAGCATTGCAGGACCAACCCAGCAGCACCACAGCTGCTCTGCTCTACTCTGCACCACTTCCCCAGGTCCGCAGCTGGTGAGTTTCAGTAGCAGCAGCAGCAGACTTGAGGAAACGGCGCAGAGCAGCTCCAATTGTCTGGCTGACCAGAGCACATCTGGGTTCCAGTTGGTGCCGGACTATTGGGAGAGCCAGACCACTGGATGCCACCCAACTTCTCAGCAAAACAATCAAGGACTTGGAAGAGAAAAAAGAGTCTGTGCCACTTTTGTGCCACTTCTATTTCCAGAGGTCTACTGAGGAACATTTGGGGCTCTTGGTGTAGGTTAGAGCAGCCTCATGGTTTGCTTAACTTCTAATGGGGACGGGTGGCTGGAATCTTGTATCTGGTAGCCCATGGCATGCAGGGATCACTATCATAACAGGGGAGAGCTAAAGCACAGTCCCTGTGCCAAGAGGATAATGGAGTCTCTTTACACTGGTGATTGTATCTGGTGCCTGGCAAAAAGCCAGCTGATCCAGTGTAAAAGGATAGGAAGATACAGGTAAAATGTGAACTGTACCCTTTTGGTGGCAGATCGATGGCATCCCACTTATTGTGTGTCTAGTTTGGGGTGCTTTTTGTCATCAGAGTCTTCGCTGATGGAGTCATCCCAACAATCCCAGTTGCCAAATTGATCACATGAGAGCCAAGCAATTTTTCCTTTGGTCCATTGTTCTCTGGGGAATTTTGTAGTTCTGTAAAAAGAATGTGGCACATCCTTCACATTGTTTAAGAATAAAGAAGTTAAACACCTGTTCTGTAGTGAAAGATAGGAACACTATACACTAGGTTTAGCTCAGAGATCTGGAAGAAAAGCTGGCTAAGATGACTCAAGAGTGCAATAATCAGTGGTGATCTAGTTATACAACTGAAATGATGAGTATTTCCTGCTTTTCTTACATGTAGCAGGGCTCTGACCCCAAGAATTGACTCTCAGGTGTTAAGAGTATGATTTCACTTGTGTTGTAACCTAAGAAGAGTAATTATTCTGTTACTAATCCCATTCTTTGTTACATATTCCACTGGCCTTTATATTCCTTTCTCAGGGTATGTCTACACTACCCTCCTAGTTCGAACTAGGAGGGTAATGTAGGCATACCGCACTTGCAAATGAAGCCCAGGATTTGAATTTCCCAGACTTTATTTGCATAAGCGGGGAGCCGCCATTTTTAAAACTCTGCTGATTTGAACCCCGTGCAGCGTGGCTACACGGGGCACGAACTAAGTAGTTCGAACTAGGCTTCCTAGTTCGAACTACCGTTACTCCTCATTTCACGAGGAGTAACGGTAGTTTGAACTAGGAAGCCTAGTTCGAACTACGTAGTTCGTGCCCCGTGTAGCCGCGCTGCACGGGGTTCGAACCAGCGGGGTTTTAAAAATGGCGGTGCCCCGCTTATGCAAATGAAGCCCGGGAAATTCAAATTCCGGCCTTCATTTGCAAGTGAGGTATGCCTACATTACCCCGCTAGTTCGAACTAGCGGGGTAGTGTAGACATACCCTCAAATACTATCTATTTGGGGGGCAGGGATCTGAAAATTATGATTGTTAGTGATACAGACTCCAGACACATTTATATGAGTTTTGGAAGGACTTCCCAACCTCTCACTGAGGGTATGTCTAGACTACATGGCTCCGTCGACAGAGACATGTAGATTTGTTTTTTTGTCCAGTTCTGGCGCCACATTTCAAGAAAGATGTGGAGAAATTGGAAAGGGTACAGAGAAGAGCGACAAGACGGTCTAGAGAACATGACCTATGAAGCCAGGCTTCATGAACTGGGCTTGTTTAGTTTGGAAAAAAGAAGATTAAGGGGGGACATGATAGCGGTTTTCAAATATCTAAAAGGGTGTCACAAGGAGGAAGGAGAAAATTTGTTCCTCTTGGTTTCTGAGGACAGGACAAGGAGTAATGGGCTTAAAGTGCAGCAGGGGAGGTTTAGATTGGACATTAGGAAAAAATTCCTAATTGTCAGGGTGGTCAAATATTGGAATAAATTTCCAAGGGAGGTGGTGGAATCTCCCTCTCTGGAGATATTTAAGAACAGGTTAGATAGACATCTGTCAGGGATGGTGTAGACGGAGCTTGGTCCTGCCTTGAGGGCGGGGGGCTGGACTCGATGACCTCTCGAGGTCCCTTCCAGTCCTATGATTATATGATTCTATGAAATGAAGCCGCAATTTAAATGATCCCGGCTTCATTTAAATTTACATGGCTGCCGCGCTGAGCCGACAAACAGCTGATCAGCTGTTTGTCCGCTCAGCGCGCTAGTCTGGACACTCCCCTGCTGACAACAAAGCCCTTTGTCGGCAGCCCCGGTAAACCTCATCCCAGCACGGCAGCCATGTAAATTTAAATGAAGCTGCGAACATTTAAATCGCGGCTTCATTTGCCTTTGCCTACAACCCTAATCTACATGGCTTCATCGATGGAGCCATGTAGTCTAAACACAGCCTGAGAGTTAGTGTTTTGAGTTAGAAAAAGTCTGAAGTCCTTGGGAAAAACTAACTACTGTATGCAAGTTTATTATTTCCTATTACTTTTTATTTGGTTCATGTAAGTATGTTCAGCTATTGCTTTACTTTTTAGCAACTTATTCCAGTAGGAGAATTTTTGACCTGCCAAGACCGTGTAATCTTGACCAGGCTCCATTAATTTTAACAATCATTTTAATAATAATAAATCAAGATAAATGTAATAGAAATATAGTACAGTGTATAGCATTGTGTTTGGGTATCAACATCTCACATATCCAAAAAGGAGACCCCCTTGGGAATGGCCTTCACAGAATAGGCTGGTCAACAATAAGAATAGCCTTGCTTATTCATCCTAATTGCTAAAGGTAGTTTTCATCTTTCCAGAGTTTCCAGCTTTAATCACATATTCTGCACTCTTTTTCTATATTCCTTTTCATGTTCTTGCGATTTCCCATAGGGAAGGATAGCCTTGCCCATTTTTGGTAAATTTTGTTTTTTCATACCTATAAAAGATCAACTAAAACCCCTTGCCATCATTTTTCTGATGAGAATAAATAGGCCTTTGTTTAATCTGGTACAATTTTTGACCTGCTATTATTCTGCATACTCTATGTGGTTTCCCTTATTTTTGGTGCAATAGCAAAAGTTTATTTCATGATAACCCTCAATGTCTCAACCTTCATTATGTGACAAGCATTACAGCTACTGCTAGCTAAAGGAGACTATATTTTTTGGAAATAAACATGCAGCAACTCAACATAACCTAAAGTATCATAATTAATAGGAAACTAATCCATATTATGGTAGGGTTGACAATATTGAGTATAGCTCTATAAGCTATCATAAGTTGGGGCAGGTCAGAACATGGTTCTGTTTGAAAAAGCTGCCCCAGAGGTCAAATGCTCACCAAGTTATCCACACCTCTTGAGCCTGCAAAATTGGATAGGAAGTCCCAACAGAAGAAGCTTTATTATGAAGTTTATGGTATTTGTGCTTCAGCATGCAGACAGAAATCCAAATAGATAGATCTATTGCTTCTGATTTCATAGAAACTTTTCAGAGGGGTTGACTTTGGGTTTGGTTCTATGATTCTAGGGCTAAGCATGTGTTACTTTTCTGAACCAATTGAGTTGAAGAACTTTGATAAATCATAATCTTAACAAGATACCAGAGTTGTTGACTCGAGTCCCACGACTTGAACTCAAGTCCAACTTATGTTGCCTAGGTGACTCGACTTGAGACTCGACTCGGGTTCATTGTTTGTGACTTGAAACTCGGCTTGAGACTTCCTAATTTTGTTAAATCGGCTTGGTGAAAAAATTGTCCGAAAATACTGATATTGATGGCTTGTACAAAAGTGACTTCACATTTTAAAAATTAAGACTTGAGACTTGACTTGGGACTTGACTCGAAAGTGACTTTAGGGACTCGAGACTCGACTTGAGACTTGAACTATAGTGACTTGAGACTCAACTTGGACTTGACAATGACGACTTGAAGACAACAGTGCAACATAGAGTAGCATTGTTTTCGTCTCTTCTAACCACACCAAACGTGCTGCCTTCTGTAACAAATGATAAACTGGCCTGAGCCTTTAGAGACCTTACTTAATATTCCCTCCTTTGGATCTTTATTACAGGCTTGTTAGTTTACCTTCAGTTGCATTTGCCATGCACTTGGTACTTAAATTATCAAAATCTTTCTGTATGATGCCAGGGTTGTTGATCCTGCCACATGGATTAGCCATTTAGAAGTGTGTTCTTGGCAGTGCAGGTTCACATATCTTATACATTTCTCCAACATTAAAAACACCACCCATCGACAGCAGGCCTCATCAACAAGTACAGTCAGAGAATGGGCAGGAATGTCAAATATTTATCCTTTTTAAAAATTTTAATATGTTCTCCTGGGGCCTGATTACAGAATTTTTTAATGCTTACAAATTTCTTCAGTGCAACAGTACTAGTTTGTTTCCAAGGAAACAAATGTACTTATACTGCACTGCACACATTCTTAATCATTAAATTCCATAATCTCTCTCACTCATTCTCTTTCTCCCTCTCTCTTTGAATGGGTAACATCTGAAAAATGATTGTTTTTATTGGCGTCCCCAGCTACAATTTAACTGCAGGTAAATTTCCAAATATGTTCTCAGTAAGGATTGTTTCAAATTACTGAAAAAAAACCCTAATTGTCAAGAGCTTTTATGAAATCATCTTAATCAAGATAAATATATATTCTTTCTTCTTCTGCTCTCTGATGTGGGAATATTTAATTTTTCTGTGTACAAGATCCCCAGTGTGGTTTGATGCAAAATATTTGTCTAAAAATATATAAAATTCAAAAACAGTCTGTGAAAATATGTGGAAATACAGTGTAACAGTGTATTTGTTGTTGACATGTGTGGGTGAAGGCTAGCTATACATATAGTTTGTCTACCTATACATACATGTAGAGGTGTCTATATAGTGCATTATAAATATACATACATACAAGATATTAACTTTTTAAAATTTTCATTCAAACGATACTAAATATTAACTGAGAATTATGAGGAACCTAGTGGAGGGACAATGCAATTTAAAGTGATGTTTTAACATTCAAACCATTCATATTCTTCAGTCTGAATGCAATTTTTATCTAAATGATTTCAGAGGAAAATGGATTCATTTGACTACAGTGCTTCTAAGACCAGTGGGAAGCTCATCATCTTAATATTGAATCTGTAAATCCTTTCCACTAGGGATGATTAACAGCTTTGTCAAGTGTTTATTTTACTTTAAGAAGAATATGTAATTTCCTGGCATAACTCAGACAGATTTCTGTCTGTTTCTTCTTTTGCATGTTACATTTATACTGTGGGTTAGCATGATCTAGGCTACCTCTATTAGACTTCTATTTTGAGCAGTAAAAGGATAGCCTAATAAGTTTTCATAGTTTAATGATCATACATCAGTTTTCCTTATGATTCATTTATACTTGATAAATAAAAACCCCTCAGCAGTCCTGATAAGAAGTAATAACAGAGAATTACTTCCATATGGCACTTTTGCTATACTACACGTGTGGTCTGAGCTACCCATGGGATATAAACCTTATATTAGTGCACTGATGTGCTGTTCACATGACTGCTATCTTGAAAGCACTGGTGAACTCTTCCCAGTGGCAGGACAACTACAGCCATTAGGGCTACTTGAAAGTATTTAGCTGTGCAGTGACATTTACATGTTCAGCTTTGCACACAGATTCCAAAATCAGCCTGTAAACAAAAGCTAATGTGGAAGACAATGTTCAGTACGGCCTCATTTTTAAGATTTAATTAAGATGCCTTATTTAGTCATATGATAATCTAAAGGCAAGTAACTAGTAAATATCTGATAAAAGATGAAATATGCTATGTCCCCTCAAGACTATAGAAAGTTTAAATAACCCCTCATTTTACCTGTAAGTCTAAACAATTAAAACATAGCCTACTTTGAAGTCTGTTTCAGTGCTTTCACAGAAATCTTATTTTTCCTTGTTCTCTTACCCTCTCTTTCCCCCAAAAAACTCCCAATTTTTTTTTAATTGTTAGAAAGCTGTACAATATATTGTGTAAGTCAGTGTGAGGGAATGTGGGGGAAGGCTATAACAAGAGCTTTATAACAGTTTATCAAACCAGAATTATACTGATTCAAACAAGAAGGGTGGAAATTTTGCCCTTGTACTGTTGACTGTCAAGCTAAGTTTGAGCTTCTGGGAAAAGGGGGAAAAAAGGCTCAACACATGGTTTAAATACACTATGGTTGCCAATTATGAGATATGTATGATTTGAATTTCCTTGTTCAGATCTGAAAAATAATGGACTTCCCTGTGATGAAAAAAAAAAAGGTTTACAGCAACCTACAGAATGCTCTTTCGAGATGCGGTTTAATTACAGTCAAAACCAATGGCAAATGCTTCTGCTTTATAAATATATATGAGTGTGATTGTCTTCAAAATACGAGTGACATAAATCTATTCTGTTTCAGAAATGGTATCATCAATTTTTTTTTAATAAAAAAGTGCAGTGATCTATTTTCTCTTCAATAGCCTGGCCAAAGCCTAAAATAAAAATTGCAGATTAGAAAATCCTTTGAGAATGGGGTTCAGCAAGGGAAACTGTTTGAAGGTAAGTTTCATACAAGTTTGACTGCATTTAATGAGCCATTGTTAGGATCCAAGCAAGCAAGTATTCTAGAGAGGCAGGAGGTATATACAAGCTGTCTTTTTAAAGAAGCCATTGTAAATCTGGTAACAAAGATAGCCTGACTTTCTCCTTGAATCATCATGTTGACAAAACATATACTGCATGGACTGATGGCAAATGAGATACATTTTGCTAGTAAAGAAAATGAGGCTTTAAATTTAACTCCATAAATCCTAATGTTTAGGTCAGTGGCGGAAAGCTAGAGTCATGCTGAAAAGCAAGCTGTTGCATAAATGTGAAGTGAAGCACAGATTGTGTATACCTCCCTTCTTGAAAACAGAACATTTTATGCAACTTTCCTGTGAGTGAAACAAAGGTTAACAAATATATTGTAACACTAACCAAAAAGCACGAGGGGGAAATTATAGCAACTTGTGTCTTTAAACTAGTAAGGATTA
This sequence comes from Pelodiscus sinensis, assembly GCF_052426305.1. Lineage (NCBI taxonomy): Eukaryota > Metazoa > Chordata > Testudines > Trionychidae > Pelodiscus > Pelodiscus sinensis. Next base: position 25,856,891 of record NC_143058.1, on the reverse strand, counting down.
ACCAATTCACTTTGAATAGTGATAGAAATGTAGCCGTGTTAGTCTGGTGTAGCTGAAACAAAATGCAGGACTATGTAGCACTTTAAAAACTAACAAGATGGTTTATTAGATGATGAGCTTTCGTGGGCCAGACCCACTTCCTCAGATCAAATAGTGGAAGAAAATAGTCACAACCATATATACAAAAGGATACAATTAAAAAAATGAACACATATGAAAAGGACAAATCAAATTTCAGAACAGAAGGGGGATGTGGGGGTGGGGGGAAGGTAAATGTCTGTGAGCTATTGGTTTTAGAGGTGGGGAAAGGTAAATGTCTGTGAGCTAATGGTATTAGAGGTAATAATTGGGGAAGCTATCTTTGTAGTGGGTAAGATATCTGGGGTCTTTGTTGAGACCCACGCATAGAGTGTCGAATTTTACTCAACAAAGACCCCAGCTATCTTACCCATTACAAAGATAGCTTCCCCAATTATCACCTCTAATACCATTAGCTCACAGACATTTACCTCTCCCCCTCCTCCACCCCCGCATACCTCTTCTGTTCTGAAATTTGATTTGTACTTTTCATATATGTTCATTTTTTTAATTGTATCCTTTGGTATATATGGTTGTGACTATTTTCTTCCACTATTTGATCTGAGGAAGTGGGTCTGGCTCACGAAAGCTCATCATCTAATAGACCATCTTGTTAGTCTTTAAAGTGCTACATAGTCCTGTATTTTGTTCCAATTCACTTTGTTACCTAGCAGGCTTCAAGGTAAAGGTTCCTTCTTCTGAGGGACTGTGTTCACTCAGTGCTTGGTAACCTTGGGCTGACTGCTTAAAACATGGATCTTTTCTTTAGGCTGAAAAAGGGATTTTTAATATTTAAAGTTATTAGTTTGTAGTATCCATATAATTTCTTCAGCCATAGGGCTTGACTATCTTTGATGTTCATCTCTGTTCCAGCTGGTACTCCTATCACTCCTGCTGTCTCTTTGCCCTAAGTAAGGTTTCTTTGTTAAAACTGGTGCCACTGATTTGTCTTCAGCTCTGAGAAGGGTTTTTATCCATTTTAAAAGTGGTTTTGCTGAGATAGATTTCCTTTGCCCTGAGAAGATTTCTTTTCTTTTCTTTTCTTTTCTTTTCTTTTCTTTTCTTTTCTTTTCTTTTCTTTTCTTTTCTTTTCTTTTCTTTATTTAGGATTTGTATTTCCCTGAAATGTCTTGTTTATGCATTTTCTTAATTCAACATCTATTTCATGTCAACATGGTAATCAGAATTCAATGAGGTCACCCATACTTTCTGAAGTCTAGGCAAAGTTTCTTTGATCCTTTGAGATTAGTATGGGTACGTATCTTTGAATGATCTCTCATAACTCACTCCTATGGGAAGTATCCAATGCCTAACTCATTGTATCTAAATATTTTGGACCAGATCCTCCACTGACTCCTATGCAGCTACACCACCTGAGTCTTGCCCTATGGACTCAAAGAAGAGCCTGACCCACCAGATGGAACAAGAAACATGAGAGCTTTCCAGAATCAGGGTCTTCTGAAATATAGATTAGACAAGATCTTTCCCCTTCAATCCATTCTAATTATTTTTTCTATAATACGTGCATTAGATCCTCATCTGGTATAAACTGATTCAGCTCCTTTATAAATCTGTCTTTGGTTGCTATTTATAAGTAGTGGTGTTAAACTTATAAATTTGTAGCTTCCTGAACTAATCTATTTTTCTTTTTTTAAATACTTAGCATCCATTCTACACTCATAACTTCATGGCATTAAAATGAACAAGTCTTTGATTATTTTCATCCAGATATCTGAATAAGTCTTTTGAAGTCATCTGGTCTTAGTTGGTGACTTAACTTGTTGGACTACAACAGAAACATTTATTTTATATAGCACCTTTCATGTAGACACATCCCAAAGCACTTTACATTAATCTTACTAAAAAAGGGCATATATCAAATACCTGAAAACCAATAAAACACAATAGATCAGATTTAAAAGATTTTATAAAAAGAATTCTGTAACACCTAAAAACAGAAACAGATTCAGAATTTAGTAGGTTCAGTCAACAGCTTCCAGAAGTTAGGACCTTAAAAAGAAAATAGGCCTATTCCACATGATGATTTGATGCTTTCCATATCCGTAGAATAGTTTATTTAGTGATATAAGTAGCAATCTGTTTCATCAGACACAAAAGTACAAGACCATTGCAATTTTGTACAACTGAAAGAAAGATCTTAGTCTTGTAGCTATCTATAAACCAAGAAGCAGATGCCAACCATTAGGTAATTTTCTTGGTTGACTTTAGTTACAAACGGTCTGGAATGTTTTGTATCATCATCAGCCTAGATAAAATATCATTAAAAAGACTGATAAACAAAGCTTTTCATTAATCAAATTTTCACGTGAATAAAGTGGAAACACATACTTTAGCAGAGCAAATAGCGTGTCAAACTATTAATTGAGCAATGTTATTAAAATAAATAAAACTCTTCAAAATTAGTTTTCACACATACACACAAGCACATAAAAATCAGAATCATATAAAATTAGAGAGGTCTGTAGCTAAAGGGTCTGATGGACAGGCAGGTCAAGCTATGGGAGACAGGGAAGGCTATGAGATGAGAAGTGACTTTACTTTGTTGTTCTGGTCTCTTGCCCTTCAGATTGGCCATGGGTCAGTCTGGCATCTGTGGCAAATTGGGAGGAGCCAAAATCCCTCAGATGTTTTCACTGCCAGTCCATTATCTCTAATTTCTTTCTTCTCTTATCTCTCTGCACCTCCTAAGCAGATTTTCTAAAACTATGTCTTTTATGTGTCTGTTAAGGTAGCCCAACTATTTTTTTAATGGGGAGTATACATAGGAGGTCAGATCATCAGCTCGTATAAACTGGTCTGTCTCCATGGAATCTATTGAGCTTTGTTGATTTACTCTGTCTGAGAATCCCTATCAGCATCTCTAATGGGGAAATTGGTCTGCAACTGAATATTTCAGTTCTGAACTGCAACTGCAGTGTCCTGTGGGTGTTGTATTTTAGGTACCCCATGTGCTTGTCTCTTCTCTGTTTAGATTGCACCTTCTATAAGAAAGGTCATGCTGGGTCAGACCAAAGGTCCATCTAACCCAGTATCCTGTCTTCCCACAGCAGCCAATACCAGGTGACCCACAAGAATGAATGGAACAGATAACCATCAAGATATCTCTCATCTGTCATTCATTCCTAACTTCCGGCAAATAGTAGCTTAAGATAGTGGTTTCCAATCATTGGGCTGCGGCCCTCAGGCTCTCCTGTCTCTGTCCTCCTCTTCTGTGGCTGGAAGGAGACCCATACTGTGCAGCCTTCCCGCCATGCAGCGGAATGCTCTTCTGCAGCTGGGAGGAGACCGTGCCCCTGCCTAGCACTGGTTGGCTAAGAAGCAGGGCAGGACATCCCTCTTCCAACATCCACGGTAGGAGGGGAGGCACTGGGCAGTGTATCCCGGCCCTGGCCCCAAGAGCCATAGCCATGCGGGCAGCAGTGCAGAGGTAAGTGAGGGAAGCCGAGGCAGGCACTGGGGGCTCCAGGGATGTGGCTAGTGCTAGAGGGCTCTGGAGGCTGAGCTATTAGTGGGGGGAGGGGGAGCTAAGAGGGCAGCACTGGCACTGCAGGGCTTTGGGGACAGGGCCGGGATACTGGGGCCCGGCATGGAAGTAGGCTCTGGGGGGGTTGGTTGCAGTGGGGCTCTGGAAACAGGAGACTGGTACGGAGGGGTCTGGTGTGGGGAGCTATAAGAGATGGAGGGCTGGCAGTGAGACATTTGGGATGGGGGGCTAGCACAGGGAGGCTCTGAGAGTGGGAGGCTGACACTGGGTGGGTTGGGTGCAGAGGACTCTGGGGTCAATGGCTGGTGCTGAAGGGGTGGGGGGCTCTAGGGTTTAGGGCTAGCATTGGGGGTTCTGGGGCTGGACTTTTGGTGGACTGGCAATGTTTCAATTGCATAATGAATATGCAAATATGCAAATAAAATCATGCCGGGCCACCAAAAGTTTGTGAATTGGTTTGGTGGTCCCCAGTATCAAAAAGGTTTGGAACCACTGGCTTAGGACACCATTCCTACACATCGTTACTAATAGCCTTTGATGGACCTACCCTCCATAAATTAATCTAGTTATTTTTTGAACCCTGTTAAAGTCCTGGTCTTTACAACATCCTCTAACAAGGAGTTCCACAGATTGACTGTGTTGTATAAAGAAATAATTTCTTTTTTTTTGTTTTAAATTTTCTACCTATTAATTTCATTTGGTGACCCTTAGTTCTTGTGCTATGGGAAAAAGTAAATAACTTTTCCTTATTTACTTTTCCACACCTGTCATGATTTTATAGACCTCTATTATATCCTTTACCCCCTTTAGTCTCCTTTTTCTAGGCTGAAAAGTCCCAGTTTTATTAATATCTTCTCATATGGCTGCTGTTCCAAACCCCTAATTATTTTTGTTGCCCTTCTCTGAATTTTTTCCAATGCCAAGTCATCTTTTTTGAGATCAGGCAACCACATCTGCACATAGTATTCAAAATGTGGGCAATAAGATATTCTCTTTCTTATAATATATCCCTTTTTTATTTATTCCCTATAGTTCTGTTTGCTTTTTTGACTGCTGCTGCACATTGAATGCATGTTTTTAGAGAACTATTGACAATGACTCCTAGATCTGTCTCTCTGGAGTGGTGTGACGGGGCATCAAGACCCCGCACTAAGAGCCAGAGGGTCTGTGCGCCGGCTGCTCCCAAGCCGCGGCTCGGCCAGAGAGTACCGTGGCCCAGCTGAGCAGGGGAGCCGCAGCTCAGCTGAGCGGGGGAGCCGCGGCTCGGCTGAGCGGGGGAGCCATGGCTCAGGAAAGCCGTGGCTCAGCTGAGCGGAGGCACGACTTGGCGGGGCAGTGCCACGACTCAGCTGCGCGAAAGCGCGGCTCAGCTGAGCGAGCGCAGAGGCGCCACCAGAGAGGTGCGGAGACCAGCCCTGATGAGCCGAGAGGCCAATCAATGGCATGGACGAGGTAGGGGGTGGGACGGACTCCGGTGCACCAGGGCGGCGGGAGCTTTTAAACCCGCCGAACAACACAGGAGAGGGGGGAAAGCAGCTGGACGGAGAGGCTGGACCCAACAGGAGGGACATTGATGGACTCTGAGACTTTGCCCCACAGAGACCCGACGCCGCCGGGGTAAGGACCACGGAATGGGGAAAGGAAGTGGCCCAGGGCAGGGCGGTGAGGAAGCCCGTGGGCTGATGCATTTAGGGGCACACCCCCATCAGCCGGACCCAGACTGGCAGGCAGTCTGAGTCCTTAGGGCCCTGGGCTGGGGCCCATGAGTGAGGGCGGGTCCGGGCCTCCCTTCCCCCCTCCCTTCCACGTGAGGGAGCGTGACAGATGAGGACTGCCCAATGATGAGGGGCTAAGGAGACTCGCGCATAGAAAGCCTGATGTCCCAGGACGGGACCAATGGGGACAGGTCTGGGCATGACGGACTCGCGTCTTCCCACCCCTCGTCCTCCAGGATAGAAGAGGGGGCAAGCCCGTCACAAGTGGCAATAGCTAATTTAGTCTCTATCATTTTGTATGTATAATTGGGATGATGTTTTCCAATAAACATTACTTTGCATTTAGTAACATTAAAATTCATCTGCCATTTTGTTGTCTAATCATGTAGTTTTGTGAGATTCTTTTGAAGCTCTTCTTAGTCTGTTTTGGACTTAACAATCTTGAACAGTTTAGTATCATCTGTAAATTTTGCCACCTGCTTACCCCATTCTTCAGATCTTTTATGAATATGTTGAATAGAATTGGTCCCAATACAAATCTCTCTGGGATACTACTAGTTACCACTTTTCATTCTGAAAACTGACCGTTTATTCCTATACTTTGTTTCATATCATTCTTTCCTATCTTTTAAACAGTTATCAGTCCATGAGAGGACCTTAACTCTTATCCCAGGACAAATTATTTTGCTTAAGAACCTTTGGTAAGCGATCTTGTCAAGGGCTCTCTAGAAATCTAAGTACACTATATCTACTGGCTCCCCCTTGTTCATAGGCTTGTTGACACCCTCAAAGAATTCTAGTAGATTTATCAAGGCATGATTTCCCTTTCAACCAATTTGCCCAGTGGTGAAGTAAGACCTTACAATCTGTAATTGCTAGGATCACTTCTACAGCACTTTTTGAAAATTGATGTCACATTAACTATCTTCCAATCATTTGGTATCACAGTCCCCATTCTTACGGGAATAGGTTCTTCATCAGAAACTTATAGCCATAGTGCATCTGAAGAGATACTGAAGTGGCATATGCTATTTGAAAAACTTTGTTGTTGACTACAAATATTTTGATTTTCAGATGTTTGTATTTTCAATGAAAAAATGAAATTTTAAACAGAAAAATTGTCTCTTTTTTGAGAATATCACTCAGAAAATATTCTACCTAAATATTTTGATAGAAAAATGAGGTTTGACTAACAGCCCTTGCTCACATAAAATAATTCAACAGCTTCCCCGTTTTTACATTTTGGATCATATCATGCTATCATCTTCAAGCAACTCAACCTCTTTTTGAAGTCAGAATTGTATCTAAACCTCTATGGGGTGAACGGGCTCTAAGTTTCATGAGGTAGTTCTTTCATTTGTACATTCTAAACCATGACATCTACAGACAGCTGAAACTTACATTTTAATAGAGGCTTATTAAAAAATGGATTTGGGGAAGTTACCTGTCACCACTGGCTACCACCACAACAGCAACAAAATATGCCAATGTAGGCAAGTTCTCATCACCCTCATTTCCTCTTCTTCACTTCCTGCTAATGATTACTGGTGACTGGATAGAACCTTCTGGTTTTAAAGTCTAATATTAGAAAAATTACTTTTTTTGCTGTCCTTGGTCTTTTTTTTCTGCTTATTTGCACATTTCTTGGCTTCCAGTGGAGATACTGTATTTTACAAAGAGCTAAGAATAGCCACACCAGAGCCAACCAATTGTCCAGTCAGTAAGATATTCTGGATCAGACAGTAGCCAACAGTGCCCGTTTCGGGGGCAATATACATCTTACTAAAGAAATATCTAATTTTCCAACAATTGGAAAAAAAGTGGTGGGGAAAGGGAGTAAAGTTCTGCCTGACACCAGATGGAATTAGATTAGGCCTTACTGCATGGTAAATATTCATTAAAAAAGCCAAATTTCCCTCCCACCATACAGAGTTAAAATAAGAACATAAGAATGGCCATACTGGGTCAGACCAAAAGTCCATCTAGCCCAGTATCCTGTCTTTTGACAATATTCAATGCCAAATGCCCCAGAAAGAGGGAACATAACAGGTAATCATCATGTCATCCCTCTCCTGTCACCCAGGACAGAAATAACCTGATTTTAGTATCAGAGGGGTAGCCGTGTTAGTCTGGATCTGCAAAAGTGACAAGGAGTCCTCCGCCTATCTCTCCTTATAGTGAGAGCTCCAAAGGGCATGAAATGTGCTTTTTCTTCAGTTTAAAAAGTACCTAGTATGTTATGGGTGCTATTAGAAATGAATACAGAAAAATAGTAATAATATATGATTTCAGTGAACTTCATTTGCTATTTTATGTTGTTCATGCCAAGTATACCTGTTGGGATGGTAAAGTATTCTGCACTCTCTGCAGCTGGATATGCAAGGAAAATATTACACAGAATGCAAATATGATATGATATGATGTTTGAAAAATATTTCTCTGGACCACTTTACCATTACCAGCTCGGAACTAAAAGTTATTTTTTCTTCCAACCAGTTTTTAAACTCTTTACATGATTACCATAGCCATAATGCGAGGACAAATTACTATACCATCAAAATTGGCATAGCCTGAAAGAAAATGGAGAGCTCCGAGGGAAATGATGGACTCTGTCTAGTGTTTTCCCAATGGCATTGTTTGTGACAATCCACTTATAGGAATCTTTTTCTTGTATTTTTCAGTATTTGTGTTTCAGGAACTATACTGATTGTGATGTTGACATGGTGGACATAGTGGCACATGGATGCTGGAAATAGATTTTATCTTATGTTTCAAGACATAAATAAATCTCCAGGCTTCATTTTACTTTGTTCTCATTTCTTAACTTGATAAGATAATTTTGTCATAACCAGTTGGGTAGCACATCATTATTATTCAGTATTCCTTGACTGAAAATTTATCCCTTTTCATTTTGCCATTCATTCAGCTTTGGCTCTCTTGTATTAAATGCAAGACATATTATATTTAATATTAAATAACTCCCCTTAAATGAATCAGTAATAAGAGCTTTTAAACAAGGCATCTGAGCTCTAAAATTTTATTATGAATCAACAAATTTTCATCTGTGGATGATGAAAGGAACTTCACTTCTCACAGAGAAAGCACTTCCAGCACCTATATAAGGACCTATATATAATGTCAATATAAAATAGCTCTGTAAGAAATAAAACTTGTATCTTACACTCCTTACTCAGGCAAAACTCCCCATTGATTTCAATGCTTTAGTAGGGACAGCACAGCAGGAGTGAGCCTCTAATGTCTTACCCTTTGCAATAGCTTCTTAGTCATCTACCTAACACCTCTTCAGAACACAGTCTCTCTCCCTATTTAGCTATTTGTATCTAATGCATCTTTAGCTCTTTCATTTTTATATAATAATGATTCCACAGCAGATATTGAATTTTATTTTTAGCCAAAAAAAATCTACAAAAGCCTGCAGTTGCAACATTGTGAAAGAGATAATATGGTCAGTGCTTACAGTATGATACAGTTTGTTATATGTACAATAATAATAACTTACACACACAGTACACAAACACACACACATACACACACACACACTTTTCAGTATTTCTGCAAGCAATCTAGATGCGACAGAAACAAATTGATGGAGACAGAAATGGAGAATCCCACCCTGTCAGAAGATGAATGAGTTGAGCTTGCATGATGTGAACCATGGCTGACAGAAGCGAGGTGGAATCAAAGAGTGAGCAACTTTTGACAACACACGCTTCACAGCTCTGACCACTGAGGATCTACATGATTATCTCCAGACAAAATAACTGTGAGTAAAAGGCTTACATACACTTAAATTAAACACAGCAGGGTTTTAGTAATCTCTGTTTGCATTTTACTTTCTGTTAAGAAGGAAATTGCTTGGACTTGGAACATTTCATTTAATGGCATTTTTAGTTACCTTTTGTACTTCTAATGCCACCGTCTAAATTCACCCTGAATTACACAGAAAGGCAGAGGAAACTTTTGTCCTTTATTTTTAATTGCAGTGGCTTCCTTACCAATTTTGCTAAATTAAATGTGTTTTAAAACATCTCTGTATTTGAAAGCTAATTATCCCAATCTCTGGATGAAGTATAGCTAACAATACATCTCCATTTATGTCATTTATTTGCAAAGGAAAATAAGTGAGATGCAGTTCTACTAATGATATACATGTTTGCAATTCCATCCTCTTTTTCTTTCCCTTCCCCCAACAGCAACTCTGGGAAGCTGCATCTTTTTTAAACAATTTTTTTTAAAGTATCTATGTTGTGGTATTTATTACATCTCCATATTACTCTTAGAGTGAGCTAAACTCAGCCTAATTTCATGGTCTTTCTAAATAGTAAGAACAGCTTTTGGAAGTTTGGGGATGGACAGGGGTCTTTATAGCTGGTCATGAATGAGGATTATGGCCTCTCACCCACAGTAAATCATGAATGAAGATCACAGACAGTAATTATAATGTACACTTTTTTTAAAAATAGAGTGACAGATGTAGAGTTGAGATACACTAAGGCTTCATCTTCACTGCAGAGTTTTTGCAGAAGAAGCCTTTTGTGCAAGAGTTCTTGTGCAAAAACTTCTTGTGCAAAAATGCATCCACACCTCAAAGCGCATCTCAAAAGCAATGTGCTTTTGCACAAGAGAGCATCCACACTGCATGGACACTCTTGCGCAAAAAAGCTCTGATGGCCATTCTGTGAATGGCCATCAGAGCACCTGTGCTTTTTCTGATAGGGGTTTCTTGCATAAAAACCCCTCCGAGTCTCCACACCTGCCTTTCTGTGCAAGAGCTGTGGTGCAAAAATGAGTTATTCCTCATGTGGAGAGGAATAACTCTACTGGCAAAAGCCCTCTGTTTTGTCAATTTTCTTGTGCAAAAACAAGCTTGAGGTGTAGGCACTCCTCCAGTTTTTGTGCAAAAACTTTGTAGTGTAGACATATAATAGTTGAACTACCATTCAAGATATCCCAGCAGAGTAAAAGTTTAATGTTTTTAGACTACCAGTCCTGAGTACTTCAATTATTTTATTGTTGAACTGCCATTGGATCCCTAACATTTATCAATCAATTCTTGAAACTGTGGTGTTTCAAATTATATATTTTTTCTCATAGTAAAGCAAATTAATTCCAGGTAGAGCTCTATTGGTTTAAAAAATAACAAAATAAAACTCAGCAGAAAGCAAACAGAAGATACATGGTGTAATAGATTAGCAAGCAAACCTAGTGCCTTCTCCCTCAGAAGTCTATCTCGCCACTATGGGATTTTCCAGAAAGCTTTTACCAGGATCTAAGAGAAGTAACTGCATTGAATACTCTTGAAAATGAAAATAGTCACTGAAAAAAATTGCTAAATATTTTATAATATTTCTCATTTATTTTTAAATAGATTTGATGGTAAGATGGCTTGAAGCTCAGTTGTAGTAGATTCTAACTCATTGTGATTTAATTGGGGGATATAAATGATCGAACAAAAAACAAACTCACTCAGGAAAACTGATACAAATAAATATGAGCAGTCTGCTCTGCTATTATCTGTGGGGTTATGTTGTTTGCTGTTGGCAAGTATTGAGGTGTCCACTGTTAGATTTAATCATGAAAATGTTTGTGAATCTGTTAAATGTTAGCCCAAGTGTTTATATTTTTTCCAAAATTCCGATGCGAAAGGGCTTTAATTATTCTTTATTCAGTCTTCACCCTTGGCTATTTTCCTATTTTAAAAAGTACCTTTTATCCAATAAGGGAGTAAAAACACTAGCCATGTGTTTTCAGTGGCAAATCAAGAGTTGCAAACAAAAGTAGTAGAAATGATCAGCGTGTAAAGAAATCCAACATTTGTTTCCATAAACTCTTCAGTAATTTTTTTAAAGGCATATATTATTAAAAATCAAGATTGGTGTGTGATCAATTAAAAAACTAGGCAAAGGCTAAATTTATTAGATAATTTATTTGCAATGAATAACTCAAACTGATCTATATTGGAACATCAAATACAAAATATAGTTTTAGGTATTTTTATATTGCACCTTCCAACACAAATGGCTATCAGTTACCCTGGTTACTAAAATTGCAATTACATCATTCTTAACAGAACTCTATTATGTATTATATATTGCACAGTTCTTCATATTATTACTTGGAAATTTTGAAACTGAACATTGTTTCTTTGCCAAATTATTTCTTTCACTTTGTACAGTTAGGCTTTTCCTGTGTACTTGCCTCACAATGATTTTATTTTAAAAAGATTCTGAAAGTGAAATATTTGCAGAAAATAATATTCATAAATTTTCATGGATTTGGTAAATGCATATGAGGAAAATAAGTAGGTCAAATCTGAGGTCTGCCATTTTTTACAGTGTCTCTTGAAGGTTGTAAAAAGAAAGGAGGAGAAAATACAAAAATGTAATATATGTGACATCAATAATAATGATATCTAGAGTACAACATTTAAAATAGTTTGCCTATTTGTTAGCTTGCATTTATTTATGCAGTACTGAGAAAAGCTGAATTTCAATGTATCCTCTCAGGTTTACAGACATTAAAGCACATTATTAGGAGCTGTGATTATTTGGCACACCAACACTCAGGTATCACCCAACTTCATTACTACCTGATTAATTAACCTGTTTAAAGTGTGAAAGTTGGCACCTTGTCATTAGAATCCATGGGAATAACTAATGAGAAACTATGAAATAATTTGTTCCTCAATTAAAAAACCTGGAAGAAGAGGTTTTATCTCATTATTCTTGTTTCCTGTTATCACCTATACAAAGCCAAGAAGATTTTGTAAAACTTACTGTCTACAGAAAACAGGCTGTAACATCTCAGGAAACACTTCACAGATCTTTAATAAAATGTGGTGTTATCCAACACCAATAGGCAAGCCAAAAAGGTTTATGGGACAATATATTAAGGATGCAGCAAGAATTTGAATACCCCTCCTTTCATTTAATAGGGGTTATTTGTTGTTCGTTTTTAGAATAAAAGGTCGAAGATACAAAGAGGGATGATGGAATTATTCATTGTAAATAAGTTATCTGACAAGTCTCGGCCTTCTCTTTAGTTACTGAATTATATGCAAACAGGTAATTATTTTGCCAATTTGTTCATTATTTCAATTGTTTTACTAATAATTTGGGAAACAATAGCTTATAGATTGTTCATGAATGGGTTACTATTTTTGTCATTCTTTCTTTACTCTTCGTGTTATATTTCTTTCTATGAGGAATTTTACAGTTAATTTACAAATAAAATCATGCAAATGGAACTTTCTACAGAAATGAGTAAAGCATAATTCATGGGTACACTCCAAATCTTTGTTTGAGTTTTGATCAGCAAATTTGTTGAGTTTGAAAGTGCTGAAGCACTTTGGGCTATTACCAGTGCATCCTGGTTCACTAAGGTCATTTGGACTATTATTGCTGTTGAAGATGTCATACCAAGGGCACTAAACTTGCCATTGACACACTTTTAAGTAATCTATAATTTTAAGAAGGTCTTGGTGATCCAGCAGTATTATATCCAGAATCCTAAAAACCCTTGACCCTCATTGATGTGGTGGTAGACATAGGATAGGACAGAAGTTGCATTGGTGAGACTAGTCAATAGTCTCCTCTGATTAGTAGACTAGGAAAATATGTCAGTGTTGTTTCATTTAGATTTGTTACCAGCCTCTGATACTATTGATCATGAAACGATGACATGTCTGTGGTCCCTACGGGTATTTCTACACTTCAGGACAAAGGTGAATTAAGAAATGCAACTTCAGCTACATTAATTACGTAGTTGAAATCAAAATAGCTCAACTTGGCTTTTGGCGCTATCTACACTGCAGTAAATCAGAGCAAGAACACTCTTCCTTCAACTTCCCTTACTACTTGTGAAAGCAGGCTTACCGGCATTGACCAGAGTGCCCCTATTACTTTGAATTAGCTGTGCTAACTAGACCACTAATTCGAACCCTGGAAGTTCGATAGCAGCAGGTTTGATCTTCCTCTGCAGTGTAGACGTACCTTAATGGGGTGAATAAAGTAGCTCTGAAGTGCATTAAGGCCCTTTAATGCTAAAATATATAAAGAAGAATTATGGGCAATTACTCATCTGCAATGAGGGGCTTATGCCTCGTGAAGGTTTACAGGACTTCAATGACTATGTCAGGTAGCCTATTTTACATGTCTCCATCGGCAGAGGAATGTAATCTAGACATACCCATATTGAGGTGTGCCAGGAGCCCCATTTTGATTTTTGTGTTAATGTGCATACTAAGCACTTAGCATGCCATTGGATGCCCTGTTTATATTAAGTAGATAACCAGCTTACGTCTCCATTTCATCTTACTGATGAAATGGAATAGCAGACCCAGTGTCAGCTGGAGATTGGGACTTGGATGTAGTTTTACTGCCAAGGTTAAATACAGATAAAACTGTAAAAAAGTTATTAATACTAATACAATTATAATAAATGTAGTAGGCTAGAGATACAACTGTAAAAATTAGTGACACTTGTAGTGCCCTTGATTGAGACTGTTCACTTACAAATAGTGACACAGATTCACAATTCAGGAGACTCAGAAGAGCTAGTGAATGAATAAAATAATAAAATAACCATAAAATGAGAATTCAGATGGGTGTATAGCTAAAAATTCTTACGTACACATATTTAAAGGTTATTTTCATCATTGAGAGAAGTTACTGTTGTCTAATTTATTGCTTCAGGATAGTCGAACTCATGTGACATACACAAATGTGCTGACATTTTAAACAGAAGGTTTCCTTGGATCGAGCCATTTGTTCCAGGGTAATCAGTTTAAAGACAGAGCTTAACAGGAAGGTGGTTTCTGTAAAGACCATTTCCTTGGCATAAAGAACACTCCAAAAATACATTGAATATATCTGGCAGGTGTTCAATAAAAAGGAGGTATCACAATTCAGTCCCAAATTTGTCAGAATAATTCTAAATTCTTAATAATGTCAGCAATTTCCTGGATAATAAGTGTACCAGCTTTGTAAACTCTGATTCGTCTAACTGCCTTTGGCAATTTTTTTTTCTTTTTGGACATGGAAATAAAATATAATTAGTTATTTTATAATTATCATCCTGATTAGGGGCAGGCATGATTTTGTGCTTGGGCTGGTAAATTCTCACAATGTTTTTTCAAGGCAGAATTATAATGTATAATGAGTATGTAGTTCTTGTCAAAGAAAGGGGACTCATACCCAATTAAAGAAAGGGGATGAAACTCTAGCAAAGCATACATCATATCTTGATTTCAATGGCGACCTTTAATATGAAGTCTAGTGTGAGAAATAATACTGTAGTTCCTGAGAATCTGTTTTATAAGTACCACAGTGGTTTTACCCTAATCTTCAGATTTATAAGGTGCACTAAGGTTCTGATTTCAAAAAGTGAGCCACTCATATACTTCAGGAAGATTCTGGAATACCTTCAAGATGATAGTGATACGCTCCAAACCCCCTATTATATCAAGAAAGTAAACCCGGTATAATGTTAACTATTCAGATGAAGAGATAATGACAATTATCATAGACTGCTTTTAATTACATCTCAATTTGCCAATAAGAACAATGATAAAACACTTCTCTTAGAATAATACATTTCTTCTGCATAAAGATCATTCATTGGAATAATCTCTCTTTCTCTGCAGAATTGTAGAACATTGCTAGCTGTTATCACTCAGGGAAGCCCTATACACAACACACAATAGATTAGCCAGCTTCAAAATCACAATTAAATGTACTGTAAAATTTGAATGTGATGCCACATTGCTTCATGTGCAGCTGAAGGTGAATTTTTGATGGACAAGTTATGTTTATGCTATCATGTTATGGTCAGTTTATGTTACCATGCTCCCTAAATATCAATATGTTAGTAATGCAATGAGATTATAACGGAAATAAGTAGATGAACTTTGGTAGTTTTAAATGAAAATAAAAATTACCTTACTATTGCAAATACTCATTTCACTCATTCACCCCTGTTGAGCTAAAGTTGCTTGATGCTTTTTTTGTTGTTGCTGCTGCTGTTGTTATTTTAGGAGTAACACATATCTATGGAGCAGCAGTTTATTATAAGGTTAACCAAGACAAACTACTCCATGTCCTCTATTATCCAAATGAAATAGTTTATGGTCATTCTGGTCAGGATCAAATTCAAATGGTTTTGAAGTTGAAAGGGATGATGATGACTTGAGCAAACCATTTGTGTAATCTGTGAATTCCATTTCTAAAAAAATAAATTGGTTATAGTTTATTATGGGTAGATGGCAATATTTTGCAAGGACATTATGTGTTGTATTATGTGTTTTGATTCAGTTTCAGGGTGGATGGCTTATATGCGTAACAGGGTTTGAATTACAGTCTGTTTTCTTAAAGGATTTTCTTCCTGTTGCTGTTTAAGTATGTGCTTAACTATGAACCCACTCAGTGTGTGAATACACATGGCCTGGTCCGAAGCCCACTGAAATCAGTTGGGCTACGTCTACACTGGCATGATTTTCCGGAAATGCTTTTAACGGAAAAGTTTTCCGTTAAAAGCATTTTCGGAAAAGAGCGTCTAGATTGGCAGGACACTTTTCCGCAAAAGCACTTTTTGAGGAAAAGCGTCTGTGGCCAATCTAGACGCCTTTTTCTGCAAAAAAGCCCCGATTGCCATTTTCGCGATCAGGGCTTTTTTTGTGGAAAAGAAATCTCTACTGTCTATACTGGCCCTTTTGCGCAAAAGTCTTTCGGAAAAAGACTTTTGCCCAAATGGGAGCATCATAGTATTTCCGCAAAAGCACTGACAATCTTACATGAGATCGTCAGTGCTTTTGCGGAAATTCAAGCGGCCAGTGTAGACAGCTGGCAAGTTTTTCCGCAAAAGCAGATGATTTTGTGGAAAAACTTGCCAGTCTAGACACAGCCTTGGAGTCTTTTGGATGGTTTCAGTGGACTCTGGCTCATGACCATAGAGAAGAAAAAACCTTGACTCCTATTTCCACATACCTTGTATGTTCTTGTGTGAGGAGTGGGGAAATAAATACATCAAATAATTTTGCAATCTCTTTGTGGAGTATGCACCATCAAGAACAAAAGCAATAGTCATCAAATATAATTAGTATTTATACATTATTTACTGAGGTCTATCAAAGAGTGTATTCCCACTGAATGAAACATGCAGGCTACGTCTACACTGGCAAGATTTTCCGAAAATGCTTTTAACGGAAAAGTTTTCCGTTAAAAGCATTTTCGGAAAAGCACGTCTAGATTGGCAGGATGCTTTTCCACAAAAGCACTTTTTGCGGAAAAGCATCCGTGGCCAATCTAGACCCGGTTTTCCGCAAAAAAGCCCTGATCGCCATTTTCGTGATCGGGGCTTTTTTGCGAAAAACAGTACTGTGCTGTTTACACTGGGGCTATGTCTAGACTGCAAGCCTCTTTCGAAAGAGGCTCTTTCGAAAGATACTTTCGAAAGAGCCTCTTTCAAAAGAGAGCGTCTAGACTGCACGTTGAACTTTCGAAAAAGCGGCTTGCTTTTTCGAAAGAAAGCATCCAGTGAGTCTGGATGCTCTCTTTCGAAGAAGCCCTATTTACATTGAAGAACGCCTTCTTTCGAAAGAGGAACTTTCGAAAGAAGGCGTTCTTCCTCATGAAATGAGGTTTACCGCCATCGAAAGAAAAGCCGCGTTCTTTCGATTTAATTTTGAAAGAACGCGGCTTGAGTCTGGACGCAGGGGAAGTTTTTTCGGAAAAAAGCTACTTTTCCCGAAAAAACCCCTGAGTCTGGACACAGCCTGGCAGTCTTGCACAAATGATTTGCGCAAGAGGGCTTTTGCCCGAACAGGAGCAGCACAGTATTTCCGCAAGAACACTGACGATCTTACATGAGATCATCAGTGTTCTTGCTGAAATTCAAGCGGCCAGTGTAGACAGCTGACAAGTTTTTCCACAAAAGCAGATGATTTTGCGGAAAAACTTGCGAGTCTAGACACAGCCACCATGTTTATCACTGTCTTGGCGAGAATGGAGATGTCCTTTCAGTCCTTTTTACACAGCTGAGAACCATGATTGTCTCATGTTCAATAATCTATGAACATATACTAGTAAAGGCCATTTTTATGGCAGGCAGGCTTGTATTCTTTGGAGGGTTTTTTTTTTTGGCTTTGCCTATCAAATTTTCTTTCTCTATTGACCTCTTCCCCCACCCCTCTCTACACAACCACAAACATATCCTCATCATCACCTTCATTCAGTATCAAAGGGAGAAGAAAAGTCATGGTTCTACTGGTGCACTACTCAGTAGTCCATCTCTGAACACTTGAAAACATTTCATACTAATTGGGAAGGCAATGAGTCTTCCTTTAACTTTTCTCAAAGACTCAAAATGCACTCAGACACTAATCACTTCATAAAGAAAGAAAGGGTAAACATCCACCAGCCCGAAATAATCCTCTACAAACATCTAGGGAGATAGGATTTCTTGGCTTGAGAGAATTTCTATAGAGATATGACCAGGACCTGAGGAAGGTTTCTATGTTTGGTAAAATTTTCTGTGAGGCATACCTTTGCTCATTAAAATAGCCTAAATTTTCTGGAAAAGGGATGCTAATGAGACACTTCGGAATTGCAAATGCCGTGGGGGATTTAAATATCCCCCACGGCATTTGCATGAACATGGCTGCCGCTTTTTGAAAGTAGGAATAAGGGATGCTTGAAAGTAGGAATAAGGGATCTTCCGGATAAGGGCTTATTTTCCGCAAGATCCAGTCTAGACTGGCGCTTTTCTCTGGCAAAACCCCGAGCTGGAAAAAAGCGGCAGCCATGTTCATGCAAATGCCGCGGGGGATATTTAAATCCCCCGCAGCATTTGCAATTCCGAAGTGTCTCATTAGCATCCCTTTTCTGGAAAAGGGTGCCAATGTAGACAGAGCCCTAGAGTTTGCTTTTACAATTTGGAACTACATTGGTTTCGAAATGCAATTTTCATTTATTCTTCTTTGTTATTTTGCATTGCCATAAAACTTAGAACCACTAATTATGGCCAGGACCTCATTGTGTTAGAATACATACCCTGCCTCTAAAAGTTTATAAACTAAGTACAAAACAGAAGACAACAGATGGATACAGACAGATGGAGGAGTACAAGGAAATAATGAGACAATATTGGTAATCATGTTAGGTAGTGGTCTCTGCTCTAGAACCTAGTAATCTTCCTGTGATATTGGGACATAATGGTTGTTTTTGGTTGAGATGACTCGCCAGCTTTCTATTTCATAGATTTCTTCATATTTTGAAATAAAACACAATTGTAAAAAGATTACATTATTTTGAAAATGCTTTAAGATATAATGAAAAGGCTTTACAGTTATGACTGTTAAGAAATTATTGTAAAGAGATTCACAAAAGAAGTAATTTTCATTGTGCAACAACATCAAACCTTATTGGGGCTATCAAACCTAGAAACTATACTATTTTTAAGCACCTTATATGGGCACGTTTTCTAAGAGCAATATTCTTATATGTATACAGACATAATGCATCCTTGTAACATACACATCAATAGAACTACTATAATGAAAACCAATCTGAAACCTTTGCTACTAGCCCAAGGCTTGTTTAATCTGCTGTGTGAGTCCATACAACAGTTTTCAAAGGGGAAAGAAGAGTACCTAGGGGTACATCCACAGAGGGACTCAGCTGCTTATCTTATCGCATTCGGCACTGAATGCACCATTTAGGAACCACTGACATCCTCAAAACCCTTGCTCAGTTATCACCTGACACTGAAGATGCTTAATTCCCTAATTCCACCATCTCCTGATGGTGGTCATGCTTGCAAATGCTAAAGTCCTGATGCCACTGAACCTCTGTATCCTTGTGGGCTTCTCAAAACTAGACTTTCTCTTGCTCATCTCATCTGCAAGATCTGATTTGCTAGGCATTCTCAAGGCATGTCTAGACTTTACAAAAGAAGGGGATTTAGCTGAGTGGCTACAGCACTCATCCTGAGATTTGGGAGATTTAGTTTAGGACCCTTCTCCAAATCAGGAAGGGGGGGGACTGAAACATAGGTCTCTTATATCCTGCCTGAGTGCCTTTAATCACTAGCTTAGTGCTTATAATAAGTGAGTGGTGAGAAAATATTACTCACTTGCTGACCTGCGTTATCCACCTAACTCCAGGAAAGGATTCATAGCTGTGAATCTTGAGTGCAGGGAGGTGATTCCTATGATCAAGGAGCCAGGCACCTTTCAAGGACTCTAAGAGTTGTATTTTGAATGTATTTAGATACATAAAGATAAAGATACATACCTCATGAGATATTCACAAGTGGTTAGGTGCCTAATTCCTAAATACCTTTAAAAATTGGCACTACAAGGCCCCATACCTCTATCAAAGCTATTCTCACATCATGCACTTGATCACCTGAGCTCAAATGGGTTACTCAAGTGGGAACTGTAATGTGCATTGGAGGTTCTTTGAGTCAGAGGTGCCTGAGTTTTCTCTGATGGCAGAGAAACTCTAATTCTTGTTAGAAATTAACAAGCCAGCGTCCAGGATGTGATTCGTTGCTCATTGACATCAATGGGAACTGAGTTGGAGCTGGACATCCTTAACTCAGTCTTTATTCAAGCAAATGCCTTCTGACTTCATTAGGAATCTTCACGAGTAAGAAACTGAGCATGGAACTTAGGGACATGACTTCTAGTTTATAATGCAGACCTTGACATGACAATGGCTACTGTCTTGTGAGTGCAACATCACAGGATAATAAGAAACATTTTATCAGCTAACACACAAGCTGATGTGACAAAAGATCTTTTATATTCATTAACTGAGTGACTGCCACCCTCAGGAACTCTTGGGACAGAAGGAAAAAAAAACATCAATAACAAAATAAAACCCTAATGATTTCAATAACAGAAATTAAACAAATATGTCATGCATAGAGAGATTGAATAGGAGTACCAACAAAAGAAAAAATGAAGGAAGGATGGGTAAAAATCAACACTAAAATCTAACAAAGCTGTTACGTCAAGTAAACAATTACACAAAATTATTCATTTCTCAAGAGAACAATTATAATGAGAATAGAAAACTGGTAAATGAATTGTCGTAAAAAATTTCAGATCTTAATCTTGTGATCCTCTTAGGATGCCAGAATCTAGTTTTCCTAAAGGCCTACTTAAGCATGTTCCACAGAAAATCTACCAATAGGTGTCTTTTAACTTATTTTGTCTTCAACCTCAAATAAAGATTAGAAGAGTGGAATAAATTACTCATTGGCTGTGTCTAGACTGGCCAGTTTTTCTGGAAAATCAGCCGCTTTTCCGGAAAAACTTGCCAGCTGTCTACACTGGCCACTTGAATTTCCGCAAAAGCACTGACTTCCTACTATAAGAAATCAGTGCTATAAGAAACCTAATACTATGCTGCTCCCATTCAGGCAAAAGTCCTTTTGCGCAAAACTTTTGCACAAAAGGGCCAGTGTAGACAGCTGAGATTTGTTTTCCACAAAAAAGCTCCGATCACAAAAATGGCGATCGGGGCTTTTTTGTGGAAAAGCGCGTCTAGATTGGCACGGACGTTTTTCCGCAAAAAGTGCTTTTGCGGAAAAGCGTCCGTGCCAATCTAGACGCTCTTTTCCAAAAATGCTTTTAACAGAAAACTTTACAAAAATAGATGAGTTCCAATATTAAGAACAGATCATTCTGATTTTTTATAAGGGGAAAAGACATCTTTTTAATTTATTGAAATGTATCTTGGTCTTTAAAAATATGGCTTTTAAACACAAGAGTGTATAAATATAACTTTCCTGGGACTGAATTATTAAATGGGAATGGAAATGCTTAAATAGGGACATGCTTAAATACCCATTGAATTGCGGTCTAATTGACATCAGGATTTTAAGTTCCTACTACAATTTTAAGTTCCTACTTCTTTTAAATAATATGTACCTTCCCATCTCCACTGATTTTGAACCAGATGCCAACACAGTCTTAAACATAATAAAGTGATTAACATTGTCATAAAGATAGTGTATATAGAAAATGTGAATGCATGTGTCAAGTATCAATATAGAAAGGTCAAAGAATCAAGATAGAAAGTCTTCCTGTGAGAGAAATTAGAATCATAAGTTTCCCATGTCTTCTGCAGGGCTTGTGTAGCAGATGATCTGGAGGACATATGGCAAGTGAGGTGGTGGTCGTACTGATTGCTATGGTCTTTAAATGCTGATCATTATCAAAGAAGTGGTCAGAGGTAGAATCTGTGTTGGAGACAAAGAAGTTTGACAAGAGCAGGTTCTTCTTTCATGAGGTGGAGGAAATCCACAAAAGTGATGGAAGAAACATAAGATAGAGCCTGCAGACTATATTGAGGATGATATATAAGTGGAGATTCCTTGTAGCTGTTTAGCATGGTGTGAATTAAAATATATGACAAGAAAAACCTACTTATAGAGGAGTTCAATGGCATACTTTTAAGTGCAAAATGCATTTTTAGCCATTAATAGCATTTAAAAAGCATGTATAAGTGAAAAATATCATGGCTTTATCTCCAAATAGTTATAATATTTTCCTTTCCTCTTTCACATCTAAAATAGGCTCAAAATGAATGGCATGGTCAGTGTGATGGTACCAAAATCTATTAGAAATAGTTTTAGAAAATGTAAAATGGATTTATCAGAATTTGATCTTGTCTTCACTAGCCTGCCAAACTACATTTAATCCTATTTTAAATGGCACTATATTTAAACCAAGTTGCAAACTGCACTTAAGACAATAATAGAAGAATCTCTAGGAAAAGTTATGAACTTTCAGGAACTCTGCGACAATTTTTGATTGTCACTGTTTATGCTATTTTAAAGCCTTTTTCCATAACTCATAAGTAGATGTCAATGTATTTTTCCCATTTATCCAATAAACAGGAGCGGAAAGCCTGTACTCTTTTTCTTTGTCTACTTTAAGAATATTTTTCTCTCCGAGGGTTCACATTACAAATGTTGACAAGATGAATATATTCATTGTTAAAGTAATTGACAGTGTAGAGATTCACACATATCTGTTGGCTAATATTACTAAAAATAACATATATTCCACAAAATAAAATGAATTTGTAAAGGTTGTTATATTAGAAAACAAACTTTGAAATATAAACAATATAAATTGAAAGTAGGTGGCAGCACATAAAATTGTAGTTGTAGGATTACTGCCAAGTCTAACAGCAGGATAGTGGCATACTGAAAAGACTGGATTTGGGGGTATTGGGACTTTGAGAAACCAAAGTGGTTCCAAATCAGATCAAGATCCAAATGTTGTCACATTTCTTAATGAAAAGTTGACCAAAGTCTTTTGAAATTTAAAGAGTTCTCTTCAGGTTTACTTTTGGAAGTGAGTAAGAATACAAAACTGATTCTCCATCCATAATGTTCACCCCTTGCTAGCCTAAAAGATCACATATATATATTATGGAATATCTACTTCCTAAAAGAGGTCCTTTTATAATCAACTTACAGAAACTGGATGTATCTGTAAATGATACCAGTGCTAAGCTTTTCCTTAAAACATATGTTTAGTAAAGAAATTTCTGCTATAACTCCCAATTTACCCGAGTACATAAGTGTTCTATATCCCGTTAAGTATTTTTTATGTAAGATGATGGCAGGATATAAGGGAAGTTTTTGGATGGGGTGGATATCTTCCTGAATTTGATCAATGAACTCAATTACGACCCCATTTCAGGGACTTTCAACCTTAGTTTGCAATGATACATAGTTACCACCATACTTGACACGTTTCCCAAAATCTCTTCAATAAATAAGAGGGTACTCTGACTTTTTTAAAAAGGAAAGAAAAAAACAATAAAGAAAGAAAAGAAAAAAAAACAGCTCTTCTGGGTCCCCAGCTGATTTTCTTCGCAAGGTTAGTTGCTAATACATTCCTAGCACCCATGCATTATTAATGCTCACCGCTCTCCAAGGTGGCAGTGACAAATAGGGAGCAAAATTCACTGACTAGTGGGGAATGTACTTTTTAGTCATGCTTGAATTTTTCAATCCATTCTGCTTGTTGAAGATTTTTTTCAGCAGAGGTACTGTAGCAGAATATGATTTTTTTTCTAAACCTAAGAAGCACTCTAGTAACCAGTGGAAAGATTATGAGTCAGGGCTTTTCCCAGGAGGTTTTGAGGGGGAGTAGTGCAAAAAGTACCTTTGATGTTTCCAGTAGCACGGAAGTCATTGTTTTTCCTCCCATGTAGTAAATGGTAGTTTTGACTCCAAATTGTCTATGCATTCAGTCGAGTAAATTATAATATTTTAACTAGGCTGTGCATGCCAGCTGTAGCATTCCCAGAAATAATACCAAGTGTGTATCATGAGAAACATTGATTTTTTAATGTGCAGATTTGTATCTTTAGACATAAAACTCTATTTATTTTGCAATACAAAGAAACAATGTGTGAAATGCATTCTTATATAGTTATTGGTTACTATAAATCCCACTTGCAGTTCTGCCACACTCACTTAATTCAGACTTATTTCATTCAAAGTATTACATTGCAGGTGTGGCGATGGGACTGAAGATTTAGAAAACATTGTTTTATCATAGCAAATTATAAAATATAAATATTGGCATATTTCTATCTAATGTTAAAAGACAAACCATGCATTTGGACAGAATAATTAACCCTTTCTGAGAATCTTTACATTTGGGAGTAACACCTCCATACAACAGGTCACATTATCAGCAAATATGTAAGTATGTGTCTACTGTGCCTTGATACTTGCCCAGCTCTAATTTCAGGCAGTTTTTGATCAAGGTTTCATTTTGTGATTCTTCATATAGGCAATTTAGATATAGATCTAAGTCCTCCTGGTCTATGGCTGCCAAGAAGTGCCCAGTATAGTTCAGTAGAGGGATGCAAAGGTAATTCTCACATTTCCCCTGATCCTAATCTGGCTGTGTGCTAATAAAACTTATGTTTGCTGGATTACACTGGCTGTTATTGACTCAAAGAGGTTGATATGTCAGCTGCAGATCAGCAGGATTATGGAGGCCCAAGCTAGGTTCCCTCTCCTCTACCCAGCACTTGTAGGCCAACAATAGGAAAGACTGGTAATGTAGGAGCTTCTGCATGGCAGCAGAAGTTCCACTATAGTAAGATGATGTTCTTGAGGCCAGCTACACCATCTCTAAGACCAGATTTTTTCTTTGTGATCTTGTGGAAAATAAATACACAAGCGCTAAGACAAAGGAATAAATAAATACTAAGACAAAGAACCAGCATCTAATATTCTGTTACTGATTTATGCACAATATTTTTTGTAATAGAGTAAATGATAACTACAATGTGGATATGTGGGGACATGGAGATCAATAGCTCTGAAACAGAAAGGAGTAATAATTTAAAATACCATTTCAGAAAGATTAAGTTATTGTGCATATGAAAAAAACCCAACATTTTTAACTCCTTGCACCGATGCTCCCTGACCAGTTAGAGCACCCCTTCTATCTGCCTTTTTATCCCTAGCAGATACCTCCCTCCTGCCATGCTTCTCCCACTAAATTTTGTTTCTCCATGTCCACATCCACATTCACTGCTTCACTTGCTCCATTGTGCCCTCCCATAAGGCCATTCAGCCATTCTTGGCTCCTTTTGACACTTCCTCAGGTGCACCATTGAAGCTGGAGAGAGGAATGGGGAAATAGGTGTGAGAGAGATATATATGTAAGGAAGTTGGTTGCAGAGGGCATTTCTGTATGGAGAGATTGAGGTTGTGTGGACCCTGGAATGAGAGGCAACCCATGTCTCAGGGTTAAGGCATTGCATCTTAAAAGCTTTCTCCTGTGTCCCAGATAGTAGCACATCAAGGGAAACCCTTGATGTGCCAGTGTCTTGTCGTAAAGAGATGCCACTTTATCAACAGTGCAGCCACATTGAGGGGGGTCCAGGCTGGATGGAACTAGAGGAATCTTGGTTAGATATGGATTTTAATTAGCTTGTAGAAGAAATTCATTTAGACTCTTTCACTATTAGACTGAGTCAAGTCAGAGAAGCTATTGAGGAAGGTGAATATGAAAAGTAAATAAAGTAAGAATTGAAACTTAAAGATAAAGAAAAGGAATTAATGTGGAAAATGGGGGGGGGTCAATAATACATAGAACATTTTACTAGGAAGAGGTGGAAATGTCAGAAAGGAGCCAAAGAGTAGAAAAATGGATAAGAAAGAGTGTGTGTTCAGAAGATGTTAATGGAATCCATCCAACATCTGAATGACTCAATGAATAGCAGGCTGTTGAAACTAGATGAGACACTAACTAATTTAGTTCAGGCTGTCAATAATTTAAATCAGAATGTTGCTGTATTCAAAGCTAATATGGAGATTCTGATTTCAGAAGCTCGGAATTCTAAAGAAACAAAGTAGAAGAATTTGTGCTGTCACTTTCCAATTGTTATTGTTCAGAGAATGTGGAAGTGATTTGTATTGATTTATTATTGCTGCTATCATATAATATTTAACTAATTCTGCTTGAATTAAAGATTTTTAAAATATATTTATGTGTTTTTGCCTACCTCTGAATGATGTTCTGTATGGATAGGCAGCTTCTTCAACATTTTAAAACTCGGGTATTACATGTGCTCTCTGGGTAATGCCACAGATCTCTACTATATGAAGAAAGAAATGTTTAGAGCCATGTCCTTGGCAATATCCCCTGCTGATCCTTTCCAATTTGCACACCAGAAAATTGAAATACTTAATACAGCCTTTCATGTCTATTGGCTTCATTTGGTAAAACTTTTTTCCAGCTATTATGAATTAAAGGGATGTATTTATTTTAATATATTTAACCCGTGGTCAAGACACAGTGCAGATGAGTTAAAATATGAAATTTAAAGAGTTCTGAAGAACTGTAACTCAGGATAATGCCAGTGAACACTGTGAAATGTAAGGCCAACAGTACAAAATTTCACAAATGGAGGATTAAAAAACTTTTTCCATAGTCTGAATCTACATGTAAGAAATTATTAAATTTACCCTGAAAATGTATGTAAGATTTGCATGTATGATACATGTGAAGACTTCATTGTCCACTGGTGAATAGAAATTAAGATTATTTCAAAGTTTAATGCAACTTTAACAAAGAAGTAGCTCTCAGCACTTCCATAATACATTTTTTTTCCATGGTGTCACTTCCAAGTAATATCAGGGTTTTGGAGGCATGAGTCCATTGAATTAATTCTTGGTGTTCATCTAGAGTGAAGAAGTAATAGAAAGAAAAAGAGGAGGAATATTGCAGCAATATGGCCTACATCCTAAAGGATAAGAAACACTAAAAATATTGAATGTATAATTTTTTAAATATATTTCCACATTTAGAAAAAGTACATGTTTATTTGTTAAAAGTATTACTGATAGTATACTAAAAATGTTGAGTACTCCTTTAACCCACGGGCAGGCCCGTGCACCAAATCTGGACTGCTAAGCCTTTTAATCCAGCCTGCCCATCTCTGTGTCACAGAGCAGCACTGCTCAAAGTATCTAAGTGCTCCCTGTGGCTCTCTGCACTGTGGGGAGGAAGGAGGAAGGCTCTGCATGCTGTCCCCACCCACAGCAAAGTCTCTTAGCTTCCACTGGCTTGGAAATGCTTTCTTCCCTTCTCCTCCATCCCATAGCACAGAGGACCACCTGGAACAGAGAAGTCTGGGGTTGCTAGCCCAACCAGAACCTGACTCTGGTACCCCACTCCTCCCACACACCACTCCCTCCTGGACCCTGCACCTCAATCTCATGCCCCAGATTAAAACCCAAATGCTCTGCACTCTTCTTCCCCTGCTCCAGGTCACAACTTCCATACTCTGCACTCACTCCTACATCTCTTCCTCAAGCCAGAATCCTCTCCTGTACTCATACAGTCTCCCAGAACCTGTAACCCAATCCCCAGCCCCAAGTCCCAACCCCCTCCTTCGCCCAAATGCCATCCCTTCTGCACCTACTTTCCATCCCAGACCCCACACTCCTTCCATAAAGAAGTGTGGCCCTTGATCACTTACCAGAATCTTGGTGTGGCCTCCTATCAAGAAATTATGACCACTCCTGCCTTAACCACTTAATTTTCTACATTACTTAAGCACTATGGCTGTGTCTACATTGGTGCGATCTTGTGCAAAAGTGACTATTTTTGTGCAAAAACTTGCTGCCTGTCTACACTGGCCACGAGTTCTTGTGCAAGAACACTGATGTTCTCATGTATGAAATCAGTGCTTCTTGAGCAAGAACTATGATGCTCCCACTCAGGAATAAGCCCTGTTGTGCAACTGTTCTTGTGCAAGATGCCAGTGTAGATAGGCAACATGAATTTCTTGCACAAGAAAGCCCTATGGTTAAAATAGCCATCAGAGCTTTCTTGCACAAGAGAGAGTCTACACTGGCAAGGATGCTCTTGCGCAAAAGCACATTTCTTGCGCAAAGGTACATGCCAGTGTAGACAGTCTCTTTTGGAAGAGTTTTTGCACAAGAACACTTCCGCAAAAGCGTTTTTGCGCAAAATCATGGCAGTGTAGACGTAGCCTATATGAACCAAATATACAAATACAGAGAGCCCAAGGTGAAATCCTGGGTCCAATAAAGTCAATTTCATGTTTTGCCATTGATCTCAATGGGACCAAGTTTTTACCAACAGGATTCACCCCTCCCCTCCAAAAAAAGGAGGAGGGAGAGCTGCATTACTACATGTCTATATTTCCTTCTATAAATCAAGTGTTTGCATACCAATGAGGCTATTATTTAACCAGTTCTACTGACATGTTTGGTGGCTTACAAAGACATTACAGGATGGATATCTGTCCCGAAATGCTTAACGTTTAACTCAGACAGCAAACTACTCCAAAGCAATGCTTCTTGAGGAGATAAAGAATGGAGGGGAAGAAGAGAGGTACAACAATTACAGATCATGCATTTCTTGCTTGTTTTAGTTTAGTGTTTTGTTATGTCTTGTTACTTCTGTGTTTCTTTACCTCAACCCTCAATACATTCCATTTCCATTC
This sequence comes from Pelodiscus sinensis, assembly GCF_052426305.1. Taxonomy (NCBI): domain Eukaryota; kingdom Metazoa; phylum Chordata; order Testudines; family Trionychidae; genus Pelodiscus; species Pelodiscus sinensis. The sequence continues at coordinate 25,828,548 of NC_143058.1, read as the reverse complement.
TGAAGAATATTGTACTGAGGGCCTCCATTGACTCAAAATTGTAATCTCCAGGCTCTGCTTTCTACTGCACAAATCTATATCCAGGAAATTTTAAATATATTTTAAGGACCTGAATTAGTGTTCACAGCCTGTATTATTAAATATGTAGTGATGCCTTTTTTTAAAAAAAGGTGCATTAATTACCCAGCTGACTAGGATGAAGATGCCTTTGGAGCTGTTCAGTTGTATTATTTCCTCTGTAGGACACATGCTATGTGCGGAAAAATATTCTTATGAAAATGCATAACACATTGAGAACTTCTACTTCTTCATGTGTCTGCTATGCGTACCACTGGGACCTGCTGTTACTAGCCATATGCCAAGACTAAGAACTATTCTCCCAGAGCCCAATTCCATTAGGAGTTCTACATGTTTCTCATCACTCACAGTCCAGTTGTAGGATCTGAGATTTTTCAAATGCATAAAAGCCTGATACTCAGTTTCTCACAGGTTTTTAGAAAAAAAAATCAAACCCTTTACATGTATTTCATTGTGGCCTGCGGACATGTCCTGGTTTTGACTGTAACCCTCGAATCTTTCCCAACTAATAGTTAAGGAATTAAAATAGATTATGATCACAAGATAAGGAACCCCAGCTCATTCAAGCCACTCAGGCCACTGGCCGAGGTACACAGAAGTGCCCCTTTTCTAGAAGCCCTTTAGTTATGCTGAAGGTGATAGACAGTTTACAAATGCCTAAGAGACCCAGAAAAATCAAGCTGACAAGAGCACCTCTGAGAGAGAAAGAGGATGCATCAGTGGATAAAAGCAAAGATGTCGTCTTAAGTTATGGTACAGTATGTGGATTTTTTAATTTATTGGTTAAAATAATGTTTCGCTACTCTGGTCTAATCTGTTTTATGAAAAGCAATTTATCTTATTTTTCCTGTGTCCATTGCATACCCAGGACAGGTGGAGTAGCTGATTTTCCAAAGAATGCAGTGATGCGCACCATGTATCATAGGGCATGACCTATTCCTTGCTCTTTCTTTCTCATTTTTATTGACACATACATAGTTGTTTGAGTGCCTCCTTTCCAAAGATGCTTTAACATGTTGTTGAGGATTAAACAAATACAAATGTTTTTTAGACTTTTTTTATAATCTCTTTTAAATTGACAAAAGCCTTGAAATTCTACAACCCTTACTTAAAAACAGCAACTCAGTCGTGGTGCTCTATTATATTGGTCCAAAATGCTATAGCTCACAGTAAAACTACTTCAGTGCTCTGGGCCATTTCTGCAGAATATTGTAGTTTTTAAAATTTAGAACGAATGTTAAAAAAATAGACCAATAGCAGTGGGAATTAAAAAATGGAATGTATCATCTGAATGTGATTTTTAGTGGGCCTCTGTAAGACGAATCCTTTTTTCTAAAATATAGACATTTGTGCTTATGCTCTTCTTTATCTTATAAAAAGTATAATGTACCACAAATTTATCCAAATGTTTATTATTTATCACAAATACCACAATAGCTGCATATAATATTTTTTAAGTAAAGTAAATAATGAACATGGTTAAGCAATGATATGTTGGGAGTTTTTTGTTTTTGTTTTTGAGAGGGTTTTGGAAAAGTGGATAGAATTTGCAGCTCTTCTAGTCTAGTTGATATATATGTATTCAGCCGCTTCTGATAAGCATATTATGCATTCAATAGGTTCGAACTGCCACATCCATACATTTATTTAAAAGGTGAATTACTTGTACTACAGACCCTAATACTGTGGAAGAAGCCATCCTGTCCCATCATGTAATTTCATATTTAAGATTCATCCTGAGTGCTGTACAATTATGAACAATGTTGCTGCAAAGTGTAAGCTATCTAGTTTACATTTGGTCACCCTTTGTTTTTGTTTTTTATAGGGAGGAGAAAAATCACTGAAGATCAAGATCATATTGCACTAGAGCCTAAGCAGGTATAAATGCATTCACTTCAATTGGGCCATAGCAGTTTACACAACTGGAAGATCTGGCCTATTGTGTCTATAACTCTATTGTTTCAAACAAACCCTAATTTTAGGTACTTTTGAATTCATATTACAGTTTCACAAAGTTTTATTTTTATTTCCTGAAACTTAAACAAAGCTAAAGGTAAAAGTTTACTGTTGTTTTATAATCCAGCATGCCAAGTTCTATCCCACAGAAACTTTTTTCAGACATAGAGTACATGAAAACAGAGGTTTCTAACGGAAATGCTGACAAACTATAATGACTGATATTGCTCTAATTTATTTGCGTTGACTGTTTTTTTCATCTCTTTCCCTTTTAATTATCTAAGTCTTTCTGCATCTGGTAATATATTTCCACGCTATTTACCTTTCCTGCCAATGTAGTATCATCCGTCTATGACTATGCTTTTCTTGGTTTCTTGCTCTCTGTCTTTAATATTGAAGCCAATTTTCCACTTATTCCAGGACTCCCACACCTCAGATGTTGCCATTAACCTCTAATGTGGAACCTTGTCAAAAATGCTTTCACGATGCAGGGTGTGGGGGGGGATTAGAAAATGTGCATTTATGCTCAGAAATATTGTTCTATCACCAATGTAGAAATATTTTATATCTGTACCTATGTGACATGAAAGAATTCCGGGCCTGATGTTGGGAGGTGCTGAGTGTCTGTTAAGTGCTGCCAGCTCCCATCAATTTTAAATAGTGGTGCTGGCATTTATCAGATGCTCAGCACCTCTTTGTGCATTCTTTATTGAGCAATGGAAGGCAAAGACATTTGGAAGGCCATGGCAAGGGTCTGAGTCTATGGAATCCAGGAAAATGATTAAAAGTTACTTTAAAACTAAAAACAGTGTCTTATACTCGTAGACTCATAGACTTTAAGGTCAGAAGGGACCATTATGATCATCTAGTGTGACCCCCTGCACAGTGCAGGCTACAGAATCTCACCCACCCCCTCCTAGAATAATCCTCTCACCTATATCTCAGATATTGAAGCCTTCAAATACTTTGAAGACCCCAAGATGCAGAGAATCCTCCAGCTGTGATCTGTACCCCATGCTACAGAGGAAGACAAAAAGCCTCCAGGGCCTCTGCCAATCTACCCTAGAGGAAAATTCCTTCCCGAACCCAAATATGGCGATCAGCTAAACCCTGAGCATGTGGGCAAGACTCACCAGCCAGACACCCAGAAAGTTCACTATAATAACTCCTATCATCCCTCCATTGACGTATTTACCTCTGATAATGAATGGCCAATTAGTTACCAAGATCATGTTATCTCATCAAACCATCCCCTTCATAAACCCATTAATCTTGAAGCCAGATAGATCTTTTACCTCCACTACTTCCCTTAGAAGGCCGTTCCAGAACCTCACTGCTCTAATGGTTAGAAACTTTGTCTAATCTCAAGTCTAAACTTCCTACTAGCCATCTTATATCCATTTGTTCTTGTGTCCACATTGGTATTAAGCTTAAATACTTTTGTCTATGTTATATCTGTTTTAATTAAACTTGGTCTAAGCAGAACTAATTCTAAAGTCAGGCAAGCAGAGCAGTCACCCTGGGTGACAGGTTCTGGAGGCACCATTCTGTGGTTCTCCTTATTTTTGTTTTCTCTCTCTTCTACTCTGATTGGCTTGGTAGTTTTGCTTCACTGATTGGTTGCCCCCCCTCTCCCGCAGCTGCTCAAGGGCTGAGGATGAGAAAGGGGGAAGAGCACCAAAAACACAACTGGCAAAAACCTCTGGAACTGATCCTGTGCCCCTTGTATAAGGGAAGCTTTTAGTGGCAGAGAACTGGTGTAGACATTCCTGCTCTATCTCAACCCCATGGCTAGCCCTCTTAATATCTCCTCCCTTCTTGGTGCACAATGGGAGAAGAGGGTGTGAGTAGAGAGCTATGCTCTGGTGATTCTCCTGGTGCTTTGATGGCCCTTTGGGGGTATTTGCAATTGCCTGTAACTTAGTGCTGGCTCCAGGATGCGCTAAGTAATGCTGAGAGCTGAACCAGCACTCTTCTAAACCAAGGATCAGGACATCCTAAAGGATTCTACCAATCCTTTTGGGGATCCTACACAAAATACAACTCTAATAAATTCAAAACCTGGGGTCATTGTTCTTCTTATAATATTATTATAGGCATAAACCAGCATCGAGGCCACATATTCTGTGTAGTTAGGGGAACAGTTAAGCTACTGGGAACAAATCACTTTTGTTTTCAGTTCTTTGGTAGAAGTAGCAAATAGGAGGTATTACATTTTTGCACATCTCTGACTGCTCTTTTTCTTGCCTGGACCATGTATTTTCCTCATTATTTTCAGGTACTGCCCATTTCTAATCTGGCACAACTCTAGTAGACAAGGCCTGAATTTAACATCTAATTCATCCCACTTCATTTGAATAAAGATTATAAAGGAAAATGTAATCCTACTGATTTGCAAATTGAACTGTTTTGTAGATGCTATTTAAACTGTCTGCTATAACTGTCTTTCATGAAAAAACATGATACAGTAGGAGAGATCAAAGATTCATACGGAAGTTCTTTTTTGAAAGCTGATGCTCCTGGCTTCTTTAACTAATTGAAATTTTTTCTTTACAAGAACAGACCTTCAAGCATTCTGGTTGCTGCTACTATCCTTATCATTACATAGTTGTTACTTCCTGCTTTAAGGGACATAGAGATTAATGAAACACCATGTTGGCAATTTGGGCTGGACTTTGTCTATTTTAAGTATACTATACAATACTAAAACAGAGGTGATTAATGGTCTCAGACTGAAATTAAATGCATATCTCCTTATTTTTTTAGACAGTATTTGATAATTTCATGGAATGTCACTTTATTGAACAATATTTTCTTTTGACTGTAGATGAATTTTGTGATGATAAAAGGGAGAGAAAACACTACTGGCTTAGTTGGTAAGGTGAAAGCTTTAAGTGTTTATTTTGTGGGTGCTCTTCCATTAGAGGCTGAATGAAATGGGCAAAGTGAGAAATACATTCTAGTTCTGTCTGTGGCATTATTTGTCACTCAGAAATGTGTGTGAAAGAATCTATACTGTCAAGTATTTGAGTACTATGTATGAAGTTTTGGTATCTATACAGCAAGATGAATGGAGGCCCCAGTTGTTCAAACCATTCCTATACATCAGACTTCTTAAAACCTGTTCTTCTTTACTTTAACCACATGCTTAAATGTCTTGCAGAATTGGGGCCGCATTTCAGTCTTGATCTGTAACATGCCTAAAAGTGATACCTGCTTGCTTAGTAGTTTTCGGATGGGTTTCTGATGGGCAAAAAGGGGCAGTAAATGACTGGTTTTCTTAATAGAAATCTGGCACATGCATAACATATGTACTGTGATAGTTCAGTAAGTTTTGACCTACCAGATTTCTATACCTATACAAATCTACTGATGTTCATGAGCCATTCTGCCATCTGACATCCACAGGTAATGGGCAAATTTGGCAAATATGTCTACACTCGCAGCTTCTTGTGCAAGTAATATGCAAATGAGGCTAAGCATGGAATATTGCCGAGCCTCATTTGCATACCTAATGACCCGCCATTTTTTTCAGAAGAGGCTCTTGCTCAAGAAGGAGCGTCTACACTGCCCCTTCTTGCACAAGAAAAACCCTCTTGCGCAATGCCGTTCTTCCTGAAAAGTAATAGGTGTAACGGCATTGTGCCAGTGTGTACAGCATTCATTATCAATCTAGCTTGGCCATATCCAGATAGAGATCCAGAATTATGGATCCCTTTTTGCAAACTGCCAAAGCACCTTCTAAGGTGCTAAGCCACTTCAGCTCTCCCTGTGATACCACAGAAGATGCTGATGCTTTTTATTTTGAAGGAGGCACTCAGCATACTGCAGAATTTGACCCATATGAGCATAGATGTTTAATTGTGTCTAATTAGCAAAAGAGTTTCTGATGTTGGAGTGGCAGATATTTTGTTAGGTTTAATTTCAGGTTTTATTACCTGAGCTGGAATGTCAGAGATTTTGAATCTCATAGCTGATCTTGAAAAATGTTAATCAACATTATAGTTTTCTTGGTCTACATTTTATTGAATTCAGCTCTGCATCAGTGATGCACTTCAAACCCTTTGAAGTAGAACTGCACTGAGTTGCTTCCTTACTGGCATGTATGAGTTGATTTCTCCTCCGCCCTCCCCCCTTTTGTTTAAGCTAAATTGGCCTATTTCATTACCTTCAGGTGAATGGACTTTGAATTCTAGGCAAGAGTGAGTTTCATCATTAGACATGTCTTAATGTTAGTCCTGTCAGTGAAAAAGCAGGTGCAAGAAAAATGGCCTTTAACCCTCTACTGTTTGCTTAATTGAACTAGAGAGCTCGGTAAGAAGCCACTGTGTTTGCTTGCATTTATGCTTAATGTAATGGGAACTTAAGCTGTTTCCTCTATTGTGATATTTTTCCTGTGAATGAGAGTATAATGTTAATGGCCATGTTCAACAGAAAACCTGTCAGTGTTCCTTTCTATAGAGAAATTGACATATAAATTATGTGGCACAGTACGCCAGCTGAAGCAGGTAGACATAGAAATAAGGCTACACTCTGTGAATAAGTGCTTTACCTGTTTTTTCCACTCTTATGTAAAATAACCTGGGCCAAATTTCTTTTTCAAAAGCAACCCTAGGTCTCCCCATTGATGTCAGTGGGGATGCACAGCAGTTGGTGAGGGTAGAAATGGGTTCTTTGTTTTTAAATTGAGATATGTTTGTTCTCCTTTAGTGTTAAAGAACATCTCTAGAGTGTGGTGTTGTAAACTAAAACAGGCATCTGAGTCAGAGAAAATAACTCAGCTTTTTTCCCTGTTTTGTGACTGTAATTTTCCAATCCAATTAAAGATTGGGAACTTGAGCAAGGAATTATAATTGCAGCAAAGGAGGAAAAACATGAGAAGCAAATGCCTGCCCTGCCTCACTGTGGAAATGCAAGGGTGTGGGAGAGTATGTGTGCCAGGATGGCTCTAGGCGACCAAAAAGAAATTTACTCGGATGTGCGGCTTACTGCTGTGTCAAAAAAAAAAACCCCACACGTGTGCTCTTAAAATCAATTCCCATGATAGACATGTGCTTGAACCAAAGCCCTGCATCTGAATGCTAGTGTAAAGAGCAGGATGGTTTTGTGGTTAAGCTGAGGGACAGCAGACCTGGGTTCAGTTCCTGACTCTTGAATGTTCTTTCCTAAATGTCCTGAAAGCAAGGTCCACCCACACACAGTTAGCTGTCACTTTTGTAAATTTGACTACATGTGCCTTGTACAGCACTGATCAGATTGTCTTTCTGAACCAATGAAAATAATTGTAATAAAAGCAGTTTCTGAAATCCACTGAGAAGCTAAGACACAAAGAAATCTTCTCCCCGCTAATGTAATTAATAGAAATTAAAGGGTTTTTTTGTCTAGAAGCCACGTCTATTCCTGAGATCAACCCAATTTCCTGTGACTTCCCATCAATATATGTTTTCCATAGCATCCTTTCAAAGTGTGAACTGCATGCTCTGTATTGTATTTCAACATGCTAGAGTGGGATTGGCAAAATTCAAGTGTCTCAGGCTTGGGATATTCCTGGGCCAGGGGGATGAAATCTTTTCCTTCCTGAGCCTCAGCCATTGAAAGCAAATTTCGGTGTGACTGGAATCATGCCATGTCTGTCCTTTCATTCCCTTAAGATTCACCACCTTTCAGATGACTATGTATTGTACCATAGAGTATTCCCATCTGCTTATGTAAAAAACAGTGACATCCTATAGGTTTCACATTTACTTTGTATTTTCTTTCCAGCAGAAGGTTCATTTTTCAGCTAAATGGTAGCTAGACAGCTCATTCTCACATATTATTAATACTGACTTCCTGATTAGCCATAAATGGGTGGGGAAGCTAACTGAACTGATAAGATGCCAGTGGGTGGATGTGAAGGCAACATCTGCATGTCTGATCTCATGTACTGATCTTATGCTCTGGCACAGGCATGTATGACATTTTGTTATTCCGTAAGTATCTTAAGGACATAAAATTCCAACAGCTGGAACCTGGTCTTAAGCTGCTAGTTTGTTAAATTGCTTTGTCCTGCAGCTATGTTAGGTTTTTCTGGCATTGACAGAATAGGGGGAAAAAGTTCATACTCTTTATGTACTACACCTAATGCACAACGCTGTAGTAAGGAATGAATACAGAAAGCCACTGATAAGCAAGGCACAACAGAGGAGAAGCTATTTATCTCTAGCCTCTATGCTTTACTGCAGTTGCATGGTTTACATTATCTTAAAATAAGGCAAAGAAATGTGTGCAGGTTTGCTTGGCAAAAGATATTATTATATTAACCCTTTGAATTGGATACCATCTAGTTCTTGTATTATTAGAGCAATATCTATCTTTAAATAAGTTCTACTTGACTATTAGAGACAATCAATCCTATCATTCACCATTCTAGCAGCCAGACCGCTGGTTTATCAGCTTCCCTCTGCCCAGAAAACAAATCATGCCAGAACACTCCAAAATGCTGTTCCTGCACTTTTTTTTCCCAAGTCAGAACAGAATTAATAACTTTTAGGGTGTTTAAGCACGGGAATAAATTGCCCAAGTTATGGAATCTCCATCATTGGAAATGTTTAAGAGCAGCTTAGACAAACATCTGCTAGGGATGATCTAGATGGTGCTTAGTCTTTTTGTGAGTGCAGGTCACTTCCAGTTCTAATATTCTATGATTCTACTTCCAATGCCATCTTTTAGGTGCAGAATACAAAAGTATGTTGCTGTTACAAAGTATTCTTACTGTCGTTGCAGTGTGCTCCAGAAAGTCATTTGTTAGGACTTCAGTACTGCCTCTGCCCCGAGTGAAGATGTAAAACTGTAAGAATATGATGAAGATATGGGCAATAAGAAGCACTGGTATTTTTTAAAAACTCTTGCCAGACACTCCTGAAGTATGTTTTTGACAGAATTCTAAAATTAATGGATGATGGGAATTCTGTAGCTGTAATATATTTAGATTTTACTAGATTGTTTAACACCATGTCACTCAATCTTTATTTTCCTGAATAGGAATGCTATGGTGTTGACTATGGATAAAGAGTAATGATCAGAGACAATGCATCAAACTCAGGCAAGTACTAAGGTAACTTCAGGGATTTGTATTAGGTTAATCTTATTTAATGTCTAAATTAATTATTTGGAAGAGGAGTAAACACCTCAGTGATGGCATTCTAAGATGATGCTAGGCTCTTAGAAAACAAAATATGAATGACAGTAAGGACAGAGAAATAATATTGCAGAACCTGGAAGGATGAGAATCATGACCAGAACTAACCTACTGAACTCCAACTTGGAAAATAAAGCTTAACACACCCCAGCAATAATTATATAGTTGTAATCATTAATCATAGTCATATTAATAGCAGTACTAATATTTAAATAATTGTTTGCAGTATAGTTATATTTGCACTGGTCCCAGGCTATTAGAGAGGCAAGGTGGGTGAGGTAATATCTTCCATTGGACCAACTTCCGTTGCGGAAATTTATGACCTAGTTACAGTGCTTAATTTGCAATGAAAGAAGTGTCCAGCCTCAAGTAATTAGGTACTGGGGCTCAAGCAATTGTTTTATTTTCACAGCTGTTACAGCAAGCCCTGAGGTGCCAGGGCTCTGATTTTCCAAGATTTGACTTGCTGGGGCTCAGCCCTGGTAAGCTCTGGCACAAATTAAGCTCTGGCTCTTTGTTTTTCACTAACAGACATAGGACCAAGAAAAGATATAACCTTTCCTACCTTGACTCTCTAGAACAGTGAGGGGCAACTTGGCCTAGTGAGTAGACTTTATGGGTGGCCCTCCTTCATCTCAATGGGCTGAAAGATTGTCATAACCAAAACAATCTCCTGGGACAGAGTAGTTTTGCCAGTTGCATACCTAGAATTTGCAGGGTGTGACAATTGAACCACAGCACATTGATTGGCGGCAGAGGGAGTACACAGCTCTCACAATGCTGCGTGCAATCAGCACATACCTTGCTTCATGTTCCCTAGCCTTAAATTAATGTGAATTTTTTAATACTTGTAGGGAAAAAACTGCATGGAGAAAACCAACATAATCTGGCAACCCTGTGCATGGACAGTAGTAATCGAAATGTCTTGTGCTGCACACATACAAACCCAGTTGGCCCTCAGGTTGCAGGATGCCCATTACTTCTCTAGAATATAAATATATAGCTATAATTCACATAGATTTCTCACATTTACCACCGGAGCCTTTAATCCAGAAGTTTTCAAACTATCTTCAGAATAGTAGCTAGTTGTTTGGGGAGATTTGGCTTGTGACATGATGTTGGATCTCATCTTTGTGCTTGGCTACTGACTTTTATGAAAAGACTCTACAAATACACTAAGCACTTTCCTACAGTGCTCTTCTATGTAAGTAATTGCAGATATTTCCATAGGGTTAGTAGGATATTATGAGATTTTTTTTATGTGAGAGGATGATCTGTGTCAATTTAATGGGAGAGGTAGGATTAATATATATAAATATTTCTGTATGAAAAAAATATGGTTCACACAATGAAAAAGCATGAGGACCCATGATTTAATCCATCTTCCATAGGTTCTGGATCAGAAAGTTCCCTCTGAAATAGCATTCACAACAAAGGTATGAAAGGAAAAAGAAAACTTTAAATGTTGTGCTTTTCCCCAAACCTTCATCTCTGTATTAAAGCCAGATTAATCAGATGTTACATGGGGGACTGAATCCTTTGCACCCCAAAAGCACTACTGTGAATCACTTAAACCAAAAGCATTAACTCAACAGAGAATCTAACGTTTATCTATTTCTCAATAGATAATTATGATGGAAAATATAAGATATATTGCAGGATTCTGCAAATCTTTTTTAGACAGTACTTCCACGGATCAGAGGGAATCTGGTAAATAGGATCAGACATGGTATTCATGGTGAAACAGGAAAACGTATTCACTTTAGAGTGGGAGTCAATCCATTCCAGTTTCCATTAGCAGATATGGCATAAGCAAAGGAAACACCATTCTTGGACTCTTCATCACTAAAATCTTCTGCTCGTACACTTCCTCCCCCTCCTCCTCCTGCGCCCCACCTCCCCGGACTGATTCCCAGATGTCTTGTCCAATACTATAATTTCCCCCATTCTCTGTTCCCATCTCCTTTATTCCTATAATATGTTTCTTATGGTTGGCCTCAGCCATAATAAATTGTGTGACCCTATGCACTAAATTAATGTTAAAGTCTAAATCTGAGCTGCATACAAAGCCAAAGGTCTTGAGCCACATCAAACCTCCTTTACACCATGCAAGTTCTCATAAAATGCTCTAATGTCCTTTTAGTTTTTCTGGAGTTTTTTCTTTTCTTTTTCCTCTTTTTTTTTGTTTCATGGAATTAAAAATGAAGTGGCAGCTTTCATTTGAATGGCATTTAGCTTTTAGAGGGAAAAATGGATACACCAGCCTGCTGTGACAGAATAAAGTTGTATCTGTTTTTAAATGGGAACCATTGTTGCAGATCATTTTGACTATCAGAAGAGAAGCATTTTAATTTACTCTAATTTGGTCCTGTAAGAGGTACCCTTCTTTGTCGCTATTTTTAAGTGGCATGTCTTGATCATTCTCAACTAGTGCGAATTTATAATTGTTTTAGCCCCAGATCCTTCAGAATGCCTAACTTCCATTGAAATCAATAGAAGTTGAGGGTTTAAATAACTTTGAGGTTTTGGGTCCCAGTATCTCTATACCATTTGATATGACACAATATAATGGGTAAACATAAAGGTGAATGTAGGTCTTCTCTGTTTCCTGACTGCTCTTTCTGCTTTGCAGATAGTGTGTTTCTAAACCAAATCTGTGCTAAATTTATATTGTTTAAAGTGTGTTGAAATGGGTTCACATCTGTGAATAATTCACATTTGCACCTATGGTATTGTGAAGAGACTACACAGATTCCTGCAGACTTATAAATGATAGTATTTTATCACAGTGAACCAGCTTTTCCATTCCAGGTAGTAGATAATAACTAACTCCTGCATTAATAGTTTTAAAGAAAGTAAATGGTAAAAGGCAACAGGAGGGCCATGTGTGTTATATACAGTGAAATGTGGAGTAAAATAGAAAAAAAATCTTCAAAATCACAGAATCAAAGTTTTTCAGTGTCAACAAATACCCAGAAAGTCTACATTATGTAGTGGTCAGGAAAAAAAGTGCTGTAAGGAACGTATCAGTTCCTCTTGAGCTGTCCATCTACATCAGATCAATAGCCTTTCCAAGCATGGGACATTCAAGCTTTCAGCTTGAGAAATTGAAGTTCTCAAAATAAGTCAGGGTTGTAACACAAGTCCATCATTGTGTGTCACAGAAATGAAATGAGTTGTCTCCTGTTCGATTGATGACTGACATCAAACTAGGAGGAAAAAGAGGAAAATAAATGAGACGTGGGTTGTTTTTTTTTTTTTTTCTTTGAGAAGTTGTTACGAATATTTCTGTCAAAAAGTTTACACTAAGGGGGCTCCTTTCATTTTTATGTACATGAATAACTCCTATTACCAATAATATGACCTATAGGGTATGGAATGCCAGGAGAGAATTTGATAGGGCCTAGGGAATTAATTACTATACAAATATACATTACACAAAAAAAGGAACAAACTGCATTAGAATTTCTCATAAGAAAAAAGGACAGTGTTTTTAATGCTGGTAATGTTGGAAATATTTAACTACTGATTTATAATGTAAAAATAAATTCAGGATTTGATTCTGTAACTGAATAAACATAGGCTAATATTTGCACCTACTGAAATTAACCGGCCTCAACATCAGCAAATAGAAACATCACGTGGATCCAGTTGCTGGACAAAATTGTAGACCTGGATCTCAGCCGAGAACTCTGAAAGCAAATCCATGTTTAGAATCCCAGTAGTTCAGAGTCGGCATCGTATGCATGTTATGGGGTTTGGTGCAGGCTTTTAGGGCATATCTACAAAACAGGGCTAAAGCCAAAATAAGCTACACAACTTGAGCTACATCAATTATATAGCTTTAGTTGAAATGGCTTATTTTGGCTTTGGCACTGTCTACATAGCAGGAAGCCTGAGGTAGAGCATTTTTCCCCTGACTTCCCTTACTCCTCACAAAATGAGGGTTACAGGAGTCAGAGTAAGAAGTTCTCCAGCAAGACATTATTTCGACATTATGTCGAAATAATTGCTTGTGTGTAGAAATGGACCATCTTATTTCAGAATAACACCAGTTATTCCAAAATAACACTAAAGCCATGTCTACACAGCAGAGTCACAAGAGCCAAATGTGAAATTTGCTTTGGATATGAGTTCAGTCTCCAATCCACCACAAATTCAGTGCTTGGAAGAGTTAGGAGGAGAAGAAGAGAGTTGGGGTCAAGACCACCTCTGAAGCTATTTGAGTGATGTTTAAAAAATGATAATTGACAAAGCTCCTCCTGACAGTTGCCTGTATGGTAAAATAATGCCTAAACAGAATGTTCTTTAAATTTCTGTGTTCTATCAGTTAAAAAGTCCCCTGCAGTGCCTACAAACAGGCTAACAAAATCAATGTTTGCTGCAGTTACTGAGTTGCTTGTTGATGTTAAGGAAATAATTTTGTTATCCATAGTACAAGTGCTCCTCTATTATCTAGGCTTTCAAAGTGTTTGAACCTAAAATGTACTCTAGCAGTGGCTATAGATACCCTTCCTACCTTGGAGACCAGTGAGTTTCAATGCATTAAATATAGAAACTACACTTTCCTTATCCACTGCCTAGAGCAATAAAAATGGAGACAGAAACCATGATCATTTTTTGGTACGTACTGGGAAATGACACAACTGCATTCTGGAACTTCCCAAGGTGCTGTTATTTTCAGGTTCTGTTGTCTCATAAAAAGAGTCTTCTGGTTCCTGTATTCAAGGGTGAGTGGTCTGCAAGTTAGAGCAGGACACTGAGTCAGAGACTCTGCCCCCGTTTACTGTGTGTGACTTTGTGGTGTAAATTGACTAATTTTACCATACTCCAGTATATTCATTTTTAATGTAATAATACATTCTTGGCCCATTGAGCTATTGAGAACCGTAATGTTTGTAAAGCACTTGGTGATCTTTGAATAAAAAGTATATTGTCTTAGGTTTTACACAGTATTTTGCAAACTTAAATATAGCATATAAACAGGTAATATGTGCCCACCTGGTTGATTAAAGAAACTTGCTGGAGTCTTTACTCTACTGGCACTTTCTGATTAACTATATATATTTTCACATATTTCCTCAAATACATAAAGCATTGTTACATCAATGGTACAGAACTAAGCTTGAGTTACAGCTATAAATTAATGTTCAGCAAATTACAGTAGGGCTTTCAGGAAACACACTTGGAATCATTTACTAGTAGATCTACACCCATAAAATGTTCACGGTATTTGATGAAATTAAGTACATGAAAATGTGGTTAAAAATAAACCAAAAACTAATTTCAGTCATTCATCTCAGAAATACTCTGGGCTTGATTCTGATCTCAATTAAAATGGAGCAAATGTGAAGTAAGTAGCTCCATTTAGTTGAATGAAATTACACAAAACTGACATAAGTGAGGCCAGAAGCAGACCCACAGCTTGAAGTGTTTCAAATTGTGGAAATTAGGGTCTGATGATTCATGAAATCATTGTTTTTTGGCACAGAATCATCTAATTGGCACAGGATCATTTTCTCATAAGTAAGATCAAACACGCACAGTTCTCAGTGTGAAAAGCACGTGAAGGGAAACCCATACTGTTGAACTGATCAGATTGTTCTGGTGCAGTGTGGCTTCTTTACTCTGAACCACTGGGATTTGGTCCTTACCTAATATACTTGGCCCTGGAGAAATATCCTATTGATGTTTCCAGAGGGTTCCTCCAGTGGCATAAGGGCTGTTGCACCAGGTGGGATGTAATCAGAGTAGCCTGGAATGCCATCTTTCCTCTAATCACCTACAGTTTTTTGGTCCTATTGAGCCATTGGCAGCTTGCATAAGTAAGAACAGCATTCAGAAAGTTGTAATTTGTGGCAAGATACAAGCGTGGCAAACAAGGGGTCCCAGTAACAATGATAAGGTGCAAAGGGGAACTTTATATCACCTATGTTCTCAGTTCTCTATACATGATACATCTAAATCAAGAATACTGTTGAGAAAAATAGTAGATGGTTTTCCTTTGCCTTAGAAAAAATAAGAAACCATTTTTAGTGGTGAATAAAGGGTACAACCTAAGTATAATTTAAACTTTCAATAATATAAACAGTCTTTCTATGCCTTGTGTGATGTCATGAAAGAAATCCTGCAGAGTAAGGCACTTCACCATACAAAAAGAACTGCATCTTTTGGAGGCCCCCTAAATCCTGCCACCTGTATGTGCTCCAGAACCAGACCAATCCACTCCCAAGGGATCATCTGAGCCATGGAAATATGGGCAAGATTACCCACCTATTAGCTAACTCACTCTTATGTTACTCCTGGATTGCCCATTGAAGTGAATAACATCTTTGCACAGACTTTAAATGAAGTAAACTAAAATAAAAGTCTCTGCACTAGTAGCATTCCTGCGTCTGTTGCATTTCTTGTGCCTGCAAATTCACATCAGTTTGTCATGTGACAAACTAGGCCTTATTCTTCTCTGCTTGCAACCATGCATGGTTATTTATATCCGTGGAGCAAGGGTGCAAAACTCAGTCTACGAATTCTGACTGCACGAGGCAGTACAAATCAATCCATGAGTCTCTGTAGTCCAAGAATACAGTCATGGTTTTCTCAGGCTTGCCATGATCAGCTGGTATGCCATCTGCTGATTTCTGAGCCATTCAGCCTTAGACTGACTACTTTGACTTCAGATACTGCAGCAATAGAACAGCTGGGAAATCAGTGAAGCAGCAGAGAATAGTGGTCACATTAGAAAAAAAATATTGAAAGAAAACTGTCCAAGGCAGCCCCATGATGCCCTTTCACACTCAGACATTGTCCTTGGGATACCCATGGGAAATGGCAAGACATATTTTTTCCTGATAACAATGTAAAAAGTACACAAGTGCACATGGCATCTAGGAGTATGCTGTTGCTTTAAGAAAATGACATGCTGAGATTATTTGATGTGACCTGTATAAAAACAATTAATTCATTTCACAATATAAAAATAGAGCCTAATACTCACAAAAATGGCTACAGTTGCATTTATGATTTATTGTTTAACCACAGATGAGCTGCTCTGCATAATCATGCTGCCCTGAGAAGTTTATAATCCAAGTCTATGCATACAGCATTTCCTATCAGCTATGGTGCTCGCTACAGTTGTAATCTTATATGACTGCAGTAATGGTGGTAACCATGATACTTCAGGGCCAGATTATGCAATCCCTATTCATGCTAATATACATTTAAAAACACAAGTACTCTCATTGACTTTAGTGGGGGGCTTTTAAGTAGGGCTGTCAAGCAATTAAAAAATGTAATCGCAATTAATTGCACAATTAATTGCATGCGTTTCTGTTTGAAACGCCACGGCAGCATTCAACGGGGCAGTGCTGCATGGGGTCTGGGATCAGCTGGAGACCCCAGCTGACCTTGGAATCCATGAAGCGCTGTTCCTTGAAAGCACTGCGGTAGCGTTTCTAAAGGGCAGCGCATTAGGAGCCTGAGATCAGCTGAGGTCAAAGCCCTTTTGAAATGCTGAGCAGCACTTCGAAGGGGCTTTACAACGTGGAGCTGGGGATCAGCTGGGGACTCCAGCTGATCCCCGGTTCCACTTGTGCTGCCCCTTTGAAGTGCCATTTTGGCTCTTCAAAGGGGCAACGCATTAGGAGCCTGGGATCAGCTGGGGACTCCAGCTGATCCCTGGCTCCTCTGTTGCAAAGCTCCTTTGAAGTGTCAGAGCAGCACTTCTAAGGGTCAGTGCAGTATTAACACCTGCGATTAACACATTAAAAAAATGCATTAATGCTGTTCTGCGTTAAATGCAGGCATTAACGCAGGTCAATTGACAGCCCTTCTTTTAAGGTATTGTAACCACAGAGTAACCTGCCCCTACTAACACAGGGAAATCAAGTATCTTGTCCACCTATTAATTACTTGAAGTGGAGTGAAAGAAAGAAAAGTAGAGCTAAACCCGGCAGTTTAGATGAGAATCTTTCAAAAGTAAAACCCTTTTTCGAAAGATCCTGTAAACCTCATTTTTTTAGGAGTACAGGATCTTTCGAAAAAAGGTTTTATTTTCAAAAGATCCCCATCTAAACTGCTGTTTTTTTTTTTAAAAAAAAGCCCATTTTGAAAAAAAGCGGCAGCTGCCATTATGCAAATGAAGCATGGGATGTTTAAATCCCAGCTTCATTTGCTATATTGAGGTGCATAATTTACACCCCTTTTCCGAAAAAGGGATGTCTTCTAGACGTACAGATAGATTTTTAAAAAGAAAGCAAACATTAAGCTACCTCTTCTGACTTGCTGTTTCTTATCTTATCTTTATAGTGTTTTTCCTGCTGCAAACGTTCACCATGAAGCAATAGGATTATTTGTGTGAGTTAAAAGTTCACCAACCCAAGGAAGGGTAGCACAACCTAGTAACCACCATGCCTTGCAATATTTGTTTAATCTTATTATAATTCAATATTCCCCACTTTCCTTAATACTTTTTCACTCCTCAGATAATTATGGTGTGGAGAAAACAATTGACAGACCTGGGTTATTAAACATGGCATTCTGTTTGGTACATTTCTGCACCCAAAGTTGTTTCACTGCTGTAGTAAAAAATCTGTGTCCAGTGCTTTAGGTGACCCTGTTTGTTCTATTCCAGTTTGTGAAATGAAAGCTCATGTGTACAATTGAAAGGTGATCAGAAACTTTCCAGAAACATGTAAGGAAATTGAAATAGTAATTAAAATGGGAAGGATATATTTTGTAATTTTGCAGACTTTTCATGAAATTTTATAATGCTTTTTGAATTTAAAGCAAAAGGTATAAAGAACCGTCATTCAATCACACATTATAATTATATGCATAGGAAAAATAAGTCCTTGTTGCTTATACAGTACTATAATTTAATCAGTCATTTGCTAGGGCCTTGACCCTGCAAGATTCTCCAGGTGGCTGGAATTCCACATGTAGCCTCACTGAAGAAATTCAATATGGTCCCTATCAAAGCCCAAAATCATTCCATACTCTGACATTGGAGACTTCCTAATTTCCACCAGTAGCATCAATACTATTCCATTGTGAGTCACTTGTCATGATCATCTCTGGAAGTGCTACGAGGTGCAATAATGAGGAGGAATTTCATGTGGACTTGTGGGGCCTGATTTTCCTTTCACCTACACTGAGGCAACTTGCATAGTGTACTCTGTCACAAGACTGTCAGCTTCAGCACAGACTGTCAAAAACAGGTCAAACATCCTGAATTGGTGGTGTGTGTATAATTAGATTTTTGCCAATCCAGAAACAAATGTGAATTCTGAGATTTCTCTAGCAGTATTACCATGCAGTCACAGATAGTCCCCTTGGGTTCACCAGTCTATCTAAGCATGCAGACAAGTTAGACTTGGTGATAAATAGTCACTTATACTAAGGATGTTAAATTTAGTTTAATAAACTAATCGACTAGTCGATGGAGTTGATAAGTATGGGAGCCATAGTGGGGTTAGCTCCCAACCCACTGTGGCTCTGCCTTTTAAATATGCTAAGAGCCTACTGGCTCTTAATACATTTAAAAGGCTGAAGCACAGCAGGGAGGACCCTTTGCGAGCCAGGCCAGCTGATTCCCAGCTCATGCTGGATCCCCCCACTGCTCTCCAGCCTTAAATGTAAAAAGGCTGGAGAACAGTGGGGGACCCAGTGTGAGCCAGGACTCATCTGTCCAGACCCCACTGTGCATCTGATTTTGAAATGTATTGAAAGCTTTCAGACTCTTAATACATTTAAAAAGCAGAGCCTCAGTGTTTGGGCCTAGGTGCACTAGGAATCTGCTGATTCCTGGCTCGTGCCCAGTCCCTGCTACCCACCCGCCTCCCCTCCCCTCTGTGGAGGTGATGCTGGGGAGATCCGGCTTTTAAGCAGACTCTCCACAGCTCTAGCTCCTGCTTCCCCCCATTACTGTCTGTATTAGAGGCAGCAAGGGGGGGAAGCAACTCGTTGAGGGACTAGTCGATTAGTCACTTAAATCCCTAACTTACACACACACAAAATCACAAAATATTCAGGTTGCTTCCAGTCCCAAGAGATCAGTCATTTACCTCAGATTTATTTGTACCTTAGATTTTCCGCCAAAGACAATGCTGATAACCAGTCCTATAATAATCTAACTAAAGTTTTATTAACTAGGGGGAAAACATAGTTATTTACAGGATAAAGAAAGCAATATAGGAAGAAAAATGTTTCAAATTATGGTTAAATGGTGCCAGAGAGATAATAATCTGTCATCATTGAATGTCTTTTCAGGACTCAAAACTAAAGATCTCTGTTTATTTATTTTTATCTCCAGTTCTTGCAAGAACCCAGACTGAAAAGAGATGGAACATTTTCATGTTATCTATTTTTATTTTCCTTTTTCAGTATTCAAACCATTTGGGCGAAGCCTTCTGCAAGCACTTCTTCATAGTGGTATTGGGCAACTAATAATGCCTTTGCCCAATTTAACAGCCCCTTGAATTTTTGATAATCCTCCTGGATGGGTAGGAGGAGCCACTGTTTCCAGCTGAAATCACAATTTCAGAGCAGGCATATCTACAATTATAAAAGAAACTCATGTTTTACTTTGTGTTTGTAAATTGCTGCATGCATTATTCTCACTTGTAATGTCTGTATTCTATACTACATCATAGAGTCAATACACTTAGTATATTATAAGACTAATACCTATTTTGAATAAAACTAACATGCTGGTGTGCTGACCTGGTTTCCAGCTATACATTTGTTGGTTCTTATCCAACGCCTATGGCCTTGGCCAGAGCTAGCATTTGGTTTGCCAGTGCAAAACACTCTGCACTGGTGTAAATGAACAGAATTAGCTGTTGGGTGGCCAAATAATATTATAATATCCAGGCCAGGTTAATTTTTTGTGGGCCCCAGCACCTGGACCATGGTCTCATCCCACTGGGCTTGTGCTTCATCCCAAGGCCTCAACCCCACTCAGCCTTTGCCCTCCAAAGCCCCAGCACTTACATAAGCAGGAAGGAGGCAAAGAGGAGTGAGTAGGGTCTGGGAGGGAGGGGGCATAGAGATGCAAGCAGCCAACAGGGCCTCAGGGGGAAAAGGCTAATTACAGATGGAACCTTGAGAGCACTAGGCCCCAGTCTGAGCTCTGGTCTTCATCTGCATATAAGCCCACAACCACAGCACTATTGGTGCCATTGTCAACCAGCCAAGCACCCACTAGTCAGAAGAAATCCTATATTTATAAATACAGTTTCTGAATTTTCAACAGACATTGACTGAGCATTTTATCCTTCCCACATATTTAATAATATTCATATGAGGACTGTGCATGTACTAACCAGTCAAAGTCTCTCTGGTTGCTGTCTTTACATTTTCTGTGTATATATGTGAGTATGAAATACTTAATTCTTTTGATGGGCCTCTTTTGGCACTCCAGTAGATCAATTTGTCTTCAGGAATGTAATCTATATTTACTTTGCAGCAGGTACTGTAGCTCTTAACTCTACTTTCAGCTGATTCAGCTCCTACTTTGACCTCAGAAATATTCCCTGCTAACTGTCCTCCTCTTCACTCCAATTTGTACTGTCTAAACACTTACTGCTGAGTGTCCCTCTGGCCATTTTGAAAGGTGTTTCATCACACTACAATAAACGTGAAATACTGATCCACTCCAAATGGCTTTAAAAAAAGCAGCAGCTGTATATCGACTTGGGACCGGACAAGGGCATTTATTACACTACTTTCATACCATTGTCTACCTTTGGCAACGGAAGATTGTAAGGGTCCCTGGTGGTCTGAGACGATCAATACTACACTGGAGTTAAATTAGACCTCAAGTCAAGCACACATCCACCTTGGCTGAGATACCTCCAACCTGAAATCCCTGGAAAATTTACATTTTTCCACTAAGTTAACCAATAACTAAGTGAAATGAGTGGGAAAAAAGCAGCTGTCTCGCCTGTATCCTGCATTCTTTTTAACTAGACATTGTCTAAATAGCAGTGAATGTTCTTCAAATGAAATATGAGCAAGATGATGTATAAATTAGCTAGTGGTCATTGTGAACATTCAAGTAGAAACATTGAAAATGAAGTTACTAAATACATAATAGCATGAAAACAAGAATATTCTCAACCTCATTCTCAGGGCCAGTGATTGTTTTCTCTCTTTTTGTCTTTAGTCATAGAATACACACACACACACACACACACATTTCCTGTTTGTATTAAATAAGATTACATGTACTTCAATATGGAATGTGCTCCCACATTTTCAGAGAACTAAAGGTCAGTGCTTGGAATGCCCAAATGATCTAGTAGCTTCATACTCCTAGCTACTAAAAATATTTAGGACCATAAATACATGGGAATGGTAGGTTTAACCATACAGGCTAGGAGGTTCAGAAGAGCAGTGTTGAAAGCAGTGCTGCAACTCTCCTAGGCTATGTCTAAACTATGGAGGTTTTCCAGGATACCAGAGGTCCAGGGAATGCATTCGCGCTTCCTCTTTTTTTGTGGACAAGCAGACGCGCTCTTTCTGAAGCTCAGTCTTCCTCCTCCCACAAGGAAAAGGGCTCTTTTGAAAGAGGGTTTTTTTCCTGAAATTTGTCTCAGTTTAGATGTGCCAAATTTCGGAAAAGCCTCTATTGGAAAAAGGTATGCATATTGCAGAGCACAATTTAAATCTAGTCTGAACTAGGACCTTGGTGTATGGGACAATGGAAATGTGAAACTCATGGAAACAACCTGTTCCTCACTTAAATTTTCTGGGTATCTTTTTTTTAAGTCATCCTACATCCTAGCTTATTTAAATATTGCTCTGAACACATTAGATCTCAATTATTATTCATATACAGAACATATGCATGCCTTTACTAATAGAGTACAAATTTAGCTAGAAATTCTCTGCAACAGAAATATAAGGCCCAGGATTTTGTGAAGATAAACTAGATTTTTAGTACTGACATATTATTTTACTAATTAAGTTAAAAACAAAATTATTTCGTCCATGGGAGTAAAGGCACTGTAGATTTCTTTAATCTGCACTTACTTTATTGTTCTATTATTTTAATAATTAGGATCATGTGAAATGTACAATATATGCTGTGACAGATATGGTAATTTTCTACAATATCCTTGAAAAATCTACTGAATTAAATTTAGCTATTTTGGAGTGCATTATATTAAATGCAAAGGTCATATGGTATTGTGGGCCAGGCCTTATGTAACCTCTCTAGGAAGGAGATGGGATGTGAACTCTGGAAAATTTTATGCATTTCAAAGAACTATACTTTTGGGATATACAGGTTAAGTTGTTTGCCTGGAATATCCTTAGGTGAAGGTGAATGAAATTTCCCATCACTATTATGTTAAAAAAAAAAACATTTGATATCTAGCAGTCTTTAAATTATAGTAATTTAATGTGCTCCTGAAGAAAGTAGCACTGACGGTTGATTACTTGTTCCCAGAGACTCCAGATGAAAGGCCTAAGCTGCATAAAGAAAAGACTGCACTATTCATGGGGATGGGAGGTCTCTCAGTTAAGGTGGCTATGAATTTATAATCATAGAAAAAATGCCTTGTGGGTTTCATATGTCAAAATAATTTTCTCTTCAGGCCTTACTGATATTGGGGGTGATCTCTGGTAAATTTATTGTCATGTATTGGACTTACAAACATGATAATAATAATGTCTACTAATAATGTGTTAACATGTCTTTTAATGCTTTTACCTTAAGAATACATGTGCTTGCTTAGAAAGAACTGGATGGTAACTTTTGACTGCTGCCCATTACAGATGATCTTAGCCTTCTAAGGGCATGTCTACAGTAGGAAATTATTTCAAAATAACTAAATTCAAAATAATAACTCCCAAAATAACAAAATTGAAATAGCATATCCCCACTATGGAGAAGCATCAAAATTAGTCCAAGGCAGCCTCCATTATTGTAGATGTACTTTCTCAACTTAAAGCTCCAGGAAGCACTGGGGAGTAATTACTTCAAATTACTCTGGGGAGTAGTTATTTCAAAATAGCAACAGCAGAGCATCCACACTAACACTATTTCAAAACAACTATTTTGAAATAAGTGTTATTCCCAGAAGAAAGCAGGAATACAGACTTCAAAATAACTATTCCGTTGTTTCAATATAATGTGATTGGTAGTGTGGACGCTCTGCTTATTATTTCAAAATAAGGGGGGTTATTTAAAATAATCCCCTCACGTGGACCAGGGCTAAGAGAGTAAGCAAACCATAGATACAGGATGTTTTAAGCAGTCTGTGTACTAGGGATATCACAGTGTAGACAAAAAACAGGAAAACAGGTCAACTCTGGAGGGTGTAGGGATGTGGGGGGGTGGGGGGGGTCTCCATCCAGGCTAAATGAGGGCTGAGAAGCTAAGAGCCTAGAGGGGCTACCATGTTGGTCAGTTCAGGGGGACTACAGGTGCAGTTGCCTTGAACTGTGACATGTGTAATTTGACATTATATTTGTTTGTTTGCAACATTTTCCATTTTTAACAAACAGCTCTGTCACTTTTAAATGAATGTGTTGGTTGGTTTATTTCTGAAAGAAAAAAATATTAAGTGAACTATTTCCAACCAATTTGTTCGTGGAGAAAATTATTTTGAAATATGAAGCAGGTAAACCTTAACATGCCAGATGTCTCCCTAATGTAAGCAATTTAAATTCAATTTGTGGCAGAAAATATAGGCATTTCTGAATCAATAGGCTGCATTCAGCAGAGCTGACACATTACACCTGATACACAGCCAACCTGGCTGGGGACCAATTACTCATACCTGAGGGACTTTCGCTAGCTTTTATCACAAGGTAAAATCTCCTAGGATTACAGGTACTTAAAACTAATTAGGTCTGCTCTATTACCTGCCATTTGAATGCCCTCTGTTTCTACAACAGCCAGTTTACTTTCTTTATTTCAATGAGATAATTGTGGTGGCACAATCCACTAAGGTAAAATGATAGCTTTGCACACACATAGCTGTCTTTATCTTCTAGCAGAAAGCACAAGAGTGGTGATGAGATAATAGCTGGAGGCAGAGTTACAAGTTTGCCTTATTTACTTTCAGTGGTTTTGTCAGATGTCTGCCATCAAAGAATATAATTATGTGATTAGAACAAGAGACTGTAAACAAATAGCACTTTGCTCCTCCCCAGACATGTGAAGTGAAGCATGTACATCACTGAAACTCTTGTAAGAAAACTTACACCTTGCTGTCATGTGGAGGCAGGCCTGGGACAGGCAATATTAATGTGCACAAGTCCTTCCTTGTTCCACTTTTCAGCTGGCTTCTGAAAGTTAATAATTTCAAGACTATTGATAAAAAAAATTCATACATATGCATTTAAACAAAGAGTTCAGAATAAAATGTAATTATTCTTCAGAGAGAAAGAGAATATGTATTCTGAGTTAGCTCTCACCCCGCCCCTCCCCCCCCCCCCCCGTTTGCTGCCTCTATCTGATAGCGGCAGTAAGGGGGGGGGGGGGAATTAACTAGTCGACTTGTCTATCCAATAAGCATTTGCTTATGGGATAGATGACTAGTCGACTAGTCCTTAATATCCTTGGTCCAGAGAACACAAATAATGGAATTCTAAGAAGGCTGGTGGAGATGCTTACTGGACTTCTACTGTTGATTTTCATTACAACTTGTAATGCTGGAGAAGTTCCAGAAGATTGGAAGAAGAAGAAAGCACATGTTGTGCCAATATTTTGAAAGAGTATAGGGAATGACGTGGGTTATTATCAACCTGTCAGGCTGACACTGATCCAAGGCAAGATAATGGAGCATCTGATACAGGACTCAGAAATAAAGAAATAAAATGAGGATACTGTAATTAATGCCAGTCAACATGGGTTGATCTAAACAGATCCTGTCAAAGAAATTTTATTTTTTGTATATGATTACAAATTTGGTCAATAGAAGTAATAACATTGGTGTAATAGGCTTCATTAAGGCGTTTACTTTGGTACCAGATTATATTTTTATTGGAAATCTAAAACACTATAAAATCCATATTGGCACACATTAAATTGATTAAAACCTGGCTAAGTGACAGATATCAATATGTGGTTGTGAATGGGAAATTATCACTAAGCAGGTATGGTTTTTTTGGGGATGGAGGGGGAAGGTCATCCAGGGATCAATTCTTGGGCCTACATTTTTATCAGTGAATCAGAAAAAAAATAAGACCATAATTGATAAAGTTTGCAGATGATAGAGTTGCCTAGTGTTAAATAATGAAGAGCATTGATCACTGAGGCAGAGCAAGCTGGGTCTCTTTGTGAAGTGAGCATTATGCATTTTAATACAGCTTAATGTAAATGTATGCATCAAGAAAGAAAGAGTGTGAGGCATATTTACAGGAAGGAGTCACTAACTAGTAAAGCAGTAATTGTGAAAAGGATTTAGAGCATGACCTGGCCCAGACTGTGGACCTTCAGGAAGCAGTTCAAATCAAAGAAGGCATGGAAAGCACCACTTTGATTATTCAAACAGATAAAAATACCAGTGTTTACTATGTAAGACAAGAAAACTTACATTTGATGTTCACCCATTTGAAAGTTACGTGTTCCTTAAAATTTTTGAACGCGGTATTTTTAAATTGTTAGTTCTCCTTTTTGAGGTATGTAGCAGTGCAGTACCATGAGAGGAGTAGAACAGGAGGAAGGCAGAATTGAGACCTTTCAACGTTTTGGCCCAAGTGAAGGGGCAGGGGATGTCATTTGAGCTCCCTGCTTCAGGTGCCAAAATGTTGTAGGTAGGCCCTGCCAGCATGGGCTTTGTCAAGCCGAGACTTAAAAACCTCTAGGGATGGAGATTCCACCACTTCCCTAGGTAATCCATTCCAGTGCTTCACCACCCTCCTAGTAAGATAGTTTTTCCTAATATCAACCTAGACCTCCACCACTGTAACTTGAGACCATTGCTCCTTGTTCTGCCATCCGCCACTACTGTGAACAGCCTTTCTCCATCCTCTTTGGAACCTCCCTTCAGGAAGTTGAAGGCTGCTATCAAATCCTCCCTCACTCTTCTCTTCTGCAGACTAAACAAACCCAAATCCCTCAGTCTCTCCTCATAGGTCATGTGTTCCAGCCCCCTAATCATTTTGGTCGCCTTCTGCTGGATCCTCTCCAATGCATCCACATCCTTTCTATAGTGGGGGACCTAGAACTGGACACAATACTCCAGATGTGGCCTCACCAGAACCAAATAAAGGGAAATAATCACTTCTCTAGATCAGCTGGCAATGCTCCTCTTAATGAAACCTAATATGACATTAGCCTTCTTGGCTACAAGGGCACACTGTTGACTCATATCCAGCTTCTCATCCACTGTAATTCCCAGGTCCTTTTCTGCTGAACTGCTACTTAGCCAGTCGGTCTGTAGCCTGTAACAATGCTTGGAATTCTTCCATCCCAAGTTCCTCTTGACAGATAACAAAACTGGCCTGAATATTCACCAAGAAACTTGAAAAACTAACTGCAACTTCTCTAGGTGCCCTTATAGGCAGAGAGTGCTCCACTGTGCATATAAACAAAGATGTTTTTATTAGGGGACAGGGAACCTAGTCATGCTTAGGGTAAAAAACACAGCAACAGAACAGCTATATTGATAAAGAGTAAAATATTATCACTACCCTTTCCAGTAATTTGGCAGTAGACCATTTAACTCTCTTCCTATTTGTTAGCAAGAATGCCCCATAACTGACATTTCCATGACTGAATCACCTACTTCACACACTCCAAAAAAATATCCCTACCAAATGGTAGGGTCAGCAATGGTCCATATGGCTCTGTGTACCATAGTCTCTAGTCCCAAAGGAGCTGCTTTCCTGGTCCTGCCATTATGTAACCCAGTTTACTTAGGAGTGTTGCTGTGGTCTACATCATCTCTCACAATGAAGTCTCTATAGGAGGGAGCTAAGATCAGTAACTACCCATGTACAAAGCCATTATGACTTGATGGCAAGCTTGAATGAGAGACACGGTCTATATTGGGGATTGCTGGAAGAGTGTGAAATAACATCTCAGGGTTTATGTATGTATGTACATACAATAATGAACCTTACTATGTATTGCATATGCATGCATGGGTGGTAAAGAGACAGCAGGTTCAGCTCCTAAAGGTAGGTGTTCAAGAATACCTTCAAGAAACTAAGGGACAGATTTCAACACAAAAGCACTAGAATGGAATTCAAAGTCCATGTCATGGTTGACAAAACCTAGAAAACACACTTCTGTTGGCTCAGACACATACAGAAAATGAATAAAAGGGAGTTGGGAAAGATAACCCTACAGAAGTTGGTAAGAAAAACACTTGGAAGAAAGCCTTGCATCAGTGAGCTGCAACCTAGGCTAGTGAGTTGGCTGCATGAGTGGCCCTCCTTTATAAGATCAAGAACACATATTCCTGCGCATCCAGAAATATAATTTATGCTATCATGTGCTGCAAGTGTCCGTCTGCTATGTACATTAGACAAACGTCTCAGACACTTCGCCAAAGGATCAATGCCCACAAAACAGATATCAGACAGGATCACAAAGAAAAAACAGTTTCTTGCCATTTCAACCAAGAAAGGACATTGTCTCAAAGACTTGATTACCTGCATCCTGCTTCAAAAGCCTTTTAAGACTTCACTTGAAAGAGAATCCTCTGAACTGTCATTCATGCTTAAATTCGACACTTTACACTCAAGTTTGAATAAAGACGCTAATTATCTTACCCATTACAGAGATAGCTTCCCCAATTATCACCTCTAATATCATTAGCTCACAGACATTTACCTCCCTCCCCCCATCCCCCTTCTGTTCTGAAATTTGATTTGTCCTTTTCATACTTGTTCATTTTTTTAAATTGTATCCTTTGGTATATATGGTTGTGACAATTTTCTTCCACTATTTGATCTGAGGAAGTGGGTCTGGCCCACGAAAGCTCATCACCTATTAAACCATCTTGTTAGTCTTTAAAGTGCTACATAGTCCTGTTTTTTATTCCAGCTACACCAGACTAACACAGCTACATTTCTATCACTTTATCTCAGTGGTTCTCAAGACTGTGGAAACCAAGATGATCTCCTGGGATAGGGTAGTTTTTCTTAACTGTGTTTGTGTACCTAGAATTTCTGAAGTGCACTGACTGAACCCCATAGCAGGATATTGATTAGATGCAGAGGTAGCACACAACTCTCACAACGTTGTGTGCAATCAGCATATACCTCATTTTATGTGCTCATGCTTTCAGTGCATGTCACTTTTAAAATAACCGTAGGATGAAAACCAGCACAACATGGCTACCTTATGCTTGGACAATGGTAAACAAAATGTCTTGTGGGCCGCACATAGAACCCCAGTGGGCTGCATGCCCGTGGCCCACAGGTTGTCCATGACTGCCTTACATCAACAAAGAGTAAGTAAGTGGCTCTTAGTACTGTCTCAAAACAAAGGTAGGCGATGTCTGTATAACAGCCCAAGAACACACAACAGAAGGAAAAACAAACAAACAAACATTGTGGGCTCGTCTACACTGGCCCCTTTTCCGGAAGGGGCATGTAAATTTCATGAGTCGTAGTAGGGAAATGCGCGGGGGATTTAAATATCCCCCGCGGCATTTAAATAAAAATGTCCGCCGCTTTTTTCCGGCTTTTAAAAAAGCCGGAAAAGAGCGTCTACACTGGCCCCGATCCTCCGGAAAAAGCGCCCTACAGGAATAAGAGCCTCCGGAAAAGGGCGCTTTTTCCGGAGGATCGGGGCCAGTGTAGACGCTCTTTTCCGGCTTTTTTAAAAGCCGGAAAAAAGCGGCGGACATTTTTATTTAAATGCCGCGGGGGATATTTAAATCCCCCGCGCATTTCCCTACTACGACTCATGAAATTTACATGCCCCTTCCGGAAAAGGGGCCAGTGTAGACGTAGCCTGTGAGTAGACACTTTATGTGAATGAAGGTCTCCATAGCAGCACTTTTCCCTTTTCACTAACAGAGGCAACCTTCTGGAACTCCTGGCCATAGTTCAAAGTCTAGAGTAGCCCCTATTTCTACCTTAAAACTAGCAATCTAGTGACATGCGGAGACCAGACTTCAGTTTTGTTTTTCATAAGATTCACATCCATTTCATGGCTTGATTCACTCCCTAAAGCTACGTCTAAACTGCAAGCCTCTTTTGAAAGAGGCTTTTTCAAAAGATACTTTCAAAAAAACTTCTTTTGAAAAAGAGTGTCTAGACTACAACCAGTACTTTCAAAAAAGCAAGTCGCTTTTTCGAAAGAGAGCACCCAGGTGGTCTGGATGCTCTCTTTCGAAAAAGCACAGTTTGCATTACATAGATCTTTGTTTCAAAAGAGCACTTCTGAAAAAAGGTGTTATTCCACGGTCGAAAAAACTGCCATGTTCTTTCAATTTACTTTTGAAAGAACATGGCAGCAGTCTAGACGCAGGGGAAGTTTTTCTTTAAAAAAAGGCCACTTTTTTCAAAAAAAACCTTGGAGGCTAGACACACCCTAAATGATTTTGGAAAGAATGTGTCATATTTGTGAAGAAAAAAACCCTGGCCCTATGACCAAGGTAAGAGCACAAAAAGAATTAAAAGTCACATATAGGACCCATAAAGCTGGTTTTAGAGAAAAAAACACAACAGCAAAAAATCTGTGTAGATTATGAGGCGCTTTCAATAAACATTAGTATCCAAGGGGAAATTGCAATGGTGTAGTTATAAGCACAAATAAGGTGCAGAAAAAAGGTGGGAAATGTAGTTAAAGGCATGAAGCAATATTCAAACGTGGCTTTGACTTTGTACATGCTCAGAAGAAAACAGATAAAAGCTATGGAAAATTTGAACTCATGTTATTGTAAGCAGGTTTAGTGTGATCCTAAACACAGCCTCATAGTTTCAGTTTATGCCTTCCAAATAAAATTAAAATGCAATGTGTGGATCGGTTTATTATCTATTATTATTATTATTGCAGTCTGTAATTGTTCATTTCTAAATGTGCAATGAAATCTGTATAGCTAAGATTCTAGGAAAAGGCTAATAGAATGTGGTAGAGAATAGGATTAAAAAGAACAGCCTACAATTATAAAAGATATGTTGCACCACTACAACAGCAATTTTAGCCTCTGAAAGTATGTACATACTATTAGTGTCCTATAATCATTATGTGAACATATATGTATGTATTTACCGACTGCAAATCATTGTAGAATCTTAGGTGCTAATATTGCCTGAGAAGAAGACATGTTTTAGTAATTGGAAATTGACTGTGGTCAGGCTACTGTATTCTGACATTTTTTAATAGATTACTTGACTCAATAGCATATTTTAATTGGCGATTGTGGACGAGTAACGGAGTGCGATCACCCCCTGCCGGCCAGGAAGGGGGGGCTCCGTGAACCCCTTTGCCTGTCGGGCTGGACCCTGGGCAGGCTTCCGAGTCCCGGGGCCAGTAGATTGGGTGCGATCACCCCCTCTCCACCAAGCAGGGGGGGTTCAGCGGACCAGCCATCTATACCCCGGCTCGGTGTGTGGGCCCTAGGCCCAGGGTTTGGCACCTCCGTGGGGCTGGTCCCATCGGCTCTTGCCGGGCTGGCCCGCCGGCACAGGTGCACATTGGTGTAGTTTCCTAGATTACGAGGGTTGTGAGAAAGCGTAGGAGGGGGAGGGGGACCCGGGCCCGCCCTCTCCACCGGGTCCCAGCCCAAGGCCCTAAGAGTGGGGGCTCACCATCGCCCCTGCATGACAGATGGGGGGGTTACTCCCTAAACGCGTCTGTCCATGGGTGCCACCAAGGCCCCACCCTGGGCTGCTTCCTCCCCTCTAGGGGCCCCCTGGGCCCACCCTCTAGTGCCCCTGTGCCTACCGTGGCTCTGACGGTTGGTGCCCTGGGGATTTCTGGGTTGTCCGTCACCCCCGTCACGTTCCGCGGGAGCCCTCCTGGGCTGCTTGGAGTCCGGGATGCACCGTTTGCCTCCGGCGAGGCCAGCGAGGGGCCTCTCTGCGGCGAGGGCCCGCCGTCTGTTGGGTGCGGGGGCCGTTCCAGGTGGCCTCTTGGCCCCAGTCTACTCTCCAGCTGCAGTGGCAGCTGCCCCCTTCTCCACTGGCGGCGAGCCATTTTCAAATGGCCCACCGGACGTGACTTCGTCCGGAGGGCCTGTCCCCCGGTGACAGTTACTGTCCGCCCCTCTCGGCAGCATGCCAAGAGCGGGGGCGGAGTTTCCCCGGCCGTGCAGGTGCAGAGGCAGATTCTGGCCCTGCCACGCTGGTGCCTTGTTACTGGGGCTTTTCCCCCGTGGCTCCGCTCGCTCCCCACCTTCCCCTGCCGTCCAGAGTGCGGGCCGATGACGGCCCATCACAGCAATATGGTACCTGAATCAAAAGACACATATTTATATAGTAAGAACTCTGGTGTGTATATGTGTATTCATATGCCACACATTCATTTCTTTCCAAAAAACCAATTATATGAAAAACATGGAAGGTTTTAAAATTAAGGACTCAAAAGATGAGCTTAATTCTGGGTGTCTGTATCATAATGCATACACATAAAATGTAAGTCTTTACTGACATAATATTGTGCTACTTTTTCCACAGAACCCCTACCTCCTTCTGTGCCGAGGATAGACGGATGGTGCTCACTGATTAGGTAATTCTTCAATATTTCTTATGATCTTCATCATTCAGTATGTGGCCGAACCTTACTCATTACACACCGCTTGAACTCTGCACTGAATATATTAATAATTTCTTCAATGGTATAGCTATGGTGCATTCAAAAATATATGAATGAATCCCCAATAATCGTGAATTTGCCTTCCTAATACATCTGTGAGATGATATGGTGTTATCCCTATTTTGCAGATGGGAAATGAAGTCACAGAGGCCAGGATCCACAAAAGGACTTAATTGATCCTGTGTTTTTCTAGGCACATACAATGCTCAGCATTACAACGCCTAAGTGATCCATAAAGCCAGGGTTAGGTTCCTATTGATTGCCTTAGAAAAGCCATCTAAAAAAAAAAAGCATCAAGCTAGCAGGAGAGCCCACTGAGATAGCGAATGGGAGATGCTGACAAAGGGAGTATCCACCAACCCAGTGGTCACCAACCAGTAGATCAGGATCTACCAATAGATCTTAGAGCCTCTGACAGGTCATCCTGACTGGTTTTGCCAGGAAGCTATCAAGCACTGGCACTTCAGTTGACCTTCTACCCACTGTCAGCTGTTCCTGCCTTCTGCCTTGGAGCTGCCCCCTTGGGAGCCTCCTGCTTGCTGTGCAGAGTGAGGGAGAAGAAGGGAGCACTGATGTCAGGGAGTCCTTCTTCCCCCTTCTTCTGTACCCTGTCTCCACACAAAGTGAACGGGATGGAGAGATCTTGTCAATGCAAATCTCTGTCACTTTCACACACTGTGGCTACGTCTACATTGGCATCCCTTTCCTACTTGAAAGTAGGAATAAGAAATCCTCCGGAAAAGGGCTTATTTTCTGGAGAATCACGTCTAGACTGGTGCTTTTCTCCGGCTTATCCCCAAGCCGGAAAAAAGCGGCAGCCATGTAAATGCAAATGCCGTGGGGATATTTAAATCCCCCGCGGATTTGCAATTCCGACTCGTCTCATTATCATCCCTTTTCCAGAAAGGGATGCCAATGTAGACGTAGCCTGTGTGTGTGTCTGTCATTCTCACAAATACACACTGTCCTTCACTCTCCTATCCAGACACAACACATATGTGGGGGGTTGTTACTTCTTTTACTGCTTGACCATGCAGCCCTTGAAAAAGGCAGAGCACATACTATCCACATGCTGCCCTTGCCTGTAGACAACACTCCTGCAGCTCCCATTGATCAATATACGGGGAACTGTAACCAGTAGAAGCTGTGGGCTCAGTGCCTGTAGATGAGGGGCAGCACATGGAGCCATTGTTGTACATGCCAGCTACTTTCAGGAGTGGTACAGGACCAGGGCAGGAGTAAGCCTGCCTTAACTCCACTGCTCCACCACCTGGAAGCCATCTCAGTTAAATGGTGCCCAGGCAGAGCCTGCTTCCTGAACCCCTGTCCCTGCCCCAGATAGGAGTTCCCCTGCACCCAAACTCCTTCCCAGAGCTTACAAGAGGGCTTTTGCCTGAACGGGAGCAGCACAGTATTTCCGCAAGAACACTGATGATCTTACATGAGATCATCAGTGTTCTTGCAGAAATTCAAATGGCCAGTGTAGACAGCTGGCAAGTTTTTCCGCAAAATTCCATGATTTTGCGGGAAAACTTGCCAGTCTAGACACAGCCAATGAGTTTAGGTAGATTGCAGGAAAGCCTGAAACCTGGTATGTGCCCACACCCCAGACTTAGGTGCTTAATCTGGAATTTAGGCTCATAAATACCTGTTTAGATTGGGTCCAGAGTAAATAAGATCCTCCGGAAAAAGTGCCCTAGTTTGAAGTAGGAATAAGATCCTCCGGAAAAGGGCACTTTTTCCGGAGGATCGGGGCCAGTGTAGACGCTCTTTTCCGGCTTTTTTAAAAGCCGGAAAAAAGTGGCGTACATTTTTATTTAAATGCCGCGGGGGATATTTAAATCCCCCGCGCATTTCCCTACTACGACTCATGAAATTTACATGCCCCTTCCGGAAAAGGGGCCAGTGTAGACGTAGCCCGAGTGTGGGAGACCCCAGAGCCCTGCTGCAGACACCAGCGTCACCCCCTTCCACCTCCCATATCCCTCAGGCTGCATCAGTTGAGGGAAGAGGTGGGACTTTTTTTTGTCTTCAAAATCCAGGTTTCCAGGGGGCTTTGGACCAAGCTCCATAGTTCACACTGCCAGCTGCTGCACTCCAGAGCACTCATAGCTCCAAGTGTTGCCTCAATGATTCTTTCATAAAGACTGAAGCTGAATACAAGCTGAAAGTTGAACAAGTGAAATTTTATTAAACCCTGTGAAATGCTCTGTCTGTGTGGAGCAAATTCCAACCTAATTTCCTACATTTCCTGTTCCACTTGAATCCCCTCAAAACACTGTCTCCACAGAACACTGGCTCTCTGATTCTCCCACTCCCCCCAGTTACACTGACCATGACACAGACATCAAAGTCCAACAATGAAGCATCCTCAGTACCTCAGTACAAGGAATGGAGCTTGCTCTGTACAGATAGAATCTTCAGAAAATATCCTTGAGAAACTGAAAAACTTCTAATGGACATATGGAAACTGATTTTTTTAAAAGGCTGGTCAAATTTGAGCAGTGTTTCCCAGGCTTGGAAAAAGGCACATCCTGACACACTTCAAATCCTTTTTGTGATGCATGGTGATGCTGGGTCTTTTAGATGAAGTAGCTGTATGGTTTTTTTGACATGCACAAAATAACGTTCTACCTCTTACATTGTTCTCTGAAATGGTTAAAACTTTGATACTGCAATTTTCCAGATGCATTCCAACTGAAGCGGATGCCCAATTTGAAAAATGTCTACTCAAAAGTGTGAAAGTTTGACAAAGGCTACGTCTAGACTGCATTGCTTTTTGGGAGTACCGGAGGTATCCTGGAAAAGCAATGCCATGTACAAAGAATGTGTCCACTTTTTCAAAAAAAATTTCAAAAAAATGGACACATTCTTTCATTATCCCTGTATATCTCATTCTACAAGGAATAAAGGATGTGTCGAAAGTACACTTTCTTTCAACATTTGACACTGTGTATATCTGCCAAATTTCGAAAGAGCCTCTTTTGAAAGTCAATCGGAAAAAGATGCACAATTTGTGTACCTCAAATTGTGTTTCTTTTTCCAATTGAACATTGCAGTGTAGACCTAGCCAACGTTATAAGAAATTGAAAACAGACTCATAATAGAAAAGGTTAGCCATCCTTTACTACATAACTGCAGATACAGAGAGGTTTGTTCTAAGTGATTCTGTTTCCTGTAGAACTGCTCGTGAGTCAAGTTACCTGTTTTAAAACAAAGTATTCTTGGAACTACAGCCAACAGGCTAACAATTATAGAATTCATTGTAATGAGACACAGGTCTTGAGTGATTAGATATTGTGCACAGCATATTAACCATAGACCGTCTGTTGCACTTTCTTCTTGCTTTGCTACCTCATTCCTATTAATAGAGAAACACACTTTAATGATGGAGCAAAATCTGAAGTAAACATGCACTGATACATACGCACGCACACAAAACCTGAGAAAAGCACACACATATATATTCTTGTTACCGATAAGCACTCTTCAGTAGCTGTCAATGAATGAGTTAAAGATTGCCCTTCCTTCTATCTTTCATGCATATGTAGATTCTATAGAAGATGAGGTGGAATTGTAAAAAGTTTAGTGTTAGCACTTGAGAGAGTAGGAATTCTAGATGAACAAAAAATGAGACATCTCATCAGTAATCACACAGAGGTAAATGATCTTAAGAATGATAGGTGAATGATAGTACGCACAGATATGAGAGATTAGATGTGATAGCCTTCGATAAACTGAATGACAAGCCCATTACTAAAGTAGTATATATTGTACATAATGGGCAAAGACTTTGTCTGTAAAGACTTGAGGTCTCTACTCTAGCTAGTTTTTGAGTTAAAGAGTGTTCTGTCTCCAGTATTGTTCAAGTATTTATTTTATAGTTTACCCCCACAGCAGTAACTTTGTTTGGATAAGAAAATCCTAGGGCTCCTTTCTAATTATTGAAAACACTGTCAATTGTACAATGTGCTTGTTACACCCTGTTGAATACTATTAATGAAATCAAAACCTTGTTCATGACTTTGTTTGGTTCATGAACCAGTGCAAAAGAGCATGTGATTATTGTAAATGTTCACCAAGTAGAAACAATAAATATTGTTTGAACTACAGTTTATTCAAGAATTGGGGGTTTTTTAGCTATGAATTTGCTATTTATTATTATTGGTGTATAGTTGCTCACATGGTTCTGTTTCTGTCCCCTCATTGGTTGAATAACAAACTTTTTAATAGGGCATGGCAAATAATGAACATTTAAAAAAAACTAATATACTCTGCACCTTCTGCTTAAAGGGACCCCCAGCATAGGTGTGTCTCGTGTTTTTCTCCTTTGTCTGCTTCACTGAGGGACAGCAAAGCTTTTTCTCTACCTGCTGTGGTTGCCCTTGTGGACTCCTCCGCACTCCTGCCATGGACCTGCCTCTAGGCAATCCACAGCCCTTATCTGTCATGCTGCAGTTCCTGCAGCAGTTTCTGCAGGCTGCCTTCCTGGCCTTGCAGGAATGCAGTCCCCAGCTTATCATGGACCCTCATCATCTCTCTTTGAGCGCAGCTCGTGCAGCTGCACCCAACCATGCACCACCGCTTCTTGTGGCTGCACACCAGTTCTAACTGGTGGGACTAGACCCCTTCCCTAGATGGTTTTTCAGTCCCACCCTCACAAGCCCTGCCAGAGTGTGGGATTGCTCATGGTGTGTGGGGTGAGGGGGGGGAGAGGAAAGGGGTGGGCTTAAGGTCCTGCTGAGGGTTCTGGCTCACTTGTGATACTCTGTTTGTCTTCTATAGGTAGTGAGGGCCATCAACACCATCTTGTTGCACAGGATCATCAACCTTGGTGACACGGACCCCATCAGTGCCAGCTTTGCTGACATGGGCTTCCCCAACTGTGGGGCGGGGGGTGGCTATTGGCTACACACACATCTCCATCTGGGCCCCTGACCACTGGGCATCTGTATTCATCAACTGCAAGGGCTACTTTTTGGTGGTCCTGCTGGCCTTCATTGACCACCACAGGCAGCTCACTAACATCTACGTTGGGTGGTTGGGGAAGGCGCACGACACCTGCATCTTCCAGAAACTGCATACCAGCACTTTTTTCCCCGACCACATCACCAGGGTCGGGGACATGGACATGTCGATGTGCACTGTAAGGGATGTGGCCTATTCCCTGTTGCCCTAATTCATGAAGCCCCATACTGGACACCTTGACCCCTCCATGGAATCATTCAAGGCCAGGCTCAACAGGGCCTGAATGGTGGTGGAGGGCACCTTTGGGCATCTGAAGGCAGGGTTCCGATGCCTTCTCACCCTCCTGGACATCGGGGAATGGAACATCCCCCCAAGAGATGGCCACATACTGTGTCCTTCACAATATTTGTGAAAGGAAGGAGATGACGTTCCTGCCAGATTGGGCGGAGGGGGGGCAGAGGCTAGCTGACTTGACAGAGCCTTTGAGCTGCCGCACAGGGCTGCCATCCAGCAGGTGCATCAGGGGGTTGTGTACAAGCAGGAGGCCCTGAGGGAGAGTTTCTTATAAGGATCCCAGTGATACTCTCCCCTAGGCCTCCTCACAAGGGGCCTGTGCATTGCCCCTCTTAGCCTTTCCTCCAGCACCCCTCCCACTCCCCTTCCCTGCAAAGACAATAAAACACACTCTTTGTTTTGGAAAAAAACAACTCTTTTTTAATTTGGGGTGGAAGTAACTGGGGAGGGATTGGAGAAAGAACCTGGGAGAGGGGAGGAGGGAGGATGAAAACCAGGGAGAAGGGAGCTACAACAGGGAGGAGGGGCTCAGGGCTGAGGCTGAGAGTGGCACCTGGTTCTGGTGGTTCTACCACTTCAGGTGCAGGGACCTTGGTGACCATGGGAGGGGTAGGAGGAGAAGCAGGAGCAGGAGCTGGAACAGAAGCAAAAAAATCGGGCTGGGGCAGGATCAACAGCAGGAGCAGGCACCATGCCAACTATGAGCACTTGAACTGCCGTGCACGTGATGCAACCCTGCTCTAGCAACTCCCGTCAGATCTCTCGCTTCAGCAGTTCCTCCTGAATTCTCCAGTACCTGCGGGTCACCCGGTGTTGGGAGGGTGCCCCCGGTGGTATCAACCATCCCCCCTCTCACAGCTGGTTCAGATGTGGAGAAAAGAGAGACAGTCATCCCTGGAGACTCTGTCCCTGAAGCCTTGCTCTCCTCTGTAAGCCAAGACCAACAGTTCTCAGGTCAGACGAAGGGCTACGTCTACACTCCCACTTTTTTGCAGAAGAGGAAATGCAAATGGAGTGCTAATTAGCATATCTCACACTCTCATTTGCATATTCTTTTCTGATCCTTTTTTGCAGAAGAGATTTTTGCACAAAAAAAGCAGCGTAGACGGATGTTATGTGCAAAAAAAAAAAAAAACCTTTTGCGCAAGAACCCTTATTCCTCAAAAATGAGGTGCTTGAGCAAAAGGGTTTTTTTTTTGTGCAAAATGGACCTGTCTATACTGCTTTTTTTGTGCAAAAACCTCTTCTGTAAAAAGCATCATAAGAGAATATGAAAAGGAAGTGCGAGAAGTTGCTAATGAGTGCTTCATTGCATTACCTCTTCCACAAAAAAGAGGCAGTGTAGACGTAACATTAGAAACAAGTTTTATAATCACACAAGCATTATATTGAAATAGTTGGCAAATATTTTATGGACACCACTGTTCTCAATTCCATTATTTGTATGTATTTGGGTTTTTCTCTTACAGAAGGGAAGATATTTATGCAGAGCAGCATCTATTACCAAGTGTACAAAAAAAAAACCCAATAACAACAAAGGGTGGCTTCTCCTCAAATTGACTAACCTAATTCATTTCAATGACAGTTTGGAAAATAGTCAAAAACTTTTCAGCTGAGCAGTACTGGTACTGTGGTTCACAGTAAGCCCAAAATCTTTCTTACCCAGCAGGTTAGTACATGTTTGGAGAAATATGAACTTTTCTACACTGATGAAGCCTCTCTCCTTGAAATCTTTTGCTTGCTGTTTCTTTTTTAAAGGTGTTAGAGAAATATGACTGTAATTAACAACTGACAAAAATATCTGGGCTTCAGCTGAAGTGGGAAATCACAGAGGTTACTTATTTTCTCATGCATTTACCATTTGTTCTCTTTTCTTCAGGAAGTTGAAAGACCTGAGGTTCAAACTTAATAAGGCCACATACTGTTCCTAAGAGTATTTACAACATGCAAAAAATAAGCCAGTACATTTCTTATATTTAAATTTGTTTTCAGTCATCTAAGCTATTACACAGTATGCCATCCCTAAACCTTTTATAATAAGAAGTACATGTTTCTCAGTTGAGGAAAAGAATGAAATGTTCAGCTACTCTAGCTGTTTGAGACTGGAAAAGCAACAAAACATTAGTGTGCTTCCAATACACACATCTGATTCTGCTTGGAGCATCATGAAAAGCAAGCTGCCTGTAGCACAAAGGTTGTTCTGCACTTACAATTTATTTGGAACAAACCCATGGACCAATCAGCAAGTAGCTTGTTTCCACAAAACTCTATATGACACTTCAATTGTTTAAAAAAGCTACTACTCCCTGTTACAAGAGGATTATTATTACTATAGATTATATGGTGTCTTGCCCAACTCCCATTGCATTCGGTAGGAGTCCTTCCATTTTCATCATTGGAGGTTATATTGGAACTTTTCATCCACTTTACATGTGAAAGTTGCTGTATAGTCAGACAAGTCAAGTGCTCTGTTCTACCATGTTATGGAGGCATGCTGGTGAGTCTCAAGTTAAGGTTAACTTTTGTCTTCAGTGTGATTTAAAAAAAAAAAAAAAAAAAAAAAACCTTTTCTGTAGCCAAGACTGTACTTAAAAAAACCAAAAGAAGAAACAAATGTGAGAGATGCCTTAGTTGGTTAGGGTCTTGTGTGTGCTGAGAGGAAATTCTTGGAAAATATATTAACATTCAGGAACGACACCAGTGAAATCTGAGAAAATTTGTCTATTCCTTAAAAAAAAAAAATCTTTTGCAAACCCTAGCGCCTTACAAACTTTAAATGTTGCCATGCCCATCACATAGCCACAGCAATGTAGTCTGCACATTTCTCCAAATATGCTCCTGATTCACTATAAAAATAACTCCACCAAGAGCAGCTGATTAGCACTCATTTCAGTTTTGTCTAAGCAGCGTTACATTCCTTTGGGGATGAGCTAGAAGGGGGAATCAGAAAGAAACATGTGTGATTTGTTTGTTTGTTTCTGTTTAACATGGAAAATCCAACTCATTATTTAAAATACCAAAACAGATACATGTGCACATATTCACCATGGAAACCTTGGAAAAAGGAAGATGAGTAATTTTTAAACTGAGTGGGCATAGAAAGAATTGTTTGCCAGCCTCAGCCAATTGAAATTTACTCTTCATTTAAAAAGGACATTGGAGCAGAGTGTCTTGGGGTCACAATAGCAGAGGCTGTATTGCCATCACATATTTTTAAAACAAAACATGATTGTGTCCATCTGCATAGTTGTTCCCCTATCATCTCTATTTCCATCTCCATCTCTCTCACACACCAACACGTGCGTGGGGGTGGGCGTGCACACACATGACATATTCTCCCTTCTTTTATCCCAGAGCTACTGCTTCCACAAATCTCAAACTCTCCAGAGTAGCTGAATGATTTTAATTTTTAATTGAAAATTGTTGTTTCAGAATATTCGAAACTGTCTGTGAATTTACTAAATCATTTAAGGCATATTTGTGGGGAGAAGGAAAGGGACAGCTGGATTCACAAAAGGAGATTTAGCCATTCACAAACTCAAGAAGGAGCTGATAACTCTCCAGTAACTATGATGATGAGAGGTACCTTCCCCTTCTGTTCCCTTCTGGAAAATAAGGTCATTTTAGGTTTTTAAGTAACATAGCTAAGGAAAATAAAATAGCACCTATAAGAAGAAGTCTTCCATGACTAGGTGGTAAAAGCCACTCTCAGTGTGCCACAAATAGTTCACATGGAAAACAATCACAACATTCTTTTGACCTCCCATCCAAACCAGGTCAATGTTTCAGAAGCCCCTGAGTGAATGTCATTTGAAATAGCTAATAAAGGCTAAGCAATTGTTCAGTCTTCCTGACCACTACTGTTTACTGGGGGAAAGGACATATCTACCCACCAGGTATCATTTACAAGAGGTGGTAACATTTATCTTTATTAATTATAAGTGTGCACTCAAAAGAAAGTCATTCGCATATCCTGCAACTAGAGGTTGTCTATCCCTCTTCTCTGTTTCACCTGATGACTGCTTTGACTATTGACTTACTGGAATTCTGCCTCCTAGGTGGATACAAGATTGATCAATGTTGTTCTTCATGGTCATTTCCCACCTGTCTTTTTGTTTTTCGCCATACAGAAGAAGAGGACTCTCCAGTAGCAGACTGAGGCATGTTTTGGATCTAGTCAGCTTGAAAGGCTATAGATAGGGCGTATATATATAGTTCCTTTCTGGTGCCTTGGACGTGAAGTGTCTCCACTGCTCTGACAACCATCCCAGACACAACCCTAGAAAACTCTCAGTTTATGAGACCATAACAAGCCATTTTAACAAAGGTGTTAGCCTAAGGGCCCGGACTGCCTAGCTACAGTCTGCCATCACTGATTGAAGTCATTGCCCATTTATGTATAGAACACCGAAGTGTTATTTCACAATCCTGTAGGACTAGAAATGGGACCTGTGTACTATTGGAAAGGAGAGATTCCTAGCTTCTCATTACTAAAGACAGAATTCATTTAGCCACTCAGGATCATGAGATACCAGATTTTAAAGCTGTGACATGATTAGGAATAGAGTGACGTTAGGGTATTTGTAGGGTATTTGTTTATTATTCCCTCAAATTACTGTATGGTTAGTTAGACATTATCCTGAGATGGGTGGATACCCTCCATGGCAATTTTTGGAGTAAAATAAGAAAATGTAAAAGCCCCATTGCTCCACTTAAGGAGTGGAGCACCATTTCTCAGGCTGGATATATGAGGTTTTTACGTGGCACTTTTTTTTTTAAAGATTCTTTCCTTAGTGATGCCCAAAATTAACTGGCCCATTAAAAGAAATTCACATCAGACATTCTTTGCTTATCTCTGTGAGATTATATGATGCATGATTTAATTTTTTGAAGGTGCTCACATTTCTGATTGGTTTATTAATTTGTGTTTATTGTAGGTACTCTGGAATAATGGTTTATCTTAATTGGTATTTTTATGCCCACTTTTTAAAATATGTATGTGGCTAGTTTTTATGCTGCATGCCTTTACAGTATGAGAAG
Organism: Pelodiscus sinensis; assembly: GCF_052426305.1. NCBI lineage: Eukaryota > Metazoa > Chordata > Testudines > Trionychidae > Pelodiscus > Pelodiscus sinensis. The sequence goes on along the minus strand of NC_143058.1, from coordinate 25,786,303 downwards.
GATTTAGATTTTACTTCAAGAAGAAAAATTTATACTCAAATTAAAAGTAATTACATACACATTTTGCTTCAAAAATACTGAAGCAAAACTTCAATTGACTTCAAATAGGTACGTTAAGGACTGAAAGATTAAGTCTCTTCCTATAGGGGTATTTCTACACTGCAGAATTTTTCCAGAAAAACTACACTTACATACACGCTGCAATTGGGTTCTTTTGACAGAAAGTCGAAAGAGCGCAGGTGATTTCCAACAGCGGTAAACCTCTTTCTATGAGGAAGAAGCCTTTTTTCAAAAGAGCTCTTTCGGAAAAATGGCGTGTTTTGGCAGGGAGGAGGGTTTTTTTTTTTCAAAAGAAGAGGCCTCCAAGAAAAAGCACAGGTGCCCTAGTGGCCACTCCATCCAGAAATGTGAGATACAGGCAGTCCCCGGGTTACATGGATCCAACTTACATCAGATCCCTACTTACAAACGGGGTGAGGCAACCCCGCACTAGCTGCTTCCCCCCAGCAGACCAGGGAGATGCAAAGCTAGCGCCCCCCCCCCCCCCCCCAGCAGACCAGGGAGACGCGGAGTGGCTTTTCTCAGCAGACACCTCAGCTTGAGAATAAAGGACTGAGGGAAGTGAGGTGTGGGAGAATAAAACTGAGCTCTGGAGAAATGTTTGGCTAGAGTTTCCCCTACAATATGTACCAGTTCCGACTTACATACAAATTCAACTTAAGAACAAACCTACAGTCCCTATCTTGTACGTAACCCGGGGACTGCCTGTAGCATACAATCAATGTGGACGTTGTCTTTTGAAAAAGCAGATTGCTTTTTCAATGCGCTTTTGCTGTGTGGATGCTCTCTTTCAATAGATGTTTTTCTGGAAGATCTCTTCCTGAAAAGCTTCTTCCAAAAGAAGCCTGCCGTCTAGATGTAGCCTAGGAAGGAATTTCCTACTTTGTAAAAAGGTTCAAAAGAGCACTTTTAAAATATTTCTTTTGTATTCTAGATATGGGCTGGATGCTCCTGCCTATGTTCAGTAGTTCTTGAGTCACTGATTCAATTGGACTACTCAAGTAGTAATAACACAATAAGGTACTGGATGGGGAGGGCTCTTACTACAGAGAATGCTTTCCAAGGTGTCTGCCTGGTGGGTTTTTCCCACAAGCACAGGGTCTAACTGATCACCATTTTAGGAAGTCAGAGGGAATTTCTCTCAGGTCAGACTGACAGAGACAGAGCATTTTTCACTTTCTTCTACAGCACAGGGCATAGATCGTTTGCAGATTTAAACTAGTGTAAATGGTGGGTTCTCTGTAACTTGAAGTCTTAAACCATAATTTGAGGACTTCAGAAACTCGGCCATAGGTTAGGAGTTTATTACAGGAGTGGGTGGTTGAGGTTCTGTGGCCTGCAATATGCAGGAGGTCAGACTAGATGATTACAATAGTCCCTTGTGACCTTAGAGTCTATCAGTCTATAATTAATGTAAAGATGAGCAAACTGGGATCCGAGTTACTAAGATCTTCATCGGGGCCACATGTAACTAGTTAGCTCCGATATATTAATTAGTACTATGTGCTGCTAGTTCTATTAGTGGATAGCTTTTAATGGAAAACGTGTGCTATACATATATGTAAGAAAGACTTGTAATTTTTATATACGATTTGTTTATTTGTACAACCCAGCTGCTACCCTTTGAACAAATTTCTTGGTGAGCTTTGAATCGGGGACTTACACATACGGGTAATTGCCTCACAGAGGTGGAATTTCTCTTAATCAATGATGCAAGTGAGAAAAGAATCAGCCCCTCGACATTCTCTTCTAAATACTGAACTACCAGTTTCTTCATTTAATTCTGACTCTTCCATCTGCTTCTCTGAACTGGGCTCACTTCATTTGCATTCAACAAAGTTTAATAAAAAAACACTTTAGTTTGCAAGCAAACAGTTAGGCTTGCAATGGAGAATAAGTTGTAAGTTACCCCCCACTTAGTTGCTGAGTTACTGGAGCACTAGACTGCTCTAAATGCAAGATCCAGTGGGGCTGCTGAAACATTCAAGGCTGTTTTTTCAAAAGATCCTTGTGGCACAATCTTATTGTAAATGTGGGTTTTTTTTCCCTGTAAAGTGTTTAATCTGAGATTTCATTTGAGCAGAAGAGGAAATTACCATGAACAGAGCTTTTGTAAGTGTTTCTTCTGTCATTAGAGAGACCACGAGCAACAGGAAGAAAAAAATAAGTAGAGAAAGAGCCCCCAAAGCACTTTTAGATTGTTTTTGGTAGTCAGCGGGCCAATACTGACTTTGATTAAGCATTCTCTCTACTCCCATTAGTTTGTCAGAGGAGAAAAAAGTGAGCTTGTTTGCCAAGTAGGTTTGCATAAACTCTTACAACTTTAGTTCTGAATTACTTTATAATGTTTATAGTGGGTTGGTTAGTTTCTCTCAGAGAAATTACTTAGATGGATTAGGGAAAAACTGTGACTTCATTAAAGGATTCTATCTTATTTATGATAGATCTTCACTTCTCAGCAATTTTGGGGGACACACACCATGATTAGTTCCAAAGAAGAATCTAGCTATTTCCCGCCAAGCAGTAGGAATTTCATTTTTTCCTGGTTGTTTGTGGTGTTTAATGTGGGGAGGTTAATTCCAGGATTGGAATTTTCCTGTTGTTTTGAAGCTGCTGAAGTATATAGTCATTCTGATATACTAGAGAGTGAGTTCCAGATTTGCGGTCCATCCACTAGCACACACCTATAGGAGTTTGACCAATATTCCTGTAAACTATAGTTTACATTGCAGATCATAACATAAACTCGAGTCACAGGCAAGCTTGGCTGATTCTTTCATTATGAGGATCTGATAACCTGAATTTGATTTTGTTTTTCAGCAAAGATAGAGGACCAGTAAGGCAAAAGGCTCTTGTCCTCATTTTGCTGAACAAAAGGGCTGCTTTGTTCGGAAATGAGAGTATGTTTAGGAAAGTTAGATGTGCCATATGCTCCAAATGTGTAGTTCTCCTAAATCCAGATTCAACATGGGCCACCATCTTCTTTCCGAAAGCATATGAAAATGGCAGTTTTCTGCAACCATGGATATCTGGCTATCCTGAAACTGATAGGAGTTCAAGTAAAAGTAGATTGTGTTAATATTCTGAGGGCAGATGCTATAAGTGGAGGGTGATCACAGAGACATGGGCTCTTCAGAGTGTTTCTCTCACCTCACCAGCATCACCTCATGCCTCCAGGGTACTTCAACCAGATATTCTTCAGTAGCTGTCAAGGGATAAGAGAGAAGGTCCTCTCATTGATTGGTAACTGGTTAAAAGACAGGAAACAAATATTAGCTATAAATGGTAAGTTTTTAGAATGAAGAAAGGTGTCCCCCAGGGATCTATTTTGGGACCAGTTCTTTTCAACATATTCATAAATGATCTGCTAAAAGAATTCAACAGTGAGGTAGCAAAATTTGCAGATGCTACAAAACTACTCAAGATTGCTATATACCTGGGAATAAACTAAGAGATATGAAAGGATCTCTCAAAACTGGGCAGACAAAACTGATTGTTGCCCCCTCCCCATGAAAAAAAAAAAGATATTTTGGAATTGGAAAAGGATCATAAAAGGTCAACAAAAATTATTCGGGATAGGGAATGGCTTCCACATGAGGAGAGTTTACTAAGACTGGGACTTTTCAGCTTGGAAAAGATAAAATTAAGAGGGACTATGACTGAGGTCTATAAAATCATGACTGGAGTAGAAAAAATACACATGGAAGTGCTATTTACTCCTCATAACACAAGAGCTAGTGGGTCACCAAATAAAATTAATAGGCAGCAATCTTAAATCAAATAAAAACAAGTATTTATTCATGCAATTCACAGTCAACCTGTGGAACTCTTTGACAAAGGATGTTGTGAAGGCCAAGACTATAACAGGGCTCAAAAAAAGAACTGCAGAAATTCATGGAGGATAGGCCACTAATGGCTAGTATCCGGGATGGTCAGGGATGGTATCTCTGTTTGCCCAAAGTTGGGAATGAGCATCAGGGAATGGACCACTTCATAATTACATGTTCTGTTCATTCCTTCTGGGCCACCTAGCACTGGCCACTGCTGGAAGACAGGATACTGGGGTAGATGAATTTTTGTTCCTACCCCGTATAGGGGAAGGGAAATGGGGAACAGCTAAGCTCAATATAACTAAGTTGCTCAGTGATGAGGAATTTTTACATCCTCGAACCTATTAATAGTAAAATAATCATGTAGTTTAGACCAAGCTTTGGGGGTTGAGGGTGAGGGTGGGAGGACCATGCTCAGTATTACACTATATCCTAGACATATACTATTACAATAAACAAAAAGAAAACTGAACTCATAAACCTAAATTGTATATACATATATTTAAAAGGGAAAACGTGAGAGTATTGTTAAAGTTTACATTTTTAAAACAAGAAGAAATGAAAGATTAAAATCTGCATGAATTTTATCATAACCTTTACAATCAGCAAAGTTCAGATGATTATAAAGGCAATTAAGTAATTTTTCCTGGGAGTTGAGTGCAATACATTGTTAAAATGCTGAATTCAAGAATGTATATGTTATGTATGTATGTGTTTTTATAGAGATACAATACACACACAGTGTGTATAGATTCCTACATGAATTTGACATTGATTTTTAAGGTAAACAAATGGTTTTAAGTCTTTACTTGCCCAAAGCTAGATCATAATATTATGCATTTCAAAGTGCCCAAGTACCTTTAAAGGGATAGCTGTAGAATCCCTGAAGGCATAAAACAGATAAAACCTTCTTTTAAAAGTATTTTGCTCACCTTTGTAAAAAAAGGAACTTGGGGTTTATTGAGTGAAGGAAAGCCTCATTCCCATAGTAACCAATGCAGGGCTGATATTGATCAGTCGGTCAAAGGCAAGACCTACTGACAGGAATAAAGAGTGACTATTCTTATCCTCATATGTATTCTTCATGAAGTTCCTGTAGGTAACTAACACCACAAATATGGTAAATTCTTTGTGAACATTTTTTGCTTTTGTTTATGTCACTATCTGTGCTGCAGGGGTTCTTAAACAGTAGAAATGTCTACAGTGCATTAAACTTTTGCTAGATTCTTCTGTCTTTGCTTTTAGCAAAACTCCCATTGACCTGCAGTCAGGTCTGCAGTATTAGACTCTCTTAGTGGATTCATCCCTTGAAATACTGAATTTTTAGCTGATGAATCTCAAAAGAAACACTGTAGGCCTTTTAAAATCTCTACACTGTTATATTTCCAACCACGATTAACAAGATCTCACTGTTTTCTAAAGTCCTTATCCTTTGTTCACCTTACTTGAGCCGTGTGCAAGATCTGATAAATTATCGTTTGCAATCACGCCTGATCTCTCTTTAATGATTTCATTAGGTGTTAAATATGAGGCTTAGCATCTTTTTTTATGTGAAGGCACTGCTTTTTGAACTGCAAAGCTTCAGAGAGAAGATCCTTGAAACCAAGTGCTCATGAATTATTATCGTGCAGTACAATGCACATACATACCTTACATTCTCGTCATGATTCTCAGAATTGACAAGTCTATAAAAATGAAGAAAGGGGACCTCTGATAGCAGTGCAAGGAAGGATACTTTGTAAAACATGATATGTAATAAAGAATTTTTTTCTGGTCGTTTTACAGGGTTTAGCGTACTCTCAGGTAATAATCTTTCTTAGTTTCTCTAGTCCTGCAAGGAGCTTTAATATTTTTTTCAGATAACACTGATAGATAACAACTGAGCCAAAATTAAATAAACCCCAAAGTCTTCCTCCCTAATCTCTTCTGTGCATGCTTAATGCTTCATTCTCCCACGTCAATTATGCCATCGGCATTATGTTTTTCACTCCACACTTGAAAAGTTGTTAAAATGAAAAGCCACTTTCAGAGTGTTATAGCTCCATTATACAGGCCTATACCTGTGCTGGCAGCATGCTCTTCTTCTCACCTCGTATTGCTTGTTCTCTGGGAAAGAGATCCCTGCAGTGCATCTCAAACTGGCAACTGAAATAAAATTAAGTTGATATGCAGGAATAGGAGAAAGTTCTGGTAAATAAGCAAAAAGAATCTGTGGCAGATTTTTGACCTTAGTTCTTTGGTTCAAAAACTGTCAAATTTGGGTGCTTAATGATAGGGATCAGGGTGAAATCCTGGATCCATTGAAGTCAGTTTCAGATTTTCACTTATAAAGTTTCCTGATTTTTACAGGTACAGAGAACCCACAGCTCTCATTGACTTCAAAATGCAGAGTAACTGTAAATTTTAAGCATTCACATAAAAAATATTAACCTTTAGAAAATTTCTAATCCTTCTCCAAATAAGTGACCACCAAAGTAATGGTTTTCCACTGAGATTTGGTGATTCAAATAGCAGGCACACTAAATATTCTGGGAAATATCAATAGATTCTTCAGACAGAGGATGGGTAATAGTCATTACACATTTATGAGTAGAAAAAGTTCTTGATTTTCAAAGAACTGAATTATACCAAATTAGAAATATCTGTTTTGACAAATTTACCATTATTTTAAATAGTGGAGAGTCAGAAATAATTTAACTGCAGTAAGTTTTGCAGTGATGCTTTAAATTAGGACCATTACTGTAGACAAGAGTTAAGGGACTCTTTGTCAATATTTCCATTAAAACCTCTTTTCAATCTATTTCATCTTTTTAATAATTTATATCAAACTTTAAAACAGTCTACATAATATCTCAGCCTGGCACCACACGAGTGTAAAAAATGTGAATTAAAGATTTGAACTTAAAGGGAGCCAAAAAGGTAGGAGTTTGCTTACCTCAGTTACATACAGAACTGTGCTCTGGAGACTATTTATTTTTTAATTTAAAATGTCTGAGATATTAAACTTATAAAAATGTCTATTGCATATAGTATATGCTATAACTCTATTTTCAATAAAAATGTCATAAGGATTTTAGTATTCAAGATTTCGACAACTACATGGATCCTTGGATTGAAGCATCCCTTAGTACTCATTGTCACAATAGACCTTAATGTCTCAGAAGGAGCTGTTACTGTCTATCATGGCAATGATCTGTGGGTATTAGGAGTGTCTCATACATTTCCACTGCAATCAGAAACGTTCCAAAGTAAGTATGCATTGAACACAAAAGACTGTAATAGGGCCCTTCAGTGCCATTATCTGCAAATGATCCACAGTTATTAGGAATGTCTCATAACACAACTGATATCACATAGTTTCTTATAGAAAAATATATCTCTTGTGTAATTCAGTGATATCATTTATGGCTCAATTCAACAATAACTTATCTATTCCTTTGGCAGCCTGAGAACATTTAAATAAGGTTGGTTTCAGCAGAAACCTTCTGCAGTGGCTGCTTTAAGATTTTATTCTGCTCCCTCTGTCTGAGGAGGCGACTAGTTAGTGGACAACTGAATGGAATGAGATTTAGTATTCAATACGGGCCAATTTTTTTTCAACCAAAACTTTTCTAAGCAAATGATTTTACATTCAGAGTCATGGAAACATTTAGCAAATTTGTCTGAATTCTTTTAATTGTTTTGTTAAAAAAGCGCCCGAAAAAGCATTGTTTTCATTGAATATTCTTAAAGTCAAACACTTTATTGTTTTGATTTGAAATTATTGCTTCTAAATGACTTTCAATTTTTTTAATTAAAAATGTTAAACAGAAATGTAATACGAAATGTTATGTTTCTGGTTGAAGAAAATATTCTTTCTTTCTTTCTGCAAATATGTTGGTTTTGAGTCTTATTAACTACTATTATTATTTTATTAAGAAATGCCAGTGAAGCTTTTCAGAACAGCAACTTGATGGTCAAGGGGTAAAAAAATAACGTTTTCAAAGAATAAAAAAGCTGTGGGTTGTGCCCACGAAAACTCATGACACCATCTACATTTTTTTGTTAGTGTCTATGATGCTGAAAGACTATTTATTGTTTTTTAAAGGGTTTTTTTAAACTTTCAGAGAAGGCAGTCATAATCAGGAATTATTATTTTGTACTTGTCAACATTGAATTTTATCTGACATTTTTTTGCCCAGTCACCCAGTTTTGGGAGATCCTTTTGTAACTTCTCAAAGTCACAGTACCACTCTACACAGCTTCTCCCTCTGCATGACCTACTCTGTCATTCCTGTATATTTTGTACCCTTATATTACTGTGTCCTATTGATTATCTTCATTCTGCTAGTTTTCCATGATGCTGTTGTATCAATAGCTTCATTTAATTCCAGACACTCTGCTTCACCCATTTTAGAATTTAGACTTTCAGCATTTGTATATGAACACTTATGTATTTTGTCAATATTCAGTTGCTTGTCCTTTTGTATTATGTTTTATGTTTCATTGCTCTTCACTAGCGCCAACCTGTAATTATAATAATTTTGATGAGTTTTGTGAAATTTTCACAATGAAACTTCAAAATGAAACTTTCTTGCTTTATGTTATGTAACCAACTTAAAATTCATATTAGGGGCCAGACTCTATGTTATGTCTCTTGAGAGACACAGCAGAGCACATGGAGCCCACTGCCTACCCACAAAAAAGTGGCTTTACATTACTTCTGTGGTACCTGGATTTTGGGTTGCTCTAGGTGCTAAAGCAGTTCCTGGCAAAATGTTGAACATTCCCATATGCTGTTAATGCTCTTTAGTGTTGAACTCCATCAGCTGCCTTAACTAGCTCTACACTGCTCCTGCCACAGGAGATTCCTTGCAATGTGAGGTAATTTAACAAAACACTAGCAGATAATCATTACATTGGTACTATAATGGAACATTCTAAACCCTGCCTTGATATCTGCTTTCTCAGGGTATGTCTACACTACAAAGTTAGTTCAAACTAACGGACGTTAATTCGAATTAACTTTCATAGGCGCTACACTAACGCTCCGTTACTTCGAATTTAATTCGAACTAGCGGAACGCTTAGTTCGAACTAGGTAATCCTCATTCCACGAGGATTAAGCCTAGTTCGAACTTACTAGTTCGAATTAAGGGCTATGTAGATCCCTAATTCGAACTAGTGGGAGGCTAGCCCTCCCCAGGTTCCCTGGTGGCCACTCTGGCCAACACCAGGGAAACTCGTCTGCCCCCCTCCCGGCTCCGGAGCCCTTAAAGGGGCACGGGCTGGCTACGGTGCCCGTGACAGGTGCAAGCCTGCCAGCACCCAGCCAGCAGACCCTGCACCTGGCATGAATCGAGCCACCCACCCGATGCCCCCCAGCCCTCCCCCTCTTCCTGGGACCAGGCTGGCGGCTCCCGGGAGCTTGCCCGGGACCGCAAGAGGTGGGCACCCGCCTGGGCTAGTGCGGACATCGTGGACCTCGCCCACGACCTCCGCACTAGGCACAGGAAAGTGGCCAGCTAGGGCAGGAGAGCTGCCAGCCTGGCCACCCAGGAGCAGGTGTGCATGAAAATCAAGGTGGTCCACTGAGACCCCCGACCCTGAGCCCTGAGCTTACAATGGCCGTCCTGGGTCAGACCAAAGGTCCATCTAGCCCAGTAGCCTGTCTGCCGACAACGGCCAACCCTAAGGACCCTGGAGGGGATGGACCGAAGACAGTGACTAAGCCATGGGCCTTCCACAAACCTTGGGCAGGGACATCACTCCTACCCCCTGGCTAATACCACTCCATGGACCCAACCTCCATGACTTGATCTCACTTCCCTTTAAACTCTGTTCTAGTTCTAGCCTTCACAGCCTCCTTCAGCAAGGAGTTCCACAGGTTGACTCTTTGCTTTGTGAAGAAGAACTTTCTGTTACTACTTTGGAGCCTGCTACCCATTCCTTTCCTTTGGTGTCCTCTAGTCCTTCTTTATGGGAACTAATGAAGAACTTTTCTGTATGCACCCTCTCCACCCAACTCCTGCTTTTAGAGACCTCTATTCTGTCCTCCCTCCGTCTCCTCTTTTCTAAGCTGAAAAGTCCCAGTCTCTTTAGCCTCTCTTCATATGGGACCTGTTCCCAACCCCTGATCATTTTAGTTGTCCTCCCCTCTCCCAGCCTCTCTCTTTCCCTCTCCCACCTCCTTTTCCCAGTCTCCCCCAGTTTTGTTCAATAAAGACAGATTCAATTTTTGAACACAATTGTCCTTTAATTTGTACATCAAGAAGAGGGGCTAGGGAAGGGTAAGTGGAAGGAGGTGAGGGAGGAATGGGGTACGCGCCCCTGATGGGGAGGACTGGGCTGGCTCTGCAGGCTTTTGGGGTGGAAGCTCTCCTACAGCCCCCCAATTGCCCCCTCTACCCAGATGGCAGCCTGCGGCAAGTACAACCGGTCTGATGGCCAAGTGCTGTGATGTGCCCAGTGTGGGTACTCCGGGCAAGCCAAGCCAGGACTGCTTTGCAAGTGGGGCAACCCTGAGAACTGTCTGTCCGGGGTGACGGTCGGGACCCTTTAAACACAGCCCTTGGCTAGCCTGACACAGCATCTCCACGCTCTAATTCCTCCTCTGATTCCCTGCCGGCACTGCTTCCGGCCATCCTTAAGCCTGGTTCAGGGTCCACTTAATGTGGACATGCTAGTTCGAATTAGCAAAATGCTTATTCGAACTAGTTTTTTAGTCTGGATCCGTTAGTTCGAATTAGCTTAGTTCGAATTAACTAATTCGAACTAAGTTAGTTTGAATTAACATTGTAGTGTAGACGTACCCTCAGACTTCTGAAATCTTACAAACAGGATTTGGGTTTCAGAAGAAAATCCACGTAGCTCACTTTAAACACAGAAGTTACAGATGATTTGAGGTGACAATCCAGGGAATAACGTCACAAAAAATGTCATCCTCTGGAACACTCTTGCAGTAATAATGGCAGCAATTATATAATAACAGCCTCATCTTGGCGTGTAGGGAAATTCCCAATGAATTAAATGTTTCTCCCCAAATCCTCCCAAATAGTGGGGAAAAAATACATAGACTCCACTGATTGACTGATTAGAGTCTTGGTTGGCAGGGCCCAGAGCCAAGCAAAATTTAAAGCACTCTGGGGTGCCCTTGGCAAGGAGGGGAGGCATGGCTCCACACTCCTGGAAGGGGCAGGGACACAGGCAGAATGGAGTGCCCCCCTTCCAGCCCTGAGAGCTACCCTGATCACATTGCTCTGTTAGCAATTTAAAAGGCCTAAGGCTCCAGTTGTCTTTGAATTGCTGGGTCCAGGAGCAATTGCTCCTTTGCCCTCCCCTGTCCATAGGTGGTGTGATCTCACTGTAGCCACAACCTGAAGCAATGGAAGTGAAATTTCTCGCTCCGTTTATTAGGATAAAAGACTATCTCCATTCTCATAGGCACTAGAGTAGTGATATTTAGCCATGTACAACTTCTCTTGAGGTCCTTCGTAGCAGGTTGCCATTTAATGGAGACCTAGAGTGGTTTTTGGAAACCTCATATGATATAAATTATATAAGGTCACAACAAAGAAAACAAGTTACTTATATACTCAAAGATTTTCCTGGAGCACCCTTTCTAAAGATAATTTCCCACAGTACATATTTGTTGAGAGCCTGTGTTTTCAGGTCCATCCTTTTATGTACTTTTCATAAAATTAAGATTAACTGTTCTGGAGGGCTACCACTCAGATCATTGTGAGATCTTTCAGAGCACACCAGCTCATTGACCTGTAAATTACCTTTAGCTGGACAGATGGTGAGTAATAAATTGATCACACCCAATAAAAATCTGTGAGAACAATCTGCTGCTGGCAGGTGTCAAATAATTATCTCAATGAACAGATAAGCAAAGTAATAACCAAATTAGAAATATCTACTGTAAGTAACATTAGGCATTTTATTTATTTGTTTGTTTGTTTGTTTGTTTGTTTACTTACTTATGTATGTATTTATAGCCAGGTCTTGATCATTCATCACTGTAAAAAAATAACCGTACATCATGAAAAATACCGCAAATATTTTCTGTGTGATTATTGATGTTCCTATGGTTTGTTCTGCTAATTTTACATGTTCTTTGCTGTCCTTCCTATATATTATTTCAAGATTGTAAAATGAAATTTGCTTTCAAGGCTCATGTGGAGATATTGTAGAACCCCATCTCTGAGGAGTTATGATATATATATCACAGATCTAATGGTAGGAATTATTATGAACTGGAGAATGATCCTATACAAATATTTCCTAGGAGTTGTTTTGAGTTTTGCAAGTTAGGCTCACTATACTTCAATATACAGCATGCGCTGTTTAAGGGGCAAAATCCTTATCTCTGATGCATTTGGTTTTTAAGGCATTGAAAGTGAGTGAACCCCCTTATGTTCCCTTGGAGGTTTCAGTTCAATGAACTCTCATATTCCACTCTGTCTGCACAAACTGCTAGAGGCCAGGTTATTATCCTCTGCTAGTTCCTCCTTCTCCGCTAAAGGGAATAAGAAAACGAAAACAATCACTAATACATAGAGGGAGCAGGTGAAGATAAGTAGCAGCAAGACCTGTGTGTTCATCCTTACTACCTCTGGCTCTTATGGAAGGTCTGCAATTAGATAGCTTCAGCTCTGTCATCATCTCAGACAGCAATTCAGGACTACACACACACACTCACACGAAGATTTACCCAGCATTGCTCAGGTACTTAATTACTTTTTGGTTTTTTTTTTAAATAATATGAAAATGTACATGCTTCCTTTATTTAATTGCTTTGGATTGGGGCTGGAGATGAGGGGTTCAGTATGCTGGTTGCCCCAGGGAGAGAAGATTAGCCCAGCCTTTTCTCACCACAGAAGCTGGGGGTCAGGTGAGAAGTACCTTTCCATGGCTGTTGAATATCCCCTGGTTGAAACAGGTACAGGTTTGTCTGTCCCCTACACTCTGAGGGTGTGTCTAGACTACAGGCTTTTGTCGACAAAAGTGGACTTTTGTTGACAAAACTATGCCTGCGTCTACACTGCTGCTGAGTTCTGTCAACATTACGTCGACAGAACTCAGTAGTTTTGTCGATGACGGTAAACCTCATTCTATGAGGAATAATGCCTTTGTCGACAGAAGAAGCCGTGGTGGACACTCCTGCCACTGCTTTCAACTCTATTGTTCCTGCCTGTAGCCATCTTTAAAGGGCACAGGCATGCAGGATCAGAATTCTGGCAGCAAGCCAGCTCCAGAGCGGACCCTGACTGTGCAGCTCTGTTTGGTAAGCCAAGGAGGAGCCATGTCGCAGGGACAAGACCCTACTGGCCCTTCCAGGGATACATCCCCCCAGGAAGCCAGGGGCACAAAGCGCCAATCACCGTCCTGTTCAGGGCCTGAGATAAAAGGCCTCCTGGACCTGTGGGCTGAGGAGGAGGTTCTTCAGCTACCACAGTCCAGGTACAGGAACGTGGACATCTATGCCAGAACGGCTGATGGCCTGGCCAGGAAAGGACACCACCCCTGCATAGCACCGCAGGTCAGGGCCAAGGTGAAGGAGCTGAGGCAGGGATACATCAGGGTCTGTGAGCACAACTCCCGCTCCGGGGAATGGCACACTCTTATGCCTACCATGAGGAGCTGGACAGGATCCTGGGAGCAGGGGAACCCTTGCCTCCCGAGAGGCATGTAGAGTCAGGCTTGGAGACCCCTGTGCAGCAGTGGCCACAACTCCAGCCAGGCAACCCGGAGCTCCAAGAGGAGGAGGAAGGGGAGAACTGTACCCGGAGCACCCAAGAGCCAGATGGCCAGATGCAGGACGAATTTGCCCAGCAGCACACAGACATTTGTGCTGCGATCCGGGAAGCTATGGCCTTCCCCGGTCCTGTTCTGGTCCTGCTCCTCCTGCTCAGCCTGCCACCCCTTCAGCCCCTGCCCCTCCAACCTCTGCCATCCCAGACCCAACCCCACGTCCTGTCCAGACCCCTACAGTCCCACCCCACACATGCAGCCGGGTGCGAGAAGGCCTCTGCAGCCAAACTGCCAGGGGCTCTTCCTCCAGGCAGCCCCCTCAGCCTCCGTCTTCCATTCCAGGTTAAAATTCCCCCTTCACACCTGTGAGAGTCACTGAGGAAAGCACTTTATTTCGTTTAAAAACAGTTTATTTTCTCTGAACAAAAGCATTTTTTATTTTATTTTCTCTGCAAAAAGAGTTTTGTATTTTAGTTTTTCAAGCAAGCAACAGTGCAATAAACATTGAAATGTTTTCATCCACACCTGTCTCTGTTCTCAGTGTGTGAGGAAGGAGTAGAATGTGTGAATGTGGAGCCAAGATGGGTATTGGGGAGGAATGCACCAGGGGCATGGGGCAATCCCACATTTGGAAGGCCCTGGGGAAACTCATTGGCCACCGTGAGAGAATTGCTCCTTTAGGGCTTCTCGGTTTTGCAATCCCAACTGGTGGGCTTGCCGGATGGCAGCTGTCTGCGGCTGCTCAACGTGTCCCCCCACACAGGGAGGAAGGCCTCCCCTTTTCTCTCCACCAGGTTGTGCAGCACACAGCATGCTGCAACCACATTGGAGATATTGTGTTCCCCCATGTCCAGCCGAGTGAGCAGACATCTGAATCTGCTCTTCAGCCGGCCAAAGGCGCACTCCACCTGGAAGGGAGCCTGATTCAGGCGGGCGTTAAAGAGTTCCCTGCTCGCATCCAGGCCGGTGGTAGGGCTTCATGAGCCAGGGCATAAGGGGGTAGGCTGTGTTAGTCACGATGCATGTAGACATCTGCACAACCCTGACTGCATACTTCCTCTCCAGGAAAAATGCCCCAGCCTGAAGCCTGAGGTACAAGTATGAGTTCTGGAAGACGTGGACATTGTGTGCCTGGCCTGACCACCCAACACAAATATTAGTGAACTGTCCCCAGTGGTCGACCGGGGCCTGCAGCACCATGGAAAAGTAGCCTTTTCTATTAATGTACTGTGCTGCTCGATGGGGCGGTGTGCGGATCAGGATGTGAGTCCTCTCGAGTGCTCCACCGCAGTTCAGAAACCCCAGCCCCGCAAATCCGGCCAAGATGGTAGGCAGGTCTCCGAGGTGGACAGTCCTGTGGAGCAGCTCGGAATTGATGGCCGTCACCACCTGCAGAAAGGGACACATACAAACACACATAAGAGGACATGAGAGGAGTTGCGTGAGCTGGTAAGAGGTGCCCCCCCACTCCTCCCTCCCAGACCCCGAGAGGTGCCCCCCTTCAGGCAACACCCCCCACACACCACCACAGGGTGAGGCCAGGCAGGCTTCTACTACTCCCACCCCATCCCCTGTGCCCGGTCCTGACCATCCCCCTTATCCACCCGCCCCGCCCCCCTGGACTGTCCCCCGAGAGTGACTTACCTCCATCAGGATGGCCCCGACGGTAGACTTCCCCACAACAAACTGATGTCCCATGGAGCAGTAGCTGTTGGGGGTGGCCAGTTTCCACAGGTCAAAGGCTATGTGCTTCTCCAGGGGAATGGCGGCCCACAAGCGGGTGTCTTGGCATTGCAGGGCAGGGGCAAGCCAGGCACAGAGCTCCTGGAAAGTGGCTTTCCGCATTCGGAAGTTTTGGAGCCATTTGTCATCGTCCCACTGCTGCATAACTAACCGGTCCCACCAGTGAAAACTGGTGTCCAGCCTCCAAACTCACCTGTCCATGAATAAGTTCGGGGGGGGGAAGGGCAGTAGGGCTGCAGCCTGGGTGAGGGGTTCAAAGATGGGCTCAGAATCCAGCTCTGCCAAAAACAACATGATGCTCTCCTGAGCATGCAGCAGAACTTCCAGCAGCATGGTGTGGGGCCATCACCTACCAAGGGTCAGCTCAGGCTCCATGGCCAAAAAGCACAAAAGTGCAAAACCCAAAACCAAACCTGATAATAAATTGCTGAGGTGCTCGAGGAAGCAGGGCAACCAGAGCAAAAACTACAGCAGCTTTGCTTTCCCTCTAGGAGGTAGGCAAGCCAGAAGCAGGAGCAGAGCAACAGCTGTCCAGGAAGATCCCTTTAAGCACGTGTCTCTGCAGAGAGCATGGATCAGTACCTGGGCTTTAAGGCTGCCCTGTGACCTTCCAGAAGCATTTCTGGGTACCTTCATTTGTCGACAGAGCATCCGGAAGTCTGGATGCTCTTTGTCAACAAAGCGGATTGCTTTGTCAATCTGCTTAATGTAGTCTAGATGCTCTTTGTCGACAAAGCTTCTGTCAACAGAAACTGTCGACAGAAGCTTTGTTGACAAAAGCCTGTAGTCTAGACGTACCCAGATTGAGGAATGCAGACGGAGAGAGGAATCTAGCAAACTGTGCACTTTCCCTTCATTCCCTGATGAAAGGGAACAGACAAACATTTCTGTATGGTTTTCTGAGAACCATTCCCATTTTTCTGGCACAACCAAACTTTTACCTTGCTTTAAATTATCATAAGAGGAAGCTGTATACAACGTTTGGTGGTACTAGCTCTTTCCATTTAGGAGTTGTTGAACAAACAGACAGATTCTCAAATATAATGTGTGTGTGTGTGTGTGTGTATGTGGGTGTATACACACACATGGGAAGCACTTCTAAAAATTGGGCCTCGCTCATCTGGCACCACATTCATGGTTCATCCAGGAATGGCAGCAGCTATGGGATAGCTCCAAGTCCAGAAAGCTGCAAAGTAGCTAGGGCTGAGACTGGGATAGATCTGGTTGCAGCTGCTGGAGCCAGTGGCAGCCGTTGGGCAGCATGGGCTGGATCTAATGGCAGCCTCAAGGCACCCCAGGCTGGATCTGACAGCAGTTGTGGGACAGCTGGGTCCAGTCCAGTGGCGGCAATGGGGCTAGTGGAGCTGAGCCAGAACTGGCAGCAGCTGCAGGGTCAATGGCAGACACGGGACTAGCAGCCTGAGTGGGCCATTAGTCAGGAGCTCAACAGGGCAGCAGCGGCCAGTTCAGGAGTTGGCAGGAGTGGGGTTTGCAGCTGGGAGCAGAGTCAGACATGGGAGGTGGGTCTGGAATTGACCTCCCCGGTTTGGCAAAATCCCTCATTCAGAACGATTTCAACCAGTGGAGAGTCAAATAAGTTAATTTTAATTGTTCTTTTGAAGAGTATTATCACCATCTTCCTTCTCTAGATGTATACACACAGCTCCCATTGATTTCATCCAGGATTGTGTGCAGATATCTGAGAACATTTGAACTGTACCTGTTAGGGCTAAGGATGTTTACTTCAGCTTACATACACATTTAGATTTGAACAGAAATTATTTCCTTTTAAAAAATTTACATTTAAGACATAATCAAAGTAGTTCATATTTCAACGGTACTTCAGCCTGCACATGTTTTTCAAACACCAATCTCTGGATGAACAGCTGATGGTATTTCTATATGTGCACACTTTGTTTTTTCAAAGGATTATTTCTGTATATAAATTCTACAGCTTGCATCCAAAAGAGTAGATCCTCTTGTGTATGTGTTCATGCTAGGAAAGCAGGTGGTCAGGTGTTTTGGTACACAGGGTTTGAAACTCTGGCCCATAAACCAAAAGTGTTTGCCATTTAGAGTGAAATTATTTGGTGTCTTTTCTAGGACCCTGGGCCAGAGCCTGACTAAACTCCATGGCTGCATAATTCTACTCATTGTATAAGAGAAGTTGTATGACTGTTCAGATACTTATTCTCTCAGCAAAACATATTAATATACATTAGAAATTCATCTTGTGTAATACTGATGGTTTCACGGAGCCAAATTAATTCATAATGTAATAGGTAGCAGGTTTTAAACAAACAAAAGGAAGTATTTCTTCACACAACTCACAGTTAACCTGTGGAACTTCTTGCCTCAGGATGTTGTGAAGGCCATGGTTCAAAAAAGAGCTAGATAAATTAATGGAGCATATTGGCTTGGATGGTCTGGAAGGGTGTCCCTAGCCTCTGTTTGGCAGAAGTTGGGAATGGGCAACAGAGGATGGATCACATGATGATTGCCTGTTCTGGTCATTCTTTCCTGGGTACCTGGCATTGGCCACTGTCAGAAGACAGGATACTGGGCTAGATGGACCTTTGGTCTTATCCAGGATGGATATTCTTATGTTCTTGTGTTTTGTAACTCCAGTAAGTATAATATGAAACCCAGGACTGATTGATGGTTTAGAAAATTAATCAGTGGTTATTTTCATCTACAAAAACTCAATAGCATGCTGCAGTAGTCCCTTTTTAACCACAAGATCACTTTTTCAATTTATGTGCAATGTAAAATCTACCTCAAAACCAAATACCCTTGCCCTACTTCCTTCCTGACACTTCTTTGAGGCCCTGCCCCTGCTCCACCCCTTCTGAGGCCTCGCCCTGCTCACTCCATCCCCACCCTCACTCGGCTGGAGTAAGGGTGCAGGTTCTGGTCTTGGACCAAGGGGTTTGGAGTGTGAAACAGGCTCTGGGCTTAGCCCAGGGCGGAGAATTGGGGTCCAAGAGGGGGTTCAGAGTGCAAGCTCTGGGAAGGAGTTTGGGTGCAGGGGGACTCACGTCTGGGGCAGGAGGTTGAGTATAGGAGGAGGTTCAGGGCTGGGAGAGGGGTTCAGGAAGTAGGCCCTGGCTGGGCACTATTTAACTGAGACAGCTTCCAGTTAAATGGGAAGTGAGGTTAAGGCAGGCTTACTCTTGCCCTGGCCCTTCACCCCTCCTGAAAGCAGCTGGCATGTACAGCAGTGGCTCCATGGCACCATGTGCTGCCCCTCATCTACAGGCACTTAGCCCACAGCTTCTACTGGCCACGGTTACCTACCATCTATCAATGGGAACTGCAGGAAAGGTGTCTGCAGGCAAGGACGACATGTGGAAAACCCCTGCTCTGCCTCTCAGGGGCTTGCCAGCCACTTCCAGGAGCAGCAATTACCATAGGGATAATTGCTCCAGCCACAACAGTTTAGGCATTTCAGAACTCACTGCTCAAAGAATTAAATTTAAGCAGGAGAGAAATGAAAAGTATGAAATGCAGAGACCAGTCAAAAACAAAGACACTCTGCAAGCAGTAAAAGAAGCAGCAACTCCCCCCACTCCTCATACGTGTTGGGCTGGGAGATGAGAGTGAAGGACAGTGTGTGTTTGTGAGAATGAAGGAGACACACACAGTGTGGGAGAGTGACAGAAATTTGCATTGACAAGCTCCCTCCATCCCCTTCTCTGTGTGTGGAGATAGGGTATAGAAGTGGGGGGAGGAGGGACACCCTGACATCAGCACCTCCCCCTTCTCCCTCTTATTCCCTACACAGGAAGCATGAGGCTCCAGGGGGACAGCTGCAAGCCAGGGGGCAGGAGCAGCAGCAGTATGACAGTGGGGGGAGGGGCAAATGAGGTGTCAGTGCCTCATAGCTCCCTGGCCAAACCAGTCAGGATCACCTGTCAGAGGCTCCAAGATCTACTGGTAGATCCTGATCTACTGGTTGGTGACCACTGGAATACTGTATGTTGCATGTGGCTGTTAGTGGGGAGTGGATTACAAAAGACATTTTATCTCCTATTATCATAATTTGTCCTGGCAGATAACACTTTAAAACAATCTAGGACAGAAGACTTTCATGTAGCACGTAATGCTACACGAGAGATGAAAGTTTTAGAAATCAAAGTCACACAGAACAAGCCCCAACTTAACAAATGCTATGAATTTACCTTTTAGTTACGTGTTTTATCTGACTTCACACGAAATGTACTAATCCAATATTGTACTGTGCACATTACTGTGTTCCTTTTTATTTTTTTAAGAGTTGTTCGCTGATGATTTGGTCCACTTGTTCAGGGTTAGAGGGTACTTAAATCTGAATAAGAAAACTTCACATTCTATAAACAAACAAGAGAGGCTGCACTTCCTTAATAGAGACAAGATAAACAATTGACAGGGCAGACATTTCTCATCCCCCCCCCCCCCCCCGGTCAATTTAACAGGTCACATTAAGGGCCAGATTCATGTCACGCAAAAGTGGAGAAGAATGGCAAGAAAGCCTCTTTCACAGCTTCTGTATCTGAAAAAGGCCCAGTCATCAGGTATCGCCTAGCACTGAGCACAAGAAAGCCTGGCTAGTACAGCAAACAATGATCTATGACTTCTGTCAGGGACCATGGGCAATCCTGCGCCAAACATCTCTCAAATCTTGTTAGACTCCATCAGCAGATTTGATGGATCTGATTATAGGTGCAGGGACTAAAGGTGCAGGGATTACTCTGGCAACCCCGAACTCCCGGCCTAGTACGCCAGCAGCCTCCCTGTGCATCGTGCTGCTAGCCCCATGCCTGTGGACTCAGATGCTTCCTTGTGTTCTGGAAGCTCTACTGCCAGTTCTGCACCCAGGGTCCCAGCTGCTGCACCTTGAGTCTTCTGCTGGCTCTGGGCGTGGGGTCCCGTCTGTTGTCCCTGTGTGCAAAGGGCCTCTGCTTCAGTCCACATACTGGACCTGGGTCCGGTCTGCTGGTCTTGCAAGCCTGATTCAGCTGAGGGGGAGGAAAAAGGCAAGGGGGGTTCAGCACTCACTCTTAAAAATGATCCCATGGCATACATTAGCTATAACATTTTCAGAAGTGGCCATTGATAATGGGCATTGCATATTTGGGTACTTGGTTGAAGATATACACTTGTCTATTTTTGATGCCTCACATTTGAGGCACTCAAAAAAATTGACTATTTTGGAAAATGTTTATAATTGAGCTGTGGTTGAGGTTACCAGATGGTTTGAAAAAAATACCGGACACACTTGATCTCAGATTGGGGTTTGAGGGGACTGGCCGGGAGGGAGCGGGGCTGGCCAGGAAGGGGTTGGAGGGAGCGGGGCTGGCTGGGGAAGATTGGGGGGGGACTGGCCAGCGGGAAGGAGGGCTGGTGAGGGTTGGGGGGGAACGGGCTGGCCAGGGGAGATCGGTGAGGGGGGGAACCAGCCAGCAGGAAGCAGGGCTGGCTGGGAGGGGCTTGGGGAGAGTGGGTCTGCCCGGGGGAGATTGGTGGAAAGCAGGGCCGGCTGGGAGAGGGCCGGCGAGGAGTGGGGCTGGCCCAGGCGCATCCAGATCCCGGGGTACTGCCCATCTTGTGCACAGTCCCAGCAGGGTGCCTGGGAGAGTCCAGCCCTGGGGATTCCATCCTTCCCTGGCCCCTCCCCCTTTTCTCTACTGCGTAGTTGCATACTGCCTGGCTGGTAGACACCCTCATGTAATGTGACCTTGGCCTGAACCTGTTTAAGGGTCTGGGCTGGATGTCCCTGTTCAGAAAGCACCTAGGCCATGTGGGCAAAGATGTCGGCATTTCGGTGCTAGGCACAGGGGTCATGGAGGGCTTCCTCCTGCACCCAAAGGTTCAGGTGGGCCTCCACCTCAGCCCCGGACCAGCAAGGGGCATGCCCCTCCGTGCCTGCTGGAAGCCCTGGGGTGGCTGCTGGGAGGAGAGTGCAGGCTCTCAGGGTGCCTCTGGAGCAGACATGTGGGCTCCTGGGTGCAGCAGGGCAAAGCTGAGCAGTGGAGCTGCTGAGCGTGCTGCTGCTGCCACGTGGCATCTGCAGGGCACCTGTGCCTTTAAGCAGGGAGTCTGGCAAGCAGGAAGTAGCAAGCTTGAGTGCAGGTATGGAGCGTCCAAGCGGCCACCTGCGTTTTTTCCTGGGAGGCCAGTGCTTGTGCAGAAACTCTTGGCTGCCTGTCCTCATTGCCCTCTTGCGCAAGAACACGTGTGTAACAAGGTGTCTTCCTCACACGGAGCGTAGGAGCTCTTGCGCAAGAAGCCCTCAGTGCTTGGAGCGTCTACACTGCAGGTTCATTGTTGAGGCCCCCTCACCACAGAGCCCCCCTCCCATACCAGCAGGCCTATGTGAGGGAGGGAGGGACAGCACAAGCCCTTGGGTGATGAGGCTTCCCCCACTCCTCTTGCTCCCCTCCCCCCCCCGCAGCCTGGAGTCTTCCCTTCCCCCGGGCAGGGAGTGCAACCCCCCTGAGAGCCTTACCTGCATCAAGACGGCACCCACTGTGGACCTGCCCACCCCGAACTGGTGTGCTAGCTTCCACAGGGTGATGGTGACCCTCTTGTTGACCAGGATGGTGGGTCGTAGATGGGTGTCGTGTCTGAGGAGAGCAGGGGCAAGCCAGGGACATAGATCTAGGAATGTCTACTTCTGTATCCTGAAGTTCTGGAGCCACTGCTGGTCATCCCATTACTCCAGGATCAGCCGGTCCCAGTATCCCCTCTCCATGGTTGGGTAGGGAAGCCATTGCATCCACAGAGAGGGAGTACAGAGTGAGCTCAGCATTGAGCTCGTGCAGGAATAGCGAGGCAGCATACATCAGCAGCTGGAGGCACTCCTAAATGGCTGTGTGGGGCCAGAGCAGGCACAGGGCCATTCCTCGCTCCATGGCACAACAAGGAGAAGTGACAAGTCCCCAAAAGCACTAGGGCAAAAGCTGTGATGTCCAAAGAGACAGAGGGCAACCATACTAGGCTTTCAGTTTACAGCTTTCATTCCCTACCAGAGGTCCCAAGCATGCAGCAGCAGAGAAACAGCTGTCCAGGGAGATCTCTTTAAGCACGTGTCTCAGAGGAGCTCCAGCCCCCACCCCTGGAAGATCCTGGTACTCTTTTGCCCTGTCCAAAGTAGTTCTGGGGGAAGTCTTTGCGCAAGAGCATCCCGCCAGCGTGGACACTCTTGCGCAAAAGCACTTCGCTTTTGCAATGCGCTTTGAGAAGTGTGGATGAACTCTTGCACAAGACCTTTTGCTCAAGAAATCTTGTCCAAAACAGTTCTTGTACAAGAAGCCTGCAGTGCAGACGTAGCCTTTAGGTAAGGATCTTTTCTCACAAAGTCCAGTATCTGAGGGTATGTCTACACTGAAAAGTTAGTTCGAACTAACGGACGTTAGTTCGAACTAACTTTCCTAGGCGCTACACTAGCGCTCCGTTAGTTCGAACTTAATTCGAACTAACGGAGCGCTTAGTTCGAACTAGGTAAACCTCATTTTACGAGGACTAACGCCTAGTTCGAACTAGCTAGTTCGAATTAAGGGCTGTGTAGACCCTTAATTCGAACTAGTGGGAGGCTAAGGCTTCCCAGGTTTCCCTGGTGGCCACTCTGGCCAACACCAGGGAAACTCTATTGCCCCCCTACCGGCCCCGGAGCCCTTAAAGGGCCATGGGCTGGCTACTCACTTTGTGCCAGTTGCAAGGCTGCAAGCACCCATGCCTGCACAGCCTGCACCTGCCACAGGATGAGCCAGCCATCCGAGGGCTCCCAGCCCTCCACTGCTCCCCACGACCAGCCTGGCGGCTCCCAGGAGCCTGCCTGGGGGCGCAAAAGGCGGGCGCCCGCCTGGTCAAGTGCGGAGATCGTGGACCTCATCGAGGTTTGGGGGGAAGCCTCCAATGTCCACGATCTCTGCACTAGCCACCGGAATGCGGCCGTCTACGGACGCATGGCTGCCAGCCTGGCCGCCAGGGGCCACCAGCGCAGCCGGGAGCAGGTGCGCTGCAAAATAAAGGACTTGCGGCAGTCCTACTCCCGGGCCTGCCTGCCAGGGGCCGACCCGGAGGCCTGCCCCCACTTCCATGCCCTGGACCGCATCCTGGGGGCTCATGCCGTCCCTGCCCCCCGGGACGTGATTGACCCCGGGGCAGAGGGACCGCTCCTGGACACCGAGGAGGAGGAAGAGGGCTCTGAGAGCCAGGAGCCAGCCGCCAGCCTGCCCAGGACCCGGGACCCCCGAGGCACGCCACAGACCCGCTTGCCTGCATCGTCAGAGGCCGGGGAGGCGTCCACCTGTGAGTACCCTCGTGTTCCCCTTATGTGTACGGGGGGCTGGGGCGAGAGGGAGCCCCGGGACCGTGCGCCTGGGCCTTGCCCACCACGGAGCAGCAGCTGGGGATCCTGCAGGGGCCCTGGCCTTGCAGAGGGAAGCTGAGTTTCACACACCTGGGACCCTGGGGTAATTGACCGCTGGTCTTCTTGCACCACAGCTGCAGCACCTGGGCCTGCAGGGCGCACCACCCCGCCTGCAGCAGCCGCCCGTGCCCGGGCAAGCAGGACAGCCAGGAACCAGGAGGACTACCAGAGGCGGCACCTCCGGTTCCTGGACCGACAGCTCCGTCTCCAGGCTGCGCCGGAGGAGTCTGGAGGCCCTGGAGGAGCAGGGCCGTGCCCTGCGAGGCCACCTCCAGAGCCTGCTGGACCGCTTCCCATTTCCTCCTCCCCCTGCTCCCCCTCTTGCTCCCCCTGCTCCCCCTCTTGCTCCCCCTGCTCCCCCTCTTGCTCCCCCTGCTCCTGCTTCCTCCACACCCCCTGTCCCTCCTGCCCCCCCCTCCACAACCATTCCCCACCGACGCCCCCAGACCCGCAGTGTGGCGAGATGGGAGAGGCAGCCGGACTCCCACCCCTGAGCTTTCCTTTCCCTTCCTCCCTTCCCTCCCCTCCCCTTCCAGCTCCTTCGTCCCAGGTTTCCCCCTCCCTTCTCCCACCTTCATTCCTCCCTCCCCCCACCCCAGTTCTGTGAAATAAACAGACGTTTTTGTTTGAAAAACAGGTGTCTTTATTTGACAGTAGGTAGGGAGGGGAAAGGGGAAGGGGGGGGTAGGGTGGAAGAAGGCCCCAGTGGGGCATGCAAGGGAGAGGTCAGTCCTCCTCCTCCTCCACCTGGAAGCTCTCCCGCAGGGCTTCCCGGATCCGGATGGCCCCCCGCTGGGCTTCCCGGACGGCGGCGGTGCGGGGCTGACCGTAGTGTCCAGCCATGCGGTCAGCCTCAGCCATCCAGGCTGGCAGGAAAGCCTCCCCCTTCAGCTCCCACAAATTGTGGAGCACACAACATGCCGCCACCACAGGAGGGATGTTGTGCTCAGCCAGGTCCAGACGGGTGAGGAGGCATCGAAAGCGGGCTTTCAGTCGCCCGAAGGCCCCCTCCACCACGATCCGGGCCCTGGTCAGCCTGGCATTGAAGGCCTGGCGGGAGGGATTGAGGTGCCCCGTATAGGGCTTCAATGGGTAGGTGGCATCCCCCACCAGGCACACGGGCATGTCCACGTCCCCGACCCTCACATTAATGTCCGTGAACTGTCCCTGGTGGTCACACACGGCCTGCAGGATCACAGAGAAGTACCCCTTTCTGTTGACGTACCGGGACGCCTGGTGTTCCGGGGCATGGATGGGGATGTGCGTCCCGTCGATGGCCTCCCCGCAGTTGGGGAAGCCGAGGGCGCCGAATCCCCAGATGACGGCGTCCGGGTCGGCGAGGCGGACAACCCTGCGGAGCAGCACCCGGTTGATGGCCTTGACCACCTGCGGGGAGAGACACAGCAAAGCGCCAATTAGTGGGGCGCCCGGGTGGCTGGGAGCGATCGTGTCCTGGCAGTGCCCCACGCCCCACTCCCGGAAGCAACCCCCCTGGCGGCGTGTAGTACGGCCAGGACAGCCTGACCCCTCCAATGCGGGGCGCTTTCGCCTCCTCCCGCCCCCCCTTTGTCCCTGGGGCGGTCCATCCCCTCCTCGCAGCACCCCTCCCCCCCGGCTCAGTGGCCGACGAGCGCCTTACCTGCATGAGCACTGCTCCGACGGTAGATCTCCCCACGCTGAACTGGTTCCCGACGGATCGGTAGCTGTCCGGCGTGGAGAGCTTCCATAGGGCGATGGCCACCCGCTTCTGGAGGGGGATGGCGGGCCTCATGCAAGTGTTCCTTCTTTGCAGGGCAGGGGCGAGCCACTCGCAGAACTCCAGGAAGGTGTCCCTCCTCATCCTAAACTTCTGGGTCCACTGTCGGTCGCCCAGCACTCCAGGACGATGCGGTCCCACCAGTCGCTGCTGGTGTCCAGACGCCAGATGCGGCGGGGCACGCCAGTGCTGGGGTGCCACCGCGGCTCCTCCACGGCCCTCAGGGTGGCCAGGCGGAGAGGCAGGGGGCTGACGTTCCCCAGGTGGTGCCAGGCAGCCTCGAGCCATTGCTGGCAGGCTTGCAGCAGCAAGTCCAGAAAGTGCACCAGAAGGTGCAGGGCGAGCAGTGGCTCCATGTTGCCACCTGCGGCGGCCCCCCCCGAAGGGAAGCACCGACACAGATGGGCACAGAGACCGACGCTTTGCTGTCCCTCGGCGAGGTTGGCAAGCAAGCAGGAAAAGCTGAGAACCGGCTGTCCAGGGGGGTCCCTTTAAGCACGAGCCTCAGATAGCCTCAGACAGCAGCCACACAAAGCAACTACTGACCTGATGCCCTGTCAGAACCAGTTTCAGCTGCCCTTAAATGCCCCCCTGCGTCCAATCAGTGTGGACGCGCTAGTTCGAATTAGCAAAACACTAATTCGAACTAGTTTTTAGTTCTAGATGTGTTAGTTCGAATTAGCTTAGTTCGAATTAACTAATTCGAACTAAGTTAGTTCGAACTAGCGCTGTAGTGTAGACATACCCTGATATAGTTTGTCTTCATAGGTGTGATGCCAGAAATGGACAGTGATAGAAAGGTGGTTCTTTTTAAAGTTTGAGTCCCCCTCTTGAAAAACATTTCCAGCTGAAAATTGGGAGATAGAACTTGTGGAGAAGGATGTTGCCTGTTGGGGGGAAGGGGGCGGGGGTTTCACCTCCTTAAGCTTCTTCTGTTTTCCTCCTCTGCTTACATCTTACATGCAAATTAAAGCAAATATACACTCCTTTGTTCAAAACAGGCTTGTCTGACTAGTTTGGTGCTATGCAAATTTTGAACACTCTTTTAACTTCATACAGGAGACTCAACTTCACATATAGTGTCGCTATAAATATTATATCAGGACAATACTGACCAGAAAATTCTGAATTTCCAAATGATACTTTACAAGGTATACTTTGTCCAATACTTATAACAATAGTATGTAGGGTGTGAATTCAGGGGTAAATTCTGACACACTGATATCTCTATTCATCCTCTATAGCTGATCACTCATGCCTCTTCCCCATCCCTTTACTCAAACACATCCAATGTCCTTAAAAGCAGAGTTTAAGCCTAGATTGATATTTTAGCACATAAAATCAAAAGTTCGTATGTTTGCTTGTAAAACCATAACAATTTATTATGCTAGAATGTCCATTAATTTCATGTTATTAAATATGATCCTGTAGTGAAAAATCATAAGCACCCATACTGATACAAATATCAGTATATAACATAAAATGTTAATGTTGCATTCAACAATCTCTGTTGTTTTCCTCATAATCATCAACCTAATCAACTTAATACTATATGCTCTTCTAATACACTCATGGACCATCAACATTAAAAGCTCCAAACCAATATACTGAGGCTGGATAAAGGATTCTGTCATGGATATGTCACGGGACACAAATACATGAAAGCTTGAAAACACTCAGATTTAGTATCTCAATAGGATTTAGCAAGAAGCCAGCCAGAAGAGCCAAATTTACCTAGATTGCTCCATGTTTGACACTGCTGTACATGTAATATAATTTAGGAATTACCTGGACTAAAGTACTTCTAGAAGTCAATATTATAACTCTCATAATTTCAAAACCAATGTAATCATAGGTCCAAATCCAGGCTAATTTTTAGAAGAGTTGGCAGAGTTATCTGATGATTAGCATGGTAACTTAACTCCAGAAACTAACTTCACTACTACTTTGCCATAGACTTTATATGTGACATTGGGCAAGTCACTTAGTGTACGTCTACACAGCAACATTATTTCGAAATACTTATGCCGAATCTATACAGCAGGCAGTTATTTCAAAATAATGTTGAAATACTGTCAAGTTCGAGGACTTCTTACTCCCCATACTCCTCTTATAGGTTGTGTCTAGACTGCATCCCTTTTCCGTAAAAAGGATGCAAATAGACACATTGCAATTGCGAATGAAGCAGGGATTTAAATCCCCCCCGCTTCATTTGCATAAAAATGGCTGCTGCTTTTTTCCGGCTCGGAGCTTTGCCGGAAAAAAGCGCCAGTCTAGACGCAGCTCTTTTGGAAAATAAAGCCTTTTCCGAAAGATCCCTTATTCCTTATTTTAAGAGGAAATGCTTATGATTAGATTTCAAAAGGTATTTAGGCACCTAAAATGCAGCTGGGTGTCTAGTCAAATTTGCAAATGCACCTAACAGCTATTCACCTAACTCCTATTGTTACCAATGGGAGTTAGGAATCTCTTCAGTTTCAGAGCTTTTAAAAATCCCATTAGATGTCTCTGTATCTTTAGGAAGCTAAATATCTTCCAAATCTGGCTTTTGGATATATATTTATGTGGGCACTTTTATAAGTTTCACTAGGTACTACATGCATTTTAGGTGTTTAAATACCTTTCATAATCTGGCCCTCAGATATGGCAGCAGTAGGAGCCATACAAGTACATAGATTTTTATGCTGATCAGCTACCTCAGGAGGTGGTGGTTTCCAGACAAAGGGTAGAAGAAATTTTTTTGTCCAAGATAAGAATAGCTTCCGCTATTCTTAAAGCACCAGCTTTACCCATTGAACTGTAGGAAGGGAATCTATGTTGGAAGGTAACACGTTGTTGCTTGGAAATGGGGACTGATCCTTCACTCACATAAGAGATGAATCATAAGAGCAAATCAGGGGTAAGTATAATAGAATTACATCAGTATAAAGCCATTGTAAGATCAGGCTCATGCTATATAGGCCCAGAATATATAGTGTAAAGGCTCATTCTGGAGTTGGCTCATTCTGGCCTCACACTATTTAGTCTGAAAAAAGCACTGAGATCACTAAGGCATTTTCACAGCTCTTAATTGACATTTTTTGTATCCAAAATAAAACTGTGTGGCTTGTCTTATGGAATTTCTCTTTAGTGTTTGGAGTAATGTATGTGTGAGACTTCATTTTTGTTGTGAAATGAGCTCTTAGATTAAGGTCACTTCAGTGAAAATGATAATAAAAATTGACACATAAAATCAAAAAAATCTGATGTGTTTCCATTTAGTGAGGGGAATGCCATGATAGAGACAATTCCAATGCAGTGTTTAAAATAAGAAGTTCAAAGATCCTTTCAACTTGCACAGATTTTACTACATATTCTTAATAAACCCCTTCATCTGCTACTGTTCAAATGTAAAGCTTTCATGCAATGTAAACCTAGCTAAACCCTTTATGGTTTTTTTTTCTTCCTTCTTTACTTACCAGCACTGCTATTATCACATGGTGTGTTCCACATGATAAGCCATTCATTAAAGCATCACCTACTGTTTTTTTCCTCCTCACTACCAGCTAGAACATGATCTGTCTCGGCATGAAGACATTGGACCTCTGACCTCTTTTGTAGCTATTCCAGGCAAGTATAATAAACAGGGTTCACTGGGTTTGTGTAAATCTCTGATTATGTTTACTGTGAAATCCAAGTGTTCATCTCAGGCAGAAAAATTAAGGTTGATTTTCAAATATTATGTATAAACTCTTGCTACTAAGCATTCCATAATGAGCACTTTGGCAATTTAAAGCAAATTAGGGTTCCCACTAGGCAAGGAAGACATACTGTACAGTCAAGTACAAATTGTATATTGGTGGATGAAAAAAAGAAAAAATACAGTACTCTGTTTCAAATGAATTAAGAGATTCTGGGCTACTACACTTCATTACTGAAAGTTTGCATCACTCCCTGCTCACATTAAAAATCATTAGTAAACTAAAACAAACTACTATGGGTTGAGTAAACATCACCCCGTTGATCTAGCTGTTTTTAAAATACAGGCCCCAATAGTATGACTCTGCAACTAATATGTAGGAAATTATAACACAGTATTAGTTTAGCCAATTAGAATGCCAGTGAATGCCAGGCATATATGGTTAAGTTCACTTGTATTTAGAGGAGCCTGTACCACTTAAGCTAATAGGTCCTGTGCACAGGGATGTAATTCAGGGAACATGTATATGGTGGGTCTTAGTTTGAATCAGAAGGTTAGATCCAAATGTTTCAATTCATGGCAATATACAAATTTCAAAAGAAAAAAGTCTCCAAAGTGAGAGGACTTCTGTAGCACCCAGACCCACCAATAGGGATAACAGGGAGCAAAGGGAACAATTTCCCTGGGACTCAATGATTCAAAGGGGAAAGGGTATCCGGCCATTGCTGCCACTACTGTGGCAGTGGCAATGAACCCCACCTCTCAGACCCTTTAAATCTCTGCCCTTTAAATCACTCCCAGGCAGTGTACTGCAGAGCCCCAGGTGGTATGCTCCAGATGGCACTAGGGGAGGAGGGCACAGGCCAGGCAGTGCTGAGAGCCAACTACCTCACCTCACCCCTTCTACCTGGAGCCCTGCCACTTCTGGGAGTGTGAAGCTGCTTTCCTCCTCTCTTCCCTCCCCCCCCCCCCCCCTCACTTACCCAAGAACACAGCAAGCAAGTCTGTCTGCTGGCCTAGTAGCACCCGCTAAAGTTAAGATCTCTAAGAACAGTGAAATATAACTCACTCCAGACAGAATTCACCCTTCAAACTAGAAGCAGGCTGTGGAGTCTTTTGTCCTCTAGTTTACATCATGTTTCGGATCAGTGGCCAATGCCTATCTGAGGCCCTTTGACTATAGGTTTTGGGCTACAGGAACCATATGACTATAAATCCTAAGCCTCTACTCTCCCTTCTAATTTCCCATAAAATATTCTAAAATGTTGGACTGTATCATATGGGTGTTATCTTTTAAAACGATGGAACCCCAGTTGATGCAAATTGGTGTAGCTCTATTGATTTCAATGGAGTTATTCCAGGTTGCACCACCTGAGGAACCAGGTTGCACACAGATTGTTGTTACAGAAAAAAGATAAGAAAGCCCAAAATGGCTGTTGCTGCCAAATTACTCCTTCCTGACAGCAGCAGTAGAAAGGCCAAAGTGGGGAGTGTATACCTCAGTGTGATGAAGGCTGAATTTAATCCTATGTTTCCCTGACCTCTTAATCACTGACCTCTTTTTATCCTGAACATTAATGAGTAGTGAGGTAGGGTGTTCGTGATTTATTACTGTTCAGTGCTGGTGCTCAGTCTTCTTTGTGGCCTGCAGATAGTCTTCATGAGCATTGACAATCTGCGTTGTTCAAGGGTCTATAGGAACCTTAGCCTTTAAAAAAGGGAGCTTGTGCTTGTCTGGATGAACTTTTAAAAAATAAAGGAGGAATTGACCGAAAAATGAGGTGGGTAAAGCTAGTAGGGCCCTGTAAGAGATAGGAATATGTAAAATGGAGTGAAGTAAAATGCAGTGTGTAAACCCTTCCTGGGAGTGCTACATAACTGATGAGAGATTATCAAAATGCTTGAGTATGACTAAAAAGCGAGGAGTCTGCAAATGAAAAAAGGTTGAAACCACTAATGTAGGACACAATAACACAGGAAAGCAGTGAATGCTAATATCTCTATAAGGGTACGTCTACAAAGCATTAAGAATAACTGACACTATTCTGAAATAATGTAGTCCACGTCTATACTACAAGCAGCTATTTTGACAATCTCAAAATAATGTTGAGCTGGAGGACTTCTTACTCTGACTTTTTTAATCCTCATTTTATGAGGAGTAAGAAAAGTCGGAGGAAGAGTGCTCTTTCTTCTACTTTCCTGCTGTGTAGACAGCACCAAAAGCTGCAATAAACTATTTTGACTTAAGCTATGCAATTGACACAGCTGACGTTGCATAGCTTATTTCGGCTTTAGCCCTGCTGTGTAGACATGCTGTAAGAGTCCTTACTTTTCCTCTGAACTAACGTTTGCTCTTCACCTATGCATAGAGCTGTAGTTTTTTAGACTGCCTTTATCTATTATGAAATTCCTGGCCAGTTTGAGTTCAGTTCTCCTGTGGCCTTCCTTTATGGGTAACTAAACAACATTTAGGAAAATAGAATATCACACTTAGGGTGCATCTAGACTTCAGGGTTTTTTTTTTTTAAATGGCCATTTTTCTGAAAAAACTTCACTTACGTCCACACTGCTTTTGTGTTCTTTCAAAAGAAAATCAAAAGAAAGCAGGGGGGTTTCTGTCATTGGCAAACCTCATTCTACAAGGAAGTACACTTTTTCTGAGAGAACTCTTTTGGAAAAAGGTGTGTGTGGATGTGGAAGAGAGAGTTTTTTTGAAAGAGGAAAGAGGAAAAAGCATAGGTGTCCTGGTGGCCACTCCATCCATAGTAATCACAGCTTAAATGCAAGATAGCATCCATTCAGTGTGGACGCCATCTTTCAAAAAAGCAGATCATTTTTTCAATGCTCTTTGGCAGTGGGGATGCTCTCTTTCGGAAGAAGTTTTTTTGGAAGATCTCTTCCAGAAAAGCTTCTTCCGAAAGAAGCCTGCAGTCTAGATGTACCCTCCCTGTAATTCATTGTTTTCTCCTTCCCAAAGGGCTGTCTCTATAGCAGGGGTTCTTAACCAGTGAGGTGCGCCTCCCTGGGGAGATGTGAAGGAGATACAGGGGAGGTGTGAGGTGCCTCCCAGAAAATTTATTGCAATTGCCTTCTCACTGGATAAAATTCTAAAGTTTAGATTTCTTCATAATTATTATTATGAATTAAAATTATAAACATTAATTTCTTATTAACTTCTCAAGATCAGCACACTACAATAGCAGTACAAATCAGTCAGGCCTATGTGGTGACACACTACAATAACAGTACACGAGCATTGCCGACTTTCATCTGCAAATATTACATAAATTTTTGTTAGGAAAAGGTTCAAAGTAAAAAGCTCATATTATTCATTTAGGCATTGTAACAGGATTCACTCACCCCACAGCACCACCAGCCGTCAGTCTTGGGAATTAGCTTGGATGGCTGCGTCCAGCTGGTTATCCAGGTCCCAGGGTTCAGGCAGGCCTCAGGGTTCGAGCCGGGCCTTCAGCTCCTCTGAATCGCCGGTCCTCTGAAACGCCAGGCACCAGTAGAGCCTTGGGTTCCTCTAGGTCAGAGGGTAGCCCTGCTGTCCAGCTTGGCCAGGCCTTGGCAGCCCAGGCAGGGAAGCCTTCGCTAGCCTGAGGGAATGTTGCTGTGGGAGGCCCGGGCCAGGTCTCAGCCTCATCAGCCAGGAGCTCTGGGCAGGCCTCTGTCTCCCTCAGAGGCTGGGCCCTGACTGAGCTCCCTGACAGAGTTCTTATAGTCCTAGCCATGCCCCTTAGCTTCCTGTCAGGTGAGGGGGCGGGGCTAGGCTGTACACAAAATGGCTCCTACGGGTGTGGGAACATGAAGTTCACTTTCAGGGGGAGGTGTGAAGATAAAAAGTTTAAGAACCCCCTGCTCTATAGGATTATTGATTTATGTGGCTTTAAAAAATTGACCTTAGGAAAGAGAACGTTACCCAGCAGAAATACAAAATCAGGACAAAAGGACCTGGATAGAATTAAGTGACTGTCTTTCCTGAGTTCTAAGAAGGAATGTTGGTCAGATAGGTACAGCACTTAAAACTCATTCTGGTGCAGAGAACCAGCAGGAATTAACTGGGATGTGAGTGTTAAACAGGTCTTGTGCTGTGCACAGAGAAATACCATTTTTCTCATAGGTGTAAGTAAAGTTTGTAAACACCCTTTTTGACTCAAAATGGGATAAAATACTAAATTGATACAAATTATCCATTTTGGTCATTTTAATAGGTTGATTTATAAAGTAACTTTTTGCATAATTCAGGTATTTTTTTTTAAATTCCTATAAGATTTAATAAGATATATTAATTACTAATACAGATCCAGAATGTGCTATATTTAGTCATGCTAAGTATTACCTTTATACTTTAAGATATAAGTAGACCCATCATAGTGCAGTGCTATGAGGGTGGTTGATTTTGGCCATTAGTAACTGTGGGTATGTCTACACTGCAGAGGTTTTTTTTTTTTTTAAATGGTCATTTTTTCGAAAAAACGTCATTTACGTCCACACTGCAATCGTGTTCTTTTGAAAGAAAATCGAAAGAACAGAGGGCTTTTTCTGACATTGGTGAACTTCTTTCTATAAGGAAGAAGCCTTTTTCCGAAAGAGGAAAAAAAGAGGAAACAACCACAGGTACCCTGGTGGCCACAGCTTAAATGCTAGTTAGGATCCATTCAGTGTGGATGCTATCTTTCGAAAAAGCAGATTGCTTTTTTGATGTGCTTTTGCTGTGTAGACACTCACTTTTGGAAGACGTTTTTTTTGGAAAATCTCTTCCGGAAAAGCTTTTTCCAAAAGAAGCCTGCAGTCTAGACATAATCTGTGACTTAAACAATTATTTTGCTTTACAAGTCACTCATGTACTAATCTAGATATCTGTGAAAAAAATAAACATTCACCTAATAGCTGAGATGAACAATTGTTAGAAACTAGTGAGGCTATGTCTACACTACAGAGTTTTTGCACAAAACCAGCCATTTTTGTGCAAAAACGTATAGCGCATCCATACCTCAAGTGTGTTTTTGCACAAGAGAATCATAAGAACAGAAGGGGTTTTGCGCAATTGGTATTCCTTTTTCTACAAGGAAGAACACCTTTTTGCTCAAGAGCTCTTGCACAAAAAGGTGTATGTGGACGGGGAACAGGCCTCCAAGAAAAAAAACAGGTACCCTATTGGCCACTCAGTCCAAGGTAATTATAACGCTATAGTTCCTGTCTGCTGGTCCCTCTTAAAGCTGCAGGCACCCTGGACAAGCTTTGTAGTGGGAAGCCAGCGTGAAAGCAGTTCCCACACTGCGTGGCTCTCTCTTGCACTGCCATTGCCACCCATGGCAAAGCCACAAGCCCCCTGAGAGCCTCCTGGCCTTTCCAGGGAGTAGCCCCATGGGTCCCAGGACTCCCTCCCCAGGGGGACAAAAAGGTGTGCCCCAACATACCCTGGCTCAGAGGGGCAAGAAGATGTCCCTCTAAGAACCCCGGGCCAAGTGGCACAATGCCGAAATATTTTCCCAGATGGCCATATTCCTGTCAGAGCGAGGTCATCCTGCCCGGACCATGGAGCAGGTTTGGAGCAAGATGACAGAGCTCTGGGAGGGCTATGTAAAGGCCACTGCATGCAATGCACGCTCAGGAGCAGGACCCCACACCTGCCCCTACTTTGCGGAGCTCCACCACATATTGAGGGAGTGGGGAAACCTCTTCCCCATTGTGACGGGGCACCGTTGACCACACTCAGGAGAATCACGACTGGAGGCTCCAGGGGGAAGCACCCCAAATAAACACTGGCCTGGTGCCTCGTGGCAAAACAGCACCTGCAGGGGAGCCAAGAATGGCTGGTACTGGGGCTGGCAGCAGCCGGCAGAATGCCGGAGACGCGCAGGATGCAGCACGGCCGGATGACGTCACTCACTACACCGGTGAGGAGCACACCGGTTGCGGCATGATGACAAAGCCCACAAGGGCAGCGGGGGATTCAATAGGGGACCTCGCCAGACAGAAGGGAGCAGCAGAGGCAGATGAGGGGGAAGAGGGAGGTGATGAGTTTCTACAGGGTGGGGGAGACCCTCGGATATGGGAGGGAGAAGGAAGTAACCTAGGGTAGGGCTGTGGGACCCATGAGCGGGTGGTTTAGGGTCCCTGACCCCATCCGCTGGGTAGGGAAGAAAGTTCCTATCCTTAGGGCCCTGGGTTGGGACTCGGGAGAGAGGGTGGGCCCGAGACCCGCTTCCCCCTCCCAAAGCGTGAATCGCCTGTGATAAGTCTCAATGAAGATGTCAGTTGTATGTACGCTGATGTAACATATGGGATGATTATAAACCAATGGGAATGGGGGTTGCACAATAAATAGCATCTAGGTCAAACTGTTAAGTTCTGTGCGTTAATTAGGGCCACTGGGCCCGGTGACGTAACCTGTGACACCCATGCATTGTGGTGGACTCTGGGCTGGAGCCCCCGGTTGTTGTCCACCCAGAGGTTGCCCCTGAGGACAGGGCCAGGCCCATCTGGAGGAAGAGGAGCAGGAGCAGGAGCAGGAGCAGGAGCAGGAGTCAGGGACTGTGACCCTGTCTCTCGAGCTGGTCACTGCCAGCCAGGACCTCTCTCAGGCCTATTTGGATGCCTAGGAGGGAACTTCTGGTGAGTTGTCACATGCCCACAAAGCAGGGGAGGTGGGTCCCCCAAGGGTCAGTCCTGGGACCAATCCTTTTCAACTTATTCATAAATGATCTGGAGAAAGGGGTAAGCAGTGAGGTGGTAAAGTTTGCGGATGATACAAAACTGTTTAGGATAGTCAAGACAGAAGCAGACTGTGAGGGACTCCAAAAAGATCTCACCAAACTGAGTGATTGGGCAACAAAATGGCAAATGAAATTTAACGTGGATAAGTGTAAAGTAATACACATCAGGAAAAATAACCCCAACTATACGTACAGTATGATGGGGGCTAATTTGGCTATGACAAATCAAGAAAGAGATCTTGGAGTTATTGTGGACAGTTCTCTGAAAACTTCCACACATTGTGCAGTGGCGGTCAAAAAGGCAAATAGGAGGCTAGGAATTATTAAGAAAGGGATAGAAAATAAGACACAGAACATCTTACTGCCATGTATAAAACTATGGTACGCCCACATCTTGAATACTGTGTACAGATATGTCTCCTCACCTCAAAAAAGATATTTTGGCCTTGGAAAGGGTTCAGAAAAGGGCAACTAAAATGATTAGGGGTTTGGAACGGGTCCTATATGAGGAGAGGTTAAAGCAACTGGAACTTTTCAGTTTAGAAAAGAGGAGACTGAGGGGGGATATGATAGAGGTCTATAAAATCATGAGTGGTGTGGAGAGGGTGGATAAAGAAAGGTAATTTATTAGTTCCCATAATAGAAGAACTAGAGGACACCAAATGAAATTAATGGGTAGTAGGTTTAAAACTAATAAAAGAAAGCGTGTAGTCAACCTGTGGAACTCCTTGACAGAGGAGGCTGTGAAGGCTAGGACTATAACAGAGTTTAAAGAGAAGCTAGATAATTTCATGGAGGTTAGGTCCATAAAAGGCTATTAGCCAGGGGATAGAAATGGTGTCCCTGGCCTCTGTCAGAGACTGGAGAAGGATGGCAGGAGACAAATCGCTTGATCATTGTCTTCGGTCCACCCTCTCTGGGTCACCTGGTGCTGGCCACTGTTGGCAGACAGGCTACCAGGATAGATGGACCTTTGGTCTGACCCAGTACAGCCGTTCTTGTGTTCTTATGAGTGGGGGACGAGTGTCGCTCGGGCTGCTTATGGTGCTGCGGTCAGTGCACGTGCAACCATGTGCAGCGTGAGTGTGTGGCATGCAGACATAACAGGCAGACCCTGAACACACCTGGGATCCTGCTGCCAGGCTTGTGGGAGGCCACACACATCCTTCCCTCAGGGGTTAGGAGGAGCACCTGGCTGGAAGCAGGCTAGCCACAAGGGCACAGCCATGACTTCACACAGACCGAGGAGTGCCACACACAGCATGCAGGCATGCCTGCAAATGTGAGGCAGCTGCTCCCACAGACAGCACAGCAAGCCACAGCCATGTGTGCAGACCCCAGGGAGGGCCAAGCTGCTCTTGGCTCCTCTGCCGCCCATGAGGGGATCCCACTGTGGCAGGACACTTCCCTTGGTTGCCCATCCATGGTGTGTGTGTGCCTGTGTGGGGAAAGCAGGCAGCACGGTCCTCTGGTCACAGCAGGGCCCCTGTGAGACAGAGCCACACATGGCCTTGCACCTGGGTCATCCCCTTCCTTTGGCCCACGGACTGTTGTGGTCGCTGCTCACAGAGGGCATGGCCTCAGGGATAGTGTCTGTAGGGATGACTGACTGCTTCTCCCCCTTGTGTGTTCTCCACAGCCAAACCACCTGGGACAGAGGGCTGAGCCACACCACCGCAGACAACTGCCAGAGTCCAGTGGACCCGCAGATGAGTCAGGGTGCAGGGGGACCTGACGCGTCAGCCCATCAGCATCCTCTGGGACATCCAGCACACCCTGGCACACAGGGTCGATGCTGACCTGGAATGGTGGGAGCGTGCCTCGGGCCAAATGCTGGCATGTTGTGACACCATATGTGGCATTATGTCCAACATGGCACCACACCCGCCTAATGCTGTTGCTCCTGGGTTGCACCCTCTTACCCTCCCTCCTATGGCCATTACCCATCCACCAGCCCACCTTCCTATGCCTCTGATCCCTCCACATGCCATGCCTTTGCTCAATCCCTTAGCAATGCCCATTCCTCCTCTCCAAGTGATGCCTATGGCCCCTCCTCTTTCTCCCCCTGCCAACCTGGACCCGGCTCTAGCCCACCCCTCCTGCCCAGCTTTTTGTGGCCCCCAGACCAACACAACCCCGATGAGGCCCCCACACCTGAGGGGGTGACTCGAGCTGCCCCACTCCTTCTCCCAGTCCTGACCCCCGATCCCAATCCTGATCCCTCTCCCAGTCCAGAGTCCTCCCTCCCAGTTCAGAGATCCCTCGCCCCCTGACCACCTTTGTTGAATATTGAATAAAAAAAGACTCCTTTTGTTCTAAAACCAAACAGGTGTGTTTATTGGGAGGTCAGGGAAGAGGCAAGGGGAGGAATTGAGAGGGGGAAGGGATAGAGCAACAAGGCAGAGACCCCTGTTGGGGAAGCCCTGGGGAGAGTTAGTGGGGTGCTTGAGAGAACCTCTCCCTCAGGGCCTCCCGGATGTGCACCCCCAACTGTTGAGGCTTGTTGAGTGGCAGCTGTCTGGGGCTGCTCAAATGCATGGCCCTCACAGCTGGCATCTGCCCCAACCCTGGGAGGAAGGCCTCCCCCTTGCACTCCACAATATTGTGGAGCACACCACCACCACTTCGGGGATGTTGTACTCCATGATGGTCAGACAGGTCAGGAGGCACTAGAAGTATGCCTTGAGGTGGCTGGTATTCCTGCATCCGGGCTCGGTACTGCTCCCTGCTGGGGTCGAGGTGGTTGGTATATGGCTTCATCAGCCAGGGCATTAGTAGATATGCTGCATCCCCCACTATGCACAGTGGCATGTCACATTGCCCACCGCAAAGTCCTGGGATGGGAAAAAAGCGCCTGCCTCCAGCTTGTGGCATAAGCTAGAGTTCCAAAAGACTCAGGCATTGTGTGCCCTGCCCGACCATGCCACAAAAATGTCCGTGAATTGGCCCCCGTGGTCCACCAGGGCCTGCAGGACAACAAGAAAGTAACTCTTCCTATTTATAAACTGGGATGCTTGAGGTTCCAGTGCGCTGATCAGGATGTGCATCCCGTCAATGGCTTCTCCCACAGTTAGAGACCCCCAAGGCAGCTATTCTGGCCACAGTCGCTTCCAGATCCTCCAGACGGACGACTCTCCGCAGCAGCAGGGAGCAGATGGTCCTCACCACCTACAGAAGGAGACACACAAACACACAAAACAGAGAATAAGAGAGGGGGTGACTGAGCCCATGGGAGGTGCCTGTTCCCCTCTCCTCCTATGCTCCCCCCCCACAACCCTCCCTAGGATGCACCTCATATAAGCCCACTCCACTCCCTCCCTAGCAGCAGATCTATGTGAGGGTAGGATGGCACAAGCCCTTCGGGGACAGGGCTTTCCCCCCACCCCCACTCTACCCTCTACAGTCCCCAGCCCTACTCTCCCAAGGGTCCCCCTTATCCAACACTCTTCCCCTCCACACACACACCTTGGTGCAGGGACTGCAGCCCAAGAGCTCCTTACCTCCATCAGGAGGGCCCCGACAGTTGACTTCCCCACCCCAAACTGGTTGCCCACTGACCAGTAGCTGTCTGGGGTGGTGAACTTCCACAGGGCAATTGTGATGCATTTCTGCAGGGGGATGGAGAACAGCAGGTGGGTGTCGCATCTCCGGAGGGTGGGTGCCAACTAGGCACAGAGATCTAGAAAGGTGGCCTTGCACATTCAAAAGTTCTGCACCCACTGCTGGTCATCCCACTGCTCTAGGACCAGCCAGTTCCACTAGTCTGAGCTGGTCTCCAGCCTCCAGAACCTTCTCTGTATAGTGGGGTGTGGTTGCCAGAGTGGAGCAGCAGCAGCCACCAAGAAGGTCCCCAGAAAGAGCTCAGGGTCCAGGTCCTCCAGGAAGAGAAAAGCAGCTGGCAGCAAATGCTGCAAAAACTGCAGCAGTGGCAGCCCGCCAATACAGGCAACCTAGGCGGTTGCTTAGGGCACCAAGAAAAACAGCTGTTGAGGGCTTTGGAGGCGGGGGTGCTGATCGCACATTTTGCCTAGGGCGCCAGTTGCCAGCAGCTCATTTAGGGCCACTCCTGAACTGCAGCATGGTTGTGTGGCACCATCGCCTGGCCGGGGCAGCTCTGACTCTATGGCACACTCAGAACAAAGCTGTGGCATCCCCAAAAAGCACAGAACAACCATAGCAAGCACAGCTGAAGCTTTGCTGTCCCTCAAAGAGGTCCGTAAGCAGGCAGCAGCAGCAGCAGAGAAATGGCTGTCCAGGAAGGTCCCTTTAAGCATGTGTCTCTGCAAGGCTCTGGCACCAGCCCATGGAAGCAACTGGTGACCTAAAGCCCTGCCTGAAGTGGTTCCAGTTAGCCTTGTTTGCGAGAGAGCATCCTAGGAGTCTGGACACTCTCTTGCGCAAAAGCGCATCACTTTTGCAATGTGGACGCTTTCTTGTGCAACACGTTTTTGCGGAAAATCTTCTTGCACAAGCTTCTTGCACAAGAAGCCTGTAGTATAGACATAGCCTGAGTGTCACTTCCACATTCTTCTCTATGATTTAGAAAAATATAGATTTATGGTAAAATTAATTAAATTGTCTCTATTCACCTTTTCTCAAATATACATGGATAACTGCTTTTATTTGTAGGATCATATTCAAATGAAGTTTTAACAATCTAACGTTTCAGTATTTGACCAGCTTTTAGTAATTAAGGGAATAATCAAAATATTGTAATGCTTTTTAAAAATAATGGTTGGTCATGTTAGCAGATAACATGAAATTTATTCTGATGTTAGTGACATCCATTGTAGATGACAAAATTGTTCTCTATTGCCTTCCTGTACAATAGGATCATTAAACATTAAATTACTTTGGTCCTGCATTTTAGACTCTCCAGAACTTTATAGACTCTTCCCCTCATTTTTGTTAAAAAAATGTCAGTTCAGGCAGCAGTGAGGACTCACTAATTTACTCCAGAAATGAAATGCTGACTCAGGTCCTCTTCTGTTAAAGATACCAGTAGTATAACAGACCAGAACATTAATCTGCTGTATCTTTGTCCTAACAGTGGATTCCCTCCCCCTCAATGATAGAAGAAATTACTAGCTAAGGTAATTTCATCTCTAAATTTATTTCTGTGGAATTTACCATGGACCCTCTAATGGAGTTTCTCATCTTGGAAGAGGCTAATATGAATTTAGAAGCAAAAAGTTCCACCATACTGATCCTATGCCCCAGAATCCCCAGAACATGGGAAAATCCCTCTGCATTTTAGGAACTTCAAGCCAGGCTGGCATTGATATCAGAACCATAAAACTGAAAATGTTTATAGAGAATGTAGATGTCAACAGTTTTGCCCCTCCCAATGCACATACTGGAGGGATCCTCTGAACTGTTTTAAAACCAGTATCTCTGTTCAGTCCATGAATTTCAGTATCTTGCAGAATTATGAGTTCAAACTCCCATGCTTGCTTTTTGAAAGTGTTACAGGTTTCCTTTGAGGACTGAGATTATGTCTACACTGAGAAGGTATGGTGATGAAAAGGCTGTCACATGCCAAAGCCACCAAAAGTGAAACAGGTCAAATTGGTTTTTCTGAGTCCCATTGTTGACATTTCATGGCCACATTGCTAGCACCCTGTCAACAGATAGAACAAAGCATAGTTTGAACAAAGCTTAGGTCACCCTGTCAACAGATAGAACTAAGCATCTCACAGTGCAGTGTTGTGGGAAGGCAGAGCTGATCTCTGGGCTTCTTGGGATTCCCTCATAGTTCTGTGAGCAATCAAAGCTAAGGAATGTTGAAGCAGCACAGAATTACCCTAAGTTCCACCGGTTGACTGAGCTGAGTGAAGAAAAACTTCCTTTTGTTTGTTTTAAACCTGCTGCCTATTAATTTCATTTGGTGACCCCCTAGTTCTTATGCTGTGGGGATAAGTAAATAACTTTTCCTTATTTACTTTTGCCACACCAGTCATGATTTTATAGACTTCTATCATATCCCCCCCTTAGTCTCCTCTTTTCTAAGATGAAAAGTCCAAGTCATTTTAATCTCTCTTCATATGAGACCCGTTCCAAACCCCTAATCATTTTTACCCTCTTCCTGGCACTGACTAGCCCTGTTCTGCTGGCTGGTGCACTGAAAGATAGATTCAAGGATCCATACACTGCTTTTTTGTTCAATTACCTCCAGCTTTCCTGTGCTTCCCTTGGTACCCAGTGTGGTAATGTAGGTAAACTTTCTAGGGAAAATGCAGGGAGCCTACACAGTGCCCAGTATTTACCCATCATTTGCTGGTTCTTTTCAGGAGATATTTTATTAGAATATAAAAAACAAATATTTACTCTTTTAATTAAATCCCATTTTCTGCAAATGTACACAAACTTTTGACCTGATTCTAATATTAGAAATAACTAGAAGAACTTAACATCACTTGTTTAAAATAGCAAACACATAAAATTCATGCTCAATATTTGAATGATAATAAACCATGAGAAAACCTATTTACAATTTATCTATAATAATTTATCAGAAGTATACATCATGAAAGGAAGCTTTCAGTAAAAAATCATGAGCAGAATTCATTTAATTGCAATATGCATTAGACTCCTTTTTTATTTTGGACCTGTAGCTTTTTCAAATCTTATTCACTGTATACAAGAAGAAAAAAAAGAAAAATACTATAAATGGAAAATATACTTCAGTGGTAAATTTCATCCTACTGGGACTTTCAGTTGTGGATGGGCTCTTGATTGATCAGAGTATTACACAATGGAATGGTGTAATTCTTTAGTGTGATGTTGTAAAATGCAGTATTGCTTCTGTTATTTTATCCAGTTTGCTTTTATATGACAGGGTTTATTGTGCGTTATGTTGTAGCTCATTCCTCTGTTCACAATGCCTACTGATGTGTAATTATGACTTGTCTGAACTGTAAGAAGGAGCAGTAAGTGAAAGGAAATCTGCAAGCACACTTGATTTATGAGCCTTGATACTATATTACAGTCCTAATCTGCCTGCTTAACTTAGCTTCAGGCAAACTTACTGTATAACATGCTTGCGATTAGCACTGCAGCAAGTTGTAGAAGATTTACTCTGTAGGTGCTATGAGACTTTTTTTTTTAACGATTTAGTCATTATTTCAGTTACAGGTATAGCAATAAATTATTTCTCATATAAAGACTCTGTGTCAAGAAACAACCATTGCAAAAGGGCTTTTTATATAGCAACAAAGAACATTGGTTGGAGTGTTTTCTTCATATGAAATATCTTAATGTTATTGGTCATTTTGATGATGCAACTTCTTATATATTTCTCTCACATTCATACAAATTTGTTTTATCAGACTTTCTTATAATAAGCAGATTGTACTATGCTACAAAAGCTGCAGTATATTTGGATCCAGAGAATCTCATATTTTCAATCATAGCCCAAAATAGATGTTACTATGGACGTTACTATGAAAGGAAGACCATAAAGCAATGACCTAATGTCAGGAAGAAAAGATGCAAGCAGATTTGCATTTATTTTAAAATTACCATTCACAAAGACAGATGCATCACACTTCAGCTTTATTGAAACTATAGCATATTCAGAGCTGCTACTTTTAGTAAATTAGAGCAATACGTTACCACACTCATATAATTAAGATCAGCGTTGAACATTCATGGCCTAGCTCTGGTCTCTGAAATCAATGGATGTCTTGCCATTTGACTTCAATGGAATCCTCATTAGACACTATTAACTATGGAAAATAAGCAAGGGGCCTACCACTTGATCCAATGCCCATTTAAGTCAGTGGCAGGACTTCCTTTGATTTAAATGGGTGTCAGATTAAGCCAGTAATCCTGCAACTTTTACACATGTAAAGCAGGAGTATTTGCATGAGTAAGGATACATTCACATAAAGGTTATGGGATCAGGTCTTTTAGAATAATATTTTGTGTATAGTTTTGTTTCCTTCATATGAAAAAGTAATTTGGGAAACCAAATGTAGTTTATAATCTGGTAACGAAAAGCCATATTAGCTAGATAAAGACTTTCAGGAGAATGCATATGAAATGTCCGGGTATGATATTAATAAAAGTTGTTCTCTGAAAATATTCCCTTGAATATTTTAATAATTTTAATTTTGCCAGCAGAGGTTTATTTTTTGGGAAAAAAGCTCATTCGTTTTAAATCCATTTTCTTAATTATTGATTAATTCTGATAATTATTTTCCTTTAAAAACAGCTGTACCCCCAAAACTTTCCTAACAAAAGATGAGATTTAGGGACAAAAGAAAGTTCATAAAAGTTATTAATTGGTTACTATATTGCAATGGTGAAATAAAAGGTTCCTCAAGGGTGGAATGGACTTGAACTCCTATCTGAACAGTGGACAAAAGCATGCCACTGTAATAAACAAAAGTATTCTCAAGCTTAATAGCTTCTGAAAAGTTACTATAAACAATGAGCTTTTATATTGTAACAATAAGGCCTATTAATTTTTTCTGAAAAATGCTTTTGCTAAACATTTTAAAACCATTCAGTTCTGAATAGTTAGTTCTTTTGAGAGCTAAGCACAAAAATGTAATCCTTAGTTCAGAGTAGAAAGCAGAACATAAATCTATGACCCCTTTCTATTTACCATAATACCATTGGGTAACATATGCCATTTGCTAGTGATTTGCACACAGTCCAGGTTTTGAATTAGTGGTCACCATTTTACAAGCGGCCTCCCCAAGTATTTGTTGATCCTATTGACTGAACAAAAGGTTTATGAGACAGGAGATATATTTTTCTAATCTTGCTTTGCTACCTATAATCTAATTAACTTGAGTTTAGTCATTCAAGTATACCTGGAAACAAA
The DNA here is from genome assembly GCF_052426305.1 of Pelodiscus sinensis. Classification (NCBI taxonomy): domain Eukaryota; kingdom Metazoa; phylum Chordata; order Testudines; family Trionychidae; genus Pelodiscus; species Pelodiscus sinensis. Next base: position 25,741,530 of record NC_143058.1, on the reverse strand, counting down.
ATACATCATGTGCCAATTAACTTTCTTCTTTCTGGCTTAGTACACTTAAGTTATTTATTCAAAAGGTTAAATATTGATTGAAAATGGATGATAGAACTGTATTACTGTTCTATGCTAAATGACAGAACTTGCCTGTAAAACATTTCCAGTTACCCACACAGTAATGCAGTTACAGCGTGGTACTTTGCTGCTAAGCACCCAGGCAAAAAATAAAAACAAATACAAATCACCCACTATGCAACCATCCTTAGCCGCACACTGAATTTGCACAAATATGTTTGGAAGTGCAGTCATTAATTATCATGATGTTGAAATAATATAATACAAATAATAATTGCTTGTGAAGTGATCTATTGACTCTTCTATTTCAGTGGAGGCTCTTCTCTTTCTCGTTCTTTCTTCATGCTATGTGAAGCTGCATAGACAAAGTATCAAGTGATCACATAGCATGAACTACACCCTGAGGCATAGCTTGTTATTTTACTTGAAATGGTGATGCAGTTAGGACCCAGAAACTGTCAATAATTTTTCTGACTTTCAGGGGAAAAAATCTCCAATTATAGTAACTTTCCCTAGAAGCCGTATTCAGTACTGCTACATATTAATATTAGGATATGTCCTCTCATACCTATGAATTTGCAGTTTTATCCATAGTTTGGACCAAAATTGGGTAAATCCATAAGGTTAAGCAGCTGCAGTCTAATTGTTGCCAACAGAGGCCAGTCAGAGCAGGCTACTAAGACAACAATACAATACAATTTGGTACAATTCAGCCAATTGAAGCCAATAGCAGCTGCATGTATGGATCCAAGGACCAAAGGCCCTTTATTTCTATTTTATGATTTATATTTTATTAATACAATATGTAAACGTGATCTGACAAGCTATCAGGGCAAAGAACTCCTTTTAAAGGAGTCTCGCACATAGAAGAATAGTAGTATCAAATCCATTTCAAAATACTACTACAGTTTGATAATACAGGAAATTGATATAAAATAACAGAAAGCATTGGGATGAAAGTATTGTGCCTCACATTCCACTCACAGTCATTCATTCTTCATTCATCTGACAAAGTGGTTTGTGCCCACAAAACCTCATGATACCACCTACATTTTTGTTAGACTGTAATAACTGAATAAACTTAAAAAACAAGAAATAGCCTTGCAGCACCTTAAAGACTAGCATAGCTACCCCTTTGTGTATTTTTTTCATCAGTGTAAATTTAACTGGGAGTGGAATAGTTTCATAGGAAACACCAAAAAGTTAGTCTTACAGAGGAAATAGGGCTTGAGGATTCACACAAGGGACTAAAAGTAACATGAAGCCCTAGGCAAAACAAGACTCCAGCTGTGCAGATCCTGGGATAGTTACAAGTAAAAGCCACCTCTCATCCCCACCTACACCCATACTCTCTGGTTCTTTCTGGTGTCCTCACTAAAAATAGGGTCTATGTTATTATGCATGCTGACATTGTCTGTCCCTGAGGTGGACCCGTGCTCACTGAAGGAGTGACTGGTGATTTGACTAGCATTTATTACTATGCCAAGGGAGGCATGATATGTAGAGTTCCCTGTCACACCCACAGAATACCCATATCTTTGAGGTCTTCATTATTTTCACTTATGAGTTTGAGGTCTCCAGTCTCTTTCTATGATCCATAAAGAAGGGCACTTGAAGTATTATGGGTCTTGAATAACAAGTGCCAATTGGCATATTGCTTTGCTCCTTTAGGTCAGACTGAGGCAAAGTTAGAAGGCAGTGGTCACATAACTTGAGCTTGAAACATGAGCAATTCAGGAGACGTGCTATGGGCTTGTTTTTGTAGTATGGGTTAAAGTTATTATAAAAAGCAATTTCATGTGATAAGATACTGGGTGATTTTGGTATGTTTAGTTTATAAAAGATCAGCAGACTTCTTACACTAACAGCTATATGTTTGCCAATAACCTTTTGGAGGTAAGATTAGAATAACTTGTTTATTTAATGTTTCATTTTTACCATCAGGTTAAGGATTACCTCAAATAAGAATCAAATTGAACTCCCCCCTTGCGATATTATAAAGAATTTCTAATTGGTTGAAAGGACATAGTGCTAAAATCTGTCACAGGTGATCTAAATAAGGAGAGTATCTCAAAGTCCTATTAACTTTAACACAGAGTCCTTTTTTCATGAAAAAAAATTTGAATGCATATTACCAAATTTTGTACTAATTGAAAAGCTTTTCCATTTATTGAATTCTGACGTCTGACACTTTCCAATTTTTCAGCAGAAAAAGAATTAAAGGAAAAGCATTAAGAGTTAAAAAAAATCAGAATTGCTGTATACTATGAAATGTATTTCATGTGAATGTAAAAAGTGTCTTTACTGTGGTTAACATTAACCTTTCCTTCTGGGTAATGGTATTATCTCTTAAAAAAGAAAAAGAATGACATGTTTTTCAATGTTATCTCCTTGGTTGGTTGGTTTTGGTAATGAGGATCCAAAATGAATCTTTTCAGTTTAGATACCATCATGAGTAAACCTCTGTATTGTACAAAATATGTCTAAAGCTTTCCTTGATCAAAATATAATGCTGTTTAAATATGTTAAGCAACATGTACTCTACCTACTTGCATTATGTCAAATGAACTGCATCATTCCAATATGGTATCACATGTGCATGGAAGCCTGTAGCATTTATAACAGGTGTTGCAGAAATGTACTTGACAGAGATATTGACAGTAAGGTCATCTATGAAAATGAATATCCAAAATATCAGTGGAAGGTTATGCTTAATCTTGCCTTCATGCATTTTTTTCCTTTGAGAGTTTACTTTTAAATTTTTACCAAAAAAAAAAGTGTTAGTAGTAGTTTTTGTAGTAGATTAGAAAACAAAAATGCAATTAGTGTTAAGGACTAACACCTGTATTGAATTATTAAATCTATGTAAAAAGTAGTTCAAGAGGTGAATTTACTAAAAGCATAGCAAAAATTCAAAAGGGTCTGTTTAAATCTAGCATATTTAAATTTCATAAATGGTTTTTCTACTACTCCACATTTTCTCACATGTGCCTCTGTTTGCTCCAAAAGAAAGAATATACATGAGTGATTGTGCATAGAGGAAGGACATAAGTTAGGGGATATTTAGAGGGCAACAATTTTCAGTGTGATGCTGTTATAGCTTGTGACATTTACCACAATTTTTTTTGATAAAACAAAGTCCTTAATGTGTTAAGGATGGGTCTAGAGCAATTTGTATACTGCAGCATTCCTGGCCTCTTGACATCTACAACTCCTGTTGGAAGCAGAGAATTTTCCCCCTTTTATATGGCAAATGCAACTATTAAAATTCTATTTAGCAGAACTGCATTGATCTAAGATTGGGTGCACAAAAGGGCTTAACAGGTATATTTGCAAAGTATTAATCTGCAGCATAACAATACATCCCAAAACCGTTTATATCTTATTTGTATGAAAAAGTCAGATATTTTGTTCAGGATAAACTTCAGAAATGCTCTTCAATTTTCAGTGAGGCAAGCATTTCGATTTTCTGCAATATTAGCAGGGGTAACTAATGATGGCTAATTTTTGCCTGTAGTATTTCCCTCAATCTGCTTGTGCACTTTCAGTTACTCTGGCAGCAGCATTTGTACATTTTCTGGTCACTAAACACTCAAGTACAATTGTAAGTGATCAGTTTACAGTTGGCCAACAAAAGAGCTGAAGGAATGTCTAAAAGAAAAAGAAATGTGAATAAATGTGCATGTGTATATAATCTATGTTATGAACATAATTTTAGTATGTGCAGTATAGAAAGCATGCTGTACCCTGAATTTATTTTAGCTATCAGAATATATATTAAAAATGGGATCATGTGTTTATCCTGCCATGAGGGTCCAGTATACATCCAAATCACACAGATTTCGAAAATGTATTATGTTCCTTCATGGTTGAGGGTAAATCCTCTGTTTCACATCTATTTGATTTGGTTTTTTAATAAAATCCGTTTTTAGCTTATGTTACATTTCAGCAGACCGTCTTATTAACAAATTTACAAATCATCTATTTCAAAGAAAACATTTTAGAACAAGATGCAGAATTTCTTATAGCATATAAATTAAAATACAGCATGGCAGGTTTTTTAAAATGTATTTTTAATTCAATCCCTCTAAAACAGGGAACTTGGATATAATTTGATGATCTTCACACATGCATGGGTTATTTAGCCTCACCAAAAATAAACTGTATAATATTTTAAATTAAGAGGAAGCTTACTTGTGCACTTCATAATTATTATTTCCCCGTGAAATTTAATTATTGCCCAGCATTTTGGATGGTGCTGTTTATGATAGAGTTGTAAGGAATGGTTCAAATTAAATCAGAACTCTATGGAGAGAGCTCAACAGATCGTGTCACTGGAAAGTTTTCATTAGAAATAGCACAAAAGATGTTCCTCTGTTTTTTTCTATAAAGAGGTGTCACTCACAACACTGCATTGCAGACAAAATGCCAAAGAAATGGTGGAATTTACTGTGGGCTTTGCATGCTTTATATTAAAACCATGCTAAATGCAGGAAACCTGCACAGTTTCATGCCTCAATCATGGCGAATCAATATGTACTTTTAAAAAAATCCACATTTTTCTGAATTAAGTAGCACGATGCTAAAGGATAGACTATGGCTTTTGCAGCGACAGCTACATGAAGGGCATATGGAGACCAGAGGTGCCATGACTGAAAGGTAGTTGTTGTGGGCACTCTTATTGCAAAGTGCAGAGGCAAGCAGAAATCTTTAATAGTACTGGGGTGGAAGAGACATACTCAGGAGCATCAACTAGCTAAGTGACAAATGCAGTCATCTTTACTCATGATGAGTAGGTAGCATCTTACCAAGCAAAGAATTGTTGATTGAGCCTGGCTCTATAGTACCTATAGGGCATTTAGCACCAAGATGTATCTGAAGGTCAGTAATTATTACTCCTTTTAAAAGAGTACAGAATATTCTTCTCTCCCTCTCATTATTAGTTTCTACACACTAGTGGGTGCAGAAGTAGGGCTGTACACTGTCCTTGCCCATGCAACTCATAACCTTTCAAGTTAACCCTCATCAACCTGCCACTTTTATTGTATAGTGAGCACAGCAACTACATTTTAGCTGCTTCTTACATAGCAGAAAGTTTTTGCCCCTCTCCCATGTGCATCTTTTTCATCTCTTCCTTCCAAGAGCAGTCACAGGCAAACATCTAGGACCACACCCTCTGTGGGTATAACTTGGCATAGCACTACAGCACAACAGCATGGTCTAATTGATAGGACACTGATCTAGCACTCAAGACACTTGTGTTCATTCCTACCTCTACCACCGAGCAGCTGTGTAACCTTAGGAAAGGTACATGTAGCTGGATCTTTATTTCTTCTCCCTCTCTTTGGCTCTTAGTATCTGTCCCAAGGAGCTTACAAATATAAATAGACAATGTCTCACTATGATTTTGCACTGGATCTTGCACAACTAGACCTAAGCTCAGCTGAGGCCTCCAGACACCACCATATTACAAAAATGATATACTGTTTTATATCAAAGGAAGATCTTACTCTTTATGTAACCCTTTTGCAAGTTAAAGATAGAAGGAAAAATGGAATCATTTTACTAATTTATTTCAACCAGTAAGTTGTCATTATAATTTATTTTTCCCTTGGTTTATTGACGAATGTTTAGTTTGGGTTTGTTTTGTTATTTGGTTAAAAGAAAAACAGACAGAGAGTTCTAAGTGCTGATTGATTTTTTTTAACTCTAATACCACTTAAATTCAGATTTTTATTTAAATCATCACTGCTGGTTTCTAACAAATACATTACAAAAATAAAAATCTGTTAGCAAAAGAGCACAGAAGGAGTGACGAGATATTGGAAGGGTAAATGTGCTAAATTATTTTGGAAACATTCAACTACTTGAGTATTTTTGCTTTTAAGAACCTTATGAATGCTGGAAAGATATAGTTTGAGTCAGTGAATTAGGATCACGTTTCCATTGTTTGAAAGGGTAGCTGATCTGGTCTGAAATATGTTTCCTGTAATTTTTAATAGTTGTCTTGTGATTTCATCATATTACAATATGCAATATAATACAGCATTGTCAGTGCACACTTTTGACACCATGCACTTTTGACAGTAATACAGTACATGTAATTGCTCCAAAATGTCAGTGGAAAAGATTCCATATAGGCAGCTCACTTCTACTGAAGCTCTGTCTGTTGGAACATTTGTAGAAGATATATCATCTGTAGCTATACCAATATGGAATGGTTGCAATTTTTCACCAGCATAGACTCATAGGACTGGAAAGGACCGTGAGAGGTAATTTAATCCTACCATGAGTGAAAGGGGATTGGGCTAAGTATTGTTTAGACCAGGGATGGGCAATTGTTTAGACCAGCTCATAGGCTGGACACAGTTCACCAGGATAATTCACTGATGTGGTTCAGTGTCCCCATCCAGCCAGATCTGAGGTAAGCAGTGTGGGCTCAACCACTGCTTCCTGCAGATTCCATTGGCTGGTAACAGCAAACCACAGCCAACAGGAACTATGAGCAGGTGTACCTGCAGATGCACAGGTAAATAAAGCATCTAGCAACCTGCTAGGCAAATAGCATCCGACCTGCGGGCTGCTTATTCCCCTCCTCCCCTTCCCCTGATCTAGACCATCCTGATAGGTGTTTGTCTAACCTGCTCTTATAACATCTCCAGTGATGGAGATTCCACAATCTCCCAAGCCCATTGCTCCTTGTCCTATACTCAGATGTTAATCATAGATTCATAGAACACTAGAACTGGAAGGGAACTTGAGAGGTCATCGAGTCCAGTCCCCTGCCCTCATGGTAGGACGCAGGACCATTTAGACCATCCCTGATAGATGTCTATCTAACCTTATCTTAAATATCTCCAGATATGGAGATTAAGGAGAATAAGAATAATTTTCCCCTTTTCCTTGTAGCAACCTTTTATGTACTTGAAAACTGTTATGTCCCCTCTCAGGGTATGTCTACACTACAGCACTAATTTGAACTAACTTAATTCGAATTAGTTAATTCGAACTAAGCTAATTTGAACTAGTGCATCTAGACCTAAAAACTAGTTCGAATTAGCATTTTGCTAATTCGAACTAGCATGTCCACATTTAGTGGACCCTGAACCGAGGTTAAGGATGCCTGGAAGCAGTGCCGGCAGAGCATCAGATTAGGACTTAGAGCGTGGAGCTGCTGTCTCAGGCTAGCCGAGGGCTGTGCTTAAAGGGACCCTAGAAAAGACGAGACTGAGGGGGGATATGATAGAGGTCTATAAAATCATGAGTGGTGTGGAGAGAGTGCATAAAGAAAAGTTCTTCATTAGTTCCCATAATAGAAGGACTAGAGGACACCAAATGAAATGAATGGGTAGCAGGCTTCAAACTAATAACAGAAAGTTCTTCACAAAGCAAATAGTCAACCTGTGGAACTCCTTGCTGCAGGAGGCTGTGAAGGCTAGAACTAGAACAGAGTTTAAAGAGAAGTTAGATAAATTCATGGAGGTTGGGTCCATGGAGTGGTATTAGCCAGGGGGTAGAAATGGTGTCCCTGGCCTCTGTTTGTGGAAGGCGGAGATGGATGGCACGAGACAAATGGCTTGGTCATTGTCTTTGGTCCATCCCCTCCAGGGTACCTAGTGTTGGGTACCTTTGGTCTGACCCAGTATGGCTGTTCCTATGTTTTTATGTTCTAAGCTCAGGGTCAGGGGTCTCACTGGACCACCTTGATTTTCATGCAAACCTGCTCCTGGGTGGCCAGGCTGGTAGCTATCCTGCCCTAGACGGCCACTTTCCTGTGCCTAGTGCAGAGGCTGTGAATGAGGTCCACGAGGTCCACACTAGACCAGGCGGGCGCCCGCCTCTTGTGGCCCCAGGCAGGCTCTTGGGAGCCACCAGTCTGGTCCCGGGAAGAGGCAGAGGGCTGGGTGTCAGTGGGTGGCTGGCTCGTGCCGTGCCAGGTGCAGGGTCTGCTGGCTGGGTGCTGGCAGGCTTGCACCTGGCACGGGCACCGTAGCCAGACCGTGACCCTTTAAGGGCTCCGGGGCCGGGAGGGGGGCAGACAAGTTTCCCTGGTGGTGCCCAGAGTGGCCACCAGGGCAAGCTGGGAAGGACTAGCCTCCCACTAGTTCGAATTAAGTGGCTACACAGCCCTTAATTCGAACTACTTAATTTGAACTAGGCGTTAGTCCTCGTAGAATGAGGTTTACCTAGTTCGAATTAAGCGCTCCGCTAGTTCGAATTAAGTTCAAACTAGCGGTTTGTATGTGTAGCGCCTATCAAAGTTAATTCAAAGTAACGTCTGTTAGTTCGAATTAACTTTGTAGTGTAGACATACCCTCAGTCTTCTCTTCTCCAGACTAAACAAACCCATTTTTTTCAATCTTCCCTCAGAAGTCATATTTTTTAGACCTTTAATCTTTCTTGTTGCTCTCCTCGGAACTTTATTCAATTTGTCAACATCTTTCCTGAGATATGGAACCTGGAATGACACACAATACTCCAGTTGAGGCCTAATTAGCTTGGAATAGAGAATTACTTCTTGAGTCTTGCTTGAAACACTCCTGATAATACATCACAGAATGTTTGTTTGTTTGTTTTTTGCAACAGTGTTATCCTGTTGACTCATTTAGCTTGCGATGAACTATGACCGCCAGGTCCCTTTCTACAGTACTCCTTCAGTCCAGTCACTTCTCTGTTTGTATGGATGTAACTGATTGTTCCTTTCTAAGTAGAGTATTTTGCATTTACCCTTACCTCTGGAGTTCAGACTTAAACTAGTTTGCCTAGCATGGTAGCCATTTGTTTGTCCAAAGATGCTTTATTTGAATGAATGATCATCAAGGGTTAATGATTCTTCCTTGTTGGCTCTGTGCCAGGTGTAAATATTTCTCTTCATGCATCTTTCGGGGTTTAGCTCAATATTAAGGTAAAGGGCATCAGAGAAGCTCATCCCCTGCTCAAAATGGAATTTGATTTTTGTGGATTGCCAGTGTGTATCTGTTTTTTCATTTTGTGACAGTTTGTAGAATGTCCATTTACACCTTATGAATTCTATTTACTAGCTGATACAAACAAATGGCCACATAAAACCTCTCTTAGAAATATCACAACTTCAAGAAACGTTTGGGTATAGTTTGAGCCAATACTGGTTAATCATTCTGAAGCCATTTTATTTTGTGAATATTAATTGCCAGTCCTAGATTGGAATTCCTCAGAATCATAGGTGAGAATCTGAACTTGAGTTAATTGGCCTAAAGGTTTGATACCCATCCTATGGTAAAATCTGTGAAATGGAGTTCTAAGGGAAGAAATCTCTGAGGATCCAGTTCCATTCCAGAGTTCCTTCTCTATCATCCTATCAGAGAACAGAGAAGGGAGGATTTGTTTTATCTCTTGGAATAGCCCAGAGAATCCACCCCCAAATCTCCCTAATTTGTAAGAATACAAAAGGTATGTGAAAGGCAAGGCCTTCTGCAGTGCCTCACACAGACTCTAGCTTTGAGATAATTACATTGAATTAAGAGAGGAAGCACTGCCTGATGGAGGAAAAAAACTGTGGCTGATTAGTTGCAAACTTGACAGCTGTGTCTAGACTGGCAAGTTTTTCCGCAAAATCATCTGCTTTTGCGGAAAAACTTGCCAGCTGTCTACACTGACCGCTTGAATTTCCGCAAGAACACTGACGATCTCATGTAAGAGATCATTTGCGCAAGAGGGCCAGTGTAGATAGCACAGTACTGTTTTGCGCAAAAAAGCCCCAATGGCTAAAATGGGGCTTTTTTGCGCAAAAGCGTGTCTAGATTGGCACGGACGCTTTTCCGCAAAAAGTGCTTTTGCGCAAAAGCGTCCATGCCAATCTAGACGCTCTTTTTCGAAAATGCTTTCAACGGAAAACTTTTCCGTTAAAAGCATTTCCGGAAAATCATACCAGTGTAGACGTAGCCGACTTGTACTGCTGTGTCTGCAGGCATCAGGCATGAGAATGGAATTATGGGTAATGAATGAAAGAATAATGTTTTCATAGGAAAAGGATTCTTTCTGAAATTTCTATACCTTGTTATCACTCCTTTTAGGCTATTAGATGCTACAAATACTGAAGTAAAATGCACACAGTATAACAATAGAACTATATTACAAACATTTTTTTAAATTAAAAAAGTATTTTTAATTCAATTTAAACTTTGGCTTTTAACTATCTAGTGCTTGATCCTAGGTCAGCACTTTTGTATCAGTTAAACATTAGCATACATTATGTGTAGCATAATATATGTAAATACAATGACATCCGAAGAGAAGAAGAAAATGTGAAGATTAGGTTATCTTAAAAATAGGTCTAGAATTTGTTAACATTTTCTATGAAATTAATACAGTGCTGTCCCTTGCAGAAACTTAATGAAAAGAACCATGGGTGGTGAGGAGAGAAGGGGGAATATATACAGAGGTTTATGTCTATGCTCTTAGTTTTGAGATTCTGTAAATCCAGGCATAAAGCTTTACACAGTAAAATTGAATATGGACAGATTTAAAGAAGAATCCCTTGTCCCTATATTGTTGTGAGTGAGCAGCTGGGGGAGCTATATGGAAACAACAATGGAAAAATAGTAAAATATGGCTACTTACGGTGTAGCCCAGGGAGTTGCCTGTCCCATCTGCAGAGCTTACCTCAGAAATAAATTAAGTCCACAAATACATTTGCACTGACTTTTTATCTTGGAAATCATCTGGCAAATAAACAATGAATGTTGGGTTTCCAGTGAGCTTCCACCTGTTATGGAGTTAGAAGACAGCAGTACCCTTTTAAAAGCCATTAATAATGCAGAATATCAATAACTAAATAGATATATTGAATTACGTGCTGTAACATTATAATAGTCTGAGAGTTTGATCTCAGGTGATTTTTTTTATTCCATGTGACCCTTTTGAGCTAATTACAATACTTTTTTATATTTTAAAATAACTGTAGGAACATTATTGTGTGCTACATATGTACTGATGATCTAATTTCCTTGAGAAGCTCAAGAGAAAATTGTGTTGATCTCTATTTCCTTCACAAAATAAACTAACAAAATACTATCTTTTTCCTAGGAAGGCACTATGGGTCAAGGCCAGAGCACTGGTCTACGATACAAGTGATGTGGTTTCTGTTGTTGGCACTGGGCTACAAGATGATGACTGTGGGAACATCAGTTCTTAGTTTCCCTCATGTTAAATGGGCATAATGATCTTGACCTGCATTATAAAGCTCTTTGAGATTTACTAATAAAAAGGAACCATGTAAGAGGTACTAACTCAGGCACCAATCCCTGCAACAAACCTCAGCGCCAACTTTGCCCACATATCCACACCAGCGACACCATCACAGGACCTAATCAGATCAGCCACACCATCACTGGCTTAATCACCTGCACATCTACCAATGTAATATACGCCATCATGTGCCAGCAATGCCCCTCTGCTATATACATTGGCCAAACTGGACAGTCCCTACGCAAAAGAATAAATGGACACAAATCAGATATTAGGAATGGCAATATACAAAAACCTGTAGGAGAACACTTCAATCTCCCTGGACACACAATAGCAGATTTAAAGGTAACCATCATGCAGCAAAAAAACTTCAGGACCAGACTTCAGAGAGAAACTGCTGAGCTTCAGTTCATCTGCAAATTTGACACCATCAGCTCAGGATTAAACAAAGACTGTGAATGGCTAGCCAATTACAAAAGCAGTTTCTCCTCTCTCAATGTTCACACCTCCAGATTAGCTGCTAGAAGTGGGCCTCATTCTTCCTGATTGAATTTACCTCATTATCTCTAGCCTGATTCTTGCCTGCATATTTATTCCTGCCTCTGGAAATTTCCACTACGTGGATCTGACGAAGTGGGTCTTTGCCCACGAAGCTTATGCTCCAATACATCTGTTATTCTATAAGGTGCTATAGGACTCCTTGTCACTCATGTAAGAGGTAAGTATTCATAATACTATCATGGTTAGCAGGATACAATATATGATACAGTTAAAATTGAATATATGCACTCTTCTATGAGTCACAATGTCTCCATAATCTAATTATAGCACGATACCACAGTTACTGCACACACCTGGATGGTGAATGCTGAGTTTTGAAATGGCACACAGTGTAAAGAACATGACAATACACACTTCTACCCTGTGTTAATAGCCTATACCAATGGCAAATTATAAGACTAGCTATTAGAGCCTGCTGTCATTTACTCTTTTAATAGGAATCCTTTAGCTTTGTGTGAAGGAAAACCAAACCAATCAAACCATGCATAACTTCTCAGCCCTGGAATATGCACTGAATAATGGTTTAGTCCTAAGCGTGTTGCTTCTCTAAGATGTGTGGTAGCTTCTTGTCATACTCCAAGCCAGCTAGAGGATTTCTGAATTCTTTGAAGTTTTCCCATTGGTGGTCAAGTCCTTGTAAAACCTGTCTTTACTTCAGTAGGATTGATTGTATGAATTCAGATTATATGACGTTGACCTGAATGTATCAGTTGGAATAATATCCCTAATAGTCTCCAAAATAATTAGAGTTGTGCAGCATTTTCACTCTAAAGACATTTAAATAGGGGGAAGGGACAATTCTACTTCCCTTGTCTCAGAGCTGTAATTCCACTGCAACAGTCGTCTAAAAATGACTTAACTTCCCTGCTTAACTAACTTTATTTGGCAGAGTTAAAAGCCAACTCTCAATTACCTTTTACCTGAAAACAATTCCACAATTAAAACCTCTCAGAAGGAAAATCCTATTTTGTTTCAAAACCTTGCTTTATTTGGAATCCCAGATGCAAAGTCTCACAATTTTCCTTCATCTCCAAATCAAAATATTCCTCTTTTTAAAGTTAAACTATTTTAGAGTGGAAGTTTAACCCCCAAATATCTGTCACACTGCACACCCATACCACCAGAAATAAACATGGAGACAAAAACATCTTTGATTTTCTGTATAAAAATTCTCTCTGGTTTAAAGGGAAGAGAAATAGCCTTCATTGTTAAGTAAGTAATTCTGTTTGCACTAAATGGGAGAAATATAGGAGCTGAAAATGAAAGATACAGAAAATAGGCCAGAGGAGAGAGAAGACACCGTGAGACTTTCTATGATTTTTGAAATAGCTCAGACAAAAGCAGTGTATACTAAATCCAGATCCTTCCTGAGACATGCTGCATGAAAATAGTTTCCTTGATTCTCCTGAGTTCAGGTGCCGTTCTCAGCCAATCAAGTAAAGAAATAGCATATAACTTGTGAGTTCCACCAAATGGTCAACTCAGAAAACATCATGTGACCCTCGTCTAGCTTTTTCAGATATTCAAAAAAAAAGTAATGTAAAAATTCGAACCTTGTTTCACTGGCACTAAAACATTTCTTATTAATGAAGCATTTTGTAATCACAGACAATGCATGAACTTCACATTAGGTTACTTTTTGGTGTATTGAGGTATACAGGCAAAGGATTTGCATAGCTCTGGTGATCACGCCACTCTGCTTATCAGGCAAGTTCACTTTTTCTATAGCTTAATGTTTTGTTTGTTTGTTTTTTATTGCTGTCAGTGTTATTTCTGGGGATTACATGGCTCAAAGGACTGGAAATGAAATTCAGAGACTTTCACCTCTAGGTCAATGGTTCCATTCTGGTCCAGATCAATAGTGACAGCTCATTCTTAACAAGTGTACAGTGGCCTGTGTGAAATAAGTCCTTGGTCTCAGTCCAGTTCCTAGTTGGCAAGTACGAACATCACAAAAACTACTATTAAAAGGGACAATCAATTGTTGTTCTTGTCCAACAGTTCCAGAAGTAAGTCCAGAGTTGTAATGGTGATGAAGACTTAACTGCTCTTTCACCTGTGGACATGTTTCTCCAGGTTGAAGCATATTGTCGTGGAATATAGGAAAGCTCTCTTCCTCTCTCTGTGCACTAGCTGTATAAGCTGAAAGAGAAGACTTCATTTTGCAGACTGTCTGGCACCTTTTACAAGCATTATTCCTAGCCTTCTATTCAAATGATATTTCATCAGAGTAAATTACTTTTTATTCTAAGTCTTGGTTTTCAAAATGATTCAGTTCAGCCCATGGCTAGTGTATTTATTTTGTTTAATATACACTATTTACATCTGTCTGTACTTGTGGGATGCCAAATAAATGACTTAATTCCTAGCAACATAGGTGCTGAAAAACAAAGAACTGAGTGGCACCATCTTTAAAATTACCTTTTTGACCTGCTGGTTCCAGAGCACAATTCTGAGAAAACAATCCCCCCACCTCCTAAGATCAGAGGCATACTTTTTTTCCCCTCAAATGAAACATAGATACAAAAAAAAAAAAAAAAAACCCGACATCGCTCTCATCTGCAGCAGTAACAAGCACTTCTATTTCTATTGAAAGAAAGAAAGCAATTATATTCCATTTTGGCATTATTATTGACCATCACAGGTGTTTTTAACTGTAGACCCCCATGGTTTAGAGGCACCTTTACAAGCCATCAGTTTAAACTACAACTGAGACTTCATTGCTGTTCACTAAAAAAACTATCTAACCCTTTTGTAGATCCCCAGATACTTGTAATCCTCCAGTCTCTAGCCCAAAGCAAAAGCAAGAGCATTTAACTTTAAATCTTAGCAGCACAACTTATTGCTGGATTAATTTATTTTCCTTCCCTATCAATTCTGTAGATTTATAATCATTCTCCTGTTGTATTTGAAACCAGCACATTGCTCTGCCATTGTACAGGTATGACTAACTACTGTCTAGTTCCATTGAATATAGTATCATTTGTCTTACGTTATACAGGCTGGCTGCACTACACGACAGCAAACAGTGACAGTAATTTGCACTGATCTGCCCCCACTGCTAGTCCTGCTGCTACAAATAGCAATTGATTATTACGCTCTAGTGTTATTGACTGTCACTATGAACACAAGGTTTATTTCATTTTTAAAGTAACACCACAATTTTGCTTTAGTATAAAAAAAAAGTTCTTTGCTAGAACAGTGGCAACATCAAATTACACAATAAATCACACTAAAACATTCTTTTAATATTTCTCAATCAGGAACAAAGGAAAAATTAAAATATCAGTAACACAGAGGAGAACCATAGCTGGCATGAACTGATGTGGCTCTCCTTAATTCAATGGGAAATGCAGATTTACAGCAGCTGAGTGTTTGGTCTGAAACTTTCAGTTCAAGGCAAACTAAAATCTCTGCCCTGGCTCTGAAAAAAATCAGCAATTTCTAATATTAATGTTTGATTACTTTCAAAATTTAAATCCCCTGACATTTGAAAAGAACAGTAAAACCATTCCTGCCCACTCCCCCCTTCCTGCAAGTTCAGGATACAGTTTTGAAGCAGGTTGTGAAATTCATCCTATTTCATATATGTATATTTTTCTCTCATTCTGAATCTTATATTCTTAGGGGGTATTAATCTGCAGGGTTGTCCCCTGAGTCCATTTCACACAATTTCTGGGCACAGAAATTTAGTTTAGGTAATTATCTTTTCTTTCCAAGTGAATTAAGAGACAGAATCCTGTGCTTATCAGACATAAGTGTAGATTTTGTTCTTTAATGCTGTCACCTGTGAGACAAGACGCACAGGTAAATCCCAAACTATATCTTTCTGCCCCTTTTAAACTGGATTTTAGATGTCTCTGGTGAGTAATGCTCCAAGGACAGAGAAAATGGTAATGTGATTTACTCTAATAGGCTTTAGCAGTGCAACTCTTAGCAGGAAGATACAGCCACATTACACCGTGTACACAGTCCCTTTAAAAAAATGTAGCCTAGATTTTATAATGTTTACTTTCATGAGAGAGGAAAAAGCACATAGCTCTATTCAGCCAATTAGAGTGTTAAAGAACATCTTTTATATAAATGCTGATTTTGAGACAGATAGTTACTAAACATTCATTTTGCAGATCTTTTCCTGTAACAGTATATATGTACTGTAGTACGGAATAACAGAGCACAGCCTGCTGTGTAGCAGTTGAATCTTATATTTCTGGGAGGCATATGGTATGCATATATAAAAATCTGATTCCTTCCCCTCCCCACAGGCACTATCATCTCTAAAGCTGCACTGTCAAAAGCTATTTTTTATGGCAAATTAGTGGTGTCATAGAAGTGATCTACAGATAATGCAACTGCTGTCCATAGCAGAATTGGATCACCAGAGGGAGAGGATTGCTTGTGTAATGTACTTTAGATCGCTCTTCACTATTTTTCTGTCCTCTAAATGGGTCCAAATCCTGTAGTCCTTATTTAATACAAACTCCCATGGACCTCAGTGGGTGTTTTGTCTGAGTAAGAATTGTAGGATCAGGCCCTAAAATGAGTGTAATAAATGTCTCAGATTATTTCTTCCCAAATACTCCTCTTCTATCCTTTTGATAAGACATCTATTGCAGTTAATAAAAACTGATGGACTTGTATAACTCACTCTGATGAAGTGGAGGATTGTATTTTCTCTGTTCACTTTGTGATGTTGCATGTGATTTCTTCTATTCTATAGTAACCCCATGTTTGTGCCTCAGTTTCCCTGAGCACTAGACCAATACCTAGCTGGTGATAGCTGAAACAAAAGACAGAACTATGTAACACTCTAAAGACTAACAAGATGGTTTATTAGGTGATGAGCTTTCGTGGGCCAGACCCACTTCTTCAGATCAATATGTGGAAGAAAATCAGCACAAATATATATACCAAAGTGATACAATCAAAATGGTATCAAAGTGATAAAGTCCCATCCTTTTTTTGATTGTACCACTTTGGTATATATGGTTGTGCCGATTTTCTTCCACATATTGATCTGAGGAAGTAGGTCTGGCCCACAAAAGCTCATCACCTAATAAACCATCTTGTTAGTCTTTAAAGTACTACATAGTTCTGTCTTTTATTTCAGCTACACCAGACTAACATGGCTGCATCTCTATCACTATTGTAGCTGGTGATAGGAATTTGGGTGTGAGTGTCTCCCTCATGTACACAATGGTTGATGCTTTCTGCAGCCTAAGCTTGGGAGGGCTGTATGACCAGGTGAGAACTTTTGCTGGGGAAACTAGGCAAAGGCTGGAGGCAGGGCTGGCTAAAAGGGAGATGGGCTGCTGGGTGAGTGCATGAATCTCACTGGCTTGGGGTGCAGAGATAGGGGGCAGGGCTCTGAGGGGGTCTGAACCCACTCTCCCTTAGATGGATTTTACTGACAGTTTCTGGTTACTGTGCTGACAAGTCTGATCTATGCTGTGTTCCTGTCAACTAACAAACCTTCTGTTCTACCTCCTGGCTGAGCTATGGATGGGTATGCAGGGCCAGGTAACTCCCCACACTTCAATGGCAGTCACTCCTTCTCAGACTGATGTAAATGGCAGTTTTGCTGTTCACTTCACTGAGTTCAGGACTGGGCTCACAGGCAAAACCCTAACTTCCAAGCATAGAGAGGTTTAATATGGGCTTAGATATCACATTCTTGTGGAGGATGTAATGACCCCTGTTCTGAGGTTGGTAGAAAGCTTCACATGACATCACAATGGCCATGGCAATAGGCAAATTGTGATCCTACCTTTGAAAGAATTGCCTATTGCAAAGCAGACAGCAATTTGAGAAGAGGTTGGTAGGAAAAGATACATAAGTGATTTCTGAGTACATATTGGTTCCACAAGCTAAAAGCATAGCGATATGTAAAAAGAAAATTACAGGTATTACTAATTTTACTACCCTACTAGAGAACAAATTATTGCTTAAGCAGCTATATATTTATCAATTAACATTATTTCTCTATCCCTGTCTGAGTCTCTGTATTGTTGTAACTCTATCAAATAGTCATTTGCTTTTTTGTCGTAATAATCCCTTCAAATTTGCTCCTTTCATCTGGATCCCTGTACGTTATTTGTTGTTCTGCTAAATCCCTATTACAGAGGCCTATGAGTTCCAAAGGCCTGATGAATAATTAGAAATGTTTTATCCCTAAGCTTCAAAAGGGTGCTAGAAATAATTATAAGCAAACATTTTATATAGCATTCTGTGTCAATCCAATCCCTCCTTTATGATGTTTGCACTTTAGATAGTGAGGGAAAGTGAGATCTTGGTTACCAGCTCTGTCAGCATACAAGGGACAGATGTTCAAGTTGCTGTATCTTTCTTCTTCACTCTACTTCCTGGCAGCTTGAGATGTTCAGTACATTTCACTGTTAGTCAAGCCTGTAATCTCACAAGGGCACAGTTAATTATTGATCAATCAAAATGAACTTCATAATCGTATTGGCAACCAGTTCTACACTTGAGCCTCTCTCTCTGGTCCATAAAGTGGCTTATTGTAGTCACCTAGGTTATATCTACACTCTAACACTATTTTGGGATACCAGAGTATACGAAATAGCTATCCCGTGTCTTAACAGCAAGGACATTATTTTAGGCTCCCTATTCTGATGTCCGTGTAAACTTCATTCCACGTGGTACAGTGGGTTCAGAATAGTGGGTTATTTTGAAATTTGGTGCTGTGTAGACATCACCAAATTACAAAATAAGCTATTTCAAAATAAGCATAGCTCAGATAACATATCTTATTTTGAACTATAGTGCAATGTAGTCATAGCCCTACCGTGTACATAAATAATGCCAGATCAGACTAGGAAAGAAGGGTTCAGGTTTGTGACCGGAGTTTAGTGCTAGCCAACAGCATGCCCACCTGGCTCAATCTTACTCTTAAGAGAATGTTGGGAATGAATCTATCAGTTGTATCCCCTGTCAATGGAACAGTCACACTATGTTTTCTCTGTGTAATAACTCTGCAACAAGGGATATTTCTCTATATCATAATGCCACTGAAGTGTCATAATGCCAGTGAAGTCAGAGGGAGTTTTGCCTTTGCCCTTTCAGTGAGACCAAGATTTCAGCTGTTCACTCCAAGAAGAGTTTAAATTGAATTATTTTAAAGAAGAGAACGAAATAAAAAGTACATTACCAACCAATAAGCTGCAATATCATCTGCTCCCTTCTTATTCTTCCATACTCCTGCATCTCTCATCTCCACAAGAAGCACTTTTTTTTTATTCCTGTTCTATTTCAAAAACAAATAACACTGAGGACAACAACAGTGCTTGTCTTAGCAAAGGCCCACATTTTTAGCCCATTGCTATCCTTTGTGATCATTACTAGATTTACCTGGTGTTGCTCAGGTCCTTAACTCAAATAAGTTTTGTTTTTCTTCATTTATATCATTGTTCTGGGATACGAGTGGGAGGGGCTCAGCATAAAGATTGCCCAGGGGAGAGAGGGCAACCCTAGCCCTCTCTCACCACTGCAGCTTGGGGTCAGTGAGAAGCTCCTGTCCATGGCCACTGCCGTTGCAGAGGGCACAGTCAGGGAAGAAGGCAACAGACAGAACACAGACAAACTTTATGAAATATAGAGTAGATATCTGTCCCTTTCTCCATTTCTGTCCCCTTCTGCCCCCCTGTGGTCATTCTACAGTATGACTCTCTTCTACCAGATCCCTCCCTTTCCATTTTAAGAGAAACAGTCAAATTCCAGGCATATCAATTGTCCTGGCACAACCAAACTCTTACCTTGCTTTAAGTTATGGTAAAAGAAAGTTGTATACTACATTTGGTGGTCTTAGCTCTTCTTATTTAGGAAGAGTTTTTGAACAAATGGACTTACAAGTAGACAGAGAGATATAATTTCTAAAAGATATAGTGTTACCTGAAATTTCACTGGAGACCACTCCAAGGTTACACTTCTTAAGGATTTATTAAATGAGGAATTAACAATCCACTATAGGGTTAAACTAAAGGGGATTGTGCTGTCATTGAATGCTACTATAGAGTTAAACTCAAAATAAATGAGTTATCTGATACATACACATTCATTCATGCACTCAGGCACTCTCACACTTAGGCAGGCAAAGAGTTGTGGACAGAGAGAGAGAAAGAGAGAGAGTGAATGAGACAGAGACAAAGAGAGCGAGAGCACCAAGGCATAGTACATCCGGAGCATCTGCCTGCAGTCATGGAGCCCAGCTGGCAAGCTGATCAAAAAGAGAGCTTCTGCCATGTATTCTCTCCTTTCTATTGGAACTGGGCAGTTACTGTCACATATGCAGGGCCCTTCCTTCACCCTCCTCACTGAGAAACATGCCCAGACCTCCCTTGATCCTGGTCCTTTGTTTGCTTAGAGCAATGGTGACTCCATGATTGCTTTAATTAGTCATCACCTGGCTCCACATTTTTAGGCTTGCTATTTTCCTCTTCCCAAACACACTCCAGTCTCCTGTCTCACACACATTCTTATCACAGCTTAGAGTAAGTTTCAGAATTTAAAAAGCAAAGTGCAACTTTGTAATCTTTGTAACTTTAAGTCAAAGTTCAACAATCATGGAGCTTACAATAAGTTGCCAAACTTAAAAAGAAAAGCAGCTGAAAGTTACAAAGAAACAATTGCAAAGCGTCAAAACTCAATAGTTACAAAGATACTTTCCAAAGCACAGCAACTGAGAACAATTCCTAAATCAATCATCTACAAGTCATCAGCAATAAAGTGACTTAGAACACAACTGATCCCTCCAATGTGTTCACAGCAATGCAGTCAGAGAATGACAAAACCTGCTGCTTAGTCATGTGTTGGCAGGACCGTACAGTTTAATGCATTTCCAGAATATTTATGTGTAAATCAGGGCACTCCAATTTACAGGATAATAGCTCGGGTGGAGACTTTACATAACAAACAGTAAGTTATTACACTCTGTAGTGGATCTCCTCTTTGCTCCTGTCCTCATGAGATAATTCTCATCTGTGCATTAAGGCATTGTGTACGGAATGAGATCAAGATAAGTGCAACCTTACTGGGTACTGGTCACAAAAGAATGTAACTAGTGTTGCTATCTTTCCTTGTGTAACTGAGTCAATGGAGTTAGTGAATACTGGCCACTGTGGATACTAGACAAACTTTTGCAACCCTGATCTAGATCAGGTGAGTGGCACCAGTAACTAGCATTAAATCATTTTCCCCGGCACTTCTATGGCTCACACTTGTATTACCTTTGCTTTTATGTTGCATGTACAACAGTATGGAACATTATGTAACAATATATTTCTATTCTTAACTATACCCTGTAAATGAAAAATTTTTCCTACTTCAATCTGCAAAGTCATCATCCTTTATTCATATAAATCCCCTCTGAAGACCCACTTCTGAAGGTATGTCTACCCTAGCCCCCTAGTTCGAACTAGGGAGGCTAATGTAGGCATTCGAAGTTGCAAATGAAGCCCAGGATTCAAATATCCCAGGTTTTATTTGCATGTTCCTGTCCGGTCGCCATTTTTAAATGCCACTAGTCTGGACTAACTGCCTGCGGCTACATGAAGCAGTTAAACAGTAATTCGAACTAAGTCCTTAGTTTAAATTAACTGTTACACCTCATTCCAGTTAATTCTACACTAGAACTAGGGGGCTAGTGTAGACATACCCTGAGATACTTATGCTTGCTGATGAAATCTTCTACTACATCTTATACTGCTCATTAGCCATCAGTAAGAAATTGCATCATCTTATTGACGTGGCCCCTATCCTTCCTCTTTGTAGCATATCTGATATTACCCTGACAGCTTTACAGGTCAGGGATCTTATCTTTTAGGTTTATTGAGAGGGATCTAGCACATTCCGGAACAAGACATGAAGTAATGTATAAGAATTAATTATATGGATGATGAAAATATTCCCAACTACGTTGGTTAAGATAAAATTTAAAGGCTATAATTCATGACTTGGGATACCAGAACCATAAAAGGATAAGTCTACACTGGCACTTTACAGTACTGTAACTTTCTGGCTACGCGGTGTGAAAAGACATCCCTACCCCCGAAGCATAGCAAGTTACAGTGCTATAAAGCACCAGTATAAACCAGGCTACAGTGAAGGCAACCACACTCCCAGAATTGTTAGTTTCTCTCCTTGCAGAGGTGGTTTTACATAGAGCGCTGAGAGATCTCTCTCATGATGTGGCCACTTTTTCAGATTAAAGCACTGCCGTGGTTGTGTTTTAGACTTTTAAGCATAGACAAAGCCTAAGTGTCCAGATTAGAGTCAACCTCACTCAGAGGCATGTTATTGCATTATTGATTATTATGCAGGGTAATGCCTTCTTCTGAAGTGGTTTTGCCTACTGCTGGAAACAAAACACTGGTGCTAGTACCACCTAGCACAATGGGGGCCTGGACTATTACTGGTATTCCTAGGGGCAATGGTAATACAAATAATATAATTAAAGATGTGCCTAGTTCTGATTTGCCAGAGCAGTTCCTATGTTTCAGTAGTACAATTTAATACTTCATATTGAAGTCACTGGGCATTCTGAATATGAAGCAACTATAGGATGACTTCTCGAAAGAATGCAGCATATGTATTTGCAACAGAGAGACACCCTCTCACCTCACCCTCTCAAAAAATGTCTGGAATATATTACTTTTTTAAGTAACCTCACTCCCTTCCTCACACACACCACAATATGTTTACAAAATTCTTATTTGGTCTTTTAGTTAACAAATGATGCAAGCCCCGAACATTCATCCCTGCTTAAATACTGTACACCATAAATAACCTGTCTATCCTAATTTTATCTTGACCACTTTATATTGCACTACTCTTGTACAGGAAATGGACAGTATTTAATATTGATGGCTCTGTAGGTGTCATTTAATCATCCCTATTGATTGGATTTCATCAGAATGTGGGGCTTGAACAGAAGCTTTGATTATACTGTAAGAATTCTTTGCAGTTTTCTGTAACTCAACTCCATATCAATGCACCTTCTGGTGTAATATCACTTTCACAATCAATACCTGAAAATAAAATAAAAGAGACGCCTCTAGGGGGAAAAAAATGACGAGTCTCCTTCTAAGTTTCTTTTTGCACGTAGATTAAATCTCCCCAATTGAAAATGATTCATTTCATGTTTTAATGTCAGAGCAAGATGGCAGAAAAGGCCTGAAAGAGTCTCCATAGATTATTTGTGTAATTTTACATAAGCTCTCCCTTTAATTCTTGGTTGATATTTGAAAATTGATAATTTTTAACAATTAAATGTTAATTTAATTTTACTGTTATTCTTATTTTAATAGTAGAGTCATAACTATATTTTTGGATAAACTGATAACAAGAGGACTCTCTCCTTATCAAACTTCATTTTGCTTAGAATTTGCTATTTAAAAGTTTGTAAGGACTTTGCTGAGTTATCTTATTGTGATTCTGAAAACCACTCCACACCATTCCACTAAACTATAATGAAGCCATAATTCTATCATCCCACATTAATAACATGCAGCAGATAATATCTCATTACTGATGCTGTGATGGGTTACTCCAATGGGAATGTTCAGGTAGTTCTTTTTACTGTTTTCCTGAACTCCACTTCTATGCATTAATTGATTTAAGATGTGGGAATGCAAAAATCATCTCTGTGAGTGTTTCTTAACCTTGTCAGGTTAGCAACCCTTTATCCAAACTTAAAAAAAAAATCACAATTGGTTTATATTTACTACAGAAGATGGTAAAATAATTTTGTGACAGGAGGGTTTCAAGAGGTTGACCGAATAACTTAATCTTAGATGGTGACTTGTGATTTGTGGGGAATGGAAGAATGAAAGTTTCCTTGCTTTAAATTGTAGTCACATTATCAACACTTTTAGGCATCCTAATTTCCTTTCATGACCAAACCCCTCCCCAAACAAGTTTATAATCCACTGTTGGAAAACCATTAATCTAATACTAAGGTATGAGGGAAGAGGAGAATCCCTTTCTTTTCCAGAAGATCATATAACCATATGTACCATTCCTCAATTGTGTTAAATAGCACATTTCTATTCACTCACATAGAGTCAGTGAGCCTGCTATTAGTTGCTCTCAAAATAATGGAAAAAGCTGATATGAGTTTCAATTGATAAATTAAAGAATTGAAATATAGTTAATGCCAGTCAACATGGTTTCAAGTCATGTTCATGTGGAAATGATCAACCCAACATTTGGGAGGTATCGATAAAGCACATATTAAATGGTTAGCACTAGGTAACTGATATCTTAAAAAGTAATTCTCAAAGAGGAAGCACCTTTGACCATGGGATGCTTCTAGTGTGGCTCACCAGACACTATTATTAGGCCTGATGCTATTCAACATTGTCATAAATGAACTGGCAGTAAATAAATATAAAAATCTTTGCTGATAAAATGTGGATGACAAAGATGGTGGAATGCAAAATAATGAGGCCAGGATAGTCAAAGAGCAAAATGGATGATTTTAAAAAAATCATGTTCATAGAAATTTCTTCTGTTGCTTCCACCCAGTAAAAGTAACAGTCATTACTAAATTTGTGAAGATATTTACTGTGAATGTTCACTACAGTTTAAAAGCAGGCTCGCTGACAGAAATTCTGAGCCCCAAGGCAGAACGGTCAATGGACCCCATACACACAGAAGTCACACCCATGTAGGCATGATCAATCCAACACTTGAGTGACATTGTGCCAGTGCTGGCTAGTGCCCAGGAAGCTGTCAGCTTTGCTGGCAGTGCCCAACAAGATACTAGCTGCACTACTGTGTGTGCTTTTCCAGAATGGCCAGGGTTTCCATATGCCCATCTGGTTGGGTTATCAACTGTCTAATTGCACAAATCCAAAATTTTGCCCTACCCCCTTCCTCATCCCTTCCCTGAGTCCATAGCCTCATTTTTTCAGGAAGAATGGCTCTTGCTCAAGAGGGGGTTTTTACGCAAAAAGGAGCAGTCTACACAGCTCCTTTTTGCACAAAAGCCTCTTGCTCAAACGCGTCTGCCAATTAATTATGCAAATGAAGCATGGTGATATTCCACACCACGCTTCATTTGTATAAGCTTTTCCAGAAAAAGGCTATCGTGTAGCCATAGCCTGAGTGTAAAAGGGGGAGTGGAAGCAGGGTGCGAGCTGTGGGAGGGAATTTGGGTGCAGGAGTGGGCATGTGTGTGAACTCCAAGCTGAGGCATGGGGTGAGATGCAGGAGAGGGTACAGAGTGCAGACTCTGGGTGGGACTCAGGGAAGATGGCTGGGAGCAGGTTAGGGAGTCAGAGTGAACCTCAGGAAGCCCCCAAAAGTAATTGGCAACTCCTGGGCAGGAGGCCCAGAGGATCTCTGCATGCAGCTACCCACAGGCATCACACCCACAGCTCCCATTGGCCAGTTTTCAGCATTTGATGTGCATGCAGCACACAGCAACTCTACTCAAGCTGCAGGAATGTGCCTGCTGCTTCTGGGAATGGTATGGTGCGAGGGCAGGCAGGAAACCTGCCTGATACCCACTGTGCTACTGGCAGTGGATATGGTGGCAGGGCCCTTATATTCACCCCAGCCCCTGAACAAATACCCCCTTTCATTCCCTGTCAGCAGGTCTGTTTTAAAGTGAACTTGCTAGGTCTATGTCTTTTTGCATTTGTGGCTATTCATATTAAGTTGCTTACTGGTAAGGGGAAAATATTTTTTAAAGAGGTATTGGCAAACATTCAGGGAAAGTTAATGTTGAATTAATAAGTATGAGTATTTGCACCAGAAACCTGATTTGAAAGAATTACTCCAATCAGGGAACAAAAGTCTATCATGTGACCTCTGTGTCCAATGCAATTGAAGCAAGCCACTTTGAATTTCAGGTATTGAATTCTCACAAAAAAACTATTACTGAACAATAAATTGTAACAAGGGAGGTTTAGGTTGGCTCAAAATGTACTCAGAGGAATGAGTGTATCCTGAATCACTAATGCTATTCAAATACTGACCAGATCAACCATGCTCAGCACATAGTTGTGATGATGTGATAAGAGTAGAGCCTGAGGTGATATGACTGTAGACATTTTAGTGTGAACTGTTTAAAGGTATATTCTATGGCAATACATGGCTGTATCATGGCAATACAAGTGGCCGTGCCACTTTAGCTTGCGCTACTTTGCTGTCATTAAGAGGTTTTCATCTGACCCAATACACGGGGTGATGACATTGCAGACCTCTTCAATAGTGATGTGAAAAAAAGGAGATGTCCAGGATTATACAAAAGTATTTCATCTCTACTGCCTGTATTTTTCTTTCAAGTTCTGCTATAAAGGTCCATGTCTCACACACATATAGAAAACTGGAGATGACCAGTGTTTGCGGAAGTTTCAGTTTGGATTTCAGGAAGATGTTCTTGTACTTCCAAATTGGCTTCAGTTTTGTGATGGCTGCTGCTATTTGCTCCATTCTTGCCAGAATTTCTGCCTTTGAGCATCAGTGATGATTGCCCCCAAATACTTGAACTTTTTCATTCTCTCCAGCTCTTGTCCATTGATAGTGATGTTTCACTATCTCCAGGGTATGTTGTTCAGAGTGGATCATCGCTATTGGTGCCTGGGGAGTTAAACTCCAAAAGGCACAGGACCTAAATCTGAGCAGGATGCTCTTAATCCCAGATCCAATGCATAGTTTAGACCCTGGTACAACAAATCACACATTTAACTTTAAGAAAAACAAGCATAGCCCCATTGAAGCCTACAGAACTCATGTACCTAAAGTAACACATGTTTAAGTGTTTTGCAGTTTGAGGCCTAAGACTGTATATCCATTATTCCTTTATGGAGTGACCCAATAAGGATGCCAATTAGTGCAAAACCTGGTTACAGTTTCTGTGGTCACCTATCCTCTGAAAGAGCTGGATTGAGCCCACAAGTTCATTTCACAAACCCTACTCAATAACTACCAGATGGTAACAATATTCATTCTCAGCTAACCTGAGCCAAATTCAGACTTCTGACCTAAAGGTGAAAAGCTTTGTATCCCATTAATAATGTGATGAACTGCCTTGACCCTAAGTCGTGATTAAAGGACTGTTTAAGTTATTCAGTAGCTCTGGATCATATTGTTTGCATTTTGTTTTTTTGTATACAGTTTGATAGTGAATCTAATGATGGAATTGTACTAAGTATTTTTTCTGTTCTTTGTTTAAAAATGCTTCATATTAAGATCTCTCCTCACCTAGGAAATATCTTTTTGTTTGGCTCTTTTCCTCTCGGTGGGTGAGCTAGCTGCTTGCCTTTATCTAGTTGCTCAAAATAACAAATGTCAAAGCTTGGAAACTGGTAATTTGGCAATTTTAGACAATCGCCTCATAACCACGTTTTAGTACACCTTTGAAGCGGTAGAAGTTCAAAGACTTTGAAAAGATGACTATTGCTTTGCCTGTTGCTATGAGTCATTTGAAGTAATTGGTCTTGTCTGATGTATGTTTTGAACTGAGGAAGTAGAGCTTTATTACCACAATCAGATACAGGTTTTAGCTAAGGAAGTGGAGTTTTCCTCACAGATGTAGATGTTTGCTTGATAAGGCAGAAAATAGACAGATGTGCTTCTATGCACCAGGGAAGAGGTGTGGAGAAGGAACAAATACAGCACTTGAGAAAATTCTATGACGCTACAGTCAAGGGATTTTGGAAAGATTCCCAGTAAGGAAATTTCTCACAAACAATAATCTCATATTTAAGAGAGATACATACTTAAATTTGTATATACTAAATAAACATCCTTGTTGTTTTTTCCCTAGTGATTGCACTGCAAAAAATTAAATTAGTGCCTAAAAGGTCTTAAAAGAATATCACCCAATTTCTTTCTGTTACTGTTAATCAGATTATGTATTTCTTACTGATAAATATACCCACTAACAAAGCTAGTTGCTTTATTAAAGTCTGGTTGTTTGGTTGGTTCCCTCATTTCACATCAAACTGGCTTTAGGACAGTACAGTCTACAGTAAAATAGACATTCATTTTTTACTTTGATTATGTATTATTCAGTTTAAAAACCATCATTTTTCTGTAGGGAAGTTCCTTTCTAAATCCTTCATTTAAATAGCACTAGAACAAACCAGACGGCATCGACAGGGAAAATCAAGAAGGTTAACAAGTGCTAGATTTTCAAACTATAAATGGCTGTGGCATGGACAGTTTACTTAGTGGATGAAACAGAACCTTACCTTCTGTTATCCTGGAGTCTGGGTTTATAAGTCAAAATAATCAGAATCAGGATTGTAAGGCAAGGAGACAAGGACTATACTTGGCGTTAGTGGTATGAGGACAGTAGTCAAGGCTGGAGTAGAACAAGTGCAGCTGCAAGTATGGTACCTGATCAGCTGCTGCTGTGCTGTTGCTGCTGCCATTAGACTCAGGTAGAACGCCACACACTCTCCTAGCCAATCAAGAAGCACTACCATTTGGAGAAGGCTCACTGGTCTCAGAAGAATTTGCTGGGTTGCTTAGTGACCAGGCTGGGATCCATCAATATTCCTGACACAAACCAATACTCAAAACTGCATATACTCTATCCTAGGTGTCTGGGGAAATGGGTGGACAGGAGTGTTCATTGCTGGAGTAGCATGGGGCCGATGGCCATCTAAAACGACAGTGCTTCCGCTCAGATGTCCTAGAACACGACTTCTAAACTTTGGAAGCCCCCCAGGGGCCACAATGATACTCACAGCACATGCTGAGGGCCTCAACTTAAGTGTGGTTGCATGTACATCCAAATATATATGCAAATATATGCAGATAGCTTCTTTCACACTGACAGTGAAGTCAGATCTGCAGATATTAATAAAATGCAATATTTACCCGATTTCCACCCATATGACACCACTTTTAATGAGCAAGGACAGTCCAGGAATTTAACTACTAAAATATCAGTAGAAGACCATTATATTGACTTGCCATTGTGGAGCATGTTCCCAGTGGAGGCCATGTTCAAAGGATCCCACCCATGGGCTGAAGGCTGAGCCCCACGTAAACCCAAACTGCACCACGGGCCACAAACAGATGAGCCTCAGGATACATGTGGCCCACGTGAGGGGTGGCTCTGTCCTAGAACTTAAACCTTTCTTGTCCTGAAAACTTTCTATTGCAGTGGGTCTTTTGGTGGTGAAGGCATTTTTCTGCCTCCCCTTCTCTAGCCAGAGATATAAGGAATCAATTTGCTATTGTGGAACTTCCCTCTCTATTTAAACCATCTCTGGGTACCCATGGGCCATCTTACTGTTATTGTTGCTCTTCTCTTCCTTCCTTTAAGTGAGGTTTATTGAGATGCATTTTCAGAGCTTGTTTCAAAATCAGAAAGGAATTTTTCCTGATGGGCCATATTAGCAAGGGACTAGGTGGTTTTTGCCTTCTTCTCAGCATTGTGGAGGTATAGTTTTAGTTAAAAGGAGTAAGAACAAGAATTCTAATGCTAGGAAGTTTGTAAGTATGTTCAGACCATAGCAACCTGTGACCTATTGCGTTGGGGCAGGTAGGTAGGCGATGTTGGGTTGTGGAGTAATTAAAGTGGGTGGCTCAAGAAACTTAGTTTCCCACATCACCACAGAAGCCCTGTGTCCTTAGGTCCTGGACAACAAGGCCCAGTGAGCAGAGTCTATGCAGGTCCATGGGCCTAGAGGCCAAGTCAATAGGACTTCTTTTTTAGGTATGGCCCAGTGGCTAGAGGGAGGAAGACAACCCCCCGGGGTGGACATCAGCCAAGGTAGGAGAGACCTGGGTCCTCTCTATTCCACCGGCTATCAACCCAGGGTCCTATCTGCAGGAAGAGTACCCACCACAGGCTCAGCAGGGATCATCCTGAAACATTCTGACTCTGTCCCCAGTTCCACAAACAAAGCAATGTCAAGTTCCTGCGTGCTGCTTCTTACCCAGCCTTTGAATCTTTCACCATCTTTCCTTCATCAGAAGTGATAGGCAGGTGTCTTGGGATTGGCTGAAGTCTTAATCCAGCCAGCTTCCATGGCCTGGACCTCCAGAAGTCACTCCACAGGGATTTGCAACCCATGCCTGCTCCCATCAGCAGCCAGCTCAAACTGAGCTGAGCTATTCTCTTTTATTCCCTGTCTCTGGATAGAGTATGCCCAGCTGCAGTGAGGACTGTGTCCTCCTCTTCCCACAGGGTATGTTTAAGTTCCTCTGAAGCACTGTGGGGAAGGTGCATGCCTTCACACCAGTGAAGACAAAGGTTAAAAGGGGTAAATGAGTCTTTGGATATACTTGGTGGCTTTTTTTGCCTGTAAGGTAAAGGAGACACATTATGTCATGAAACTGAGGTACTCTGTAGAGTACTTTGTGGGGGAAGGATAAGAAGATTCAGTAGGATAAGTCCTAGAGGTTAGGTTTAAAAAGGTTGAACCTAATTTATTAGTTATGTGAGGACATGTGACACCACATTGGATGCAGTACATGTCTGGCATATAGAGGTGAGTGGGTAGCATACCTCCCCATTATTAAATTAATATATTTACAACCTCCTCCTTAAAAACTATTGGATAGTCAGTTCTCCATTCACTTGCATGTCCTGCTCAACATGCATTTTGCTCATGCGCCTATTTGGGTATGCAGAAACCATAGGTGTTTTGATAAAAGGGCACTTGCGCATTCAAATCTAGCAGAGACATTTTCCATACAGCTAATCAACAAAGAAAACAACCTCTGATTGCAAAAGAAAATAAGCGCACAAGAAAAATTCACGTGAGTGCAGTTTATGAAGTAGTATCTGAAATTTGGATCAATCTGAAGCCCACCAAAATCAATGAGAGTCTTTGCTTTGACTTCCATGAGCTTTGGATAAGGCCTGTGTTCATTTAGACTGTGGTGATGAGTGCTGGTCTCCAGTAAATAGGTTGGCCATACAACCATACATATTTGAAGATCTTTTCCATTTCAGTTTTCATTTCCCTAGTAGATCAATGGTGAGGTAATACAATGGTCATAGTGGAGACCAGGGGAATCAACAGCCATGCCGGGTCCCTGGGCAAGGTGTGTGGAGCTGGCTCTGTGCTCCCAGAAAAAGCAGAGCCACGAGCAAAAGGGGCAGGCCAAAGAAAGTACCACGTTATACCCCACCACCAGTGCTTAGAGCTGCCTGGAGTATGCTGCATGGTGCTCTGATGGTGATTTAAAGCACTCTGGGCACCGCTGCTGCCGCAGTAGCAGTGACAACAGTTGGGAGCCCCTAGGTCCTTTATAATCATTGGGTCCCATGGCAGTTGTCCCCATCCCGCCCTGTTGACAGGCATGATAGAGACTGTAAGAAGCTGGAATATGATAACTCTGGATGATGTCTCAAAATAGTCTTTGAATACTGATAATGTCACACTGTTTATTTTTTTACTTTGGTGATCTGATCCAATCACCTCTTTTCCCCCCATCACAATAAGGCCATATACTTTGTTATGATTAGAAGATTCTTAGGAGCACCAGAATTGCCATGTCACATTAGACAAATGTGCCATTTGTCCCAGCATTCTGTCTACCACAGTGATTAGTAACAAATATGTCTAGGGAAAGTGAAGAATCCTTGCAATTATGGGATAAGAGAATGTTTCTTCCTAACTCCAAGCAGTAAGTAGTGGTTTATTCCCTGACGCATTAGAGTTTACATTGCTTAAATATTTTACTCTGTTTTAAATGTGGATGTCCTTTGTAAGCAGGGGCTGAACTGCTGCTTGCTATCAGCCAGCTAAAAGGAAGGGTGGGTGTGTCCACTACAAGGCTGTGTCTAGACTGGCCAGTTTTTCTGGAAAATCAGCCGCTTTTCTGGAAAAACTTGCCAGCTGTCTACACTGGCTGCTTGAATTTCCACAAAAGCACTGACTTCCTACTGTAAGAAATCAGTGCTTTTGCGGAAATACTATGCTGCTCCCGTTTGGGCAAAAGTCCCTTTTGCGCAAAACTTTTGCACAAAAGGGCCAGTGTAGACAGCTGAGATTTGTTTTCCACAAAAAATCCCCGATCGTGAAAATGGCAATCGGGGCTTTTTTGCGCAAAAACGCGTCTAGATTGGCCACGGACGCTTTTCCGCAAAAAGTGCTTTTGCGGACAAGCGTCCGTGCCAATCTAGACGCTCTGTTCAAAAAAATGCTTTTAACGGAAAACTTTTTCGTTAAAAGCATTTCTGGAAAATCATGCCAGTCTAGACGTAGCCCAATTGTTTAGCTCTGCAAGGTAATTAACTGTTAACTGTTGATATGTAAATTCAGCTCAGGAGAGAATATGAGGTGTGGCTATGTAAATCCCATTCAGCCAGGGTTGATGGAGGGTCAGTGTTGGAATGGAATGTGGAGAATTGTAAATAATTTGGGACTGCTGTGAGGGTCACTAATCATGCTACCCCTAAATGTGGGAACTGTAAAACATGACACCAGTGCTTGCAGGAGAGATACCACCATCATGGTAAGAGGTCTCGGAGGAAGAGCCTCCCCCCTTCCAGAGTTGAGTGAACTGAGCTGGGGGGAAGGGTTAAAGGGCTTGAGTCAGCCTGCTTCACACCTGTCAGGTGTGAGCAATAAGATTGGCCCAACCTGTCCCTTTCCCCCTTTGTTTTAAGGACAGACCTAAAGCAGACTCCCTGAGGAGTCTTTTCTTTTGCTAGTCCAGTGGAAGCTGGATTCCTTTGCCAGTCCAGCTGGTGGCTAAAGAGTTGAAATCACGGAGAGCTGAAATCACTGGTTTGGGTGAGAGCCAGACCCATTGCAGCCAGTGGAGTGGCGGTGACCAGCAGAGTGGCTGGTGGGAATCACTGGCTGGTGGCGTAACATGGTTCAGAGCGGCGGCAGGCGAGAAGCGATGACCAGCAGCATGGAGCGGCGACCAGCGGCATGGCATGGTGACCAGTGGCATGGCGTGGAGCAGTGGCAGGTGAGGAGTGGTGACCAGCGGCGTGGTGCAGAGCGGCAGCAGACGAGGAGCAGTGACCACCAGCGGCAGCAGGCGAGGAGTGGCAGCAGGCAGGCGAGGAGCGGCGGCAGGCGACCAGCAGAGCGTTCAGTGGCGTGGGACGAGACAGCTGGTGGAGCATGGCGGAGTGTCATAATGTGCCCCCTATCCATCCCGCCACCCCATTTCTACCCAGGTTGGGAGGTGAAACCCTGCGGGTGAACTTTGGGACTCTGGGTGGCACGGACCAGGGACAGAGACTTTTGGGATGTTGGACTCTTTGGACTTCAGGTGATTCTTGGCTGGGGGGGGGGGGGGGGCTTAGCTCATGTTTGGGTTATTAACTCTGTTTGTGGTGTTTCCTCCAAGTTAATGCCATATGACTTCTCTCTCTCTTTCTTTCCTACACTCAGACTCAGTGCTTGCGAGTGGGGAAGCATTGCTTCTCAAAGGCACCCAGGGGTGTGTGAATTTCCCAGATTACTGGGTGGGGGCTCAAGCCGGTTCTGTGTGAGATGGACCCCAAGATATTGAACCCAACCCTGGTTACTACCAGGCCTACCTGGCAGAATGGTTACACCTTATTATATATCCTTTTTTTGAATCCCAATAATCTCTTGGCCGCTCGATACCTTGTGGCAGTAAATTCCATGGATTAAGTGATATTTAAAAACTTAGGACAGACCCATAGCTGCAATAATAGGGACAGAAGTGAGGTCAATTGACAAAGCTACATCAGGAAATTATCCACACTTTGGCTAGTAGACCTGGCAGGCATTCATTTACATGAATACCCTTTGAAAAGAAAACTTGATCATAAACTATTAAATAAGTCAGTGACGAATCCTTAGCCTCCGGCCAACTTCAAGAAGCTGAAATAGAACATATTTGGCCCTTTCTATGGAATGAGTTTGATACCCTGATCTAGACACGGTACTAAGCATTTATATCCCAAGCCACACGAGGATCTTTGTATTACAAGAATTGAATAACATTTCAACCCTAAATGTATTACACAGAAGCAATTCCGACTGAGAGCATATCTCAAAGTCAAGCACAATAATTTGAAAAGAAAGAAGCCTGCATCTGGTTTAAATATTGCTGACTGATATAATGGCACTAGTGCACTGGCGAATCTGGGGAGAGGATCTCATACTGTTTGACAGATAAGAAGATGGTTTTCTGGTGGGATTTGATCTTTGTTTATTGAGATCAATGATTAGCATAACAATACTTTAAATGTGCCATTCCCTCTATTATAAGAAGAACTGGTCAGATAATTCATTAGGAATAATATATTGTGAATTTGGCAGTACATTCCCAACAAACGATTACTCATAAATATTTTTCCATTTTTGACCAGGTCTAATAAACAAATGGAGGGTTAGAACTTCAGCTGGAGTAAATCAGTGTAGCTTGCCTGACTGCAATATAACAACATCAATTTTTGTTAGACACCAATTCTGTGAAGACTTACACTTGCTTAATTTTAAGCATGACAAGGAACACTGGCCTAAAACTAAGAAAGGACAGTTTAAGCTACACATACAGCTATTTTTAAAAATACACTGTAAAAGAGGACAAAACCTGCTTTTTATCAAAGTGCAAATTAGTTGGTAGCATATAGAACCTATAGTAACATTTATTTTTGTTTTCCTGAAGTCTGTAGATTCAGGCTGACAGACACATTTTGGGTACGTCTACACTACAGTGTTATTTTGAAATAGCTTATTTCGAAATAACGCATCTACACACAAAATGCATTTAGAAAAATTGTTTTTCTATTTTGAAATAGCGTGTCCACACTGAGTAGACTCTGAATCGCATTTAAGGCTGGCCGGAACCAGTTCAGGACTTACTGTGTGGGGCTGCTGCCTGAGGCTATCTGAGGTTAGTGCTTAAAGGGATCATCCCGGACAGCCCATTCTCAGGTTTCTCTGATTTTTTGTCTACCTTGATGAGGGACAGCAAAGCATTTTGTTTCTGTGTGCTCTGGTTGCCCTCACTCAGGACGCCACAGCACTCTGCAATATGGAGCCAGAGCTGCCCCTGGGCACTCTGGTACTTCTCTTGGATGCATTGCTGTGAGCCTGGCTGCACTTTCTGCAGGCTGCCATCCAGGAGGTCCATCGGGGGGCTGTCAGTATCCAGGAAGCCCTGAGGGAGAGCTTCCACCCTGAGGAGAACTAAGAGCCTCCCTGGTCTGCCCCACTGGGGGCTTGTGCCTCATTCCTCCCTCACGTCCTTCCACTTACCCCTCCCTAACCCCCTTTCCTAATGTCAAATAAAATGCACGTATTTTCATGAACACAAGCTGGGGGGAAGGGAATGAAACTCTGATGAGACTGGGGAGGGGATGCTCAGGGTTGGGGAGTCTCACTGGACCAACTTGATTGTCATGCAAACCTGCTCCTGCGTTCGCATGTGGCCTGTGGTGGGCAGGCTGGCAGTTATCCTGCCATAGACGGCTGCGTTCCTCCAGCTAGTGCAAAGATCATGGCTATTGGGGGCATCTCCCCACAACCTGAATAAGGTCCATGATCTCCATCCTGGACCAGGAAGGTGCCTGCCTTCTCCAGGCCCTCGCAGGCTCCTGGGAGCTGGCAGACTCCTGGGGAGCGGTGGAGGGCTGGCTGCCAGTGGCTTGCTGGCTCATGTTTTCAGGCCACTGGGCCATGGGCAGTGACTGCTGGCTCTGGGCTGGCAGGCTTGGACCTGGCACAGGAACTGTGGCCAGAGTCAACCCCTTTAAGGGCTCCGGGGAGGGGAAGAGGGAGTGGAGTGGTTTTGGTTGCAACTGGAGTGGCCACCAGGGCACCCTGGGAAGGCTGGAGGCCCCCTATTTCAAAATAAGTGTCTACACAGCACTTATTTCAAAATAGCTATTTCGAATTTGGCATTATGCCTTGTAGAATGAGGTTTACCAAATTCAAAATAAGTGCTTCTCTATTTCGAATTTATTTATTTATTTCAAAATAGCTGTTTGACTGTTTAGATGCTAGGAAAGTTATTTTGAAATAACTTTGCTGTGTAGACATACCCTTTGTGAATATGTGTTGAATTTCCTGAATTGTTTCTGTTAAGTCAACAAAATTTAAAAAAATCACTGAAATTAAATATTTTGATGTTTTCAAGTGATTATGCATTTGGACCTTTTAAAAAAGTTTTTAAATGGTCTTTAACCTGGAATAAATAAATAAACAGGTAAACAAACAAACAAATAAATGTTTCCTTTGGCCAGCAATCCAAAATATCCATTATTTGCATAGCTTTAATAGTAACTGTCATGAAAAATACCAAAAGTCATATTAGCCCAAAAAACTAGTAAAGGACACTGGTTAAAGTAATTTGACTAAAACAATTTGTATATTTATACAACATCAAGTTGTGTTTTATAAAGTGATATGACCTCACCTGAAACAAAAGAACAGGTGGACTAGAAATTTAGATAACATCAATTTAGATTGCAGTTAAAGCAGAGAATCCACATAGAGAAACCAGGCAAATGCTTAGCATTCCTAACATAATTAACATCCCAGACAAATGAACATACTGTATTTCTGAACAGTTTGATGCAGACTGTACATTACTGGTATTACTTAGGGAGTAAATAATACATCAGTAGGGAATAAAACAGCAATAAGACAGATTTGATCAATTCACAGATGATAAGGAAGAGGAGATATTTGCATTCTATTCTCATATCTGTTTTTATGTCATTCAGGGTATGTCTACACTAAAGAGTTTTGTCGGAAAAAGGGCAATTTTTCTGACAAATCCTGAGTTACATCCACTCTGCAATCATGTTATTCCAAAAGTAAATCAAAAGAACTGAGGAGTTTTCCCAGCATTGGTAATCCTCTTTCTATGAGGAAGAAGCCTTTTTCCGAAAGAGCTCTTTTGGAAAAAGATGTGTGTGGACAGGGAAGAGGGAGTTCTTTTGAAAGAAGAGGAAAGAGGAAAAAGCACAGGTGCCCTGGTGGCCACTCCGTCCATAGTAATCACCAGTTAAATGTGAGATAGTGTCCATTCAGTGTGGAAGCTGGCTTTCAAAAAAGCAGATCACTTTTTCAATGCACTTTTGTGTGTGAATGCTCTCTTTTGGAAGAAGTTTTTTGGAAGGTCTCTTCCGAAAAAAGATCCTTCCGAAAGAAGCCTGTAGTCTGGATATAGCCTTGCATACTAAAATTCTGGTTATCGTATTGCAGAAATGAACCTTGGAGAAATGCAAGCTAAATCAGATGCCTGAAAGAGGTCCAGTAGTCTAAAAAAGTTGAGAACCACTGGATTAGAATGTCTAGTTTATTACAATTGTTCTGTGTTTGTGCAGCACCTAGAAAGATGGAGTCCTCGTCCATTAATGGGGTTCCTAGGGCTATAATAATACTAATAAAACTAGCCATATGAAACTCAGAAGTGCTGTTTACATGTTTAACATTATTCATGCACATGTCTGAGTTAACATTTTAGCCATGATTTTCCATACATATTTTTCTGATGTATAGATTTTGGTTTAAACAGTGAGATACTCCATGGCTGAGAAAAGCTCTGAAATTTATAGAATACTCGTATAAGATACACATATTTAAAAATCATGAGAACCTATTTAGGAATAACTGCTTCTTCAGTATATCAGCTACATAAAAGGCATTACAAAAAAAGCCTAACTACATATTTAACCAATTGACCAGAATGGCACTGAAGGAGTTGTAACGTATTTTGAAAAATTGCCTAAATACATATTTACCCAATAGACTGGAACAGCTCCTTCAAAGACTCTCTGGTCTCTTGGGTATGTAATACGTGTTTTTTAAAAATTGTCTGACTATATATTTAGCCAATAGACCAAAACAGCTCTCGAGTAAATAATGCACATTATATAACACACTATCAATGATATTTTTTATTTTTCTTAAAAGTAAAATGCAAATGAAAAGGAAAAAACCCATATGTGGGCCTTACTGAGACTGATAAAAAGCCATGAAATTTGAAGATAGTGTGTATATTTCAGATTCTAGGAAGCATTGCATATTTCTAACACATTCCTGAGTTGCACACATATACACATATGTGTATTTGTCAAGACCATGAGGGTCTGTGGTGCTTAATGTAGGATACAGGAGAGCAGATGGGAGTTGGAAAGATGTGGCAGAGAGGAGAAAAAAGGAAGACAAGCAACCAGAATGAATGGGTAAATCATGCATTTAATTATAATAATCCTGAAGATAGAACATGAAACATGGCAGAGGAGGGGAAAGAAATTTGGCAACAAAGCACAACAGATTATCCCTTTATCAATGAAGAGCGGCTATGCTGGCTGCAGATCACACCCTTCCCTCCCAGGAGGCTCTCTACCATGACTCCTCAACTATCCATCCTGAGGCAGCTTTAGTGCTTCTTTGTGCCATCAAAGATACAAAGGGGCCTTAGCCTTGTTCAGGATCATAATTTTCTTCATGCATTTAGTCTTCATATGTTTTCAGTATACCCATGTGAAAATTTTTGATGAAAAGTGGGAATTTGTTGAAAACAAAATTAAAATATCTTTAAACATATTTGAAATGAAATATAGGGAGGAAAATTTTAAAAAAATGAATAATTCAAATGTCTTATTTTGAAATGTTGAGGAAAATACCCACACAATGTTTTAGTTAACGTTTTTCCTCCAAGGAAACTGGAGCAAAAGTAATAATACTTTTTTAATTTAAAAAGAGAAAGAAGCTTTGACAAACACTTTTTAAAAGTAAGATTTTTTTTCACATTTTAATTTCCTTTTTGTTTTCAGTTGGAAAAAAGTCCAAAATGAGAGAAAGTTGGGATGGCTTTCATACTTTGCTATTGAATTTTCCTGCAGGAAAACTGTTTCCCCACAAAAATTCCAACAGGAAAAAAAAATCACATTTTCCATCTAACTCTAGTTTTCGGTAACTTTTCCCCCACGATCGCTGCAGCATGAACATACTTTATAATCAGGCCCAGTCTCAGGCAGCAAACACAACTCTAAACATTAGATTCTAGAAGAGAAATCTCATGATTCTGTACCCCAAACTGACAGGTTCTTCTGCTTTATTATCTAGGTCTGTATTAGAGAAAGAAGCTAACATCATTGCCATTCTTCAGATCAGTATTATTAGAGTAGTGGTTACTGACCTTTTGGGGACCATTACACATTTTCACCTAACACTTAACTAAAACGTCAGCTTTGCTGAGCTGCGAAGTTCTCTGCTGTCTATCCATTTATGGAAGCAGCGGCCTGAAATAAGGAACTTGGACTATTCCAAACCCCAGTTGATTTCATCATTAAATTGAGAGAAAGCTCCCATACTAAGCCACACATACTTCATCTGAATTGAGTGCACTCTGCAGCACTGGGTACATTGTTAGGGTATCTCAGTGTTCCTGAACCCTTTCTACCCATTCAGAGTAATCAGATGATGTTCATCTAAATCTGTTTGAGTGGGTTTTATATATTATAGACTTATTTGGAAATAAACCAAAATTGTAGCTGGGTTTTTTTTTTCAATACCTGACTTTAATAATAATGAAAGGCTGTTGGGCTGACAGTTGGGGAGTATCTAGACTATGCTAGACTTTGAAAAGCAGATATGCAAATTCAGTGGGAATTTGCATATCTTCTTTTGAGATCACTTTTGAAAGCGGCACTTTTGAAAGTGAAAGTAATTAAGACGCGGTTTTGTTTCTGAACCCTCCCGTTTGTCGACAAGCAGCGTAAACCTCATTTTTTAAGGAAAAGCGGCTTGTCAACAAACGGGAAAGTTCTCTGACAAAACTGCATCTTAATTACTTTCACTTTCGAAAGTCTAGTGTAGTCTAGATGTGTCTTTGGAGATTAAAGCTGCCTACCCACAGAACACATACTGAAGACATAGTCCATGTCTACACTACGAAATTATTTCAAAATTACTAAATTTGACTAAGAACTCCTGATGTAACAAATTCAAACTTCAAAATTAGTCTGAATTAGTCCAAAATAGTGCATTCATCTTGAATGGAGCCTGCCTCAGACTTAGAACCTCCGAAGCACCTGAGGAGGGTACCAGGAGGGCAGATACTTCTTATGGACGCTTGGTCCAGTAAACTGTGATGTGTGCTTACAGAGACTCCTCTGTACGGCTGCATCTCACAAGGCACTCCACTGCCTCCCCCTTTGTGGGACAGAAAAGGGATGCAGCAGGCATGCACCTTCTTGTGCTCTGGTTATCCACGTGGGTGCCACTGCACTGACACCATGGAGACAGTGCTACTGCAAAGCAGTGCCAAGTTTATGGGTCTCATGCTGTGCCTCATGGTTCAGTACTTCCAAACTGCCATATGTTGCTCCAGGAGGACGAGGACAAGGACAAGGACAAGCCCCTCAAATCCCCTGGGCACCATGGAATGACACTTCTGGAGGAGGGAGATGAGCTCAGACTGGTGGGTCTGCATTGTCCTGCAGGTATGGGATGATCAGCAGTGGCTGCACAGATTCCATATGCAGAAGGCCTCCTTCCTGGTGCTCTGTGAGTGGCTTGCTCCTGCTCTCAGGCTGTAGGACATTCGCATGAGACCTGTTATCCCCATGCAGAAGCGCATGACCATCACCCTGTGGAAGCTCGCCACGCCAGATAGCTATTGCTCAGTCAGGAACCAGTTCAGCATGGGGAAATCCACAGCTGGGGTTGTGCTTGTGCAAATAGCCAAGGCCATGAACCACATGCTACTACAGAGAGTCGTCACTCTGATCAACATGGACACCATTGTTGATGGCTTTGCTGCAAAGGGCTTCCCCAACTGCCTGGGGGGCATAGACGGCAGGCACATTCCCAATCTGCATACCTCAGACTTCATCAATAAAAAGGGGTACTTCTTCATGGTGCTTCAGGACCTCATGGATCACAAGGGATGCTTCACTGACATGAAAGTGGGATGGTCAGGAAAGGCGCACAACACTCACGTCTTCTGGAACTCCTGCCTCTTGTGAAAGTTGGACACAAGGTGTACCTTGGCTGGACTCAACCATAGTGGAAGAGGTCACTGGCCCCACTCCCAGGATGGCATCAAGCTGCTCATAGTAGCAGGAGGTATGCGGTCCCACCCTAAAGCATCCACTTTGCTCCCTGGCCTTTTGGTAGGCCTGGCACAGCTATTTGATTTTCATCCAATGCTGGTTGAGGGTCCTTCTGTGCCCTTTCTCAGCCAGCCTGGCAGCAATCCTGCTATAGAGGTCAGCATTGTACTTCTTGGTACAGAGTTCCTGGAAGTTGGACTCCTTCCCCCACACTTAGATGAGGTCCAGGATTTCCGCACGTGTGAAGGCCAGGTAGAGGAGGCTGTGGGAGCAGCAGAAGTGCTGGCAGCGATTGGAGGATCAAAGGGGATGTTGGGAGTGTTTACATCTCACTGTGATGTTTCCTTGCACAGGGCTTGTGAAACTGGCCATATGGAAAAAGCTCTTTTCCTGTTCTTGGGACATTTACAGCTCCACAGGAGGAGAGCAGTGGAAACGGTAGGTGTGGCCAGAGTGTTCATAGCTGCAGCTGCAAGAGCCTCTGGAGGCCATTATTTCGAATTAGCAGCACTGGAGCATCCATGCTACCATTATTTCAAAATAACTATTTTGGAATTAACGTTACTCCTGATAAAAACCAGGAGTACAGAGTTAGAATTCTGCAGCTCATTATTTCAAAATAATGAGCTTGGTAGTGTGGACGCACTGCTTATAAATTTGACATTGGGAGGGTTAGTTTGAAATAAGGTCCTAGTGAAAACCAGGGCATACAGTGCGATACTAGGATTGCAAACTTCCCTATGATGCCACTGTTGATCTTCCATGGTTCAAATTAGCCATCTAGTTAAGACAGCTAATTTGAAGCAAGAGGGGCAGTCTGCTTGATGTCGTTAAGCCTGCTTTCACAAGGGCTATGTCTAGACTAAACGCTTTTTTCAAAAGAGGCTTTTTCAAAAAATCCTCTTTCAAAAAAGAGCGTCCAGTAGTCTTTTGAAAAAAAAAAAAGGAACCCAGAACTGCTTCTGGCAGGGCATGGGAGCAGCCTTTACTTCCTGATGCTGCTGCATGCTCTTGGACAGCGATTGCTCTGCTCCTGCTTCTGGCTTGCCTACCTCCTAGAGGGAAAGCAAATCTGCTGCAGTGCTTGTTCTGGTTGCCCTGCTTCCTCGGACACCACAGCAGTTTATTTTCCATGGTTTTTTTTTCTACTTTTCACTGTCTTTTTGGCCATGGAGCGTGAGCTGCCCCATGGCAGGCGATGGCCCCACGCTGCCATACTGCAGCTTCTGCTGCATCTTCATGACTTCGTCATGAATCTCCTGCTCCATATGGACCCGGACCAGACCTATGAGACCTTTGTCTGGGATGCAGGAGCTCTGACCTTGCAAACCAACTTTTTTGGGCACAGGCAGATTTGGAGGCATGTGACGAGTTCGGACTGGTGAGACCGGCTCGTCATGGGGCTCTGGGATGACAACCAGTGGCTCTGCAACTTCTGGATGCAGAAGGCCACAATCCAGGAGTTGTGTGCCTGGCTTGTCCCTGCTCTGCAACACCAGGACACCCACCATCCCCCTGCAGAAGCGGGTCGCAATCGCCCTGTGGAACCTGGCGACTCCTGACAGCTACCGTTCCATGGGACACCAGTTTGGCATGGGGAGGTCTACTGTCGGGACGATTTTGATGGAGGTAAGTCACTTTCGGGGGACAGGCCCTGCTGAGTGGGGGGCTTGAGAAAGGGGGACTGCCAAGCAAGGGCAAGAGGGAGTGGGGGATGGAGTGGCACTTGGAGGCAGTTCCTCGGCTAACCCTATGCTGATGCGGGGGAAGGGAGCATCATGACAAGGGGAGGGGTGGGTTGGTTGGGGGGGTTCTCCTCCCAAGCTATTAGGTAACCTGAATAACTCCCTGGTTTCTGTCTAGTTGTCTCTTGCTGCAGGTGGTAAGGGCCATCAATGTGGAGCTGCTTAAGAGGCTCATCCGTCTTGGGGACCTGGACAACATCATTGCCGGGTTTGCTACCTTTGGCTTCCCAAAGTATGGAGGAGTCCTCAAGGGGACACACATCCCAATCTGTACACCGCCCCGTCGAGCAGCCCAATTTATAAACAGGAAGGGCTACTATTTGATGGTGCTACAGGCCACCAGAGGCATTTTTTGGACATTTGCATTGGGTGGTCAGAGTGGGCACATGATGCCCTCATATTCCGTAACCCCTATCTATACCGCAGGTTGCAGACAAGAACATTTTTCCCCCAGCGGGACCTCGTGCTCAGGGACAGCCAGATGCCGGTGTGCATCGTGGCCAATGCAGCCAACCTCCTGAAGCCGTGGCTCATGTAGCCCTACACTGGCCACCTGGATGCGAGCAAGGAGTTTTTTAACACACATCTTAGCCAGGCTCGCATCCAGGTGGAATGTGCATTCGGATGTCTGAAAGGGAGGTTCCATTGCCTCCTAACACACCTAGGGTACGTCTACACTACAACGTTAATTTGAACTAACTTAGTTCGAATTAGTTAATTCGAACTAAGCTAATTCGAATTAACGGATCCAGACTAAAAAATTAGTTCGAATTAGCATTTTGCTAATTCGAACTAGCATGTCCACATTAAATGGACCCTGAACCAGGCTTAAGGATGGCCGGAAGCAGTGCCGGCAGGGCATCAGAGGAGGACTTAGAGCGTGGAGATGCTGTCTCAGGCTAGCCGAGGGCTGTGCTTAAAGAGTCCCGAACCGCACCCCGGACAGACAGTTCTCAGGGGTGCCCCGCTTGCAAAGCAGTCCTGGCTTGGATTGCCCGAAGTACCCACACTGGGCACATCACAGCACTCGGCCATCAGCCTGGCTGCACTTGCCACAGGCTGCCATCTGGGGAGAGAGGGGCAATTGGGGGGCTGCAGGAAAGCTTCCACCCCCAGAAGTCCACAGAGCCAGCCCAGTTCTCCCCATCGGGGGCTCGTGCCCCATTCCTCCGTCACCTCCTTCCACTTACCCTTCCCTAGCCCCTCTTCTTGATGTACAAAATAAAGGACAATTGTGTTCAAAAATGGAATCTGTCTTTATTGAACAAAACTGGGGGAGACTGGGAAAAGGAGGTGGGAGAGTGGAAGAGAGAGGGTGGGGGAGGGTAGGGCAACTAAAATGATCAGGGGTTGGAACAGGTCCCATATGAAGAGAGGCTAAAGAGACTGGGACTTTTCAGCTTAGAAAAGAGGAGACGGAGGGGGGACAGGATAGAGGTCTCTAAAAGCAGGAGTTGGGTGGAGAGGGTGCATACAGAAAAGTTCTTCATTAGTTCCCATAAAGAAGGACTAGAGGACACCAAAGGAAAGGAATAGGTAGCGGGCTTCAAACTAGTAACAGAAAGTTGTTCTTCACAAAGCAAAGAGTCAACCTGTGGAACTCCTTGCTGCAGGAGGCTGTGAAGGCTAGAACTAGAACAGAGTTTAAAGGGAAGTGAGATCATGTCATGGAGGTTGGGTCCATGGAGTGCTATTAGCCAGGGGGTAGGAGTGGTGTCCCTGCCTAAGATTTGTGGAAGGCTGGAGAGGGATGGCGTGAGACAAATGGCTTGGTCACTGTCTTTGGTCCATCCCCTCCAGGGTCCCTAGGGTTGGCCGCTGTCAGCAGACAGGCTACTGGACTAGATGGACCTTTGGTCTGACCCAGTACGGCTGTTGTAAGCTCAGGGCTCAGGGTTGGGGGTCTCAGTGGACCACCTTGATTTTCATGCACACCTGCTCCTGGGTGGCCAGACTGGTAGCTCTCCTGCCCCAGCCGGCCACTTTCCTGTGCCTAGTGAGGTCATGGACGAGGTCCACGATGTCCGCACTAGCCCAGGCGAGTGCCCGCCTCTTGCGGTCCAGGGCAAGCTCCCGGGAGCTGCCAGCCTGGTCCCGGGAAGAGGGGGAGGGCTGGGGGGGCATTGGGTGGGTGGCTCGATTCATGCCAGGTGCATGGTCTGCTGGCTGGGTGCTGGCAGGCTTTCACCTGGCACGG
Organism: Pelodiscus sinensis; assembly: GCF_052426305.1. Classification (NCBI taxonomy): domain Eukaryota; kingdom Metazoa; phylum Chordata; order Testudines; family Trionychidae; genus Pelodiscus; species Pelodiscus sinensis. The sequence continues at coordinate 25,696,742 of NC_143058.1, read as the reverse complement.
GCACCGTAGCCAGCCCGTGCCCCTTTAAGGGGTCCGGGGCCGGGAGGGGGGCAGACGAGTTTCCCTGGTGTTGGCCAGAGTGGCCACCAGGGAAAGCTGGGGAGGGCTAGCCTCCCACTAGTTCGAATTAAGGGGCTACACACCCCTTAATTTGAACTAGCTAGTTCGAACTAGACTTAATCTTCGTAAAATGAGGTTTTCCTAGTTCAAACTAAGCGCCTATTAAAGTTAGTTCGAACTAACATCCGTTAGTTCGAACTAACTTTGTAATGTAGACATACCCCTAGAGATGGGCAAATGCCACATCCCGGAGGTGATGGCCGCATGTTGTGACCTCCATAGCCAGGTGGAGAGGCAAGGGGAAGCCTTCATGCCGGGGTGGGAGAGCAATTTGAGCAGCCATCCGTCAGGCTCACCAGTCTGGTGTCCAAATCCAAGTGGCCTGGAGAGAGAGATTCTCAGAAGGATCCCACTGACTCTCCCCAGGGCCTCCCTCATGGGGGAGTTTGGCCTGGCCTACTCCTACCTGTCCCTTCACTACCCTCACCCTCTTCCCATAAAGAAAACATACACATCAGGTTTTCTCTGTGTTTTATTAGAAACACTATCAGAAAGGAAAATGTGCTGTTTAAAAAAATCCTCTCTCTTTTTACTGTTCAATTGTTTATATACAAGGTAAATCTTTCACTCAAAAATAAAGATTTTGTTATATAACTGAAATGTCCTTTAACTGCGGTGGTAGGGGACTCATAACCTGGAGAGGAGAGGGGAGGGGAAGGGGACTGGCTCCCGGGAGAGGGTATCTTCCTCCTCCTCCTTCTTCAGGAGCAACTCTCCTTAATGGTTAAGGCATGTGCTAGAGATCTGCATTATTCTGTGTCAGTTTATAACTGGCCTTGCATAACAGGAGCTTCAGAGTACCATTCTCAGCTCTCTGTGGGAAGGTCAGCCTTTAAAAGGCACTGCCTCCAATAAACCAGTTATAACATTTTGTGTGTTCTATTAACAAACAAACAAACATAATACCCAATTTGCTAACAATGTTAATTAGGCATTTAGGTGTCTAGTGCTTTTGGCTGGCCCTTCAGGGCTCCCCTGAAATACTAGTCCTACTGTTGTCAAGATGAGGCAAGTCCACTTGTTTTGGTTCTGCTATGTCTTGGAGCTTGTCTGTCTCAACCTGGTGTGGCTATTGCTTGTCTGAAACCATCTCTGGTAAACCAACCAACTCAGTGGCACTTCTCTTTCTACCTTCTGGGCTATGGGGAAAGCATTGCCTAATCATCCATATTATGTATTCATCTGGGGGTGACAACCTCATACAATCACAGTGAAATGGGTGACACTGGTGCTTTTTGAGATTGTTGTGTCCCATTGGTTGAGAGGTACAGAACCAAATATCCCACAGCATAGTTCAATTTTTATGCCCCTTCACTCTTTGACCTGCCTGTAGCTTGCTACCACAAATGACAGCTAATGATAATTGGAGCAGTGTTTTTTTGTGTTTTATAAAGTTATGTGCATGATTGCTCTAACTGAGGCTATTGGTTCAGTTCATACAGGCTATTAAACAACTATCAGGTAATATACAGCCATGGAGAATTTGTGCTGGATTTGAAATAGTGATCTTCAAGTGCAATCTTTTGTACTTTTTTTCACCTTCTCAATAGTCATCCATCTATGTACCCCCATGTCCTGCTGTTTTAAACTAGGATGCAAGCATATTTTTAGGATTAAAAGTAGGGTAGAATTAGTATGTGATACTTAAGGTAAAATTGTATTGCTATCTCTTAAATTTCAAGTTAAAAAATCTGTTTAGCTAGGAATTTAGCTTTGTTGTATCATTTCCAAGCTCTCTATTCACTATTTAGAAGCCTTGCTGCAAGACACAAAATCCATTGTATAATATTTTCTAGCAGACTGCAGGAGTGTAAAAGTATACACTGTTTCCTTCAAAAATGGAATCATCTTTCACAGATGTAGATGTGTACTTGTTATGCCAAGATGAGACAGATGTGGCTCTATTCACTCAGGGACAGGTGCGGAGGAAGAAGAGATAAAACATTTGTAGAAAGTGTAAGCAACTGCATCGATGTTGTTAAATAAATAAACTCTCTGCCAAAAAAAGTTTATTCACATATTTTTTTCTAGAATATTTCTTTTAAGATGTAGTTTAAATGTGCTTTATTCAGATTTATATTTCCGTATCAGTTTCAAAAAATTTATAATATAGATTACATATATAGATATACAATATATAGACAACAAGTATCTACATTCACCATACACAGAAATTCATATAAATGGTAAATATATCTATACATATATGCACTTACTAAGTGATAATGTGAACAATGTAGGAGATTATGTTGATTTAAGGAATATTTGTGTGTGTGTGTGTGTGTGTGTGTGCGCGCATCCGAATGAGTCAGAGACAGAGAAAGAGGGAGGTATGGATGGGATGGCTGGATACTATTACTTGTTCAGGATTAAATCACTTTTAGCTCTGGGTTAATGACTATAGATAATCCTAATTCTCTGTTGGTCAAGTGGACAATAAGAGGAGTAATAGAATCATAGAAATATAGGACTGGAAGGGACCTCAAGAATTCACATAGTGCATTCATCTGCACTGAGAACAGACTGGCTGTGTCTACACTGGCATCCCTTCCGGAAAAGGGATGCTAATGTAGCACTTTGGAATAGGCAAATCCGCGGGGGATTTAAATATCCCCCGCGGTATTTGCATTAACATGACTGCCGCTTTTTTCCGGCTTGGAGATAAGCCAGAGAAAAGTGCCAGTCTAGACATGATTCTCTGGAAAATAAAGCTTTCAAGTAGGAATAAGAGATCCTCTGGAAAAGGCTTTATTTTCCGGAGAATCACGTCTAGCCTGGCGCTTTTCTCTGGCTTATCTCCAAGCCGGAAAAAAGCGGCAGCCATGTTAATGCAAATACCGCGGAAGATATTTAAATCCCCTGTGGATTTGCCTATTCCAAAGTGCTACATTAGCATCTCTTTTCTGGAAGGGATGCCAGTGTAGACACAGCCACTAAGTATTATCTAGGCCAGAGATGGGGAACCTCAGACCCAGGGGTTGCATCCAGCCCCTGGCTTGCCTGGATCCGACCCCCAAGACCCACAGCTCCCCCACACAGCATTGGGGATCCCGCGCCTACTGCAGACATGGACCACACAAAGTCTACTAGCCTAGGCCCCACTAGGCTCTGGTGTGCAAGTGTAAGAAGTGTTGTTCTTCTCAGTCAGGGGCCACATGAGTGAGGGTTTGTCTTTTGGGGGGGGGGGGACTTCTCACTTGTGGGCAGCCCCTGACTGATTTTTCTGTAGGTCAGTGGCCCGTGACCCAAAAAAAGTTCCCCACCCCGATCTAGGCTATCCCTGACAGGTGCTTGTCTATCCTGTTCATAAACACCTCTAATGACAGAGATTCAATAGCCTCCTAGATAATTTACTCCAGAGCTTTACAGTTAGGAGGTTTTTCCTAATGTCTAGACTAAATCTCCCTTGCTACAGTTGAAGCCCAATATTTCTTATCCTGTCTCCTGTGAATAAAGGGAATAATTTATCATCCTTCTATTTTAACAATCTTTTACTTACTTGTCATGTCTCCCCTCAGTGCTTTCTTCTCCAGACTAAACAAAACCTTTTTTCAATTTTTACTCATAGGTCATGTTTTCATGTAATTCTTGTTGTCCACTTCTGAACCTTTGTCAATTTGTCCACAATTTACCTGAACCATTGTGGTGTAGCTGGCTAGGCCTCCAGGTCAGTGGGTAGGCACTCTGCCCCACTTCAGGGGCAAACAGTTCAGAGCCCAGCCTTGCTTAGGTGAGGCAACAAATAAACCCTGTTAAAGAGCCCCTAGGTCAGGGCTGGGCAGCAAATAAACACAGTTACGGGCAGTTCAACGGGCCCAGGCCTTGTTTCAGGCAGGGCAGCAAACAAACAGTTCAGGCTAAGGCCCTGGTTCAGGGCAAGGCAGCAAATAAACACAGCAATAACAACAGTTCCTTAGCCCAGGCCTTGGTTCAGGCGGGGTAGTAAACAAACACCATCAAATCCAGAGTTCAATAATAAGCAGTTAGTTCAAAGGCCCTAGCCCTGGTGCAGAGCAGGCAGCAAACAATACAGTTTGTCTCTTGGTTCAGGAGGGTACAGGTGCTTTGCCTTTGGTGGCAGAGAGTGGAAACTGCCACCCGGTAGGTTGGTGGCAGGGGAGATGCAGGCCTGCCCACTCCACTGTGTCCCAGCCCAAGGCCCTATAAGCAGCAGTTCAGTCTGCTGCTGGGTCAGCGGGGGCTCCAGACTGAAACACACTGACCCATGTATTTTACTGTCAATAATCTTCCCTGGGCCACTTCCTTCTTCCCCTCGGCATGTACCGGGGTTTCTAGATGGTCTCTCGGGGTGTCAAGAGTTCTCGAGTCCAGCTGGGGTCCGGGTGATCCAGGCGAGTCCTTGGCTGCTTGCAGGTCCAGCAGTCCTAGCTGGTCGTCTGGTACAGGCTGGTGCAGGCATTCATGCTGGTCCTCTGGGCCAGGCATGGCTGAGGGCCCAGGCAAGTCCTCCGGTCCTTGCAGGTCCGGCAATCCCAGCCAATCTCTGGGTGCAGGCCAGTGTAGGCATTCAGGCTGGTCTTCTGGGCCAATCACAATAGGAGGACCAGGCCAAGCCTCAGCCTCCCAGGTAGAGAACACTGAGCTGGCCTCTAGTTCCTCCAGAAGGTGGGCCCAAACTGAGCAATCAGGCCTGGCTTTTATAGTCCTAGCCCTGCCTCTGGGCTTCTGGTCAGGTGACTGGGAGGCGTTAGGCTATGCCCAAAATGGCTGCTGGAAGGATTCCTCCACCTCCGGGTCAGTGAGTGGTCCTCCTCTCCACTATAGATAGCCAGAACTGGACACAATACTCCAGGACTGTGTCTAGACTGCATCCCTTTTCCGTAAAAGGGATGCAAATTAGACACATCGCAATTGCAAATGAACTGGGGATTTAAATCCCCTGCTTCATTTGCATAAAAATGGCTGCCGCTTTTTTCCGGCTCGGAGCTTTGCCGGAAAAAAGCACCAGTCTAGACGCGGATCTTTCGGAAAATAAAGCCTTTTCCGAAAGATCCCTTATTCCTCTTAAAATAAGGAATAAGGGTATGTCTACACTACCACCCTAGTTCGAACTAGGGTGGCAATGTAGGCAACCGGAGTTGCAAATGAAGCCCGGGATTTGAATTTCCCGGGCTTCATTTGCATAAAGCCGGGCGCCGCCATTTTTAAATGTCCGCTAGTGCGGACTCCGTGCCGCGCGGCTACACGCGGCATGGACTAGGTAGTTCGGACTAGGCTTCCTAGTCTGAACTACCGTTACTCCTCGTTTCACAATATAGTAATGGTATAGTAACGTTTCACGAGGAGTAACGGTAGTTTGGACTAGGAAGCCTAGTCCGAACTACCTAGTCCGTGCCACGTGTAGCCGCACGGCACGGAGTCCACACTAGCAGACATTTAAAAATGGCGGCACCCGCTTTATGCAAATGAAGCCCGGGAAATTCAAATCCCGGGCTTCATTTGCAACTCCGGTTGTCTACATTGCCACCCTAGTTCGAACTAGGGTGGTAGTGTAGACATACCGTAAGGGATCTTTCAGAAAAGGCTTTATTTTCCGAAAGATCCGCATCTAGACTGGCGCTTTTTTCCAGTAAAGCTCCGAGCCAGAAAAAAGCGGCAGCCATTTTTATGCAAATGAAGTGGGGGGGGATTTAAATCCCCACTTCATATGCAATTGCTATGTGTCTAATTTGCATCCCTTTTATGGAAAAGGGATGCAGTCTAGACAGCCCAGCTGATCCCTTATCAGTACTGAGCAGAGTGGAAGAATTTTTTTCTAGTGTCTTGCTCACAATTTATCTGCTAATGTATCCGAGAATGATATTCACTTTTTTTAAAGCAACAGTATTATGTTGTTGATTTATGTTTAGTTTGGGATCCACTATAATTTACAGATTCTTTCTTTCTTCTGCAGGATTCTGTCTTAGGTAGTCATTTAAGCTTGGTATTTGTGCAATTGATTTTCCTTCCTATGGTGGTATTTTTCATTAGCCCTTATTGAAAATGATGGTATTTATTTCAGGCCATTTCTTCAGTTTGTCAAGATCTGTTTGAATTCAAATCCTGACCTCCCAAAGCGCTTGCAAACAAAGCCAGGGGCGGGGGGGGGGGGGGGGGGGGGGGGGAGGGGAGCGTATCATACACAAACTTAACATATGCAGTCACTATGCTATTATCCAAATAATTTATGAAGATGCTGAGTAGAACCAGATCCAGAACACATACCTGCAGGGCCCCACTCAATATGTCCTACCCGTCTGACTGTGAACTATTGTTATCTATTGAGTAGGGTTTTTCAATCAGTTGTGCAGCTACCTTAAAGTAAGTTTGTCTAGGGAAATTTCCCTAGTTTGCTTATAAGGTCATGTGAGACACTATCAAAAGCCTTTCTAAAGTTGAGATATATCACACCTGTTGCTTTCCTCCATCCACAAGGATTGTTCTTGTTATAGGAGGATATTAGGTTGTTCATTTTTCTTCACAAGTCCATGCTGATGGTCACTTATTGGCACCTTGGTAGTTACAAATTGATTATTTGCTCCATTATCTTTGCGGGCTCTGAAGTTAAGGGTATGTGAGTTCCACTATATGAAGATTACTTTCAGTCAGACCTGGAGAAATATACAAATCAGTTTGAACCAGGTTTAGAGTCCCAAGTCAGAAAAAGGAACTTTAAGGAAGATAGATTGTGAATTCAAACACAGTGGCTAAGAGAAAAGGTCTGGAAACGTGCTGGATGAATGTTAGACTCAGAAGGGACATCTGGACAAGTGGAACCCACTTATAATTGCCAAGAAAAGGTTATAGTGTTGGTTATATAAGAAGTTAATAGGTTTTTATTGCCGTTTTTTCCTTTGCTTATTGTGTTCCTATAGGTAAAAAAAAAATCATACTCCATTTTAAACAAGCTTTTCCTTGTCAGTTTGTCCAAGCTACTGGAGAGGATTTCATGACCTAAAAGGAGCCAAACCCAGTTGGACCAGTGGGAAATATATAGTTAATATGGTAAGGAGCCTAGAGGTCCTATAACCTTGTAGTCCAGGGAAAAGTAGGATGAGCCATGGACTACTACTCAGTGAGAATGACAGGCAATAGGTATAACACATGAAACAAATGACCATGGTGAAACCAAGAGATGTCACTGGTATATGAAAATAATTCATTTTCCCTCTCTTTAGAATAGGAAATATCTCCGAAAAGTTGGTGACAATGAGTTGCAAACATTCTGATTAACTCCTCTTTGGTCCATTAACGTTGCTTTGTGAAATTCTGACAGTGAAAAGGAGTCACAAAACCAGAATAGGTGGCCAGTGGAAAATTTCTCCTGCAAAGGAAATTTGCTGGTGTTTTAGGGTCTCTGTAGTGACTGCTACACATACTCCTACAAACCTCCAATCCTTTGAAACAAGGGTCACTGAAACCCCATATTATATAGTGCAAATCTCAGGCAGGCCAAAATAAGGGAATATAAAGATGCTTTGAGCCACCTGTTCTGCAAGCTCTTGGGTTCTCATTAAGTCAGTTTTGAGAATCCATGCCAATATATTTAGAGTGGAGTTGCCATTCAGCTAGTCTTGTAATTTGAATGAGGCATACCCTGCCACTTAGAGGCAAAATTTTACACTCACATAAAGAGGCTGCTCAAAGCATTTGTATGGCATTACTCAAAGACAACCAGTTAAAAGTGGGGCAGAGGACATTTTGAAGCAGGCCCTAGATAAGGTTTGGGTTATTTTCCCCTGAAACATTTCACTGTGCTGGGGATTCAGAATGGAACAGGGAATAAAACTCAACAGCTGTGAGTATGAAAAGGAGGAAGATGGAAGATTCTTTCAAAAAATTTTTTAAATCCCCAAACATTTCCATTAATCACAGCTTCAGAGAAGGAATTAGGATGGAAATCAGTAATCAGGAAGGGAAGAGGAAAATGGAAAATATGTTTTATTTCAAATATATTTGTTAAATCATAACTGCATAGAGAATATATGGGAAGTACGAGGCTGCAGATAAGTATAAGAAAGGTAGTGGTGGATAAAGAAAACAGACTATTTTAACTTTGTACATCATACTTGGGTTTATGGAGACTGAGACCTGGGAATGAGATATGTGGGAGGGTAGAAGGATTCTGTAGCTGAAATTGGGTTGGTTGTTTTTAGATTTGTCAGTGTATAATATGCCTGCTTTCCTCTTTCCTGCTGAACAAACAGGAGAGTATCTTTTCATGCAGTCACAAAATGCAGCACATTATAAAGTAATGTCAAGTGACTATTTTTTTAAAATTCCTACAAGCTTGTCTGCTTAAAGCAGTTTTCTGCCCTTTGCCTTCATTTTAAAAAAGAGCAAATTTGTTCACCATGTGTTTGGTTTTTCTTTTTAAATCCAGAATTTCATAGCTTGACCAATGAATCCAAATTAACAAAAATGTTTCCCTTTGTAGGCTGAAAACTCAAAGAGTTCACTGATTTGTGTGAGATACTATTTTGTTTGAATGCCAAGCTAACAAAAGGATAATATTCATCTTTATTTACATCCTGAGGAGCAATGGGTACCCCTTGTTCAGTAGTACTCAATATAATTGTATCTTTTATGCATATCTCCAGCTCTGAATATATGGCATTTGCCCTTTGTGTCAACAGGATGACTGAAAGTAGACAACATTTTAATCTTTCAATGAAGCTAAAAGCACAAAACTGTATAGAATGTTATTTCCTTTACCTTTATATTTTCTACACCCCAGCATTGATTTGCTCCTTATTTAAGCAACATTTTCTTGATAAATTAAAAAAGCAGCAATAGCCATTACTGCAGGCTATATACAGCCTCTAATATCACTTAAGCATATTACAGAATATAATATCTGGTACTTAACGACTAACTTGCATATGAAAGCTCACATAATGTCTCATAAAACCCTTAAAATGGCTTCAGTTTAAGAGTCTCTTTAAAAAAAAACACACCTTCAGGGAATATTGTAAATGAAGTAGCACTCCAGCCTTGGAAAAAAAATTCACACACTTGCAGAAATTTTTAATATAAATTGAACACATTAAAAATTAATTTTGCATGACCATTTCGCATTGCAGTGCCAATGCCTAGTTAAGATAAGGCCTTAACTCTTCACTTGTTTAAAGTAACATGGCAGCTTCTCTCTCTCTCCCTCTTATCGGTGCATAATTATTATTTTCATTAATCAGAAATTGGAACGCCATCCTGTTATGATGACAGCCCAGCTGGACTTGAATGCAACCTACCTGTGAGACAAGGATAACTTGTTATAAACTTTGAGGAAACTCATTAAAGAAAGATGTGACCTTAAAATTAGCCAAGTCCATGTATAACTTCCACATTTATATTATTTGCACTTCACAGGATAAGCCATTTCACTGGAAAAAGCACACAATCTACTTTTACCATACTTAGCAACCTTCCACTAATGAAGATTCTCTAGCAATGTCAATCATTAGCTGTGCAGACTGACGTGACTTGAGTGCTGGCATCTAAAAGTTAGACCAAAAGCACAGCTTGATTTACAATATTACTCTTCATTGGGAATAATAATAAAAAACCCTCTGTGTTGATTTCTTTTTTTTTTTTTTTTTTTTTTACTTTTGCAGATTTTTGATTGGACTTGTGGCCACAATTTTACACAGAAAAATTCCCAAGGCAGGCGTCAGTTGCAATAAGACATTGACGAATGTCTTTTTCCACCAGAGAGCTGGTGTTGCATGGATCTGACATGCTGTAGTTTTGCTATGGCTCTGACATGAGCAGCCTGCTAGCAGTGTCATGTGCCAGTTGGGAGCTTGCTAAGATTCACTGTGGTGATTCATGTATCATACCTCTAGTGATCAAGTTTTAAAGGTGGAAAAGGTCTTAGCTGAAAAAAAAAAACAACACACCTAATTAGGAAAGGTTTTTTCACGGAAAAGGTATAATATAATATAATTAATAAAATCCTTTGCCACCTCAAGACCCAAATCAGATTTTGGGTCCTGTTCTGCAAAGTACTACAACCAACTATATGGGGACATGCTGTATGTCACAAACTTGCTGTTCAAGGGATATTTTGTCTTTATCGTATATGTTAAATATGTTAGATATAATATGTAGTGTGACTTACTTCTACTGTGTGCTTGTCACTAGTGTAATATTTATTTATTTAGCTAGCTGAAATAAACTGTTGCTAAGGTTGGAGAATAATGTACATGGCATTTCAAAACTTTCCCAGTTTTCCTTTACTTCTTTCATCTCATGCTATTGATACTTCAGGTACAAAAATGAAAGTTTATTCTAAAGTCTCTGGGAGAGATGTTTGCTGCTAAAAACAGAATAAGAGCAGGGTGTAAGTTTTATCTTTGAAAATCCATATGAATAGAAGACAACACACTCTTATTTCCAGAAAAAAAAACCCAATACTTATCAAACATGCAAAGGTAGCCAACAAAGAACAGCAAAGTTGGCTCAGGAAAATACATATGCTTCCGTATGTGTGGCAAAACAGTGAAGTATTTAATCTAACTGGGGGTGGGGGGTGAGTTCTGGGTACAGTGAGTGTCAAACTTTTTCATGGTGTATAGACAGAATAATCAGGGTTTGCACCAAAGAGGGAGTCCTCTATAGATTAAATCCTCACCATGATTAGCAAATGGCTGTTGTACCTCCTCTGTATGGGTGGAAGGTATAATGAGTAAGAGCCTCAGGATGGGATCCCCAAAATCTGTTCCAGTAATGGAAGCATATTGTAAGCAGTGTGAAGAAGAATAGGATTCCAAGTCATGAGTGCAGGATTAGGCACATCATATCAAGCTGAATGCATATTTTGTAACCCACCGGATAAGACAGCTGCAAATCCTAATACAGTGTGGTACAGTTAAAAACACTCTAAATTAATTTATTTAGAGTATATAATAAATCCCCATACTCACCATTTTAATTCATGCCAAGAGCTTTTCCCCCACCACTAAAGTATTCCTCATGTCCATATTTATTTTTTCCCTGCTCCTGGTCTGCAATTGTTCCTTTTTTGATATAGCATGCGTCCTGCTATTATAGCCTGTTATTATTAAATATGTTAGTGACAATACAGGAATCTTAATGAGTAACAAAAATTGCATATAACTGCACTTTCAGATGAATGTGAAGTATTACCAACAGGGAAACTTTATATTTCTCTTACAGTTTATCTCCTTATGTGGTTTATGTCTGTGGCTTAATTGAGGATGCCTCGGCACCTACAGCTACAAAAAAGAAGCATTTGTGAGATATTCTGAGGTAGCATGATAAGGGTGGTAAACCATGCTCACCACAGATGTGTCAGCGTCTTTACAGTTAGCACAGTTCCCTGGGTGAAGTCTTGCCAGCACTGCTAGGAGCCACATCAGAGGTGGTATGCACACTACTGCTTTCAGGTGAAATGTTCTGCAGATGGCAAGATGCATGCCACTTTGGTCAAGTGCCTGGTTATGCACTGTACATGGGAGACTACAAACTTTGGGGCCACAGTTAGACTCCCTTAAACTTTAACTGGGAAGAAAGAGGGTCCTCATGGCCTTTTTTCCTTTAATTGCTTTTCTACTGAACAGAACAGAAGGTAGGGCATATTCTTCCCTCTCCTGCTTTCATAGTTAGGTAATGCCATGAGTGAAGGACTTGACCTCTTCCAATTCTATTATTCTATGATTCTATGTTGCTTCAACCAAACATTTTCACTTAACAGTTAAATGTTGGGAGCTTGATTCTCATTTATGCTATAGCCCCCTTTACATAACTTGACAGCAGAAGAAAGCCTTACAATCAGAATAAATTACATCTATAGCCACTTTCAAACTCCTTTATCATGTCCAGCATGGTGTAACAGAGCTTTAGGTTATTTGGAATCAAGGCCTGTATTTTACTACCTGATCACCATTAGTCAATCACTAGAAAGTCAGCAATAGATATTTATGTGTATAGGTAGAATTTTGGCTGTTGCAATAGTGACCTAATTTTAAACATGACATGAACCACATGGTTTGAAAAAAAACTCTCTGAACCTGCAATTACTCTGCTTCTGAATATAATTGTTACACTGTCCACTCATAACAAATTTGGATGATTAAGCTAATGAACAGGCAGGGATAAAAATCTTGCAGTCTATAAAAAGATTTATTGGAAAAATGATTTTTGCCAATTTCAAATCTGGTATGAATGAATGGAACCCCCTGTACAGTTTTACCTGCTTGCATGAGATCTTAAGTTCTAAGCTCAGCAGGGCCATGACTATGCTAGGAAACTATTTTGAAATAACTGAATTCGACTTAACTCCTGATTTTACAAAATTAAAATAGCACATCCCCGCTACGGGAAAGCCTCAAAATTAGATCAACGCAGGATCCATTAATGTGTATGTACTACCTTGAATTAAGGCCCCCAGAAGCACTGAGGAGTAATTAGTCTGAAGTACTCTGAGGAGTAATTATTTCAAAATAGTGACACCAGAGAATCCACACTACTACTATTTAAAAATTAGCATTATTCCCCAAAAAAACGTAGGAATACAGATTTCAAAATAAGTGGCTCCTTATTTCAAAATAATGGGCTTGGTAGTGTGCATGTGCCACTTATAAATTCAACCTGAGGAGGGTTATTTAGAAATAAAGTCCTAGTGTAGGTCAGGGCCAGTTATGTCTCAAAGAAAGGCCTTATAGCTGTTCTGCATGCAGTTGATGTTAATGGAACTCTGCATAGGGGTTTGCACTCAAGAAGCAGCTGGCCTAAATTTGGCTCACTGCTGCCATATGTCCTGAAATCACCCTTTATATGATGGATCCCAAAAAATTATGTATAAAGTGAGAAATAATTTTTCATCTTCAAGAAAAAAATGATTATCTCATTTTATTCATAATAAACACTATTTTCTTTCATTTCCATCTTGTAAAATTTTTGTGGGGAATAAAAAAACCCTAAATATCAGACTAGGAGAATAGCAAACAAATTTTTTTGAGGAAGTTAACAACTGAAATACATCAGTGTTACTCTTTTTAGTGGTTATTAGATGAATTCTACACGATAAGTGGTTCTTGTCAGATTTATTGAGTGCCCAAAGTGTGTCTGGTGCTGCTGTAAACTGAAATATTTTATTTTTGGCTGTTTCATTTTTGAGCTGAAAAAGTGGTGAAAACCCTATTTTCTTTTGAAAAATGGTTTAAATGGATTTTTGGAGCCAGTCCTATCATAGTATTTTGTTTTGAATATGTTTATTGTTTTCTTGCTTTGGGCCCCAATCTTGCAAAAACTTACACATATGTTGGTAATCCCATTGACTTCACTCTTGCATAAATCGTGAAAAGAAAAAAAATCTTCAAGTAATTTGTGGGATATAACAGCTCAATTCCTAAAGGGTTATTGCAGTCAATTGGTCCAGGTGGGTTTGGGACTCTGTCTCAGCTCATAGATGTTATATCTCTCTGAAGTATTATATTTTGTTGCACAGGAAATTTAATAACAGAGGTGAATCTAGGAACAGCTATGGTACCTCCAGAAAATATAAAATATTAATGTATTATAAATATGTATGATAAATAAATTATATGTATGGATGTATATGTATATATTCACTTTTTAATAACTAGTGGCGATGTCACCTATTGCACGTTGCCCTTGTGACCTTTGTGTAAGAATTTGAATGACATTTTATCACAAGACCTGAAAGTATTGTTGCTTTGCTGTATGATCTAGTGTCTCCCATTCACTAAATTCTGAGCTATATGGGAAAAATCAAAATGTAACATGCTTAATAAGGTTTGAGATCTTAGCAGATTGCATGTGAGGCTGCAGTCCACCAAAATGAACTTTTCCAAACTGTTAAGCTATTAAGTAGCCTACTGCAGTTAACTCTACATGAAGATCCTTCTAGTGTTCTATATTCACTTTTTCTAGATGCTTGTTCCGATAAATTTGAACTGTAGCAATTTGTTACATATGCCATTGTAGCCTTCACCCACAATGATATGCAGCTGCGGCAGCTGCTTTTCCCCTGCACTAAATGACCACACATCTCCCAATATATCCAGTTTCTCTCAGGAGCGCACATACAGTCCATTAGAATTAGTTTACACAATCTGCTGGCTTGCTACATTATATCCATAGGTTTCTCCTTCATATCCAATGACATTAAGGAAAGCTTGCTGCATATTCTCCTATTTTTATGAGGGCAGGGCATTTTTAAAGTAAGACACGAATAAAACTAATTGCTGTGGAGCTTGAGAACATTCGAGCAAAAATCTGCATGACTTAAATTACATTATTAACTTTTCCACTTTTGCTGCAGAAGTTGTTTCTGTCAATATTGTACTTTAATGGTGCAGGATGGGAGGAAGGAGCAGGGTCCAAGCAGATGGCTGTCAGCAAACTGATGACGGCAGTTGAGAATTAGTGTCCAAATACAGTATTTAAAACTTGCTACAGTACATAGTTTCCTGCATATGCATGCCAAAATAAATCTGGCTCGAAGAACCTTTTAGGATCTTCATTTTATTTTTATTTGAGCTTATTATATTTAGTACAACTAAACAGACAATCTACATTAAGTTAGCAATAGTGCAGATGCATAGAATATTGACTTGAAAATTGTATGAACCTGAACAGGATTCAGAAACTTTTATTAACTACTGCCCTTGAGTTTCTAAATGTCACTAATTAACACAAAAGCTAATAAATAGAACTGTACCAATGATCTGTACGATTTACTAATTTTTATTCCTTGTTCTTTACCTCCTCCGCCTCAAACTACTTTGTTAGTTATCTTTTGCCATGCTTATTATAAATGTTGTTGGGTAATGCTTATGTTCAAGAAGTGACCATCTCTCATCAGTTGTCATTGGTACTAATAGGAAGGTTTGCCAACCTAAACCAGATACATTTTTTTAGTGGATGATGATAGAAGCAGGATATTGGGTATTTCATTTTTCTCACATATTCTAGTCTAAGTGTGACTAATATGTTGTTTTAGATACCTGGCTGTAAAGAGGTCAAAAAGGGGTCAGGCTGTCTCTTCTGTAGTGAATTAAAGACTTATATTCATTATCTTCTAAGACCTCATTAAAATGGCTTTAATGTAGTGGCCACTTGATGGTAGACAAAAGCTTTAATCTTGTGATCAAACACACCTGTATTACATTTCCTTTTGTGGACAGTTTGAAGATACAGGTTAACAAGCTATTTTAACTCCTTAATCTGATGAATTTGTGTGGAAACCAGACTTTCACCAGTCACCTAAGTTTGAACTCAAATGGGCTACATACTCCCCTAATTTATCAAGCTCTTTTCTCAAACCTTAGACTGCTCTAGACACTTTTAATCATCTGTTTAATTTTGCACCTTTTTTTTGTCTCATATATTATTTGAAGGTTATACTTAAGGCCCAGATTTGCCCTATTTTTCTTCCTCACCTGACCTAGATTCAAATTTACACACTGTGAAATAGCTAATAAATCCCCATTAAGGTTGTAAAAGGTGAAGGTTCACCCAATGTGCAAGTCATCACGTTCTAATGTAAAATTGAATGAGCCTTAATATTAGCAGCAATCTCAAAAAAAAAAAAAAAAAAAGGAGGTTGTAAGATTTTACAAGTTCCTAGACTTTATATGAAAGGCAATTTAAATGTAGCTTAATCCAAGACATTGCAATTTCATGTATATGACAGTGACAACAACACCCTTAAGAAAAAGTGATAGCATGTCAAAAAAAGAATGCTTTGCCTTTCCCTAGAATTGTAGAGCCTGTCATTGGTACATATTTAACTCTCTACATGTTCTACATAGCTTATTTTAAATAAATTCTAGATTTTTTTTCTGTGAAAACATCTGAATAATGTAAAAACCTCTTTTATAATTTCATTTGTGCATATATCCTTTTCAGTTCTGCACTTCTAAAACTGAGGGGGGGGGGTTGTTTGTTTGTTTTGCTCTTGAAAGCTAGGAAAAGAGGATTGTAAGTCTAACATGAGAGGGGTTTTTTTCCCACTAGCAATAGAAAGTATTACAATGATTTACAGAGACACGCTGAAAGTAAATTATGTTGTAAACGCCTGTCCCATGGGTTGACAAAGAATCACAGGAAAAAAATGCAAAAAGTTTGAAATTCCCCAAAGCAAAGGTTGACAGGAAAATATGGCGTTGTTTTTCTATGAGTAAAAGTAACTTTTATGTTCTGTTTTCCCATGAGAAATTATAAACTTTCAAAGGAATTTTAGTCTCTTGTATGCACACATAAGAGCAATTTATCTGGTACTGCCCCAGTGAAAACACTGTTAAGACTTTAAAGCTGTTAGAACTATGGCTGAACTTCATCTAGACCGCTACTACTTATTTGTTCTTGCTGCTTCTTCTTGTCAAAACATTTACTCAGACTTCGAAGAGTTGCAAGTTGGCAACGTGTTAATAATATTAGAATGCATTTGTGTCGGCCATGTGGCTGCAATATTTGAGTAAATTCATCACTTATTTAATGAATAATGAATTCACAAGAGTAGCTATGGAAACATAGAACCATATGTAGTAAATTAAATGAGCACTTGTCAACGTACAGTAACAGTGAGTGTCACCAAAGCAGTTGTTTCTCTTTTACAGTGGCAATGATGCACTGTTGTTTAGGCTGCTACCTATGCATTTCTTACTATGTTCAGTACAATTAAGCTTTCTTCACCTCACTTGTAGCAGGAATTTTCAACACGTGTTTACTGAAATTAACATTTATAAAATTTGTAGACACATGCGGAAAACAATGAAGAACCGTTTGAAAAGTTAGATGGAATTTAAATTATGGTTTTCCTGATATGGAAAATACTCTTAAAATAAAGAGTAGTGTCCTAAGATAATGTAAATATTCACCACTCCACTGAATCAATACAGGTAGACCAGTTCACGCATCTGAGAGTCTGGTCCAGAGCTGTAATGAGGGTGGAGAAAGGAGTGTTTCAGCCTCAAAATAGAGCACTTTCAAAGAATAGAGTTTTAAAGAGTAGAAAGACAAATTCATAAAAATATCTCTGCCCTTTTCTCTGATTGAATGTGATAGCCCTGGATCATGAGCAATGTTCTTTGGTTTTAGGTTTTGGTATTTTTTTTATTCTCACTGAGACATTCATTTTATATCATGAAAGCAATAATAGCATCACATTTATGTCATGTGGCATGATACAAACCCTGAACTTCTAATCACCAAAATAGGCAGAAAGTAAAATATTCCATTGGGCAGGATGTAAATCGGAGATCACACCCACCCACCACAGGCTACTCCTAATCACTGTGGAGATCACACCCCTAACCTCTCAGTGTATGTCTACACTACAGAGTTTTTTTCAGAAAAATGGCCGTTTTTCTGAAAAAAAACTTCAGTTATATCCACACTGCAATTGCGTTCTTCTGAAAGAAAATCAAAAGAACAGAGACGGTTTTCCGACACTGGTAATTCTCATTCTACGAGGAAGAAGCATTTTTTGAAAAGACCTTTTTTCGGAAAAAGGTGTGTGTGGACAGGGAAAAGGGAGTTCTTCTGAAAGAAGAGGAAAGAGGAAAAAGCACAGGTGTCCTGGTGGCCTCTCCATCCATAGTAATCACAGCTGAAATGCGAGATAGCATCCATTCAGTGTGGACGGTATCTTTTGAAAAAGCAGATCGCTTTTTCAATGCACTTTTGCAGTATGGACGCTCTCTTTTGGAAGAAGTTTTTCCGGAAGATCTCTGCAGTCTTGACATAGACATTTATATATATCCATGTCTGTTGTGTGTGTATGTGTGTGTGTGTGTGTGTGTAGCACCATGTCTCTGTAAACTCCACTCCAATTCTTCTGAAATTAAAGCTTATGACCTAATAAATCTATGAGTCTTTAAGGTGCCACAAGAATCTTCATTGCTTTTCCAGCAAGTCTTTTCCTAAATAACTGACTTGTGGCATTGAGCACAAGAGTAAACTCCAAAGACCTATATGCTTAAAATTATATGGGATGGGGAAGAAGACAAAGGTTCTTTATTATGAGTCTGAAACAATATTCAGCCTCAAGACTGTAATCTAAAAAATCAGAGGGGGAAATATTAACGGGTTGAAGCTATCAACAGACATTAGTAAGCCATCCTGCTACCATAGGGTATATAGTTTCTTCAACATGAGTTCATCCTCAATTAAGGTTGAGTGCTTCCTGTTTCGATTTTTTTGTTATACACGGTTTTATCCAAAGAATATCTTCTTAAGGACAATTAAGGATCAATTCTGAATGTCAACATGAAAAAAGACTAGGTGTTACTATTTTCCATATCCTGGAGTGAACATTTAATTTTTCTGTTGGTGAGTTCTGCAGCCGGTAGTGACACATATTTCCTGAAGTCAATATCTAATGTGTTAGAAACTTTTGAAAATGTATCTCAGTAATTATTTCCATGACTCTTTGCAATTGCAGTTGTGGAACCCCTGTCAGAATCTACAAAAGTTCTACAAAAGTTTTCCTTTATGTTTTAGCTGTTCAGTTATGTTACCTCTTATCATGTCATGTCATGTTAAAGAGCATCAATTTGCATGTAAATGTGATGAGACACAACAGGACTTGATGTTTTTCAAGAGATGTGACACAATATGACATATGTCACAAAATCATTGCCACTCATGAAAATACGTGACACATCAAATTCAAGAAAAGATTATTATAAAATTTTAGTGGCTATCCAACCAAATAAAAACAAATATTTCAAATTGGAAGCCAATTGTGTGGGTGTAAAAATAATAATTCATCTAGTCATTGCATATTTAACATGAAGTTTACATTTCTTCTACATAAACTTTTAGGGACCATTTAGGAAATATATGTTCAGTTATGTTTCTTAAGCTAGTGTAGTTGTATTAGCATTACATCTAAGGGTCTGTCTACACTGTACCATTATTTCAAGATAACTAGCATTTCTTTGAAATAACAATGCGAGCCTCTACACAGCCATTCAATTATTTTGAAATAATTTTGAAATAACGAGAGGCTTATTTTGAAATCTATAAACCTCAGTCTGTGAGGAATAATGTCTATTCTGAAAAGCTATTTCGAAATATGGGGTGTGTAGACACTCCACTGCTGCTCTTTCGAAATAGCCCTTCATCAGGGTCGTTCTAAGTTATTCCTCCCAGTGCTTCCTGGGGCTCTAAATCGAGATAGCATGTCTACGTTAAGGAAGCCTGCCTTGGACTAATTTTGAGGCTTCCCTGTAGTGTAGATGTGCTATTTTGAAATATGCTATTTCAGAATAACTATTCCAGAATATCTTATTTCGAAACAAATGTGAAGTGTAGACATACCCTAAGTATGAGTGTTGACCACTTTTCATGTATCTCATCCATGTAGCTCCTCCTTCAAGACAGATTTGGGATATTCTATTGTAAAAAACACAATGCACAGAATATATTTATTTTGCCTTCTTGTAACTATTAGCAGGCACTGAGTGTCTTCTGTGGTTCTAAATCTGAAGAATGGAATAGCTATTGCTATTTAGTATAAGTTTCAACCCCACCAATCCAATAAGAAAATATTTCTAGTAAGAATTGCATGGTGGGAGATTAAAAACCAAAAATAAATGAGTTGTTGCATATTCTGACAAATTCAACGTCACTACAGGATTAGACCCAAATAGACTTTTAAGACTGGAGAACGGACAACTGGCAGTATTCAGCAAGTGGTACAACAGCATGTACAATATTACAGAGTAAACAAGAAAAACAAACCCCACCCCTATTTCCAAAGGGGAAAGACAGCTTCATTCTGTGAAGGGGCATGAAAGATGATGTGGGTGCAATCTATTGTCCTGAGTGCATTAGGGAACCTTGAAATGTCATAAAATCCCTCTTTGATCTGTTGTCACTACTGTTGGTTGCATGGAAAATTAACATATTTAATTAACTGCCTGACCAAAGCAGCTGTTACCTTGTATAAAACCTTGAACACGAATGCCCAGCTTATCCCACTAGGTGCTTGAATCTGCCAGTGGCATAAGACTGATTATATGTTTATACGGAATGGCACAGCATGACTCCTCTTGCAGTAGGCTCAAGTCAAGATCTTCTTTAAATTCTGCATAGAGCATAATGATGCTCCAGCCCAAATTGCTTAATAATGTCCTAGTTCAGGCCAACCAACAAGTCATACCATGCCCAGCAAAATAAGCCCTGGCCAAAATAACTGCTTTTCCTGCTTTGCATTCCTGACATCTAAAAGTGTCCCTGCTGCCTAGACCATTGATAGGTTTGGCATGTAATTTCCCTGTGAATCCTCCAAGCACTATTTTATTTATATATCATTTCTATCATTTATGACAGATGGTTACTTGTCTTAAATATTTTAAAAAAAATCCTGGCTGCAAAATTTCTAAATTAAAAGTAAATTATCCAAGTCAGAAGCAACTTTCAGCAGTTTTCTAAGTTATTATTGCTAAAATGTTCATGCAATGCATGAGACTTTATATGCATTCATTTTGTACATATTTATTTTCTGACCATTGAAAATACTTTTTTAGTTAGAAGCAGAGAACAACACTTTTTTTCCATTCATGAAGAAACCATTGCTTTTTGCATTTTAAAAGAGTATGCCTTGCACAGAGCAGATAAAAAAAGATTTCTAAATGGAACTGTCTTATGAATTAAGGTTTAGAAATACTGTAATATATACACACATGAAATATCTTGTGAGTGTTGTAGTTTTCACTACTAAATATAGCTCCATTTTCAATAATGTAATATTGTAACAATAACATAAACACTTGTCCAGTATTTGGAAAGTCTGTCTTAAGACAACATGGGCTAGATCCTCAACTTGTATAAATTGGAATAACACCACTGATTTCAAAGGAACTATTCTGATTTAAGGCAGATGAGAATCTGATCCATATACCTTTAAATAACTTCACATTCTTAAGGTTCAGCCCTAGATACATTTAGAAAACAATCAGTGATTTGATCAAATGTTGGTCAGTATACATCTATTATAATAGTATCTTGTTCTTATGTTCGCTTGAAAATCTCAAAGCACAATGGAGAGTCTACAATCCTGCAAAGTTATGCACATGGTTTATTTCATCTATGTGACTAATTCCATTAGTGTCAATAGGGTTGTGGATGCACATAAAGTTAAGCCTATGTGTAACTGTTTGCAGGATCTGGGCCCTACAAAGTAAACAGAACTTACAATGAACCCTTAAATATGGTGGGCATGAATGGGTGTGATGTCCCCAGATATCTCCTCAGTGCTCAATCTGGCTATTTATGGCAGACAGTACACATGACAAGCTAGGCATATAAAAACAAGTATTTGTAGAGTACAACAAAAACCCATTGGCACAAACATTCCACAATAACAAAACCACAATCAAGCCAAACATATATGAACAAAGTTCATGGATGCTGTTTTCACGGTGTTTGACAAACTCCTATGCTGGATATTTATGCTGTGTAACATTTCAGTTGTTACAGCTAATCAGAAAAATGGTATCAAACCTCATGTTTCAGACTATAAACTGGGATGGTATACAAAATGCAATTGGCAAGGTACATACTGGTATTGATAGGGATTTTACCTCCTTACGTGTCAGTTATTGGTAACTGATAATGGAAAGGTAACTGGACTCAGTCAGTACTGGCTTAAAAGAGCAACTCCTATATTATTTTATTTCTTTTTGATATTATTAACTTCAGCTATCTGACAGTTCTATCATTGTTTCTGAGATTTTACACCAAATCCTGAAGCCTAAGGATGCGTCTATACTGCACTGTTATTTTGAGATAACTAGAGCTATTTCAAAATAACAATGTGAGCATATACACAGACATTCCGTTATTTCAAAATAATTTCAAAATAATGAAGCAAAATGCAGGACAATGTAGCACTTTAAAGACTAACAAGATGGTTTATTAGATGATGAGCTTTAGTGGGCCAGACCCACTTCCTCAGATCAAATAGTGGAAGAAAGTAGTCACAACCATATATACCAAAGGATACAATTTTAAAAAATGAACAAATTTTTTTTAAATTGTATCCTTTGGTATATATGGTTGTGACTACTTTCTTCCACTATTTGATCTGAGGAAGTGGGTCTGGCCCACGAAAGCTCATCATCTAATAAACCATCTTGTTAGTCTTTAAAGTGCTACATTGTCCTGCATTTTGCTTCAACTACCCCAGACTAACACGGCTACATTTCTATCACTATTCAAAATAATGGATGGCTTATTCCAAAATCTGTAAACCTCATTCTATGAGGAATCATGCTATTTCGAAATAAGGCATGTGTAGACGCTCAATGGTTACTAAGTCAAAATAACTCCTCACCAGGGCCATTCTAAAGTTATTCCTCTCCAGTGCCTCCTGAGGCTCTAAATTGAGATAGCAGATCTACACTGCAGATGCGCTATTTCAAAATAAACTATTCTGGAAAGACACAATTTTACCCGAAATTCTAAAGATTTTATTCAGATTGATTCAAAATTCCCATTGACTGAGTAGGAGTTTTGCCTGAGTAAAAACCATGTAAAAAAATCAGGATTTTGAGCCACAGTGAATAAAGCTAACTGTCTATGGCTAGCAAATATAATGATTGAACACCTGAAACTAGTCATTGTGTGTGGCAGGACAGTTACAAGGCATAAAAACTCTAATAGCTCATCTTTTTATCAAAGATTTTTAAAGAAAACCAGAAAAGGGTACACAATGGTAATATGAGTGAAAGTAGAACAAATATAAAACTGGAAACTTGTGTGGTCTCCTCTGATGCCATTCTCAAGATTTTTATTGCAAACACCTTTCCTCAAACATCCATTTAACATGCATCCATCTGTCAAGTGATGTTTTCCACTGCAGTGTTAATGTGGATGTGCCCCCTTCCACTTTGGTAGTTCACACCTTTAACTAGGGCTGGTGCCAGAGTGCAATAAACAGGCATCCACAGTTTCAAGTACGAAAGGCTCAAAACATGAGAGACAATTCATCAAATAAAAAACACACCAAAAGGACAAAGGCAGAATCAAATTTATATTTAAAAGGCACGAGGAGTGATACCCTTTAAAATCTTCACTAATCAGTAGTTTAAAAAATTAGACATGACAATAGGAAAAACCATTACAAACAAAACCCCGACAAGAGGGGACGCTTATGTTAAAATGAGAGGATGTGCTTGGAAGTACATCCTATAATATTTTATCTTGTTTGAAAAAAAATCCTTACCTTACTTTATTAGTGACAAGACCCCCAAAAGTGCAGGAAATGTTTGCTTCTAAGGTTGACGATAAAATTCCAACTGTCTATAGGAAAAAAAGGATCAGCAAGAATATAAAAACCTGACAAAATATAATATGAAAGTTACTGGCTTAATGAAATATTAAAATTGAATCAGGAATATTGTTCTGGCATTAAAATAAACAATAACATTTCTTCCTAGTTATGGTTGACTTCAATTCTTTAAAAATTAATTATTACCTCTTTAAATATTTGATTAAATTAGATTTGGGTGGCTTATCGCCATCCACAAAACACACATTGTTTTGTGTAAATTTGCTTTCTTCAGTTTCTGACATGTAAAGGCATGTTATATAGTTGTATGATTATTTGAAAGCTAAATCCAATGACTCTGCTCTGGCAGTCTGCAAAATGTATACAACTGAATCTCTGACACTTTGAATGAAAATGCAATATTATGTTAAGAAATCCCTAATAAAGTGAGAAATGTGAAATAGTGAAATTACATTATAAGGTAGCTAGGACTTTTCCATCGTATCTTATTATCATGTTGCTGTATCTCACACTGTAGATAGGCCACTTTATTTTTAATAATTTTTAATTAGGATTTTGGGATAATAGCCTGGCAATCACTAGAAAACACTAGGCATATGAGGTCTATTCTGCTCTCAATGCATGGAAATTTATATCTAGCTCTCCTAGATAGCATGTGGCAATAAAATCTAAGAGAGGTACAACAATTATGTCTCAAGCATTGTGATAAAAGTGAATTATCATATCCAACAAGGTGAATAGGAAATGTTGCTGGGTAACTACAATGTGAGAAACAAATTATACAATTTTAGTAAAAGAAGATTATATATATTAAGGCTGCTCTTACTATGATCATGTTTTGGCAAGATGATGGGCTGATAGCCCTTTTTTCATGGAACTATGCAACAGAACAGCAGCAGCATAGTATTCCCCAAAGTGGCCCACTCCTGCTCTAGTGGGAACGCTAAAGTGGTGGAAAGAGCTGTGTTGTCTCCATGGCTTGCTAGTTCTTGCCCTCCATATCAACAATGCTAATTCTAGGTTTCCCTGGTCCTAGTCTCTCATCATCATAGCACATGATGGCTGTATGTTTCTCTCTCTGAAGGGAACTCAGTCCATTTCTGAAGTGGAAAGCATCTTCAGAGTGCCAATAAGAATGCACTCAGAGTGAGGGTATTTGTTGGCATTGAGGACACCTGCCATTTAAATAATTCCCCCAAAATAGGGAAATGAGATGAAGTTTCGATCCTGATTTGAAGCTGAACTCCTATGTTCACACAGGACTTTCCAATTCATACCTTTGTAAACAGAGAGGCGTAGGTCTCAATTTTCCCACAATTCAAGAAACAAGGATGTTTGGATTTGGGAAGTTGGGGGGAGGAGGTTCAGGATCACATCTGCTTTCAACCACCCGATAGCATTATAAGCACATTCTTTTCCTTCTCTTTCAATACCACAATGGCAGCAGCTGGCTCCCAGACACAATATGCAGGGGCATAAGGTTGAAATTGCAACTGACTGTGGCTAGGTACACTAGATGATATTTTCTTTACTCTTCCACAGTTTGAGAAATTAACACATATTCATCCCTTCCATGCAAAATCTCTTGGAGGCTCTATATATTAAGCTCTCATATGATAAAATGGCTGTATTTCCATATCAAGAATGATTTCTTTATTCATTCAAATGCTGATGATCATGTCTTCTAGAAAGGTGTAAAATATTCATAAGGAATAGCAACATTCAAGGTTTTTAGTTTTATTATAAACTTGAAAATCTTTTCTAAGTTATACATGTTTTTTTTTAATCCAAGCACAACTAGGCCTCTATTTTAGACAAAGAGAAGGTTTTTAAAAATTAGATATATTTGAACATTTGCATATTCATAAGTTTTATACATTAAAATATTGACATTTTCAAGAAATTGTGAATAACTCCACATCAAGAAATGTTAAATTAAGTAAAACATTCTTACAGTGTGAATTTCTCTTCATTGGACACCCTTCCAGTCACCAAAATGCTTGTGTCCCCAATGTAAATTCACCAATTTGTCGCAGGAAGATACAATATAACTAAAAGAATGTATATTTATACCTTATATTGGCTATTCCCCATCTGATAATTCATCTCACTATTCTACATCCTACAGCTTGAACATTTATTTTTCAGCCTGAGACCCTTAACGTTTTAGGAAACAGTTGGCTTCTGGCACAAACTCCTTACATCCATCCCACTTGCACAAGCTTCTCAAACTAAAATAGAACTAAAGTGGACTGAAGAGGCTGACTGAGGCATTCATTCATCCCTTGCATCTGAAGTGAAGATACCCAAATAATAAATGTAAAATCTAGAAGTAAAATATATCACTGTCTCATGGAGAATGTGAAAGAAAGTGAGTGTCTGTAAATACCAGCCAATGAACTAGTCCTCCTGCTTCAGTACCATTATTGAGTGCTTCAGATGAACAGCTATATACAAGACCAAAGCCCTTAGTACAGGAAATAGGGGACAGGCAACAGTATAGGAATAATGTTTTCATGATTGTATGTATAGGAATATGAGGTTGATTTTCATATTTTGATTTTGCTATTCAGTAAAGTTTGGTTCCTAAGGCACTCTGTAAGGTCAGTCAGGGAGGCAACAAGAAGTAGCATTTGAGAAGTATTGAGGAAAGTTGGCTCAGTGCCCAAAAAACCTGTCCAAAATTGGAAATAAACTGTTCTTGCTGGCAAAAATCTTTGGTTGAGAAATCTGTTTCCTTGCCAAGTGGTATTGTGTACACTGGCTCACCTAGCATGGCCAGTTGATCCTTAGCCTTTGAGAGTCTTACCTGCCTGGCAATGGAGAAAGTGGGCTGGAGAACTAGTACCAGATAAAAATTACTAGCTCTTGAGAGTGGTGATCAGAGGGGCAAATTAGAGCTCCTTAATTAGATACAGCAGGATCGGCATCAAACTGGGAAACATGCCTCTCTAGTCAGTTGCCAGAATCTTGATGAGGGAAGTGGAGGTGGCAAAATCTCAAAACCCACTGCTATCAGGTAAATTAAAGGGAGGAGAGGAGACATTCATCTGCCTCCTGCCATGTCATCACAGCTGCTACTTCTATTCTTTCTTGGCCCAAGAAGACATGGCTTCAAAGTGGCAAGAAGCAAACTGCCTTTTCCCCATGGCTCCTACTACCAACATTCAATCAGATACCTAACATATGTAAGCAGAGCATCTCTGCAACTAGAGCACACAGAAGGAGAGAAAAAGAGACATAGCCCACCCACTCCATTAAGTCTATCTCTAGCAGCACAATGACAGTTCACCAGCATGCCACCCCAACAACATCCAAATCATCCTCTTTGCCATGATACTACATGCTTAGTGGATATGAACAGAAAGTGAATCACAAGAACAAACCATGGCTGGAAAGGTTCAACAAGTCTGAGAATGCCTGTACTGGACTAGACAGCCAACTAAAACTGTTAATCCAATAGTTTTATTTTTTTTTAATTTCAGAAGTCATGGAATAAATTTTACTAATATATTAATTAGTTTGATTAGGTCTGTAAAATGAACAAATGGGGAAATGTATAATATAACTTATTAAAAACATATAATGTGTCTAATATATTATTGCAGTAGTGATTAATCTTCAAATTTGCCAGCTCTCTATCAATGACAAACAGAGCCCAAGTTCACAGTGTCATATCTTACAGCATGGATGAGAGCACTAATGGATTTCTATGCAAAAAAAAAAAGCTGGGGGGAGGGGAGGAAAGCAAGTTTCAGAACCCAGGTCTACAGTCTGGAGCTTCTGTTATGGTGTTAAAAGTAGCTTTGTAGACATATGAATTTGGGCTGGAATTCAAGCCCTGAATCCCACCTGCTCCTTGGGTTTGAGAACCTGATCCTCATCTTGAGACCAAATTTAAACTCAGGGTCTGAGATTAGCTACCACAGGTTTTTTTTTTTTCTTCCATTTAGACATACCCTAAGACAATATTGTAACTATAAAGAAAGAACTGATTAAATACAAGATGAACCTCTCTAGTCCGGCACCCTCAGCTCTGACTGTTGCTGAACCAGAAAATTTGCTGAACCATGGGAGGTAATATGTCCAGCAGCATTACCAACATTTCCACTACTTACTGGGCTCTTCAAAGACATTTAGGGGGAAAATTGCAAGCAAATAACAGCACAGAACTCTAGGAGTCAGGACTGCTGGCTGTAAACATACTATATGGGTCTGTGGGAAACTTGGCCATTCCCATAATAGGTGGACATCCAGCTAACTAAAATCTTTTGGAACTGCTCCCACAATTGTTACTGAACCAGAGAGTGCCAGACTAAAGAGGTTCAGCTTGTAGAAGGTAATCTTATGATATTGGGAACTTGGACTTTGATCTGTCATTGAGCAGGAGCTGACAGTTGGCAAATTTTAATCACAAAATAATTTTTAAAATGTTGAGCTATTTAATGTTATTTGACACATATTCCTTACTATTCATTTGTTTATAGAACTAATTGAACAATTCATCAACATATCATTTGTATGCTTTCCTTATTCATTGAAGCCATGGAACTAATTCTGTATCAAGACATCCAATGAAAGATGTCAGGGTTGCTGGGTATTCTACATATCATGACTGTGAGTCCTTCATGATCATTTGTGGAAGTAGGACTCAACCTTCTGTTCCAGAAACAAAAACCTCTGCTGTTTAATATAAAGGATATTCTTTGTGGTCAGTAGCGGAAGGGTTTCTACAATTGTATAGGCCAGACACAAAGAGGTGGAATGAGCTAATATTGCAGTTAGGAGAGGGCAGTGACAGACAGGCAAAATTTCCAGAACATTATCAGTGATTCAGACTAGATGAACTCAGATTGGTGAGAGAAAGAAAACTTTCTAAGACATCAAGCACAATGAATGTTAAATAGTAGGAAATGCACAGCCTGAGAACATGAACAGTAAGCTGATCTGTTATGATGGAAGGCATGTAGAATTGGAAGTAAAAACAACATGAATTTATGTTTTAGAAACACTTCACATCATGACAGGGGTTGTATACAATGCAATGGAATGTTCAGTGATCTAGTCTGTATGGTTATGTCTACACTACAGTGTTATTTCGAAATATCTAATTTAGAAATAGTTATTTCAAAATAGCTTATTTTGAAATAATGTGTCTACACACAAAATGCATTTTGAAATAGCTTTTTTCTTTTTCAAAATAGCGTGTCCACACTGAGTGGACACTGAATCGCATTTAAGGCCAGCCAGAACCGGTTCTGGCAGGACATCAGGTCAGGAGTTACCTTGTGTGGCTGCTGCCTGAGGTTATCTGAGACCTGTGCTTAAAAGGACCCCTCTCCCCCCCGGACAGCCGGCTCTAAGATTTCCCTGCTTGCTTGCCAACCTTGCTGAGGGACAGCAAAGAATTTTTTTTTCTGTGTGCTCTGGATGCTCACACTCAGGACACCACAGCACTGTGCAGCATGGAGCCGGAGCCACCCCAGGCACTCTGGTGCTTCTCCTGGACTTGTTGCTGTAAGCCTGGCAGCACGTTCTGCAGGCAGTAACAGTTTCCCTTGTGTTCCACGGGGGGCTTGTGACTCATTCCTCCCTCATGTCCTTCTACTTACCCCTCCCTAACTCCCCTTCCTTCTGTACAATAAAAGACACATGTTCATTACAACAAAGCCTCTTTATTGAACAAAACTGGGAGGTGTGGATGAAACTGAGGTGAGACTGGGGAAAGAAGGTGGGAGAGGGGAGGGAGAAACCTGGGATGAGGGAGCTGACAGGGGGAGGCAAGGGTGGAAGGGGGAGGAGAAGCTCATGGCTCAGGGTTGGGGATCTCGCCGGCCCAACTGTCTCCCAGCAGCGTGGGTGAGGGGGCCTTGGCATCTCTGGGGGTGTGGGGAGGAAGTAGCGGAAGGGGGAGAAGGAGTGGGAGGAGGAGCGGTAGCTGGGGAAGCAGCAGGGGCAGGAGCAGCAGGAGGCAGCAAGCTCTGCCCCAGGGTCAATAACAACCTGAGAGGCACGGACCATCCTGCCCCCAGGATGCAGTCCACGGCATCAAAATAGGGAAGAGGTCTGGGTCTGCCCTGGTTGGGAGTTGCCTTCTGTGGCCCTGGCATACACCTGCCGCAGCTCCTTTATTTTCATGCAAACCTGCTCCTGGGTTCACATGTGGCCTTTCATGGCCAGGCTGGCAGCCATATTTATTGAACAAAACTGGGAGGGGGGATGAAACTGAGGTGAGACTGAGGAAAGAAGGTGGGAGAGGGGAGGGAGAAACCTGGGAGGAGGGAGCAGACAGGGGGAGGCAGAGGCTGGGGCCACTGGGTCAGGTGCAGCGACTGCTGGCTCTGGGCTGACAGGCTTGGAGCTGGCACGGGCACTGTGGCCAGAGTCTACCACTTTAAGGGCTCCGGAGAGAGGGGAAGGAAGAGGAGTTTTCTTGGTTGTGCCCAGAGTGGCCACCAGGGCACCCTGGAAAGGGCTGGAGGCCCCTTATTTTGAAATAAGCATCTACACATCAGTTATTTCGAAATAGCAATTTCAAAATTGGTGCTATTCCTCATGGAATGACGTATACCAATTTCAAAATAAAGCCTCTGTTATTTCAATTTAATTTCAAAATAGTGGTTTGGCTGTGTAGACGTTGGTAAAGTTATTTCGAAATAACGGTTGTTATTTCGAAATAACTTTGCTGTGTAGACATACCCTATGAAAGATTCTAGTGTGATGTGGATAGGAAGGAAAGGGAAGAGGGACAAAACAAAAAGAGGACTGGAGTGAAGAGCTCACTCACATGGCATCAAATCTTAATCTGACTCTAAGTAAAAAGGTAAATTTGACAGCTAGAAGTCCAAAATCCTTCCTTTGGGGCAAGAATCAAAAATGAACTTAGGGGTATCAAATCCAGAACCCCTGGTCTGATCAAAAATTTACAGGCTACTCTGGACATAATTCTTCCGAGAATGGTAAATGTGTTTGCGCTGTCCTAAAGGTCTGATAGCATTAATGACCCACCAAAAAATAGGATCTTTATGGAGGAAGACACCCACTCCCCTTTCACATGACACTAACATTTTTTTCCATTTTCAGCCACCCCACCCTCCTACAAATGCAGCAGCAGTCACATACAAGAAATTACATGTTTTCCTTAGCACTCCTCAGTCTCTCTGTTTCAGCAGTTAATTTATACCTCATTCTCATTGCATAGTTTATTTTATATAGGAAAACATTTACTCTGTTGTATTTATTCGGAAGGAATCTGTTTGTACAGTTCTATTTTTGTTGGCAATGTTTGTTCCCCATTTCCCAATTCCACACCCCTTATTCCACTATTCTTGTACCTTTCCACTTTAATCTGATGTGTTTCTTCAGGCTCCTCTCCTTCACAAAGTACTTCCTTCTGCGGACAGTCAAGGCTTTGGAACTGGTTACTGAGTGTATGTCTGGACTGAATCCCTCTGTCGGCAGAGGGATGCAGATTAGGCAGGTCGACATTACAAATGAGGCAGAGATTTAACTATCCTGTGCCTAATTTGCATAAAAATGGCTGGCGCGTTTTGCCAACTCAGCATTTAGTCAGCCAAAAGCGGCAGTTTAGAGGGGGATCTGTCGAGAAAGAAAGCCTTTTTTGACAGATCCCTTATGCTTCCTGCAAGGAGGTTTACAGGATCTGTCGAAAAAGGCTTTCTTTCTCGACAGATCCCCTTCTAGACTGCTGCTTTTTGCTGACTAAGTGCTGAGTTGGCAAAACGCGTCAGCCATTTTTATGCAAATTAGGCACGTGATAGTTAAATCCCTGCCTCATTTGCAATGTCAACCGCCTAATCTGCATCCTTCTGCCGACAGAGGGATGCAGTCTAGACATACCTTGAGAGAGGCAGTCAAGCTGTTAGGCCTCGAAAATGTTCAGGTATATATTACAGAGGTAAGGTAGGGGACATAATAGCTTTCATTGGCCCAACCTCTGTTAATAAGATATTAGATCCCTACTTTGCCTCTCTCTCATATCATAGCCTGTGACTAATTTGGCTATTGTGCACCACAAACAAAAAAGTATATTTTAGATAAGACTACACGAAAGGATGGAAAACTGCCCTACACAGTACATGGGGCAAGACCAATTAGATTTTTTCTGTTCTTTTTATCAATAATTCTGTGAACATCACCATTAACATTGCTCTAAAGATATTCTGATATGTTCTTTCTTCTCCATAAGAAACCTCTACAACTGGAGACCATTTGCATTAGGTCCAGACTAAGAGCCCAGAGATTATCTCTAGATTCAGGACTCCCACATGGCTGCATAATACAATACTGTTAGGGACTGTCTACACTACAGAGAAGATTGCCACTACTGCAGTCAATCTTCCAGGGTTTGAATTAGCGGGTCTAGTGAAGACACACTAATTCAAACTGAGAGGGCATTTTTGTCTGCATCAGTTGTCCTACTCCTGTGAGGAGTAAGGGAAGTCAGCAGGAGAGTGTGCTCCCATAGACCTCCCACTGTGCAGATGGTACCAAAATATGATTTAAGATACCTCAATGTTAATTATGTAGCTGGATTTGTGTATCTTAAGTTGACTTTCTTCTTTAGTGGCGAGGAGTCCTGTGGTACTTTATAGACTAACCGAAGTGTTGGAACATGTCTTACGAAGTGGGTCTTTGCCCATGAAAGCTAATGCTCCAACACTTCGGTTAGTCTATAAGGTGCCACAGGACTCCTCGCTGCTTTTGCAGATTCAGACTAACACGGCTACCTCTCAGATACTCTTTCTCCTTTAGTGTAGACCAGGCCTTAGACTACTTTACCGGGAGGGGAAGGGGAGCAAGGGGAGGGAGAAGTGGTCATTTTCTTACATGAGGTCTTTTTGATACATTTGTTTTCTTTTAAAAAGGTGTGTAAGGTTAGGATTTCCTTTGGAAATGATGTTCATTAAAACAAAAATGTAATTAGTTATCTGGATTGCTTCATGAAGAAATGTTATTTTACTGCCTAATGTTAGAAGAGAATGAGAAATTAACTTTGAGGCCTAAGTACACGCCTTCTGATATCTGGAATTAATTTTGCTGCTGGATTTAGCTGTTTCCCTTGAAAATTCATAGATTTGTGTGTCAGCTTCCATGGAGAATCAATAAACTCAAAGCTAACCAGACCTTTCACTTTTACTAGAAGTCAGACAAAATTCAACCCTCAGATCCAGACTCCACAGAATTTTACAACGGTTTAGGTTCAGATCTGCAGCCACGTCTCCAGTTCTTGTTCTGGGTGGATCAGAAACTAGAACCTTCTGAGCACTGGGCAAGAAGTGGCTGAAATCTTGCAAGAAATGACTTTCTTGTGAAACCTTGAAAGGTTTAAAATCTGCTTTGGTTAAGTACTCATGAGACTGCTACCTATTTTGACCAAAATCTCAGGTAAAAATTGCAAACATATTGATAGTGCTACAAGACCAATTTTTATTTTATTAGCAACAGAAGAAAATGAAAAGAAAAAGAAAGAAAGAAAAAGATCAGAGAATGCAAACCTAAAAATTGGTTCAGGGCATCCAAATCTTTCCTTCACTAGAACCTGGCTCAGATTCTCTTTCCTTCTGGTAACTCTTTCATATCCTGGAGAGGGTTCTTAGTCCAGCCTACTCTTAAAGGGATAGCCTCTCAATGAAGGTGTATATACAGCACATTTTAAAACTGAAGATAAATTTAAAATTCATATAAATACTGTTAACTATATGAGTATAACTTTTTCAGCAAAAATAACACTAGGACAACTGCTCAAAGGTTTCTCCTGAGAATCCTTACCCCCTTCCCTTCACTATAGGGAAGGATGATAGAACAGGAAAAAACTCCAAATATATCCAGAGCCCAAAGACATATCTAAGGAAAAGAAAGGTAAAACCCTACAGCTAGTCTGATATTTAGATTGATAAAATCTTCACCTAAAAAGATTACTGCTCTGGTTTATTTGTAGAATATTTGATTTTTTTCAGATACCTACAGCAAATGAAACATATCGGAATGTATAAAAAACAGGTGACAATGTATTTGAATTCTGTATAATATAATGAACTGCATTTTCATTTGAGATGTGTAAAAATAAAATACTGCAGGGAGAAAGCGTGTGTCACTGAATCCCTCATAATAGGCAACACAAGCAGTAATGTGTGAAACCAGAGTAATTCAAAATATATTTTTTATAAGAATCACCTTTTAAGGGCGGATAGAATAGTTATATTGTAATATTTTAACATTTGCTATTAGGAAAGGTCAAGAACAAGATCACAAAAATCTTGGTCCTTTAAAGTGATTTTATGTTACTCTCATTCCTGCTGCTCCCCCTTCATGGGAGCAATTGATACAAAGTGTAGGGTGCTGAGAGGAACTCCATGGGGATCCCCACCACATGGCACATCAGAGCACCATAGCACTGTTTTCCTATGAGTGTCTGAGTAGATGAGGTGTATCTTGCAATTCTGTGTGCTATGACCTAGTTCCACTTTAGTTAAACCCTCTCTGAATTTCCCACATGGGAAAACAAGTTTACCTTAGTGGATGTGGATATACAGACAGAAAGAAATATATATACTGACACCAGAGATTTCCTCATGTGGTCAGAAGAACCACTCCTGGGACTCAGGGGGGTACATCTACATGGTGGCACTATTTCAGGACACTTCCGGTATCCTGAATTAGCTATTCCACCTCTTCACAGCGTGCCCATTATTTCAAAATATTTTTCAAAATAACAGGCTTGCTATTCCAATGTTCCTGTAAATCTTGTTCCATGAGGATTAAGGGATGTTTTGGAATAGTGGTTTATTTCAAAATTAACTTGAAATAAGCTACACAATTTGTGTAGCTCAAATTGTGTAGCTTATTTCAAGTTAAGGGTGCAGTGTAGCTGCACCCAACTGAAATTAAAAAAGATTCACTATCTGGGAAAAAGAATGTCAAAGTTAGACTCAGGACTCATGATTTTCGTAGACCACTCTGTTTTATTAGCAAAGCGCTTCACTAAAACAACCAGAAAAAGTGAGCCCCCACAGAAACCCAAGTCACCTTATTTATACAGATATAGGAGGAGAGTAGACAAAGGATTGAAAAAGGGCGCAAACTGACAAGGTTATGTGGGGTCAGTCAAATACCTCATTTCCTTATTAATGCTTACCAAACTCCTGTTAATGTCTCACTATCACCCTTAAGTGGAATGTAGCGGGGTTCCCGCTCCACCACAGCGCCCCTGCCGTCTGCTCGGGGAATTATATCTGCCGGCAGGTGGCGCGGTCTCTTCGGGACACTGCCCTCCGGCAATGTCCACAATAACCTGAGCTTTTCCCCCCTTCCGGGGGATGGTTCGTTGTAGGCCAACCGGCCTTTAGGAGGCGGATCCTCCGCCTTGGTACACTGGATGGCTAGTCCATCCCATGGCCCTACCGTGCCTTAGAGTAGTCTGAGTCCTGGCCCTTTAAAAGGTCCAATCCGGGTGCTGGCCAGGTGTCAAAACCCTTATACGGATGCCCAGGCCCTCGAGCAGGGCAGGGTAGCAACTGCTGGCCAGGCCCCAATGCAAGGTGGGGCCGCAAACAAACCCACAGATCTGTAGGAGCTCCTAGTTCAAGAGCGGGGCCGGCAGTGCAGCTGCAGCAGTGGCAAGGGGGTGGGAGACTGCCACCCGGTTAGTGGGTGGCAGGGGGCGCAGGCCCACCCACTCCACTGCGCCCCGGCCCAGGGGCCCTGGATGCAGCCGTTCAGCTGCTACGGGCTCAGCAGGGGCTCCAGCCTGCAACTTGCTGGCCTAGGGCTGTCCTCAGCCCATGCTACCCCCTGGGCCACTCCTCGTCTCCCCCCCCTTCCCCAGTACCTGTAGCCTCAGCGGCCTGTCGGGGAGTTGAGGCCCACGTCGTCTCCGCAGGGGCCGGCGGCCCAATCCAGGGGTTAAGAGGTCGGAGCTCTGTAGTGTCCCGTGGGGCTTGTCCAGCCCGGCGTTCCCGTACCACCGGGGGTCCAGCTGGTCCAGCGGTGCGGTCCCGTCCTCTGGGTCTGCGAATGGTTCAGCTGGCGGGCCAGGCCAGGCCTTAGTAGCCTGGGCAGGGAGTCTCTGGCCGGCCTCTGGGAAGGTGGCTGAGGGCGGCCTACCCCGGGTCTTAGCCTCCCCAGGCAGGAGCTCCAGCCAGCCCTCAGGCTCCCTCGGAGGCTGGCCTCTGACTGAGCTCCCAGGCAGCCTTCTTATAGTCCTAGCCCCGCCCTTTGACTTCCGGTCAGGTGAGGGGGCGGAGCTAGGCTGGCCCCAAAATGGCTCCCAGAGGGTTTCCTCTGCTTCCGGCTCAGAGGACGGCCATTCCTTACCCCCACTCCACTTGTGAGAAGGAGGAGAGGCAGCGGGGTGCAGGGACTGCCCTCTTCCTTCTCCCCCCACACCGCTGGTTCCTGGTTCCTGCTTCTGCACCAGCCGGAGCCCTCCCCACCCAGCTGCCTACCCGCCCGCCCGTCTGCTGAGGCCTGCTCCCCGGACGTCACTGCACCCCACCACCACCACCACCACCGCTACCACCACCACCTGCTGCTGTTGCTGCCTGGGGGGAGAGGGGGGGCCTGCCAGCTGCCTGGGGGGAGAGGGGGGGGCCTGCCAGCTGCCCTCCCTCTCCCCTCCACCACTGCTCCAGAGGAGGAGGACCACCCCACCAGCACCTACCACCCGGAGGCCTTCCACTGCCGCCTGCCTGCTGCTGCTGCTGCACCCCGCTGAGGGGGAGAAGAGGAGGTCATCACCACTGAGAACTGTGGAGGGGGTTTGTTCACAAACTGAGCTTTTTCAATCTGCTCCGGGGTGGTGGTGAATTGAACTGTTAAAAGGGGGGCTGGGGGAGAGGCTCGGAGCCCTCCCCCCAGTCCAGCTGCCCCCCCCACTCCACCCGCTGCCACCACCCCCAACGCCCCCTCCACCACCCCTTACCATCTGGACTGTCTCTTCTCCCCCTAGTGGGGTTTGCTGCCCTGCCTGCCACCTGGGACTCTGCTGCAGCGGTGGGCGAGGTTGAGCCCCACACAGCGCTCGTGGGTGTGCTCCCTCCCCCCTCTTCTGGACTTGGCCCCCCTCCCTCAGCTACATCTGGCTGGGGGGCCACCCTTACCCCCGGTCACCCACCCTACCCCAGCAGCTTGGTTTTTTCCCCCACTGCCTGCCCCTCCCTGTTAGCTTAGTTTGGTTCCTTCCCTCCCTTCCCAAATCCACTTACCCACCACACCTGCTCCCAAAGTCATCTGCCACGCCCCTGCCCCAGCCAGCCCAAGAGTGTGTGCCCCGCCCCACCCAGCTGTTGTTTGCCTCCATTTTATCCCTCCCCACCCCCCCCACCCCCCCCAGCCCTTGAGCACCACCAGATTGCCTCGCCCCCTCCCTGCCCTGAGCGCTTGTGCCCCCCTTTTAGTTAGCCCCCTTGTTCACTGCACCTCCCCAACGGCCCCATAACCCCCCCCCCTCCCGTATCCCAGTGCAGCCGGAGGAGCCGGCCCCCGCCCTGTACCCGTTACCTTGCCCCTTGTCTGCCCTGCCGGCACCCTCCTCCTCCGCTCCAGCCTTGCGGGGAGGAGTGGTTGCTGGCCCCTCGGTTCCCCTGCTCTATCCGCCCCTTTTGGTTCTCTCCCTCCCAGCAACCAGTCGGCGGGAGGGAGTAGTTGCTCCCCCTTTTTCCCCTTCTCCCCTTCCCTTCCAATTATACGCCCCCCCCCACCCTCCCCTTCCCTTGCGTGTCCCCGCCCCTGTATTAGTGCCCTCCTCCTCTGCTACAGTCTCAGCAGGGAGGTGAGGCTGCTAACTCCTCTCCCCCCCCCCCCCATATCTTCAGTTGCCCTCCCCAAAACCAGCACCTCCCTCTCTCCCACCCCCTCCATTTCAATCACCCTCCTCCCTCGCCTGCTGTCTGGTGGGGAGGAGCGGTGAACCCTTGCTCCCCTTCCTGTTATCTGTGCCTCCTTCCTACCCCCCCCCCCCTTCCATGATGGAGGCAGTCCCTACCACGGCCCCCTCGCTACCACCAGGCCCGACAACCGCTGCGGCTGACCTCCCGACCCCAAGCCCGAGCTCCGCCGCCGCCACAGCCGCCGCTCCCTCAGACACGGGAGCAACCATCACCTCGGCCGGAAAAAAGGGCGGGGGGAAGAAAAAGGGCAAAAGCCCGGCCCCGAAGGCCAAATCCATCATGGCCAAAGCCGCCCCGCCCTCCGCAGCCCCTCCTTCCCCTGCTATCCCCTCCACCAGCTCTGGGGGTGACACAACTAAGGCCCCCAGAGCGTACGCCCAGGTGGCCGCTGCTACCCCCTCACCTGCCCCGTCATCAGCCCCGACTGCCGCCTCCAGCTCCATCCCTGGCGGCCGCGGCCCCTTTCCCACCATGACCAGGAGGAACGGCGTCCGCTGCCTCCTGGTCGCCGCCTCGCCCCACATGGAAACCTACGTGCGGGCGTTGGCGAGGGTGGTGGGGGCCTCGGCCGTGGTGGCGGCCTCCAAGATGTACGGCAAGGCGGTGTTCTTCCTTGCCTCGGAGGCCGCCGCCCAGGAGGCGGTGGAGAGGGGCCTGGCGGTGGGGGGCGTGCACGTGCCCCTCGAACCGTTGGAGGACCTGGGCGTACGGGTGGTGCTCACCTCCGTCCCGCCCTTCCTCCCTAATGCCGCCCTGTTACCTTCCCTCTCCACCCTGGGGAAGCCCATCTCGACCATCAGCCCTCTCCCGCTGGGCTGTAAGGACCCCGCCCTCCGCCACGTCCTATCCTTCCGCCGGCAGGTACAACTGCAGCTGCCGCCGGCGGCGCGTGGCGGGGAGGCGCTCGAGGGGTCCTTCTTGGTGCCCTACCAGGGGGCCCATTATCGGATTCATTACTCCTCGGGGGAGACCCGGTGCTTCCTCTGCCGGGCGATGGGGCACGTCCGGAGGGACTGTCCCTTGGCCCGGTCGGAGGAGGCGTCCGGGCCCCCCGGGGCCTGTAAGGGCGCCGGCCTCACCACCGCCGGCCCCCCTGGTAGTCCGGGATCCGCGGCCGCCCCTCCTCCAACCGACGGCCCTGCTCGGGAGCCGGAGGCGCCCCCTCCGACGTGCCCGAGCGGGCAGGCGGGCCCCGCCTCTACACGATCTGTCTCTGCGGGGCCCGAGGAGGAGAGGGTGGCGCGGCTGCCGCCGGGCAAGGGAGAGGGCCCTCCCCAGGTGGAGGTATCCCCCTCCTTCTCTCCTTTGCCACAACGCCCCCCCCGAAAATCAAACATGCCCCCCGGCCTTGCCCCTGCTGACCAGCCCTCCACCTCCACCTTGGAGGACTGGACGCTCGTCCGGGGGAAGCGCAAAGCCCGCCGGTTGCGGGCTCAATCTCCCCCCTCCGATGAGGAGGGCGGGAAGGCCCCCCTCCGAAAGATCCCGAGGGGGGCCGGCGCTGCCCAGAGCGCCCCCGACGAGCATCAGCGGGAGGCGCCGGCCGAGGAAGCCGCGGCGGCGAGGGGGGACGACGCCGCCCCCCCTGCGGAGCTTCTCCACGAGGAGGCCTCGGGTGGAGCCCCCCCGACCCCGGTTCCAACTGAGCCCCCCTCCGTTCCCGCTGAGGTAATTGTTGCCTCGGCGGCCGGAGGGGAAGGCTCCGGGGCCGAGGGGATGGAGCTTAGCTCCATCTTCGAGGAGATCGAGGCCCTGGGTCTGACCCCGCTCACCCAGGGGGAGGACGCCCCCCCGCCAGCGGGCCTCGGTCTGGGCGGCGACTCTGTGGCGCCGCCCCCTCCTCTCCCCGATCCCGTGTCCCAGGTGGCTGACCCCGTCCTCACACTTGGGGCGCCCCTGATACTGCCCACTGGCCCGGCCGACTCGAGCGCCGGAACGGATGCCGCCGAGCCCTCCGGGGCGACGGCTGGCGCCGAGCGGCCGGGTCCCGGAGTTGGGGGTGCCCCCTCTCCAGCTACCGAGGCGGGGCAGTCATCCCCCTTTCCCGTTGGGGGCCCAGCAGAAAATGCCATCCAGGCCGACGCCGTGGCATTAATACCTGCCTCTCCACCTGAGCCCGGCGTCGGCGCGGGCCCCCTTCCTGTTCCCGACCCCCAACTTCCCATTCGGGAGGCGCCGCAGCCCGGTGGGATTGCCACACGGGACCCTTTCCCAGACCCCGTCCAGGATCCCGATTCCCTCCCACGTCCCGATCCTCCCCCTACTCCCGCTTCCGCCCTTTACGAACCCATCTCCAGCCCCGAGTCCTCCCCTGTTCCCGATCCCTTTCCTACCCCGACCTCGGCCCCATTCTCTGTCCCCGACCCACTATCCGGCCCTGAACCTACCCCTCCCCCCGGCTCTGCCGTGGAGGTAACCCCTCCCTTGCCGTCCCCCCCTTCTTTTCCCATCCTGGTCCCCGTCATGTTGCCCGATCCGTCCCTACCGCCCCCCCAAACATCCGCCAGTGCCACCCCCGCGAGGGCCGTCTCGTTCCCGCTAGCTGCGGGCGGCCCTTCGGGGGTCGTTTTTGTATCCCCGGTCCCCAACCCGTTGGGGGCTGCCTTGTTCCCTCCGCCGCCTCCTTCCCTGCCGGGGTCGGGGGCGGGCAGCGCGGCGCCAGCAGCAACGGCGCCGCGTCGGGGATCGGATCCCTGTTTGCCCGTCTCCGTGGCCCGTGAGCTTCATCCGGGGGCCCGGACGGAGGAGAATCCTGGTTCCCCCTCGGTGCTGAGGGGCGAGCTGCGCCAATTCCTCGCGGATAACCGCGGGGCGAAGGGAAAGGTGCAGCTCGCCCTCCAGCGCTGGGGGGACTTCCACTCCATCCTCCAGGCCACTAGAGCCTTGTTGCAGGAGGGGAGAGGGACCAGTAGGCAGGACGACGCGGCCTACCGTCAGACCCGCAGGTTTCGGGACGCTCTCCTGACCTTCGGGTCGGGGAGCGGTCTGCTGCGGGGCCTGCGTGAGGCCGCCGACTCGCCTGTCCGCGAGGATCTACCCCAGCCCTCACTATGAATTCTACCATCTTTGCAACATTGAATGCCCGGGGCTGTAGGGCGGGTCTCCGCAGGAGCCGGGTGCTCTCCTTCCTTCGGGAGGGGGGGTACTCGGTGGTTTTCCTGCAGGAGACCCACACGACTCCAGCCGTCGAGGCTGGCTGGCGGCTGGAGTGGGGGGACGGGGTGTATTTTAGCCACCTCGGCGCCCACTCGGCCGGGGTGGCCACCCTGTTCTCCCCTGCCCTACGGCCCGAGGTGCTGGGGACCGCCGAGGTTGTCCCGGGCCGCCTGCTGCACGTCCGGGCCCGCGTGGAGGGGCGGACGTTGAACCTGGTCAACGTCTACGCCCCGAACGCGGGCCCGGACCAGGTCACCTTCTATCGGCAGGCGGCCACCTTCCTCGGCACTCTGGATCCTCGCGAGGGCCTGGTCCTGGGCGGGGACTTCAACACCACCCTCGATGACCGGGACCGTGTAGGACTCGCGAACTGCCAGGCCGCGGCGGACGTCCTCAGGGAGATCGTGGAACATCACTCCCTGGTGGACGTCTGGCGAGACCACCACCCGGACGACAGTACCACCTTCACTTACGTCCGGGTGGGGAAAACACGGTCGAGCCACTCCCGGTTGGATCGCATTTACCTCTCACGATTCCATCTGGCACGAGCCCACTCCTCCAGCATCCGGCCGGCCCCGTTCACGGACCACCATTTGGTGTCCGTGAAGGCCTCTCTGACTTCGGAGAGGCTGGGGCCGGCCTATTGGCATTTTAACAATAGCTTGCTGGAGGACGTGGGCTTCGTGGCGTCCTTCCGGGAGTTCTGGCAGGCCTGGCGGGGGCAGCGGCCCGCCTTTCCCTCGGCGCGGCGATGGTGGGATGTGGGGAAGGTGCGCGCCCGGCTCTTCTGCCGTGACTACTCCCGGGGCGCCAGCCGGCGGAGGGATGCGGCGATAGAGCAGCTGGAGCGGGAGGTCTTGAAGCTTGAGAGGCGCCTGGCGTCCGCCCCCGAGGATCCACTCCTCCGCGAGGCGTGCCGGGAGAAGCGGGAGGAGCTCCGAGCCCTGGAAGATCACAGGGCCCGGGGCGCTTTCATTCGATCCCGCATCCACCTCCTTCGGGAGATGGATCGCGGCTCCCGCTTCTTCTATGCCCTGGAGAAAAGGAGGGGGGCAAAAAAGCACGTCACCTGCCTCTTGGCGGAGGACGGCACCCCCCTCACGGATCCGGTGGAGATGCGCGGAAGGGCCAGGGCCTTCTACGCCAGTTTGTTCTCCCCGGATCCGACCGAAGCCGACGCCTGCAGGGCGCTCTGGACCGAGCTCCCGACGGTCAGCGCGGGCGACCGAGACCGGCTGGAGCTGCCTCTCACTCTGGCCGAGTTCTCGGAAGCCCTCCGTCTCATGCCCAACAACAAAACCCCGGGCATGGACGGGCTGACCGTGGAGTTCTACCGCGTGTTCTGGGACGTCCTCGGCCCGGACCTCGTCACCGTCTGGGCCGAGTCCCTGGAGAGCGGGGTCCTCCCTCTGTCGTGCAGGCGAGCGGTGCTCGCCTTACTGCCGAAGAAGGGGGACCTCCGCGACCTACGGAATTGGCGTCCCGTCTCGCTCCTCAGCACGGACTACAAGATCGTAGCGAAAACCATCTCGCTGCGACTGCGGTCCGTGCTGGCGGACGTGATCCATCCCGACCAGACCTACACCGTCCCGGGCCGTAGTATATTTGATAACTTGTATTTGGTCCGGGATCTCTTAGAGCTCGGGTGTAGGGACGGCTTGTCGTTCGCCCTCCTGTCCCTGGACCAGGAGAAGGCGTTCGACAGGATGGACCACGGGTATCTCCTGGGCACCCTGCAGGCCTTCGGCTTCGGGCCCCGGTTTGTGGGTTTTCTCCGGGTGCTGTACGCCCTCGCGGAGTGTTTGGTCAGGCTCAACTGGACCCTGACCGAGCCGGTCAGCTTCGGGCGGGGGGTACGTCAGGGGTGTCCGCTGTCGGGCCAGCTGTACGCTCTGGCG
Source organism: Pelodiscus sinensis (assembly GCF_052426305.1). Taxonomy (NCBI): domain Eukaryota; kingdom Metazoa; phylum Chordata; order Testudines; family Trionychidae; genus Pelodiscus; species Pelodiscus sinensis. The sequence goes on along the minus strand of NC_143058.1, from coordinate 25,654,368 downwards.
ATCGAGCCCTTCCTCTGTCTCCTCCGTAGGAGGTTGACGGGGTTGGTGCTTCGGGAGCCGGAGCTGCGGCTGGTCCTGTCGGCGTACGCCGATGACGTGCTCCTCGTGGTCCAGGACCCGGGCGACCTGGCGCGGGTGGAGGCTTGCCAAGCCGTCTACTCGGCAGCCTCCTCCGCCCGGGTCAACTGGGTCAAGAGCTCTGGCCTGGTGGTCGGGGACGGGTGGCGGGCCGGCTCCCTCCCACCCGCGCTTCAGGCCATCAGGTGGAGCGCGGGTCCGCTGCTCTATCTGGGCGTTTATTTATCCGCCACGCATCCCTCTCCGCCGGAAAACTGGCAAGGTTTGGAGGCCAGGGTGGGTGAGCGGCTGCGGAGATGGACGGGACTGCTCCGGTGTCTCTCCCTTCGCGGGAGAGCGCTGGTACTCAATCAGCTGGTCCTGTCCATGCTCTGGCACCGGCTCAACACCCTGCGCCCGGCCCCGGAGGTCCTGGCCAAGCTCCAGAGGGCAGCTTTGGGGTTCTTTTGGCCAGGACTGCACTGGGTCTCTGCAGGGGTCCTGTCCCTCCCCCTGGAGGGGGGGGGTCAGGGCCTGGTCTGCATACGCAGCCAGGTCCGGACCTTCCGCCTCCAGGCCCTGCAGAGACTCCTCTTCAGTGCAGGTAGTCCGGCATGGGGCACCTTGGCGCGCGCTTTCCTCCGCCGCCTCCGAGGGCTCCGATACGACCGGCAGCTCTTTTTTATCCATCCGAGGGGTCTTCCGCGAGACCTCTCAGAGCTGCCGGAATTCTACCAGGACCTCCTCCAGACCTGGAAGCTGTTCTCGGCGACCAGGTCCGTTGTGGCCTCCGAGGGGGCAGACCTCCTCGCGGAGCCCCTGCTCCACAATCCAGCCTTGTGCGTGCAGGTGGCGGAGTCTCCCTCGGTGCGCCGGAGGCTGATCCTGGCAGAAACCACCACGGTCGGAGACCTCCTGGACTACGACAGGGGGGACTGGGTGGATCCCCGAGCGCTCGCTCGGCGCATGGGGCTCTCCACCCCCCGAACCCCTCTGCGCCTACTCCAGGAGGTGAAGGCGGCTTTGCCGCGGCCCGCTCTCGACTTCCTGCAGCGGTCCTTGCGAGAGGGTACACCCCGCCCCTCCCCTCCTGCAAAGCCTCCGTTCCTGATTATTGGGCCCCTGTTCCACGGGCCCCCCCGGCCTCCCCACCCCTGGACCCCCAGCCGGCTGCAAAATCTGCAGCCGGTCTGTTTCCAAGCCGCGCCAAGGCAACATCTGTACACGCTCGTGCTCCACACCCTGCATTTCCCCACCCTCGTGTCCCGCCCTGATACCAAATGGCGGGACTATCTAAGACCCGTAGAGGGTGGGGAACCCCGGTGGGCCAGCGTCTATTCCGATCTAATTCCGCGGCCCATCGGGGACATCAGTTGGCGGCTCCTTCACGGAGCCGTGAGCACGGGCGTGTACTTGGCGCGGTTTACCCCCATTCCAGACACCTGCCCCTTCTGCGGCGTGAGGGAGAACCTGGCGCACGCCTACCTTGGATGCGCCAGGCTGCAGCCCCTATTCCGGCTCCTCCAGAACCTCTTATTGAGGTTCTGGCTGCACTTTTCCCCCCACCTATTCATTTACGCACACCCTATCCGTGGCCCCACAAAGTCACGAGACCTCCTCGTCAACCTCCTCCTGGCTCTAGCTAAGAGCACCATCTATAATACCAGGAGGAGGATGCTAGACGAGGGGGTTCTCTGCGACTGTGGGGCCTATTTCCGCTCCTCCCTTGTGTCACGAATCCGGGCAGAGTTCCTCTGGGCGGCGTCCACTGGCTCCATCGACAGCTTTGAGGAGCAGTGGGCGCTGTCCGGGGTTCTCTGCTCGGTGTCCCCATCCGGCTCCCTTATTTTGAACCTCTAACCCTCACTCCTTGATCCTTTATTCATTCTTTGTCCCAAGCAATTAGTTGGACATGGGTCCAGTGTCCCTCCCATAAGGCTGGGGAGGGGCTTTTAGAAGGTGGGTGGGCTTTGCCCGCCCACCATCCCATGTTTTCAAATAGATTACCCCCACTCCACTCGTGAGAAGGAGGAGAGGCAGCGGGGTGCAGGGGCTGCCCTCTTCCTTTTCCCCCCCACCCCGCTGGTTCCTGGTTCCTGCACCAGCCGGAGTCCTCCCCACCCAGCTGCCTGCCTACCCGCCCGCCCGTCTGCTGAGGCCTGCTCCCCGGACGTCACTGCACCCCACCACCACCACCGCTACCACCACCACCACCACCTGCTGCTGTTGCTGCCTGGGGGGAGAGGGGGGGCCTGCCAGCTGCCCTCCCTCTCCCCTCCACCATCGCTCCAGAGGAGGAGGACCACCCCACCAGCACCTACCACCCGGAGGCCTTCCACTGCCACCTGCCTGCTGCTGCTGCTGCACCCCGCTGAGGGGAGAAGAGGAAGCCACCGAGAACTGTGGAGGGGGTTTGTTCACAAACTGAGCTTTTCAATCTGCTCCGGGGTGGTGGTGAATTGAACTGTTAAAAGGGGGGCTGGGGGAGAGGCTCGGAGCCCTCCCCCCAGTCCAGCTGCCCCCCCCCACCCGCTGCCACCACCCCCAAGGCCCCCTCCACCACCCTTTGCCACCTGGACTGCCTCTTCTCCCCCTGGTGGGGTTTGCTGCCCTGCCTGCCACCTGAGACTCTGCTGCAGCGGTGGGCGAGGTTGAGCCCCACACAGCGCTCGTGGGTGTGCTCCCTCCCCCCTCTTCTGGACTTGGCCCCCCTCCCTCAGCTACATCTGGCTGGGGGGCCACCCTTACCCCCGGTCACCCACCCTACCCCAGCAGCTTGTTTTTTTCCCCCACTGCCTGCCCCTCCCTGTTAGCTTAGTTTGGTTCCTTCCCTCCCTTCCCAAATCCACTTACCCACCACACCTGCTCCCAAAGTTATCTGCCACGCCCCTGCCCCAGCCAGTCCAAGAGTGTGTGCCCCGCCCCACCCAGCTGTTGTTTGCCTCCATTTTATCCCTCCCCACCCCCCCCAGCCACCCCCCAGCCCTCCCCAGCCCTTGAGCACCACCTGATTTGCCTCGCCCCCTCCCTGCCCTGAGCGCTCGTGCCCCCCCCTTTTAGTTAGCCCCCTTGTTCACTGCACCTCTCCAACGGCCCCACAACCCCCCCCCCCGTATCCCAGTGCAGCCGGAGGAGCCGGCCCCCGCCCTGTACCCGTTACCTTGCCCCCTGCCTGCCCTGCCGGCACCCTCCTCCTCCGCTCCAGCCTTGCGGGGAGGAGTGGTTGCTGGCCCCTCGGTTCCCCTGCTCTATCCGCCCCTTTTGGTTCTCTCCCTCCCAGCAACCAGTCGGCGGGAGGGAGTAGTTGCCCCCCCCCCCTTTTTTCCCTTCCCTCCCAATTATACGCCCCCCCCACCCTTCCCTTCCCTTGCGTGCCCCCGCCCCCGTATTAGCGCCCTCCTCCTCTGCTACAGCCTCAGCAGGGAGGTGAGGCTGCTAACTCCCCCCCCCATATCTTCAGTTGCCCTCCCCAAAACCAACACCCTCCCTCTCCCCCACCCCCCCCATTTCAGACACCCTCCTCCCTCGCCTGCTGTCTGGTAGGGAGGAGCGGTAAACCCCTCCTCCCCTTCCTGCTATCTGTGCCTCCTTCCTACCCCCCCCCTTCCATGATGGAGGCAGTCCCTACCGCGGCCCCCTCACTACCACCAGGCCCGACAACTGCTGCGGCTGACCTCCCGACCCCAGGCCCGAGCTCCGCCGCCGCCACGGCCACCGCTCCCTCAGACACGGGAGCAACCGTCACCTCGGCCGGAAAAAAGGGCGGGGGGAAGAAAAAGGGCAAAAGCCCGGCCCCGAAGGCCAAATCCATCATGGCCAAAGCCGCCCCGCCCTCCGCAGCCCCTCCTTCCCCTGCTATCCCCTCCACCAGCTCTGGGGGTGACGCAACTAAGGCCCCCAGAGCGTACGCCCAGGTGGCCGCTGCTACCCCCTCACCTGCCCTGTCATCGGCCCCGACTGCCGCCTCCAGCTCCATCCCTGGCGGCCGCGGCCCCTTTCCCACCATGACCAGGAGGCACGGCGTCCGCTGCCTCCTGGTTGCCGCCTCGCCCCACATGGAAACCTACGTGCGGGCGATGGCGAGGGTGGTGGGGGCCTCGGCCGTGGTGGCGGCCTCCAAGATGTACGGCAAGGCGGTCTTCTTCCTTGCCTCGGAGGCCGCCGCCCAGGAGGCGGTGGAGAGGGGCCTGGCGGTGGGAGGCGTGCACGTGCCCCTCGAACCTTTGGAGGACCTGGGCGTACGGGTGGTGCTCACCTCCGTCCCGCCCTTCCTCCCTAATGCCGCCCTGTTACCTTCCCTCTCCACCCTGGGGAAGCCCATCTCGACCATCAGCCCTCTCCCGCTGGGCTGTAAGGACCCCGCCCTCCGCCACGTTCTATCTTTCCGCCGGCAGGTACAACTGCAGCTGCCGCCGGCGGCGCGTGGCGGGGAGGCGCTCGAGGGGTCCTTCTTGGTGCCCTACCAGGGGGCCCATTATCGGATTCATTACTCCTCGGGGGAGACCCGGTGCTTCCTCTGCCGGGCGATGGGGCACGTCCGGAGGGACTGTCCCTTGGCCCGGTCGGAGGAGGCGTCCGGGCCCCCCGGGGCCCGTAAGGGCGCCGGCCCCACCACCGCCGGCCCCCCTGGTAGTCCGGGATCCGCGGCCGCCCCTCCTCCAACCGACGGCCCTGCTCGGGAGCCAGAGGCGTCCCCCCTGGCGCGTCCGAGCGGGCAGGCGGGCCCCACCTCTATTCGGTCAGTCACCGCGGGGCCCGAGGAGGAGAGGGTGGCGCGGTTGCCGCAGGGCGAGGGAGAGGGCCCTCCCCGGGTGGAGGTATCCCCTTCCTTCCCACCCTTGCCACAACGCCGTCCCCGAACCCCAAAAGTGCCCCCCGGCCTTGCCCTCGCTGACCGGCCCTCCACTTCCACCTCGGAGGGCTGGACGCTCGTCGGGGGCAAGCGCAAAGCCCGCCGGTTGCGGGCTCAATCTCCCCCCTCCGATGAGGAGGGCGGGAAGGCCCCCCTCCGAAAGATCCCGAGGGGGGCCGGCGCTGCCCAGAGCGCCCCCGACGAGCATCAGCGGGAGGCGCCGGCCGAGGAAGCCGCGGCGGCGAGGGGGGACGACGACGCCCCCCCTGCGGAGCTTCTCCACGAGGAGGCCTCGGGTGGAGCCCCCCCGACCCCGGTTCCAACTGAGCCCCCCTCCGTCCCCGCTGAGGTAATTGTTGCCTCGGCGGCCGGAGGGGAAGGCTCCGGGGCCGAGGGGATGGAGCTTAGCTCCATCTTCGAGGAGATCGAGGCCCTGGGTCTGACCCCGCTCACCCAGGGGGAGGACGACCCTCCGCCAGCGGGCCTCGGTCTGGGCGGCGACTCTATGGCGCCGCCCCCTCCTCTCCCCGATCCCGTGTCCCAGGTGGCTGACCCCGTCCTCACACTTGGGGCGCCCCTGATACTGCCCACTGGCCCGGCCGACTCGAGCGCCGGAACGGATGCCGCCGAGCCCTCCGGGGCGACGGCTGGCGCCGAGCGGCCGGGTCCCGGGGTTGGGGGTGCCCCCTCTCCAGCTACCGAGGCGGGGCAGCCATCCCCCTTTCCCGTTGGGGGCCCAGCAGAAAATGCCATCCAGGCCGACGCCGAGGCATTAACACTTGCCTCTCCACCTGAGCCCGGCGTCGGCGCGGGCCCCCTTCCTGTTCCCGACCCCCAACTTCCCATTCGGGAGGCGCCGCAGCCCGGTGGGATTGCCACAGGGGACCCTTTCCCAGACCCCGTCCAGGATCCCAATTCCCTCCCACGTCCCGATCCTCCCCCTACTCCCGCTTCCGCCCTTTATGAACCCATCTCCAGCCCCGAGTCCTCCCCTTTTCCCGATCCCTTCCCTACCCCTACCTCTGCCCCATTCCCTGTCCCCGACCCACTGTCCGGCCCTGAACCTACCCCTCCCCCCGGCTCTGCTGTGGAGGTAACCCCTCCCTCGCCGTCCCCCCCTTCTTTTCCCATCCTGGTCCCCGTTATGTTGCCCGATCCGTCCCTACTGCTCCCCCAAACGTCCGCCAGTGCCACCCCCGCGAGGGCCGTCTCGTTCCCGCTAGCTGCGGGCGGCCCTTCGGGGGTCGTTTTTGTATCCCCGGTCCCCAACCCGTTAGGGGCTGCCTTGTTCCCTCCGCCGCCTCCTTCCCTGCCGGGGTCGGGGGCGGGCAGCGCGGCGCCAGCAGCAACTGCGCCGCGTCGGGGATCGGATCCCTGTTTGCCCGTCTCCGTGGCCCGTGAGCTTCATCCGGGGGCCCGGACGGAGGAGAATCCTGGTTCCCCCTCGGTGCTGAGGGGCGGGCTGCGCCAATTCCTCGCGGATAACCGCGGGGCGAAGGGAAAGGTGCAGCTCGCCCTCCAGCGCTGGGGGGACTTCCACTCCATCCTCCAGGCCACTAGAGCCTTGTTGCAGGAGGGGAGAGGGACCAGTAGGCAGGACGACGCGGCCTACCGTCAGACCCGCAGGTTTCGGGACGCTCTCCTGACCTTCGGGTCGGGGAGCGGTCTGCTGCGGGGCCTGCGTGAGGCCGCCGACTCGCCTGTCCGCGAGGATCTACCCCAGCCCTCACTATGAACTGTACCATCTTCGCAACATTGAATGCCCGGGGCTGTAGGGCGGGTCTCCGCAGGAGCCGGGTGCTCTCCTTCCTTCGGGAGGGGGGGTACTCGGTGGTTTTCCTGCAGGAGACCCACACGACTCCAGCCGTCGAGGCTGGCTGGCGGCTGGAGTGGGGGGACGGGGTGTTTTTTAGCCACCTCGGCGCCCACTCGGCCGGGGTGGCCACCCTGTTCTCCCCTGCCCTACGGCCCGAGGTGCTGGGGACCGCCGAGGTTGTCCCGGGCCGCCTGCTGCACGTCCGGGCCCGCGTGGAGGGGCGGACGTTGAACCTGGTCAACGTCTATGCCCCGAACGCGGGCCCGGACCAGGTCACCTTCTATCGGCAGGCGGCCACCTTCCTCGGCACTCTGGATCCTCGCGAGGGCCTGGTCCTGGGCGGGGACTTCAACACCACCCTCGATGACCGGGACCGTGTAGGACTCGCGAACTGCCAGGCCGCAGCGGACGTCCTCAGGGAGATCGTGGAACATCACTCCCTGGTGGACGTCTGGCGAGACCACCACCCGGACGACAGTACCACCTTCACTTACGTCCGGGTGGGGAAAACACGGTCGAGCCACTCCCGGTTGGATCGCATTTACCTCTCACGATTCCATCTGGCACGAGCCCACTCCTCCAGCATCCGGCCGGCCCCGTTCACGGACCACCATTTGGTGTCCGTGAAGGCCTCTCTGACTTCGGAGAGGCTGGGGCCGGCCTATTGGCATTTTAACAATAGCTTGCTGGAGGACGTGGGCTTCGTGGCGTCCTTCCGGGAGTTCTGGCAGGCCTGGCGGGGGCAGCGGCCCGCCTTTCCCTCGGCGCGGCGATGGTGGGATGTGGGGAAGGTGCGCGCCCGGCTCTTCTGCCGTGACTACTCCCGGGGCGCCAGCCGGCGGAGGGATGCGGCGATAGAGCAGCTGGAGCGGGAGGTCTTGAAGCTTGAGAGGCGCCTGGCGTCCGCCCCCGAGGATCCACTCCTCCGCGAGGCGTGCCGGGAGAAGCGGGAGGAGCTCCGAGCCCTGGAAGATCACAGGGCCCGGGGCGCTTTCGTTCGATCCCGCATCCACCTCCTTCGGGAGATGGATCGCGGCTCCCGCTTCTTCTATGCCCTGGAGAAAAGGAGGGGGGCAAAAAAGCACGTCACCTGCCTCTTGGCGGAGGACGGCACCCCCCTCACGGATCCGGTGGAGATGCGCGGAAGGGCCAGGGCCTTCTACGCCAGTTTGTTCTCCCCGGATCCGACCGAAGCCGACGCCTGCAGGGCGCTCTGGACCGAGCTCCCGACGGTCAGCGCGGGCGACCGAGACCGGCTGGAGCTGCCTCTCACTCTGGCCGAGTTCTCGGAAGCCCTCCGTCTCATGCCCAACAACAAAACCCCGGGCATGGACGGGCTGACCGTGGAGTTCTACCGCGTGTTCTGGGACGTCCTCGGCCCGGACCTCGTCACCGTCTGGGCCGAGTCCCTGGAGAGCGGGGTCCTCCCTCTGTCGTGCAGGCGAGCGGTGCTCGCCTTACTGCCGAAGAAGGGGGACCTCCGCGACCTACGGAATTGGCGTCCCGTCTCGCTCCTCAGCACGGACTACAAGATCGTAGCGAAAACCATCTCGCTGCGACTGCGGTCCGTGCTGGCGGACGTGATCCATCCCGACCAGACCTACACCGTCCCGGGCCGTAGTATATTTGATAACTTGTATTTGGTCCGGGATCTCTTAGAGCTCGGGTGTAGGGACGGCTTGTCGTTCGCCCTCCTGTCCCTGGACCAGGAGAAGGCGTTCGACAGGATGGACCACGGGTATCTCCTGGGCACCCTGCAGGCCTTCGGCTTCGGGCCCCGGTTTGTGGGTTTTCTCCGGGTGCTGTACGCCCTCGCGGAGTGTTTGGTCAGGCTCAACTGGACCCTGACCGAGCCGGTCAGCTTCGGGCGGGGGGTGCGTCAGGGGTGTCCGCTGTCGGGCCAGCTGTACGCTCTGGCGATCGAGCCCTTCCTCTGTCTCCTCCGTAGGAGGTTGACGGGGTTGGTGCTTCGGGAGCCGGAGCTGCGGCTGGTCCTGTCGGCGTACGCCGATGACGTGCTCCTCGTGGTCCAGGACCCGGGCGACCTGGCGCGGGTGGAGGCTTGCCAAGCCGTCTACTCGGCGGCCTCCTCCGCCCGGGTCAACTGGGTCAAGAGCTCTGGCCTGGTGGTCGGGGACGGGTGGCGGGCCGGCTCCCTCCCACCCGCGCTTCAGGCCATCAGGTGGAGCGCGGGTCCGCTGCTCTATCTGGGCGTCTATTTATCCGCCACGCATCCCTCTCCGCCGGAAAACTGGCAAGGTTTGGAGGCCAGGGTGGGTGAGCGGCTGCGGAGATGGACGGGACTGCTCCGGTGTCTCTCCCTTCGCGGGAGAGCGCTGGTACTCAATCAGCTGGTCCTGTCCATGCTCTGGCACCGGCTCAACACCCTGCGCCCGGCCCCGGAGGTCCTGGCCAAGCTCCAGAGGGCAGCTTTGGGGTTCTTTTGGCCAGGACTGCACTGGGTCTCTGCAGGGGTCCTGTCCCTCCCCCTGGAGGAGGGGGGTCAGGGCCTGGTCTGCATACGCAGCCAGGTCCGGACCTTCCGCCTCCAGGCCCTGCAGAGACTCCTCTTCAGTGCAGGTAGTCCGGCATGGGGCACCTTGGCGCGCGCTTTCCTCCGCCGCCTCCGAGGGCTCCGATACGACCGGCAGCTCTTTTTCATCCACCCGAGGGGTCTTCCGCGAGACCTCTCAGAGCTGCCGGAATTCTACCAGGACCTCCTCCAGACCTGGAAGCTGTTCTCGGCGACCAGGTCCGTTGTGGCCTCCGAGGGGGCAGACCTCCTCGCGGAGCCCCTGCTCCACAATCCAGCCTTGTGCGTGCAGGTGGCGGAGTCTCCCTCGGTGCGCCGGAGGCTGATCCTGGCAGAAACCACCATGGTCGGAGACCTCCTGGACTACGACAGGGGGGACTGGGTGGATCCCCGAGCGCTCGCTCGGCGCATGGGGCTCTCCACCCCCCGAACCCCTCTGCGCCTACTCCAGGAGGTGAAGGCGGCTTTGCCGCGGCCCGCTCTCGACTTCCTGCAGCGGTCCTTGCGAGAGGGTACACCCCGCCCCTCCCCTCCTGCAAAGCCTCCGTCCCTTATTATTGGGCCCCTGTTCCACGGGCCCCCCCGGCCTCCCCACCCCTGGACCCCCAGCCGGCTGCAAAATCTGCAGCCGGTCTGTTTCCAAGCCGCGCCAAGGCAACATCTGTACACGCTCGTGCTCCACACCCTGCATTTCCCCACCCTCGTGTCCCGCCCTGATACCAAATGGCGGGACTATCTAAGACCCGTAGAGGGTGGGGAACCCCGATGCGCCAGCGTCTATTCCGATCTAATTCCGCGGCCCATCGGGGACATCAGTTGGCGGCTCCTTCACGGAGCCGTGAGCACGGGCGTGTACTTGGCGCGGTTTACCCTCATTCCAGACACCTGCCCCTTCTGCGGCGTGAGGGAGAACCTGGCGCACGCCTACCTCGAATGCGCCAGGTTGCAGCCCCTATTCCGGCTCCTCCAGAACCTCTTATTGAGGTTCTGGCTGCACTTTTCCCCCCACCTATTCATCTACGCACACCCTATCCGTGGCCCCACAAAGTCGCGAGACCTCCTCGTCAACCTCCTCCTGGCCCTAGCTAAGAGCACCATCTACAATACCAGGAGGAGGATGCTAGACGAGGGGGTTCTCTGCGACTGTGGGGCCTACTTCCGCTCCTCCCTTGTGTCACGAATCCGAGCGGAGTTCCTCTGGGCGGCGTCCACTGGCTCCATCGACAGCTTTGAGGAGCAGTGGGCGCTGTCCGGGGTTCTCTGCTCGGTGTCCCCATCCGGCTCCCTTATTTTGAACCTCTAACCCGCACTCCTTGATCCTTTATTCATTATTTGTCCCAAGGAATTAGTTGGACATGGGTCCAGTGTCCCTCCCATAAGGCTGGGGAGGGGCTTTTAGAAGGTGGGCGGGCTTCGCCCGCCCACCATCCCATGTTTTCAAATAGTTACCCCCACTCCACTTGTGAGAAGGAGGAGAGGCAGCGGGGTGCAGGGGCTGCCCTCTTCCTTCTCCCCCCACCCCGCTGGTTCCTGGTTCCTGCTTCTGCACCAGCCGGAGTCCTCCCCACCCAACTGCCCGCCCGCCCGTCTGCTGAGGCCTGCTCCCCGGACGTCACTGCACCCCACCGCTACCACCGCTACCACCACCACCACCACCACCACCTGCTGCTGTTGCTGCCTCGGGGGAGAGGGGGGGCCTGCCAGCTGCCCTCCCTCTCCCCTCCACCACTGTTCCAGAGGAGGAGGACCACCCCACCAGCACCTACCACCCGGAGGCCTTCCACTGCCGCCTGCCTGCTGCTGCTGCTGCACCCCGCTGAGGGGGAGAGGAGGAAGCCACCGAGAACTGTGGAGGGGGTTTGTTCACAAACTGAGCTTTTCAATCTGCTCCGGGGTGGTGGTGAACTGAACTGTTGAAAGGGGGGCTGGGGGAGAGGCTCGGAGCCCTCCCCCCAGTCCAGCTGCCCCCCCCCACCCGCTGCCACCACCCCCAAGGCCCCCTCCACCACCCTTTGCCACCTGGACTGCCTCTTCTCCCCCTGGTGGGGTTTGCTGCCCTGCCTGCCACCTGGGACTCTGCTGCAGCGGTGGGCGAGGTTGAGCCCCACACAGTGCTCGTGGGTGTGCTCCCTCCCCCCTCTTCTGGACTTGGCCCCCCTCCCTCAGCTACATCTGGCTGGGGGGCCACCCTTACCCCCGGTCACCCACCCTACCCCAGCAGCTTGGTTTTTTCCCCCACTGCCTGCCCCTCCCTGTTAGCTTAGTTTGGTTCCTTCCCTCCCTTCCCAAATCCACTTACCCACCACACCTGCTCCCAAAGTCATCTGCCACGCCCCTGCCCCAGCCAGCCCAAGAGTGTGTGCCCCGCCCCACCCAGCTGTTGTTTGCCTCCATTTTATCCCTCCCCACCCCCCCCCAGCCCTTGAGCACCACCTGATTTGCCTCGCCCCCTCCCTGCCCTGAGCGCTTGTGCCCCCCCCTTTTTAGTTAGCCCCCTTGTTCACTGCACCTCCCTAACAGCCCCACAACCCCCCCCCCCCCGTATCCCAGTGCAGCCGGAGGAGCCGGCCCCCGCCCTGTACCCGTTACCTTGCCCCCTGCCTGCCCTGCCGGCACCCTCCTCCTCCGCTCCAGCCTTGCGGGGAGGAGTGGTTGCTGGCCCCTCGGTTCCCCTGCTCTATCCGCCCCTTTTGGTTCTCTCCCTCCCAGCAACCAGTCGGCGGGAGGGAGTAGTTGCCCCCCCTTTTTTCCCCTTCTCCCCTTCCCTCCCAATTATACGCCCCCCCCCACCCTTCCCTTCCCTTGCGTGCCCCCGCCCCCGTATTAGCGCCCTCCTCCTCTGCTACAGCCTCAGCAGGGAGGTGAGGCTGCTAACTCCCCCCCCCATATCTTCAGTTGCCCTCCCCAAAACCAACACCCTCCCTCTCCCCCACCCCCTCCATTTCAGACACCCTCCTCCCTCGCCTGCTGTCTGGTAGGGAGGAGCGGTAAACCCCTCCTCCCCTTCCTGCTATCTGTGCCTCCTTCCTACCCCCCCCCCTTCCATGATGGAGGCAGTCCCTACCGCGGCCCCCTCACTACCACCAGGCCCGACAACTGCTGCGGCTGACCTCCCGACCCCAGGCCCGAGCTCCGCCGCCGCCACGGCCACCGCTCCCTCAGACACGGGAGCAACCATCACCTCGGCCGGAAAAAAGGGCGGGGGGAAGAAAAAGGGCAAAAGCCCGGCCCCGAAGGCCAAATCCATCATGGCCAAAGCCGCCCCGCCCTCCGCAGCCCCTCCTTCCCCTGCTATCCCCTCCACCAGCTCTAGGGGTGACACAACTAAGGCCCCCAGAGCGTACGCCCAGGTGGCCGCTGCTACCCCCTCACCTGCCCTGTCATCAGCCCCGACTGCCGCCTCCAGCTCCATCCCTGGCGGCCGCGGCCCCTTTCCCACCATGACCAGGAGGCACGGCGTCCGCTGCCTCCTGGTTGCCGCCTCGCCCCACATGGAAACCTACGTGCGGGCGATGGCGAGGGTGGTGGGGGCCTCGGCCGTGGTGGCGGCCTCCAAGATGTACGGCAAGGCGGTCTTCTTCCTTGCCTCGGAGGCCGCCGCCCAGGAGGCGGTGGAGAGGGGCCTGGCGGTGGGAGGCGTTCACGTGCCCCTCGAACCTTTGGAGGACCTGGGCGTACGGGTGGTGCTCACCTCCGTCCCGCCCTTCCTCCCTAATGCCGCCCTGTTACCTTCCCTCTCCACCCTGGGGAAGCCCATCTCGACCATCAGCCCTCTCCCGCTGGGCTGTAAGGACCCCGCCCTCCGCCACGTTCTATCTTTCCGCCGGCAGGTACAACTGCAGCTGCCGCCGGCGGCGCGTGGCGGGGAGGCGCTCGAGGGGTCCTTCTTGGTGCCCTACCAGGGGGCCCATTATCGGATTCATTACTCCTCGGGGGAGACCCGGTGCTTCCTCTGCCGGGCGATGGGGCACGTCCGGAGGGACTGTCCCTTGGCCCGGTCGGAGGAGGCGTCCGGGCCCCCCGGGGCCCGTAAGGGCGCCGGCCCCACCACCGCCGGCCCCCCTGGTAGTCCGGGATCCGCGGCCGCCCCTCCTCCAACCGACGGCCCTGCTCGGGAGCCAGAGGCGTCCCCCCTGGCGCGCCCGAGCGGGCAGGCGGGCCCCACCTCTAATCGGTCAGTCACCGCGGGGCCCGAGGAGGAGAGGGTGGCGCGGTTGCCGCAGGGCGAGGGAGAGGGCCCTCCCCGGGTGGAGGTATCCCCTTCCTTCCCACCCTTGCCACAACGCCGTCCCCGAACCCCAAAAGTGCCCCCCGGCCTTGCCCTCGCTGACCGGCCCTCCACTTCCACCTTGGAGGGCTGGACGCTCGTCGGGGGCAAGCGCAAAGCCCGCCGGTTGCGGGCTCAATCTCCCCCCTCCGATGAGGAGGGCGGGAAGGCCCCCCTCCGAAAGATCCCGAGGGGGGCCGGCGCTGCCCAGAGCGCCCCCGACGAGCATCAGCGGGAGGCGCCGGCCGAGGAAGCCGCGGCGGCGAGGGGGGACGACGCCTCCCCCCCTGCGGAGCTTCTCCACGAGGAGGCCTCGGGTGGAGCCCCCCCGACCCCGGTTCCAACTGAGCCCCCCTCCGTTCCCGCTGAGGTAATTGTTGCCTCGGCGGCCGGAGGGGAAGGCTCCGGGGCCGAGGGGATGGAGCTTAGCTCCATCTTCGAGGAGATCGAGGCCCTGGGTCTGACCCCGCTCACCCAGGGGGAGGACGACCCTCCGCCAGCGGGCCTCGGTCTGGGCGGCGACTCTATGGCGCCGCCCCCTCCTCTCCCCGATCCCGTGTCCCAGGTGGCTGACCCCGTCCTCACACTTGGGGCGCCCCTGATACTGCCCACTGGCCCGGCCGACTCGAGCGCCGGAACGGATGCCGCCGAGCCCTCCGGGGCGACGGCTGGCGCCGAGCGGCCGGGTCCCGGGGTTGGGGGTGCCCCCTCTCCAGCTACCGAGGCGGGGCAGTCATCCCCCTTTCCCGTTGGGGGCCCAGCAGAAAATGCCATCCAGGCCGACGCCGTGGCATTAATACCTGCCTCTCCACCTGAGCCCGGCGTCGGCGCGGGCCCCCTTCCTGTTCCCGACCCCCCACTTTCCATTCGGGAGGCGCCGCAGCCCGGTGGGATTGCCACACGGGACCCTTTCCCAGACCCCGTCCAGGATCCCGATTCCCTCCCACGTCCCGATCCTCCCCCTACTCCCGCTTCCGCCCTTTACGAACCCATCTCCAGCCCCGAGTCCTCCCCTGTTCCCGATCCCTTTCCTACCCCGACCTCTGCCCCATTCCCTGCACCCGACCCACTGTCCGGCCCTGAACCTACCCCTCCCCCCGGCTCTGCCGTGGAGGTAACCCCTCCCTTGCCGTCCCCCCCTTCTTTTCCCATCCTGGTCCCCGTCATGTTGCCCGATCCGTCCCTACCGCCCCCCCAAACATCCGCCAGTGCCACCCCCGCGAGGGCCGTCTCGTTCCCGCTAGCTGCGGGCGGCCCTTCGGGGGTCGTTTTTGTATCCCCGGTCCCCAACCCGTTGGGGGCTGCCTTGTTCCCTCCGCCGCCTCCTTCCCTGCCGGGGTCGGGGGCGGGCAGCGCGGCGCCAGCAGCAACGGCGCCGCGTCGGGGATCGGATCCCTGTTTGCCCGTCTCCGTGGCCCGTGAGCTTCATCCGGGGGCCCGGACGGAGGAGAATCCTGGTTCCCCCTCGGTGCTGAGGGGCGAGCTGCGCCAATTCCTCGCGGATAACCGCGGGGCGAAGGGAAAGGTGCAGCTCGCCCTCCAGCGCTGGGGGGACTTCCACTCCATCCTCCAGGCCACTAGAGCCTTGTTGCAGGAGGGGAGAGGGACCAGTAGGCAGGACGACGCGGCCTACCGTCAGACCCGCAGGTTTCGGGACGCTCTCCTGACCTTCGGGTCGGGGAGCGGTCTGCTGCGGGGCCTGCGTGAGGCCGCCGACTCGCCTGTCCGCGAGGATCTACCCCAGCCCTCACTATGAATTCTACCATCTTCGCAACATTGAATGCCCGGGGCTGTAGGGCGGGTCTCCGCAGGAGCCGGGTGCTCTCCTTCCTTCGGGAGGGGGGGTACTCGGTGGTTTTCCTGCAGGAGACCCACACGACTCCAGCCGTCGAGGCTGGCTGGCGGCTGGAGTGGGGGGACGGGGTGTATTTTAGCCACCTCGGCGCTCACTCGGCCGGGGTGGCCACCCTGTTCTCCCCTGCCCTACGGCCCGAGGTGCTGGGGACCGCCGAGGTTGTCCCGGGCCGCCTGCTGCACGTCCGGGCCCGCGTGGAGGGGCGGACGTTGAACCTGGTCAACGTCTATGCCCCGAACGCGGGCCCGGACCAGGTCACCTTTTATCGGCAGGCGGCCACCTTCCTCGGCACTCTGGATCCTCGCGAGGGCCTGGTCCTGGGCGGGGACTTCAACACCACCCTCGATGACCGGGACCGTGTAGGACTCGCGAACTGCCAGGCCGCGGCGGACGTCCTCAGGGAGATAGTGGAACATCACTCCCTGGTGGACGTCTGGCGAGACCACCACCCGGACGACAGTACCACCTTCACTTACGTCCGGGTGGGGAAAACACGGTCGAGCCACTCCCGGTTGGATCGCATTTACCTGTCGCGATTCCATCTGGCACGAGCCCACTCCTCCAGCATCCGGCCGGCCCCGTTCACGGACCACCATTTGGTGTCCGTGAAGGCCTCTCTGACTTCGGAGAGGCTGGGGCCGGCCTATTGGCATTTTAACAATAGCTTGCTGGAGGACGTGGGCTTCGTGGCGTCCTTCCGGGAGTTCTGGCAGGCCTGGCGGGGGCAGCGGCCCGCCTTTCCCTCGGCGCGGCGATGGTGGGATGTGGGGAAGGTGCGCGCCCGGCTCTTCTGCCGTGACTACTCCCGGGGCGCCAGCCGGCGGAGGGATGCGGCGATAGGGCAGCTGGAGCGGGAGGTCTTGAAGCTTGAGAGGCGCCTGGCGTCCGCCCCCGAGGATCCACTCCTCCGCGAGGCGTGCCGGGAGAAGCGGGAGGAGCTCCGAGCCCTGGAAGATCACAGGGCCCGGGGCGCTTTTGTTCGATCCCGCATCCACCTCCTTCGGGAGATGGATCGCGGCTCCCGCTTCTTCTATGCCCTGGAGAAAAGGAGGGGGGCAAAAAAGCACGTCACCTGCCTCTTGGCGGAGGACGGCACCCCCCTCACGGATCCGGTGGAGATGCGTGGAAGGGCCAGGGCCTTCTACGCCAGTTTGTTCTCCCCGGATCCGACCGAAGCCGACGCCTGCAGGGCGCTCTGGACCGAGCTCCCGACGGTCAGCGCGGGCGACCGAGACCGGCTGGAGCTGCCTCTCACTCTGGCCGAGTTCTCGGAAGCCCTCCGTCTCATGCCCAACAACAAAACCCCGGGCATGGACGGGCTGACCGTGGAGTTCTACCGCGTGTTCTGGGACGTCCTCGGCCCGGACCTCGTCACCGTCTGGGCCGAGTCCCTGGAGAGCGGGGTCCTCCCTCTGTCGTGCAGGCGAGCGGTGCTCGCCTTACTGCCGAAGAAGGGGGACCTCCGCGACCTACGGAATTGGCGTCCCGTCTCGCTCCTCAGCACGGACTACAAGATCGTAGCGAAAACCATCTCGCTGCGACTGCGGTCCGTGCTGGCGGACGTGATCCATCCCGACCAGACCTACACCGTCCCGGGCCGTAGTATATTTGATAACTTGTATTTGGTCCGGGATCTCTTAGAGCTCGGGTGTAGGGACGGCTTGTCGTTCGCCCTCCTGTCCCTGGACCAGGAGAAGGCGTTCGACAGGATGGACCACGGGTATCTCCTGGGCACCCTGCAGGCCTTCGGCTTCGGGCCCCGGTTTGTGGGTTTTCTCCGGGTGCTGTACGCCCTCGCGGAGTGTTTGGTCAGGCTCAACTGGACCCTGACCGAGCCGGTCAGCTTCGGGCGGGGGGTACGTCAGGGGTGTCCGCTGTCGGGCCAGCTGTACGCTCTGGCGATCGAGCCCTTCCTCTGTCTCCTCCGTAGGAGGTTGACGGGGTTGGTGCTTCGGGAGCCGGAGCTGCGGCTGGTCCTGTCGGCGTACGCCGATGACGTGCTCCTCGTGGTCCAGGACCCGGGCGACCTGGCGCGGGTGGAGGCTTGCCAAGCCGTCTACTCGGCAGCCTCCTCCGCCCGGGTCAACTGGGTCAAGAGCTCTGGCCTGGTGGTCGGGGACGGGTGGCGGGCCGGCTCCCTCCCACCCGCGCTTCAGGCCATCAGGTGGAGCGCGGGTCCGCTGCTCTATCTGGGCGTTTATTTATCCGCCACGCATCCTTCTCCGCCGGAAAACTGGCAAGGTTTGGAGGCCAGGGTGGGTGAGCGGCTGCGGAGATGGACGGGACTGCTCCGGTGTCTCTCCCTTCGCGGGAGAGCGCTGGTACTCAATCAGCTGGTCCTGTCCATGCTCTGGCACCGGCTCAACACCCTGCGCCCGGCCCCGGAGGTCCTGGCCAAGCTCCAGAGGGCAGCTTTGGGGTTCTTTTGGCCAGGACTGCACTGGGTCTCTGCAGGGGTCCTGTCCCTCCCCCTGGAGGAGGGGGGTCAGGGCCTGGTCTGCATACGCAGCCAGGTCCGGACCTTCCGCCTCCAGGCCCTGCAGAGACTCCTCTTCAGTGCAGGTAGTCCGGCATGGAGCACCTTGGCGCGCGCTTTCCTCCGCCGCCTCCGAGGGCTCCGATACGACCGGCAGCTCTTTTTTATCCACCCGAGGGGTCTTCCGCGAGACCTCTCAGAGCTGCCGGAATTCTACCAGGACCTCCTCCAGACCTGGAAGCTGTTCTCGGCGACCAGGTCCGTTGTGGCCTCCGAGGGGGCAGACCTCCTCGCGGAGCCCCTGCTCCACAATCCAGCCTTGTGCGTGCAGGTGGCGGAGTCTCCCTCGGTGCGCCGGAGGCTGATCCTGGCAGAAACCACCACGGTCGGAGACCTCCTGGACTACGACAGGGGGGACTGGGTGGATCCCCGAGCGCTCGCTCGGCGCATGGGGCTCTCCACCCCCCGAACCCCTCTGCGCCTACTCCAGGAGGTGAAGGCGGCTTTGCCGCGGCCCGCTCTCGACTTCCTGCAGCGGTCCTTGCGAGAGGGTACACCCCGCCCCTCCCCTCCTGCAAAGCCTCCGTCCCTGATTATTGGGCCCCTGTTCCACGGGCCCCCCCGGCCTCCCCACCCCTGGACCCCCAGCCGGCTGCAAAATCTGCAGCCGGTCTGTTTCCAAGCCGCGCCAAGGCAACATCTGTACACGCTCGTGCTCCACACCCTGCATTTCCCCACCCTCGTGTCCCGCCCTGATACCAAATGGCGGGACTATCTAAGACCCGTAGAGGGTGGGGAACCCCGGTGGGCCAGCATCTATTCCGATCTAATTCCGCGGCCCATCGGGGACATCAGTTGGCGGCTCCTTCACGGAGCCGTGAGCACGGGCGTGTACTTGGCGCGGTTTACCCCCATCCCAGACACCTGCCCCTTCTGCGGCGTGAGGGAGAACCTGGCGCACGCCTACCTCGAATGCGCCAGGTTGCAGCCCCTATTCCGGCTCCTCCAGAACCTCTTATTGAGGTTCTGGCTGCACTTTTCCCCCCACCTATTCATTTACGCACACCCTATCCGTGGCCCCACAAAGTCGCGAGACCTCCTCGTCAACCTCCTCCTGGCCCTAGCTAAGAGCACCATCTACAATACCAGGAGGAGGATGCTAGACGAGGGGGTTCTCTGCGACTGTGGGGCCTATTTCCGCTCCTCCCTTGTGTCACGAATCCGGGCAGAGTTCCTCTGGGCGGCGTCCACTGGCTCCATCGACAGCTTTGAGGAGCAGTGGGCGCTGTCCGGGGTTCTCTGCTCGGTGTCCCCATCCGGCTCCCTTATTTTGAACCTCTAACCCGCACTCCTTGATCCTTTATTCATTATTTGTCCCAAGGAATTAGTTGGACATGGGTCCAGTGTCCCTCCCATAAGGCTGGGGAGGGGCTTTTAGAAGGTGGGCGGGCTTCGCCCGCCCACCATCCCATGTTTTCAAATAGACCCCTCTACATGGAACCATTGTCCTGTGCCTTAACATCCTCCTTCCTGCTTACACACAAACAACTTTACCTTAACATCTCTCTCTTCCTGCTAGAGGAACAAACAACATTTCTTTAATTCATTCTACTTTTATAATATAATTCACTCTACTTTCACAAGAGAGAAGAAACTACTTCCATCCCCCTCCAAATAATCCTGAACCTCAATAAAGGAAAAAAAACACAAGCAAAATTGCAAAAGAAGCACAGTTGCTTTTCCGAAATAGCGTCTTTGAGAAAAAACCCTTCCTTTAAAATAACCCTTAAACCTCAAACAATGAGGAGTAAGGGTTATTTCGAAGGAAGGGTTTTTCTCGAAATAACCCCGCAGGGACTGCGTTTGTTTTCTCGAAAGATGTTATTTCGGAAAAGTGGCAGTCTGCGATTATGCAAATGAAGCATGGGAAATTCAAATCCGCACTTCATTTTCAATTTCAGGTCTCTGCATTTGCGTTCGTCTCTTGGAAGAGGTCTGCAACGTAGACATACCCTATGGGAAAGAATTAATGGATACAAATCAAATATCCGAAAAGGCAACACACGGAAACATGCTGGAGAACACTTTAACCTGCCCGGGCACTCAGTAATAGATCTCAAAGTTACCTTGTTGTTTCAGGCTAATTCCACAAGCCAAATACACAGTGAAGCCTTTGAATTTAACTTCATTTACACGTTTGGGACCCATAAAGGTATGAATAAAGACATTACCTGGCTAGCACACTACCTTCCACATCCTAATGACTTAAAAAACCAAACAATGGGTACTTAAGAACAATTTGCACCTTCTCTATCAGCTTCATGTAACATGAACACTTAGTCTAAATGACTATTTTTTTCTCCCTTCTCCCCCACCCATGCCCTACTTATATTGGAACTGGAATTTTAATTCTCCATTTATCTGAAGAAGTGGGTTTTACCCATGAAAGCTCATGATACCATTTACATGTTTCATTAATCTTTAAGGTGCTGCTAGACTATTCATTGTTTTTTAACTTTTTCCAGTTATAGACAAACTTGGCTACACCTCTGAAGTCCAAGGGAAGAGGCAGCCAAGTTACTGACCACTGGGTGCCTCAGTAACAGGTTACTCCTCCTTTAGATCTGAGTTTGTAAGAAAAACTCACACGAAAATCCAAATCACCTAGATCAAACATTTCACGCACCTATAGCAGACCATCTTTAATTTACATTTCACCTCAAATATAGGTAATACAGGCAGTCCCCGGGTTACGTACAAGATAGGGACTGTAGGTTTGTTCTTAAGTTGAATCTGTATGTAAGTCGGAACTGGCGTCCAGATTCAGCCACTGCTGAAACTGATCAGTTTCAACAGTGGCTGAATCTGGATGCCAGTTCTGACTTACATACAGATTCAACTTAAGAACCCCAGGCATCCCCAAGTCAGCCACTGCTGAAACTGATCAGCGGCTGATTCCAGGAAGCCGGGGGCAGAGCAACTCTGCCTTGGGCTTACTGTAGTCAGCCGCTGGTCAGTTTCAGCAGCGGCTGACTTGGGGACGCCTGGGGCAGAACAGCTGGGGTGCTGCTGGGTTGGTCCCGCAGCGCCGCTCCTCAGCGCTACTGGACCAACCCAGCAGCACCCCAGCTGCTCTGCCCCAGTGTCACATTACTGAATTGGAGGGAAGCAGCCAGATCGCTGCTGCACCCATAGGTGGGGGTGCTAGCCCCAACAATGATATAGAAGGGAGCCATATGGGGTATTGAATGGGAGCTTATTGTTTGTTGATCCTGTGTACACTGTTTATGTGAGTATATAATGTCTGTGTGTGTAGATAGGAATCTGTGTGGAAGCTGAATATTTCTTGGAATGGGTTAAGCATTGCTGTGAACAGGCTGAGTAGCGAGGCCCTGTGGGACAATGGCACTTGATGGGCCAAAGACACACCTAAAGCAGGAGGGCGGACACCTAAGAGCTGCCAGCAGAGAGAGGCTGAGGACCAGGTGACCGGCTGAGACCAGAAGAGGCCAGGAAGGGGGTATAAAGAGGCCATGCAGTCGATGCCATTTTGTTCTCAGCTCAGCACTTCATCCCAGAGGCAGCACTGCAGGGACTGAAGAGCCCGGAAGACCTGTGAACCCATCCTGATCGTAGGATGTGCAATAAGAACTTTTAAACCAGCAGCTGCAACATCTCTGCTAGAGCCTGCATCGAGAACTGGGAGATTCGGTGCATGTAACGTACTGTACTTTAATAACCTTACTCTCATGCTTTTCTTTCCTGTAATAATAAACCTTTAGATATAGATTCTAAAGGATTGGCCCAGCGTGATTTGTGGGTAAGGTCCAGAGGGTAAATTGACCAGGGATCTGTGGCTGGTTTCTTGGAACCGGACAGAACTTGTTCGGGGTAGGTGGGATTGGGTGCTAGGACCCCCCACCTGTATATAGGCCCGGGGCCATCTGGGGCACGGATATTGCTGGGGTGTCGGAGGGGTTTTGCTCGGGAGGCTTCAGGCAGGCTGCTGAAGCGCTCTGTGAGACTGGTTTGTGGCCTGTTTGGAGAGGTCGCCAGTCAGGGGGACTGTAAAGAGCCCCGGATTTGAGCAATTCGCCCTGAGCGGACGCCCTAAGCTGTGCCCAGACACGGCCCGGTCCGTCACACCCAGGCGTCCTGATTCAGACGCTGCTGGTCAGTTTCAGCAGCCGCTGAATCAGGACGCCTGGGGCAGAGCAACTTGAGTGCTGATGGGTTGCTCCAGTAGCGCCGAGGAGCGGCGCTGCGGGACCAACCCAGCAGCGCCCCAGCTGCTCTACCCAGGCGCCGTGGGCAGAAAAGCCTGGTCTGCTGGGGGGAAGGGGGCACTAGCTGTGCCCCCCCAGCAGACCAGGGAGACGCGGAGCAAAGCCGCGGAGGATGCCCGCAGCGGGACAGCCTCCGAGGCTCTGCTCCCCGTCTACCTGTCTGCTGGTCAGACCAGGGAGATGGGGAGCAAAGCCTCGGAGGATGCCTGCAGCAGGACAGCCCAGGTGCGCTGCGGCTGTCCCGCTGCGGGCGTCCTCCAAGGCTTTGCTCCCCATCTCCCTGGTCTGACCAGCAGACCAGGGAGATGGGGAGCAGCTTTTCTCGCCTCGGAGAACGCGGGCGGTGGGACCGCGGCTCATCTGGGTGTCCCGCCGCTCCCGTCCTCTGGGGCGAGAAAAGCCCCGTTCGTAACTGCGGATCCAACATAAGTCGGATCCGTGTAACTCGGGGCTGCCTGTAACTGCAACTGTGAAGCATACCAGTATTTATAATCCACTTGTCACTGAATTATATGTCAAATGAGCTAAGGTTAACTGAACAGTCATCCAAACTTGTTGGCACAGAAAGAACTACAGTGCGAGGGGTTTTTCCTATGATACTTTCATTACTGACCTTCCTTTTTAGCCTTCACTTGATGGATGCATCATGACTCTAATTCAGCATGGTACTTAAGCCTGTGCTTAACTTTAAGCATGTGAGTAAAACCCATTGACTTCAATTAAAAAGACAGTAGGCAAATGGGTTTCTCTTAATGGTTTAGAGATCTCTTCTTTAGAGATCTTCCTCAACCCATCTTTTTTCAGTACTGTTTCCTACCATAGGCCCGATTCAGGCAGCTACTGAACCACATACCTAACTCCAAGTGCATAAGTAGCCCCATTGACCTCAGTAATACTATTCACTAGTTTCAAGATAAGCAAATGAGTAAGAAACTGATTGAATATGCAACTCAATATCATTGCTGGAAGATGCTAACCCATTTCTGCGGGTGATCAATGTTCTTAAAGTACAAATGGAAGTTGATGATGAGCAACTCCACGGATCAAGGCACATTGCAGGATTACACTTTATATTGTCCCTCCAGGTCTTCTACAACAATGAAATAATGCCATATTGTTTGGCCTTTTATTATGATACATAATATTCGTAATTGCATCATAGTTTAACCTTCTCAGTGGCAGGAGATGGCTTTTCAATCAGTTATTGACCCTACCACATAGAACAGTTCTCTCTCTAAACTCATATGGGCAGTAGAAGCCTTTTTTCCCTGCAATTGTTTGCAAGTAGGATAATGTATGTGTCTAAAATACACCTCTCTAGTACACTGCACAGCCAGCTCTGCCTAATGCTTGTCCACTAAATAATCGCCATATGTGTCTGGGAATACAGTTTTTTTTAAAAAACAGAAGTTAATCCAGCTTTGTGCTGGATTAATTCCTAGTGAAGCTTGGAGATCGACAGCTGTTCTCTTCTTTTGGCTAGGAGTATTGCTCTTAAAAATAGATACATATTGTTCAACATCCCAGCTTTACCCAAGATATGCACAACTCCCCAGTTTCTTCTCTGATGCATGGACAGCAGTATTGTCTGAGTTTCTCGAATAAGTCTATATGACACTTAAGAATCTTCTTTGTTTTGGCACAGAGTAAGGAAGGTTTTGAAACTACCCTCCTCATTTGGTGACTAGGGGACAAGGAATATTTGCAAAGGAGACATCTGACAAAAAATAAAGACAGTATTAGCCAGTAAGACAACAGCAGAACCAGGTAAATCCCTAACTGGCTCTTATGACGGAAACCTTACAAACAAACAAACACACAAACAATATCCCACAAACCATGATTAATGAATATAGTTCCAGAAGTTTTTATGTATTTAAGCCATAGAAAACAAGGGTTAAAGAGGTAATATAGCTTCGGTGTACATTAAAAATAACTTGCATTTTCATTCAGAATGCTTCTTTTTTCTTCATTAGCCCAGATACCCAAAAAAGCACTGTGTACCCAAGTAAATTAAATGGAATTTCTATTTGACATAGCAAATGTACAATATACAATAATCAGAATTCAGTACAGCAGATAGGAAATGCTATCTGTATTGGTAGAAAAATCAGTTGGGAACATTTTCTTTAAATCTTTTCATTTGCTCCTATGTTTTGTTTTCTTAACCATAATGTGAAAGAAAGTCAAATGTTACCTAAAACAGTCTCAATTTGTGTTTATTCTCCTTTTTTATTGCCACATTTCAATAAAATTAATAATTCAATGTTCTAATATTAGTTGTCATCTTAGCTGTGATAAAATTAATAATTCAACACACTAATATCAAACAAATGGTACCTTTTAATGGTAGATGAGAAATACACTTTGCTGCATTGTGGGGAGTTAAATTGGGTAAGTTTCTCCACTTTATTTCAAATAAAATAATATTTTACTAATTAGAATATCATTGTATCATCTTCACTCAAGTTAGAGTTATCGGTAAGTATGGCTTCTACAAATCAACAGAGGTGTTTATTTTCCCAACACATTTCAATAGAAACCATAATATGAAGAGAACAGTGCCTGTACATGAAATCATTTTAAAATCTTTTCCTACTGAAATCATACTACAATCCTTTCCAGGGAATGTATTCACCATACCTGCAGTGTCCTGGCAAAATTCCAACTTGGGTAATTACAGTCAGCCTACCTAAATTCCTCCTGTAGTTTAATTTGCAAAGGTATTCTTCATTTCCCTGCCCTAAATTGTTGTGTAGTGTTGTGTGTGTGTTGTTAATCGGGTGCTGCACTTCTCTTCCCAGGGGTTGGCTGTAGTCCAATGCTAGGTGAAATGATTCCTGTGTATAGAATGCATCTCATTTTAAATCTGCAAAGAACATGAAGATCCTTTGGAAGCAAAATGCTCTGTGCATGACTGGAAGGTCGTTAGCTATACTGCAAATACATCCAATTCAATAGTCAAGCAGAAACACAAAAATATATAAAACAAATAGTTTTTGTACATTATGACATATGCTCAAAATTCACTTCACTTGATCATGTATCTCCCCAAAAAGGTAAAAGAACAGTTTAAAAAATGTATAGAAAAATGTCATCAAAATGTAAAGGATGTCAGAGCTATACAGTAAAAGCCAGATTGTTTCTGCCCCATGGGCAGGTGTGTGGATAAGCATGTAAAATGGAATTTTCCCATTACTTGCCCCTCACTGTGCACTGGTCAGCTTTAATTGCACTTCCAGTTCCCTCCTAAATGAATGGGCTGGTTACAGGTTCCCTGCAGGAACTAGCCTTTCTCAAAGGTGCTGGAAAGGACACAAAGAGACAATACCCACCCACCTGCAACAAGTAGAACTAGGTCTCTGCAGAGACCTAACTCAAATGTGCTAACACTTCCAGAGCTCCTCCTGGGAAAATAAAGTTTCACACTACCCTTCTCAAATCTTTGTTGTAATAGTAGGCATAAAATAAATGGTATGCGTCCAAGGGAGGGTAGATTTGCACTGTACTCATAAAACACAAGTGAAATATGATTGAAGTGCTGCAAAATGCACTGAAAACATAGGCAGTGATAACTGATTATTAAAAACAAGGATAATCTGTGATAGCAAAGTGACCAATAGCACAGGACTAAACAATTTCTTATTTGCATTATAATACCACAAAAACTTATAGCATCAAGCAGCATTCCCTCTAATCTTTCCCATCCATGGGAGGAATAGATTTTTGTGTGCACCATCAGCAAAAAGAAAAAAATCTAGCTGTGGGCACTCTGCTGGGTGGCATTTGCATCTGCCTCCTATAACTACTACTGGACATAGGTTAGTTACAGGATATGTTGAGATCCTTATTTAACAAATACACTGGGTCACATTCTGATCTCTGTTACACCAGAGTACTGCTACAGAAGACAGTAACTGAGATCAGAATCTGTCTCAAATACACTGTGAACAGTGTGAAAAGTTACATTTTATGTTGGATTCAGAGATAGCATAGCGCTTGTTGGATTCTCCTATCATTTCAACTGATTTCAACTGAAGTCTTCATTGACTTCAGTTATGGCCATGTTTGTTATTATGGGTTTTCAAAGGGTAAACAAGTATGATCCTGAATTTCCAAATGTGATCACATGTCTTGCAAATGTAGTCATTGTTGGCCTGAGGAGATTGAACCATTGAATTTACAACATGCTCTCTTCTCCTGCAGAAACCTCACACATTGCTCCTAAGAAGTGGACATGGCTTCATGGCACAGTCCTCTCCATCTGGGTCTTCCCTGTACAATGAATTCCCAGCTTTTAAAGTGTATCTTCAGTGCTTTGAGGTTGGCCTTCAAAGTGACTTTTTATGTAAGACAAGTAGGCAGTAATTCACATCTCCATGAGAAACTGTTTCAGTCTATACTCAGTAAAGGCTTATCAATATTAACACTTAATTCATGGCATGCTAAGACATTTTAAAACAGGGAAGATCAAGACACACTATGTTGTATAGCAGGGTATTGGGATAGATTTACACTTCAGCTTGCCATTAACTAAAGGTGCTCATAGACAAGCCCTGTGAAAGTACTGAATTGGCTTAATATTTGGATGGTTTGTTCTCGATTATGAGGCCTTGCAGTTAAGCTTCAATTTTAAAATAGGGGCTTTTTTTTAGAATTGCAACCTATTGTAACCTCCTTTTCTTTTATTTCATGGGGTTCAGCCAAAAAACATTTATTGCTTTAATTACAGCTGTTTCTGATGGCTCTGTGTTGATATGGAAACATGCCAGACAAGGTGGCAGTATGGAGCCTTGAGTGACTGAAAAGAAGTAATTGCTGTTTCAACACATGAGAAGGAGTTCAGGAAGTAGTTAACTATGCTTAGAAGCTAATGTGAACGACTTCATTAAGGGCAGACATTCCTGCATGCACACACTTACCCCCTTAGAAGATGAAAGTTCTTTGCCAATCAGTAGTGAGTTTTGTCAGGGATATAAAACTGATAGCTATTTTGAACCCCAGTCAGATCCAGCCCCGTCCTGTAGGGAAAAGATAAAGTTACCAGGGGGGATTCACACTCATTTGTGAGTTGCATGTCAATACAATTTGCTACAGAAGTCAGTGGAATTGAGACTTGGAAAAAATACCTTAAAGGAGCAATTGCAGACTGGAAGTCAAATGTTTTCAGGAGATATGCTATATAACTGAACTAGAGATCAGATAATTATAAGATATCTTGATAAGATGGAATCGCTAGTAAAATTTGCAAATAAGGAGAAGGAGGACTTCCTCATCACATTTACTCCTTAATCCTCAAGATCAGGAATTCAGAAGAAAATCCCAGTTTACCTTAGGAATACCGTGATGTGACTATTTTCAAGAAAGGAGACAAATCAGATTGTGGAAATTTTGAGGACTCTCCCTCTTGCCCATCTCCAGAAAGATGCTGACTGGCTGCTCTCCCTTGTAGAGAAAATCCTCCCAAAATCACAATCTGGGTTTAGCTGAAGCAAAATGCAGGAAAATGTAGCACTTTAAAGACTAACAAGATGGTTTATTAGATGATGAGCTTTCGTGGGCCAGACCCACTTCCTCAGATCAAATAGTGGAAGAAAATAGACACAACCATATATACCAAAGGATACAATTTAAAAAAATGAATACATATGAAAAGGACAAATCACATTTCAGAACAGGAGGGGGATGCAGGGGGGGGGAAGGAAGGAAGGTAAGTGTCTGTGAATTGATGATATTAGAGGTGGGGAGAGTGGGATGTTTGTGAGTTAATGGTATTAGAGGTGATAATTGGGGAAGCTATCTTGGTAATGGGTAAGATAGCTTGAGTGTTTGTTCATTCCTTTTTGGAGAGTCTCGAATTTTAACATGAATGACAGTTCAGAGGATTCCCTTTCAAGTGCAGATGTAAAAGGTCTTTGTAGCAGAATGCAGGTGGTTAAGTCATTGAGAGAGTGTCCTTTCTGGTTAAAATGGCAAGAAACTGTTTTTTCTTTGTGATCTTGTCTGATATCTGTTTTGTGGGCATTAATCCTTTGGCAAAGTGTCTGAGATGTTTGTCCAATGTACATAGGACACGGCTACATTTCTATCACTAATCTGGGTTTAGACCATCTTGAGGTAATACCATTAGGATCTTGACTTCATACCAAATTCAGGGAAAATGATGCAAATACTATTGACCTCATGAAAGCATCTGATTCTATGAACTATGAGGTTCAATGGCAAATTCTCCTCAAATTTTGCCCACCAAAATTTGTTTCTGCCTTCCAACTTTTCCATATTAATAGGCCAATTTTCAGCAATGGATCTGAAAAAGACCCCCTTCCTCATCAAGACAGGCATCAAATAAGTCGGTGTCATCCCTCCAACCCTCTTCTATATGGGTATGTCTACACTACAGCACTAATTCGAACTAACTTAGTTCGAATTAGTAAATTTGAACTAAGCTAATTCGAATTAGCGCAGCTAGACCTAAAAACTAGTTCAAATTAGCGTTTTGCTAATTCGAACTAGCATGTCCACATTGCGTGGACCCTGAACAGAGGTTAAGGATGGCCGGAAGCAGTGCCGGCAGGGCATCAGAGTAGGACTTAGAACATGGAGCTGCTGTTTCAGGCTAGCCGAGGGCTCTGCTTAAAGGGACCCGACCCCCACCCCGGACAGACAGTTCTCAGGGGTGCCCCTCTTGCAAAGCAGTCCTGGCTTGGAGTGCCCTGAGTGCCCACACTCGGAACATCACAGCACTTGGCCATCAGCCCGGCTGCACTTGCCACAGGCTGCCATCTGGGGAGAGGGAGCAATTGGGGGGCTGCAGGAGAGGTTCCACCCCCAGAAGCCCGCAGAGCTAGCCCAGTCCTCCTCATCGGGGGCTCGTACCCCATTCCTCCCTCACCTCCTTCCACTTACCCCTCTCTACCCCCCTTCTTGATGTGCAAAATAAAGAAAACATGTGTTCAGAAATAGAATCTCTCTTTATTGAACAAAACTGGGGGAGACTGGGAAAAGGAGGTGGGAGAGGGGAAGAGAGAGGCTGGGAGAGGAGAGGGCAACTACAATGATGAGGGGTTTGGAACAGGTCCCATATGAAGAGAGGCTAAAGAGACTGGGACTTTTCAGCTTAGAAAAGAGGAGACTGAGGGGGAATATGAGAGAGGTCTATAAAAGCATGAGTGGGGTGGAGAGGGTGCATACAGAAAAGTTCTTCATTAGTTCCCATAATAGAAGGACTAGAGGACACCAAAGGAAAGGAATGGGTAGCAGGCTTCAAACTAATAAAAGAAAGTTGTTCTTCACAAAGCAAAGAGTCTACCTGTGGAACTCCTTGCTGCAGGATGCTGTGAAGGCTACAACTAGAACAGAGTTTAAAGAGAAGTGAGATCAATTCATGGAGGTTGGGTCCATGGAGTGCTATTAGCCAGGGGGTAGGAGTGGTGTCCCTGCCCGAAGTTTGTGGAAGGCTGGAGAGGGATGGCACGAGACAAATGGCTTAGTCACTGTCTTCGGTCAATCCCCTCCAGGGTCCCTAGGGTTGGCCGCTGTCGGCAGACGGGCTACTGGGCTAGATGGACCTTTGGTCTGACCCAGTACGGCCATTCTAAGCTCAGGGCTCAGGGTCGGGGATCTCAGTGGACCACCTTGATTTTCATACAAACCTGCTCCTGGGTGGCCAGGCTGGCAGATCTCCTGCCCTAGACGGCTGCTTTCCTGTGCCTGGTGCGGAGGTCGTGGATGATGTCCACGATGTCTGCACTGGACCAGGCGGGTGCCCGCCTCTTGCGGTCCAGAGCAAGCTCCCAGGAGCTGCCAGCCTGGTCCCGGGAAGAGGGGGAGGGCTGGGGGGCCTCGGGTGGCTGGCTCGAGCCGTGCCAGGTGCAGGGTCTGCTGGCTGGGTGCTGGCAGGCTTGCACCTGGCACGGGCACCGTAGCCAGCCCGTGTCCCTTTAAGTGCTCCGGGGCCGGGAGGGGGCATACGAGATTCCCTGGTGTTGGCCAGAGTGGCCACCAGGGAAAGCTGGGGAGGGCTAGCCTCCCACTAGTTCGATTAAGGGGCTACACAGCCCTTAATTCGAACTAGTAAGTTCGAACTAGGCTTAGTCCTCGTGGAATGAGGTTTACCTAGTTCGAACTAAGCGCTCCGCTAGTTCGAATTAAGTTCGAACTAGCGGAGCGCTAGTGTAGCGCCTATCAAAGTTAATTCGAACTAATGTCTGTTAGTTCGAATTAACTTTGTAGTGTAGACATACCCTATCTTCCTTGCTCCACCCTTCATCTCATTGCTAACAAATTCATTTCCAGACTTGACATTTAATACATAATGTATGGCATGCTCTTCTATCTCAATCGCCTCTGATCCAAGACAAAGATTAGAATGAAATTTGTCATTGAACTTCAATATCCAGACAATTGTGCCCTGTGTATCCAGTCACAAGATCTCAAAAAAAGGTTGACATCTCTGAAGCCCACAACCTCACACTCAGCACCAAAGGTACAAAAGTGCTTCACCAGAAGGCTGCAAACCATCAAAATCCTGCCTCTGCGTTTAGAATAAACAAAGAGATACGGGAGAATATTTAAGATTTCCCCTGCCTTGGCAGTTATCTGTCACAAAAGGCCGACAGTGGTGAGAATATTGATCACCCCCTCCAGTGAACCAGAGAGTATGTCTTTGAAGATCATGACATTAAGCGCCAAACCAAACATCTTATATGCAGTAAAACTCCATTAGTCCGGCATCCAATCCTCCGGGACTCCTGATGGTCCGGCACCATCAGGAACCCGGAAGTGCACTCAGCTGCTGCTGAAACTGACCAGCAGCTGAATCGGTAAAGCCGGGAGCAGAGCAGCTGGGGTGCTGCTGGGTTGGTCTGGTAGCGCTGCCCCTCGGGGCTGCGGGACCAACCTGGCAGCACCCCAGCTGCTCTTGGGGACGCCTGGGGCAGAGCAGCTGGAGTGCTGACGGGTTGGTCCCGCTGCGCCAAAGGACGGTGATGCGGGACCAACCCGGCAGGACCCCAGCTGCTCTGCCCCAGGGGTCCCCGATTCAGCTGCTGCTGAAACAGTTCAGCGGCTGACTTGGGGACCCCTGGGGCAGAGCAGCTGGGGTGCTTCCGGGTTGGTCCCGCAGCGCCGAGGGGCGGCGCTACAAGACCAACCCGGCAGCACCCCAGCTGCTTTGCCCCAGGCGTCGGGATTCAGCCGCTGCTGAAACTGACCAGCAGCATCAGTTTCATCAGCAGGCTGAATCCGGACGCCTGGGGCGGAGCAGCTGGGGTGCTGCCAGATTGGTCTTGTAGTGCCGCCCCTTGGCGCTGCGGGACCAACCTGGCAGGACCACAGCTGCTCTGTCCCAGGCGTCCCCAAGAGCAGCTGGAGTGCTGCTGGGTTGGTGCTGTAGCGCCACCCCTCGGTGCTGCGGGACCAACCCGGCAGCACCCCAGCTGCTCTATTGCAGGCATCCCCGATTCAGCTGCTGCTGAAACTGACCAGCAGCGGCTGAATCAGGGACTCCTGGGGCAGAGCCTGACTACCGTAAGGGGGGGCTATATGGGGTCTGGGGTAGCATCCTCTCCCACCCCACTCCAGACCCCTCATAGCCCCCACTTCTGATAGTCCGGCATATCTGATAATCCGGCACCCCTGGGTCCTAAAGGTGCCGGATTATCGGAAGTTTACTGTATTAGGTTGTCGTTATATCTGCCTTCCTTTATGGTGCTGAAGTCTGGATCGCATACAAAGGACCCAACTGCTCGATGTCAGGTTGGTGGTCGGTTTCTAGCAGAGTGCCCCAAGGATCTGTTCTTGGACCAGTTTTGTTCAACATCTTTATCAATGACCTGGATGAGGTGATGGATTGCACCCTCAGCAAGTTTGCAGATGACACTGGGGGGAGAGGTAGATATGCTGGAGGACAGGGATAGGGTCCAGAGTGACCTGGACAGATTAGAGGATTGGGCCAAAAGAAATCTGATGAGGTTCAACAAAGACAAGTGCAGAGTCCTGCACTTGGGACAGAAGAATCACAAGCATTGTTATAGGCTAGGGACTGAATGGCTAAGTAGTAGTTCTGCAGAAAAGGACCTGGGGATTACAGTGGATGAGAAGCTGGATATGAGTCAACAGTGTGCCCTTGTAGCCAAGAAGGCTAATGGCATATTAGGTTGCATTAGGAGGAGCATTGCCAGCAGATCCAGAGAAGTGATTATTCCCCTTTATTCGGCTCTGGTGAAGCCACATCTGGAATATTGTGTACAGTTCTGGGCACCCTCCCCCCCCACTAAAGAAAGGATGTGGACGCATTGGAGAGGGTCCAGTGGAGGGCGACCAAAATGGTTAGGGGGCTGGAGCGCATGCCCTATGAGGAGAGACTGAGGGATTTGGTTTTGTTTAGTCTGCAGGGGTATGTCTACACTACCCTCCTAATTCGAAATAGGAGGGTAATGTAGGCATACCACAATTGCAAATAAAGCCTGGGGATTTGAATTTCCCGGGCTTCATTTGCATAAAGCCGGCTGCCGCCATTTTTAAATGCCGGCAGTTCGAACCCCGTGCCGCGCGGCTACACGGGGCACAAACTAGGTAGTTCGAACTAGGCTTCCTAGTTCGAACTACTGTTACTCCTCATGTTACACCTTTCACGAGGAGTAACGGTAGTTAGAACTAGGAAGTCTAGTTTGAACTACCTAGTTCGTGCCCCGTGTAGCCGCGCTGCACGGGGTTCGAACCAGCAGGGTTTTAAAAATGGCGGCTCCCCGCTTATGAAAATGAAGCCCGGGAAATTCAAATCCCGGGCTTCATTTGCAAGTGCGGTATGCCTACATTACCCTCCTAGTTCGAACTAGGAGGGTAGTGTAGACATACCCTCAGGCTCTTGAATGACACTATCAATGGTGCTTCTATAAGATCTTCTGAATTAAATGGAATGACCAAAGAAACAACCTCAGTATGTTTGTATTAAGCCACAACCGCCTGGATTGAAGTTATGACCATCTGCCACTAATGCCTTTGGCCTGGTGACATGCATTGAATATCAGACAATTGATTCTCAAAGCAGGTCATTACCTTACACCTGAAATAACAGCAATGGGTGAAGAGGGAGAAAAGCAACTCATTAGAGACACACTCAAAGCCATCATGAACTTATGAGAAATCCAAGCCCACAATCATCTAAAATGGACCTTGTGGTGAGGAGCCCAGCATTTTTAGTCTCATCAAAGACAACAGAGTAATGGAGATGTAGGAAAGGTGGCCCCAGCCCAATTCACAATCCAGATCTGCCATTTCCACTGCCCAATCTGTGATAAGATCTGTGGCTATAGATTGGTTGTATTAGCCATCAGTTGATCCACTAGCAAGAAGACAATCATCCTCACTTCCAAGAGATGCCAACTATGGCTAATAGCTACAGTAATTGTCAAGTTTTTTTTCCTTATTTGAAGTTGTGGATGTGCTCAATAGCCTGGATGCTCAAACAACTGGTTACAAAATACAACTACGTGTTTTATTTAAATTGCTGTTATAATACCTAGAGAAAGCCTATGTGAAAGTAGAAGGTCTCAGATTGTCAGAAGCCAGTAATGATGTTGTAAGGTAGAATCAATATATGTACTTTGGGGTTTAGGCCCAGGGTTTTATTCTTCATTTTCAAGGAAAACAGAAATCTCTATTTAGTGATGTTAGTCTAGTAAGGGTACATTGTAACTTCTGTGATATAACAGTTTATCTTTGGAGTGTTATTCACAAAAAGAAATTTGAAATTATTAATTGTGTCTGTGCAATGCTGTTTTATGGTAAAGACTGGTACTTGTTTCCTAAAAAGAGAAAGAAAGTGAATCCTATTCTAATTTCCACTTATAGTACTGTATTTAGAATATTCCTATAGAAAAAATCAGCAGTAGTTTCTTGCATGGTCTGTGCAAAAAGGTCAGATTGAGGAATTCAGCAGCACAAAATCAATAAGTAAATGGACTTACCCGTCTTCTTTGTAGCTTACATTGTCATGGAAAAATGGCCAACTCCAGTCCATCTGCACTTTATACATGGAACTTTGTACATGGGAGCAGTGCATCAGCAATTTACAGTGTCAGAACAGAGATACACAATCAGACACAATTATGCAAGAGTGTAAATCAGACATTCAAAAGGTCACCAGTGTTGAAACTAATCAACAGCACTGTAAAACATACAAAGAGAATGTACTTATGACATGACAGTGATGCATCCAAACAAGCTACGAGGAGAGACAAGGTCCAGACAAACACCACAAGATACTCCAGCTTCAGTCATTCTTGTGTAGTGTGCCAATGGTTTACAAACAGATTTGATGGTCAGGCAGATAAGACCAGACTCATAGGCCATCACTGACATGCACTGGCACTGTATCTCACATACCACTGTGTAGCAATTATTGGTAAATGTAGAACTGCCATTTAAGCAGCCAGCACTGTAGTACAGACTCTCCCTGAGGCTCTATCTTCCATATTTACATCAGAAATTGCCCCCCTTTCTCCCCTCTCCCACATCATTCCACCTGTTTTCTTTTTCCTAGATAATTTTATTAAAATCTGGTTGGCTATCTGCAGACTGTGAAAACTGTCACTCAACCAGCCTTAAAGGGACAGAATTTCTAATAGAAATTGAATCTGAAAGATCAAATTCCACGGGGAAATTTTAAATTGACAAATTTTCTGAATGGATGTCTCCTTTCTTGCTATACAGGCAGTCCCCGGGTTACATGGATCCAACTTACATCGGATCCCTACTTACAAACGGGGTGAGGAAACCCCGCACTAGCGGTTTCCCCCCAGCAGACCAGGGAGACGCGGAGCGGCTTTTCTCAGCAGACACCTCAGCTTGACAATAAGGAACTGAGGGAAGTGAGGTGTGGAAGAATAAAACTGAGCTCTGGAGAAATGTTTGGCTAGAGTTTCCCCTACAATATGTACCAGTTCCGACTTACATACAAATTCAACTTAAGAACAAACCTACAGTCCCTATCTTGTACGTAACCCGGGGACTGCCTGTAAATAATACATGCATTTATTGAGCTTAATTTTTGGTTAGTATCAAAATGTATTGATCTGAAAGATAAATATTGACTTGACCTCCCTTTCCCTTCGCCTATATTTACTTCTTGAATCAATAAAACTTGAAATGGACTTGTCAGGAGTCAATAAGGGCTTAAAATTCTCAAAATAGCAACTTTGCTGCAAGGTTATAATTCTTTACTTTATAGTTACCACTTACACAAATTTCTAAAAACCCTTCAAAGTTAACAATTTACTATATGACACCATCAGGACACTTTAGACTCTGTGGTCCTGGGTAGAATGTGAGGTACATGCAGATGCCAAAACACAGCTACTTTAATCTAATGATGCTATTTCTGCACTGGTTCAACAACACTGTAAATATTTTAATAGTTACGTAGGGCATTCCATCTTTCTATCTCTTTCCCTGACAATTTTGGATCTGAGCTCAGGAGAAAATGCCTCCATGATATTGTAGGCTGGATTTATCATGGCTAAAATTTCTTCTGACCTGGGAAAATTTAACATTTTTGTAGGTAGATAAAAAGGGTCCTTATGAAGATGCACTCACTGCCTTCATTTCACCAGAAAAACTTAAAAAACAACAACAAATAGTCTTGTAGCACCTTAAAGACTTCTTTAGATGTAAGTTGTGCCCATGTTTTGTTAGTCTTTAAGGTGCTGCAAGACTATTTGTTGTTTTTTAAGTTTTTCCAGTTACAGACTAACTCAGCTAACCCTCGGAAGTTTTTGATTCATTTCACGGTTAATTGAAGGAACTTATTCAGAGGTAATCCGCCTGCTTCAGAATCATGGCATTAGTTCTGATTATATGCTTTCCAAAGAAGTCTTGTTCCCCCTCTAGGTGCTGGGCATATTGTAGCCACAGTTTATGTAGGTTTCACTTGTACTTATCTCATGGTGACCACACACAAGTAACAAATATCCTCTTGACTCTAAGGCTTATTTACCTCTAGTGGTTTCCAAAGAACCTCTATCGGTGACATATTTTCAGAATCCAGAATAATATTTACTTACTGGCTACAGTGACAATTGCTATATTATACTAACCCAGCTATGCTTTCGCTGCTTATAAGTAGTGGGTTTACATTAAGTTGAAACTGTTTGCTTTTAAAACTCTCAACAAAGTGGATTTTTACTATATTCAAAGCTTCCTTCTTTAGCTTTTTCAACTTGGCCCTGTGCTCACATAAAACTTGCCCTTTGTGGGAAATCTATTGTTTCATCTGATGCTAGCAAATGATTAGGACTTTGTTGTTTTGGGGCTATACCTTGCAACTATCCATCTGTCTTTTCACTCCCTCTCTCCCTGCTTTTAGAAAATGCATCCAAACCATTGTATTTAGTGGGAGTGGGGACCATTGGCTGATCAAGCTTCTATTACCAAATTTCAGATATTTTACCCCAGTTGAATCTTGTGGTTTCACAAATTTGACTCAGATTTGAATGCAAACATTATTGGGTTAATAGTGTCTTTAGGAGACACTGGAAAAAAGAGGCAGAAATGTGAAACAATGAAAATATACCCAACAAATTAAAGTGAAAATGAAACAGAATGGATGAAGTGAAAAACAAATACAAGAAAGATTATTAAAGTTGGGTAGAGGGAAACTAATGTATTATGATGTAAACAGAAAAACAATAGGACAAATTCAGACTTGACCTAAGGTCATTGGAAACTAAGGCACTCTCAAGGGAAAAATCAACATAAATATTTATATTGTAGACAGCTGCACATACACACCCCACACATGTAGCCCCCTCATGTCTTTAGAATTCATGAAATTCTTAGTAAATTAAAGTCTTCACACATTCTAATCACCAATACTGCTACTCTATAAAGATTCGTGTAAATTATACTGTATATGATTGTGATATGCAGCAAAGTGTAAAGTTACTTTCCAGCTCAAGTGAGAGTAGAGTGGCAGCTTGTGGTACATACAAGGTTGGATTTGCACTTTATGTGCTCCTAGGCACAGCATCTTCAGCACCTCCTGCCTACAGCTGACATTCATGTTGCACAAAGTTTTAGAGAGGTAAGGCACCCCTAGTGTGCTGGCTCTGCTGGACCTCTGCCTACTGTGCCTAATTGGAAATCTAGCCCTGGGTACAATATGATTTTGTGCCAGGTGTAGTACATAATCCTGAATGGGATTCAGACTCAAACCCCTGGCATCTTCACTATGGTACTGTCAAGTATGAAGGGCAAAAAGGAATAGGATGTGGGAAGAGAATGGGTAAAGTTGAATATTAGTTTAATTGTAATCCTCAGCATCTAAATTAGTCTAATATCTAATATCACCCCTCCTCACCTTTACCACTTAAATTTCTGATTTCCCTCTGTTCCCTTTCTTGGTCATTCTTTTTACTTTGAACTTATACATGAAAACACCCACACCTGCCCTGTCCAAGGACCAAGTTCTAATGAACCCTAAAGCAAATATGTCTTCCAGGATATCATTGGTTCAGCAAAGGAAATATTTAGAAATAGGCCTAATCCACAATTGTATCATTCTTTAAATTATCCTAAAGATTGTCAGAGTTTGGGTCTGTGTTTTAGTTCATGCCCATCTGTACATATAATAGAGTTGCTTAACAGGTGGGTACTGAGGTCTTGATCTTTGGACCTTATTTTAACTGCTTATGTGACCAGAAAAATATCTAAAGGAGCAGCTGGAGATGTTGAAGTGTGGCATAAAACTACATATTCTTCCCTCTTCTCCATCCATCCTTTGTAGCCTTCAGATTACTTTAAGTTATAGTGGGAGTGGAAGAAGGACCTTCACCCCCAATTACAGCCCCAATTACAGCCATGGAGGTGTTGCAGTTTAAGGAAGTGCAATTTGCGTACCTTTTTCTGAAAAAAACTGCCATGCAGACATAGCCTCAATGTCTATTATGATTCTTTTTAGCAACATGATAAAATGGTGAGAGAAACAAAACAACCATGTGGATCAGTCCACTGTTTGAAAAGCTTTAGCCCAAGGAAGTTCTTGAAATATTCCCATGTTACATGTCTCAGATGCTCAGTATAAATGGTATGTAGAGATGGTTCCAACTTCAGTGATGATAGATTCATTGCCTTATGGTTATAATTCTCTAGCTGCACATTCTTAAGGTTGTAGAAGAATGCAGCATAGCTTAAAATATGCTTAAGGACACTTACAAACTAACAGAAATTAAAGCTGTTACTTTTTTTATCTTGATTTGTTTATATTAGAGAGAGAACCTATTTTTAATTAAATGGTAGAGTCCAAATGCCAAAATTTACAGAGTCTCTGTCCTTATCTAGAATAGATTTATTTGTAGTTGCTGAAAAATAATGCTTTAAAAAAGTTTATTGTTTACTAAGCAATTGGAACAGATTTCAATTTATTTTACATTTGGGTGAGATGTTCAGAGAGATTTTTTGTGACTGAGATCATCAGAATCCAGAGCTGTGGCAATTATGTAACGGATTAATTCAGAAGAATTTATTTCATAATGGACAATTTCCGTTTTAAAATACTAATTCATGCCCACAAGGAAAAACTCCAGGGAAACTCCTTACCTACTGTGATGGCTTCAGCTGGTTATGTCACTGCAGTCATGATTTGTCTGAGAGAGGAGGGTGCTTGCAATGGGCCATTTAATTCCATAGGCCAGGAATTGTGACTATGCTCACAGAGTAAATTGAAGGGAGAAAAAGAAATGTATTTCATTTTCTATGCTCTAAGTTTTTTTCTAACAATAAGCCTGATCACAGCCTCCCGCCTTTGTGAGAGAAAAATAACTGTTTTTGTTATTTAAAAATATAAAAAGGGACAATATGCTAAAAATATGCAGCGAACAAATATCATCTGTACAGACTGGAAGAGAACCTTCATAAATTAACCTTATTAGTGCATTACTGTAAGCGAATGCCAAAAAAGCTCCTAATTTGCATTAAGATAGATTTTTCAGGTTGGCTGCATGATTTAATTAAAGAAAAGATTAAGAATCATTAAACAAGCTGCTCTACCTTGCAATAACAGAATTCATATCTGATTCAGGTTAACGAAAACACAGATGGTGATTCAGTAACTGTTGAGTTGCTGTAACAGAATAAAAATGATCCCATTAGTTCTCTGGAAATGTGAGGGAATTTGAAAATTAGTATGCAGATACATTGTATGGTGCTAGACAGCTTGGTCTGCTTGGATCATCACTGATTACTCTTTGTTTGGGTTGGCAACACTGAACTTAATAAATGAAAAAATGTTCCAGTATACCACAGTTGGAAACTGTTCAAGGTTGAAATAGGTGTGCAGACTTTCAGGAAGAGAGAGTTAAGTAAACAAATGTCAATCATTTCAGGGCTGGCAACATTTCTCCCCCCCCCCCATCTTTATAATGTCTGTTCTAGAAAAAGAAGTGTAATAAAAATTGTAATTCTTTGTTTCATACATATGTTCATGTGGTATTTATTATTACAGAGTTATTTTTAAATGGATAGTATTAATTTAGAAAGGAAATTCTATAGCTGTTTTAATATCAAGATGTAGAAAAATAGCCCCAGAAATTGGGTCAGACTGGATATTGTTATGGGTAATATTCAGATCTATCTATCTATCTATCTATCTATCATCACAGAGAAGAAGATGTAAAGTATGGATGAATATGAATATTTCAGGAAGGCTCATAAAGAGATCATTGTCACCCTATATGGGAAATAACAATTTAGACAAGTAGGGTAATAACCCAGATCATTGCAAGTCATTCGCATAGAGATAACTATACTGAAATGCAGTGTATAATACCTGGATCACATCAGCTACGCGACTATTAAATATCTAGGTTTTATGATGAATCTGAGAAAACTGCACATGGGCAAGCAAAAGGCCCTGAAATGCATATAGCAAATGACTGTGTTGGGTTAACTTTTGTATAATAAAACATCTATGTTACCTTGTGTTTCAAAATTTATTTTGCTCCCTTGATATTACTGAAAGTGACTTCA
Organism: Pelodiscus sinensis; assembly: GCF_052426305.1. NCBI lineage: Eukaryota > Metazoa > Chordata > Testudines > Trionychidae > Pelodiscus > Pelodiscus sinensis. Next base: position 25,614,202 of record NC_143058.1, on the reverse strand, counting down.
GGGCCAAAAGATGGATTATGAGAAGTGCTTACAATAAAAGGGAGGTTGAAACACTTAGACTTCTAGGTTAAAATGTTCTTTGCTTATCACGTGTTAAGATCTTTCCAGAACTGATGTAATGCACTTGGGACTGTGGTTGCAAACCACCTTTTTTTAAATCATTAATTGACATCATATAGTAAGGTCCAACTCACTACTCCCAAAGTGATGGTAATTAATCTCATGAAAAAAAATTACATTTTTTAGCTTTTAGCGTAAAAAGGTCATAAACAGGTTTCCTTTGGTCTGGCTGGGTTTTAACATACAGATAAAACTATTTTTTTAACGTTCTTGTACATTACCTAGTTTTTTAACACTTAACATTTTTAAAAATCTTATGTCGTATAGATATTCTCAGCAACTTGGCAATGCTTAAAAGCACACATGTTGTTATAAACAAGCGTGTCTTAGTTACAAATGAAGCCTGCACAGTTCCTCTATGACTAGAACATTTTTATGGCTTTAAAAACTATTTCACATATGAGGAGTGATGTAACTGCAAAAAATGACTTGTCTTTGCTGTTCAGAGCTATAACCTGGTTCTCAGACGAGGTAAACTATGCAAAAAAGTAATCATATACTTTCTGAATAGTCTTGCCTATCCTATCAGACTATCTTTGTACTGATCACACTGTATGCAATTTTCTTGTGATTGTAACTCCGTCTCCACACTCTGTCTCTCTCTCTCTCTCTCTGCTGGCTGTTGTAGTTAAGATTGTAAAGGACTATAGACTGTACACAGAGAACTTCCTTGCAAAATTATATAGTCAAGGAAGATGTTAAGGGGTTATGATGTGCATACAACATACAGTGCTACTTTGAAAGGATTGGATTGCTAACTAAAGAGAATAGATCAGGATATTAACTGCCAACTACCAAATGATCACAGGATATTTTGATAGTTGCCGCTGTGAAACTGATGAGCAGATCATTTTAATACACTGCATCACTTCTACTGGAAGCTAAAAAGAGCACAAAAAGGTTATATGGTTCAGTTTTTGATTTACATTAGTGCACTTTTGTTTGGATTAGAACTGTGAGAAACCCAGAGGTTTTGGTTCATGGGAAGTTTGGCGCATCACTTGTTTGGTTTTGATTCAAGTGGGTTCACATCCCTTGAGTTCACTTTGACTTTTAAGTTTGAACAAATCCAAAAAAATTAAAACAAATCTCTGATGAAACCACTGACATTCACATAGTTTCCACCCAAAATAACAAACTTTCCCCCTTCCCTTACCAAACTTGAAGGCTATCTGTAGTCAAAGGGATGTGTATTAACAATGCCATTAATTAGAGTCAAGTCAAGAGAGGAGGAAGACCCAAATTATTTTGATTCAGCCTTAGAATGGAGGCCAAAACATCCCATTTTCTGCATTTAAAATTCTACATACCTCAAAGGTAGTTGTGCTATGGGAAAAGGGCTGTACAGAGGTTTGAGTCCTAAATCGAACTTCTACTTGGGAAAACAATGCACCCTTTGATTTAATTAATACTGAGCACCTAAGAATCTGTTTAAGAACAACAGGCGTTCTGAGTATCAGTACTGTCAGAGCATGCCATACTCCTAATACTAAATGTTCCCACATTCCATGGGGTCATCTAAAATGGAGGGTTTGGTGAAGGCACTTGGATGCCTGACAGGACTTCTTGTAAACTGTGTGTCCTTGGCCAGTTCAAAAATATGTCCCTTGTGACCATATCACAGAAAAACATACACATAATTCTGGCCCTTGTTAAAAAATATAGATAATGAAAAGCAGAAAAACCTCTGGACTATTCAATAATAACTTTTATAAATACTCTCAGAGGAGATGATTACATATTCCAGATGAAATACCTTGGAGGCCTACTTATTCCAGAAGGCCACTTGAAAAAAAACAAACATACTAATCATTGTATATTTATACTTCTGTGAAATCTTAGTTATCTTTGTGCTATTCTTGTCTAATGATGAGTGAATGCTACATATTCTGGTAAAAGATATTTGTATAGTCTTTGGGGACTCGTTTTTATTTTAGGTTCAATTTTGCCTCAAAAGCTGTACATACCACTTTTGAAGGCTCTTTATAGACATTAGCTCCCAATGCCTCAAAGTGGTAAGTTATGAGTATTGTCTCTACAGATAGGAAAACAAAGTCAGAGGAATTACAGATAGGAAAACAAAGTCAGATTCCTGATAGGGTTTTTGATACTACCTTCGTCAGGCAAATAGTATAGCATCTGACAGCTCTGGCAGTCTATCCAGGTTATCATATCATATCTAACCGTGGATATGTACCCAAACACCTCACAGAGCTATAAAATGTACCAAATTATCTCTGTGAGAGGTGTTTGTGAGGCTGGATGACTTCTAGTCAGTAAGCAGAAATAATACTATGGGAATTAACTGACCAGTCAAATATTATGAAAAGTGAACTATAAATAGCATATAATCCAAGCAATAATGTTAGCAAATAGTTTATGTGCAGTCCAGAGACTGAAACATGCTTGCATAGATCATTACAAAAAAAATCTAGTAATGTACAAATTAATTACAATTAAGGTGTGTGTGTGTGTGGATGATTTACAAACAGAAATAGAGGAGACATTTGATAAATAAATCGTTAGCTTTGAACATGTTCAATTTTTCATATACTTGAGATCTCGGAGAACTCAGCATACTTTATAACTTTTTGAGATATGCAGATACAAAAGATAGGTATATTATAAGAATCTGCTTAGACAAACTGAGTTAAGTGGGACTACTTGCATGAGTGTTACACAAGTGGGCACATTTACCCTAAGAGATAAGTTTGAGTCTAATACAGTTTATTTCCTACCACCCAATTTTGTGAAGTCAAAGGTCCGTATCTTCACTGCAGGGAAGAATCAAATGTAGTTCAAATAGCATGTCCCCATTAGGGAACCTTCCATCAACTCAGACAGCAACGCACCATGGGCAGCTCTGCATTCCGAACTATGTTCATGGTGTCTTCTGGGTCCAAAACTCTGTGGTGGTCAGGGGCTTATGTTGCCAGCTTCCCAGAATGCACCCATTTACTCACTCCCTCCTTTCATTATCAGTCCACTCATGCCTTTTGGTTCCCTGGTTGCCCATGTGGAAGCCATACAGTGTGAGCATGGAACTCTGTGTGCAGGAATGCATCATCATGCTCATGTATGTCATAGTACGTTTCATGGCACTGTGCTTTGAGAGCGTACACATGTTGCTCTGTCAGGAAGAGGAGGAGGATGAAGCTTGGTGTCACATTGAGGCACTACTTAGGCAAGATCTGGCACATATGCTAGTGTACCTCTCCCCCCCGGACAATCCTCTGGATTCAGAGGCATACCAGTTCTGGCACCATGAGAGGAGTTCAGACTGGTGGGACCACATGGTGAAGCAGACATGAGAGGATTAGCAGTGGCTGCAGAATTCCGTATGCAGAAAATCACATTCCTGAAACTGTGCGAATGGCTTTCCCCTGCCCTGAGACACCAGGATACCTGAATGAGATCTGCTCTGACCATGGAAAATGCATGATAATTGCCTTATGGAGTCTTGCCATGCCAGGCAGCTACTGGTAAGATGGGAACAAGTTCAGGGTGGGGAAATCTATGGGTAGGGCTGTTGTCATACAAGTAGCCAGGGCCATTTATAACATTAAATATCTAAAAGAGTGTCACAAGGAGGAAGGAGAAAATTTGTTCCTCTTGGTTTCTGAGGACAGGACAAGGAGTAATGGGTTTAAAGTGCAGCAGGGGAGGTTTAGATTGGACATTAGGAAAAAATTCCTAACTGTCAGGGTGGTCAAATATTGAAATAAATTGCCAAGAGAGGTGGTGGAATCTCCCTCTCTGGAGATATTTAAGAACAGGTTAGATAGACATCTGTCAGGGATGGTGAAGACGGAGCTTAGTCCTGCCTTGAGGGCTGGGGGCTGGACTTGATGACCTCTCGAGGTCCCTTCCAGTCCTATTATTCTATGATTCTATGATTCTGCTATAGAGGATAGTAACTCTGGGAAGTATGGACATCATAGTAGATGGTTTGCCACAATGGAATTTCCTAAGGGTATGTCTACACTACAGCGTTAATTCGAACTAAGCTAATTCGAGCTAACGCATCCAGACTAAAAAACTAGTTCGAATTAGCGTTTTGCTAATTTGAACTAGCATGTCCACATTAAGTGGACCCTTAGCCAGGGTTAAGGATGGCCGGAAGCAGTGCTGGCAGGGCATCAGAGGAGGACTTAGAGCATGGAGATGCTGTCTCAGACTAGCCGAGGGCTGTGCTAGAAGGGACCCAACCCCCACCCCGGACAGACAGCTCTCAGGGGTGCCCTGCTTGCAAAGCAGTCCTGGTTTGGATTGCCCGGAGTACCCACACTGGGCACATCACAGCACTCGGCCATCAGATCGGCTGCACTTGCAGCAGGCTGCCATCTGGGGAGAGGGAGCAATTGGGGGGCTGCAGGAGAGCTTCCACCCCCAGAAGTCCGCAGAGCCACCCCAGTCCTCCCCATCGGGAGCTCGTACCCCATTCCTCCCTCACCTCCTTCCACTTACCCATCCCTAGCCCCTCTTCCTGATGTACAAAATAAAGGACAATTGTGTTCAAAAATAGAATCTCTCTTTATTGAACAAAACTGGGGGAGACTGGGAAAAGGAGGTGGGAGAGTGGAAGAGAGAGGGTGGGAGAGGGGAGGGCAACTAAAATGATCAGGGGTTTGGAACAAGTCCCATATGAAGAGAGGCTAAAGAGACTGGGACTTTTCAGCTTAGAAAAGAGGAGATGGAGGGGGGATATGATAGAGGTCTATAAAAGCAGGAGTTGGGTGGAGAGGGTGCATACAGAAAAGTTCTTCATTAGTTCCCATAATAGAAGGACTAGAGGACAGCAAAGGAAAGGAATGGGTAGCAGGCTTCAAACTAGTAACAGAAAGTTGTTCTTCACAAAGCAAAGAGTCAACCTGTGGAACTCCTTGCTGCAGGAGGCTGTGAAAGCTAGAACTAGAACAGAGTTTAAAGGGAAGTGAGATCAAGTCATGGAGGTTGGGTCCATGGAGTGCTATTAGCCAGGGGGTAGGAATGGTGTCCCTGCCCAAAGTTTGTGGAAGGCTGGAGAGGCATGGCACGAGACAAATGGCTTGGTCGCTGTCTTCGGTCCATCCCCTCCAGGGTCCCTAGGGTTGGCCGCTGTCGGCAGACAGGCTACTGGGCTACATGGACCTTTGGTCTGACCTAGGACGGCCATTGTAAGCTCAGGGCTCAGGGTCGGGGGTCTCAGTGGACCACCTTGATTTTCATGCATACCTGCTCCTGGGTGGCCAGGCTGGCAGCTCTCCTGCCCTAGACGGCCACTTTCCTGTGCCTAGTGCGGAGGTCATGGATGAGGTCCACGATGTCTGCACTAAACCAGGTGGGCGCCTGCCTCTTGCGGTCCTGGGCAAGCTCCCGGGAGCCGCCTGCCTGGTCCCGGGAAGAGGGGGAGGGCTGGGGGGCATCGGGTGGCTGGCTCGAGCCGTGCCAGGTGCAGGGTCTGCTGGCTGGGTGCTGGCAGGCTGGCACCTGGCACGGGCACCGTAGCCAGCCCGTGCCCCTTTAAGGGGTCCGGGGCCCGGAGGGGGGCAGTAGAGTTTCCCTGGTGTTGGCCAGAGTGGCCACCAGGGAAAGCTGGGGAGGGCTAGCCTCCCACTAATTCGAATTAAGGGGCTACACACCCCTTAATTCGAACTAGTAAGTTTCAACTAGGCTTAGTCCTCATAGAATGAGGTTTACCTAGTTCGAAGTAAGCACTCCGCTAGTTCGAATTAAGTTCGAACTAGCGGAGCGCTTGTGTAGCGGCTATCAAAGTTAATTCGAACTAACGTCCATTAGTTTGAATTAACTTTGTAGTGTAGACATAGACTTACTGTGGTCGCACTATAGACAGCATGTACATCTCCATCTTGGCCCCCAAATACATTGAACAAGGAATATTTCAACCACGAGGGGTTCTTCTCCATGGTACTGTAGGTGCTCGAGATCACAAGGGCCATATCACCAACATCAACATGAGATGGTCGGGAAAGATGAATGATGCCCACAGCTTTTGGAACTCCTGCCTTCTGAATATGCACATTGGAACTTTCTTCCCCTGACTGGACAATCAGAGTCAGAAAGGGGGACATGCCTTTAGTGACCCTGAGTGACCCAGCCTACCTCTTGCTCTACATGGGCAGCCTTGACTCCTGCAAGGAGGAGCTTGTAGTTAGATAAAGTTTGTGAACTCACCAGACGTGGCCTCCTTGGGTTCAGTGCTAGACTGGGAGATATCCTGGGAAAGGGGTAACTGGCTACAGTGACATTACCAGATCATGGATCTCAGGGATCAGCAGCTAACTGCTCTCTCCTTCTCCTTTTCATGCTGCTCCATCACCACAGTGTCCTCCAGACTGATGCCAGGCATATCTTGTCCAGTCTCAATGACCACACTGAGGACACTGGCAAGGTCACCCCCCCAAAATAGCATCCAGTTGGTCGTACAAGCAGCAGCTGAGAGGTGATGTCACAGACTATCCACTCTCCTCCTTTGCTTTGTGGTAGGACTAGCACAGCTCCTTGATTTATACTCGGCACTGCTGAACATCCCTAGAATATCCTTTAGCTCCCATGTAGCTTGTGATCCTGATGTACATCTCTGCATTCCTCCTGCTGGTTCAGAGCTTGTTGAGGATGGCTTCATCCTCCCACAGTGCAATGAAGTCCAAGATCTCTTGGACACTCCAGCCAGATGTTCTTCTGGACCCCTAGGAACTGGAGCCCACGAAAGCAGAAGTCCTCAAAGTCCTCACATTGTTGTTGGGTTTAGTTGATGCCATTTTCAGGTGTGCCATGGTGTGCTGCTTGCTCATGAATGGGCTCACCACAAGGTACAGGCCCTTCTACTGTTCCCAGGCCTTTTTGAGCTCAGTGGGAGAACAGTAGATGCCAGAGCGGTTAGAGTGGGAAGCTACAAGAGGCCTCACAGAGGCCAGTAGTGTCGAGTCTTTGGCAAAACTGCATCTACATTAGCATAAATTCAAATGTGCAAGGTCAGGGATAGTGTTACTCTTTGTGAAAGGCAGGAATACAGAAATTGACTTCCATGGCCCTTACAGTTAACATAACAGGCTTGGTAGTGCAGATGCATCACTTTGAAAAGTGATCATACATGGATAAAGTTGATGTAAAGATCTAGTGTAGACCAGCCCAGTATGAGTAACAGTTCTACATTCAGTCCCTGTGTGTATAGTATGCATTCCTCTAGCATTTAAAAAGTCAAAATAATGTCACTTTCCCTCTCCAGTCTTATTGGCTGGGAATGCAATAACACACTGCCGAGTTACACAGTTTCAAAAATTCCACGCATAGTACTTCATAAAGACCAAATTATCTCTTACAATAATAGGTTTGCCCTTCCTGGTGCAGGCTGAAAGAAATGTAGAGAAGCACACAGTTTACCAAACTGTAAATAAAACACAATTTCAAGTAACGACAGTAAGAATTCAGTGTGTGTGTGTGTGGGGGGGGGGGGATTAGCAAGAGATATTTGCTTAAACCATCCATTTTGTATCCTCATTGTGGGTCAGCTGGTAATCTAATAGGACACTGTTAAAACAGATCATGTTTACATTACGCATATATACTTACACAACAGGCATTTCTGCTTAATTACTACAGTGATGTGCACTATAAAATAAAACCCTAAAATAGATAAAATAGATAAAGAACTATAATTTCTGAATACTTCCCACACTGTAAAACACTGCTTAGGGCAGTATAATATGGAAGACTCCAACTTCTAAAGCTAGCTCTGCTTCATTGTTTTGATATGTGAGTTTCCTTAGCAATGGGTGAACCTCAAAATTCTTTACTGACGAAAGAACCTCAGAAATTGTATTTGGTTGGGATAAATTATAGGGCTGAGCAAGCTGGGCTATATTGGAATAAAGAACAAACTGGATCATCACACAAAGTTCAAATATTTATTCACAGTCAAACATAAGTTCACATAACTTTTTTTTCATTTTTCAGTTTTTCTCCTCTTCTTGTGACAGCAAGCATAAGATGCAGAAATGCCAGAATACCATGTCAAAGACTGCTATTTAGTTACTTGTGTAACTAGAAACAGGGGTTGCCAGAAATTTGGTAGCAGACAGCCTAGCATATTCCATGGTAATAGGTATCCACTATGCAGAGGAAAAGACCTATGTGATGAAAAGGAATGACCTAGGGAAGTTATTCGACCCACCTATCTTTTCTTCAAGTCAGCTCAAGGTCAAGAGATTGGAGACAATAACTATGGAAGAAGAGGAATCCTTTTCTCACCTTTGTCATGAAATCAAAATAAGGGGTCTTCTAACCTTCCACTGTAGACTGCATGGTTAGGAAGTAGGGAATTTTGATTCAGCAAGGAATCCAGCTGGTGACAACAAATGTGGTTATACCAGCAGCAGATGAGGTACGTGAATCAAATGTTCCTACATCTAAATTCAATTAGCAGTTTTGATCGTGTTTAATTCTTCATTTATTTGAGATCTCAGAGAGCTCAGTACACTTTATAAATTCGTGAGGCATCTATTTTTTTTCAGTTTTCTTGAGAAAATATTATCAGTGTTTCCGGGTTTTGGTATATTTTATATTCATTCTATTCATCCCTAATATGTATCTTAGTAGCTCTGCAATTATTTATGTATTTGTTTACAATAACAATAATATAATGTAATATGCCACTTTTAATTTTGTCCCTTTATAAAATCTGAATTCAGAGACCACAATGCATACATGATAAGGACAGAGGCATCTTTTGGAATCCATGCAATCAGTGTAACAAAGCATTCTTTTAATCAAAGTAGTGCTCTGGTCAAGCTGGCACTTTTTTGTTTTTAATTGCACAATCCTGACAGACTAGAGTTTTATTTAATTTTAATTTGTCTGTGTGCATGAGCATTTAAAAAAGCACAGGACAAAATTAGGCCGTTAAAAGATCCAGTGCTGCGTCATCACGTAGCTGATGGCTAGGAGCCAGCACTGTCAACACTCAGCTTTGTACTATATGGGGGAGAGAATTTGATTCTTGAGCAGTGTCTAATCAGTTTAAAACAAATCTGGAAGATGTTACTAAACGACTAGATGAGATCCAGGCTAAAGCAGTCTCTGCATATAAAGAAGTGAGGGATTTAGTTTCAGAAGAAAATTGAAGATGTGGAGACAACACTTGACAGTTTCAACATGATTACAACTGTGAATAACAAAGAAGTGAACTATTGCCTTAGGAAGTGGGACTACTGGAACCTGCAGAAAGTAGCTCACTGAGACTCCTTTGGGATATGAAGGTGGGGGAAGGGAGATCTTTGCTCTTTAGGTCAGCAAAGAACATGTCACCAAACAAATTTCCCCTATGATACTGAAGATCCGGTATGGAAGAGAAAGCAAAGATAAGCTATGTGTATCTTATATGAACTTTCTCCTGTACTAACGACAAGGAGTCCTGTGGCACCTTATAGACTGACAGATGTATTGGAGCATAAGCTTTCATGGGCAAAAACCCACTTCGTCAGATGCATGTAGTTCTCCTGTACTGTAGACCTAGCCTAAGGTAAGCAGAAAGAGTCCTGAGGCTTGTAGGAGCTCGACGAGGAGTTCCTGAGCTAACAGAGATTCAGTAAATCAAACACGAACCTTTAAGCGAACATGATGGGCTTAATTTGTTTTTGATTTCTATGATCTGAATCCTTCTGGCATTAATGAAGATATGAGAATGTTAGTCTTGTAGGGTTTGCACAGCCCTAGAGATCCATATGCCTAATGGGAGAAGGAAGAGAATATCAGACACATTGTAGGAGCACAGAGAGCCAAAGGCTAACTGAAAAGTGGGGACTGAGTGAGGAAGCCAGTACCTATATGCATGAGTAGAAGAGGGATAATGGCCATGTTGGAAGTCTGTTATCTAGAAGGAGACGGCCCATCTCTATCCCACTTCTCCTTTACCTATACTATATAGTTTTTGGCTACAAACCTTCTTAAAAATAAAAGCTCAGACCATTGTTACATTTTCTTCTGATTACTTAAAACGAGTAGAAAAAAACCCCAACAATTGTATATTGATTTCCCACATTTTAGATAGTTTTATAGTATTCCTCAGGAGGTTCTTTGACCTTCTTGAGAGATTTTCTCATTCTCACAACTCCAACTCACTGTTATGATTATTCATGCTGTTGATTATGTGGGCATCAGTTCAAACGATTTGCAGCAAGCAGAGTTTACCCTAAAGCCTGGAGCTCCTACATAAACTGTAACACCTGCACATTGTTTCAGTAAAGCATGCTGAAACAGTCTTTCACCTACGGTGGAAATTAACCAAAAAGTTTTGAGAAAGAATCTCCTATCTTTTTGCAAAATGATATAATTTACCAATTTTATTACATTGGAATTTTTCTCATGGCCTATGAAACACCAAAGCAATTTCCCTGTTGGGGGAATCGAGGTCAGATTATCCTCAGGTACTTCACACTAGATGAACAGATGGTATATTATAGTTCCAGTTTACAGTCTCTTTAATGTAATATATTACAAAATATACTGAGAACCCATGAAAGATTACAGATTTGCTTCAGTTAAACACCTAGGCTGTGTCTAGACAGGCAAGTTTTTCCGGAAAATCATCTGCTTTTCCGGAAAAACTTGCCAGCTGTCTACACTGGCTGTTTGAATTGCCGGAAAAGCACTGACGATCTACTGTAAAATCATCAGTGCTTTTCTGGAAAAACTATGCTGCTCCCGTTCGGGCAAAAGTCTTTTTCCGAAAGACTTTTGCCCAAAAGGACCAGTGTAGACAGCAGGGATTTGTTTTCCGCAAAAAAGCCCCGATCGTGAAAATGGTGATCGGGGCTTTTTTACGGAAAAGCGCGTCTAGATTGGCCAGGGACGCTTTTCCGCAAAAAGTGCTTTTCCGGAAAAGCGTCCTGCCAATCTAGATGCGCTTTTCCGAAAATGCTTTTAACGGAAAACTTTTCCGCTAAAAGCATTTTCGGAAATTCATGCCAATGTAGACGTAGACCTAGAAGTTTGAGTGCTTCTCTGTGTATACATTCATAAATTAGGTTTGAAGGGCAGAATGGATTATTACATGATCTAGTCAGACCACCTGTATAGAACATGCCTAGGAATTTTACTCAACTCCCTGGTAGCATTTCCACTTACCTTCATGGGCACTGGATCAAGTCCTTACTATGGCTATGTCTACACTGCAGAGCTTTTCCAGGATAAGGTATGTGTCTGCTTTTCTGAAGAAAAAGTTCTGAATTTTTTTTTCACTATTCCTGTAAACCTCATTCTATGAGGAAGAAGGGATATTCCGAAAGAGGTTTTTTTTTTTCTGACATTTGGCTCTGTGTAGATGGGCCAAATGTCGGAAAAGCCTCTTTCAGAAGAAAAGCGGAAAAAAATACACAAATTGCAGTTCTCAATTTGCATATCTTTTTTTTGACTTTTCTTGGTAGTGTAGACATACATGTTGTCATAGTATTCTACGGTAATGAACCTACATACTCTAATAATTTTACAGCAGTGTAACCACCTTCAGAGTTTGCTAGCTCCTGGAATACTGACCTAAGCCTCTAGGAGTTATGCAACAGTGGCTCCGAAGTATTCAGAAACCATTTCCCAGTTTAAAGTCTGGGGCAGGAACAGATCAGACCACTTTAACTTTTGATCTGTTTGAGTCTGGAGCTGAAAGAGGAGCAGCAAAGTCTGGGGATTCCCTCTCTATTCAGCTCCCTCTCCCAAACTAAAGGGGGATTTTTGAACCATTGCAGGGATTTAGTATGTGATCAGGAAGTGTCAGCACTGGTGAGATCAGTTTTTACAGAGGTAGTACCAGCTACCTAAAGCCCGTTGAGACTTCCACAGAGCTCCAGACCAGAGAGTCAGGAAGGACCCCACCTCACGTGCGGTGAAGACACCATAAGGCACATTTTCCCTTTTATTTAAAATGGCCTACCTTCGCAGCATTACAGCACTCACTTCTCTCTGTCCTTGGCCATCCCTCGGCCAAAATCAGTCAAATTCATTCCCTCTTCCTCTGACTCCATCCTTTCTTTCTCCTTACTTCGTCTTCCCTCACCCCTTCTTCCATGTAAGGATAGTCAGATATGTAACTGATTGTGTGTTCATACACACACGAATCTTTTGGTTATTATGTGTGAGAGAGAGAGAGCGGAAACAGACAAAATCTTTAAAGAAATTCAGACTTAGCTGTTATTCAGGCCAAGGTATGGACTAATTCCCTGAGTCAATTCATCGCTCTTTAATTAAGCTCTCGGGCTGTTTTCTTAGTGCTGTAAAGCAGGCATTACTGAAAGTCATCTGCTTTTTTCCCCTTAAAACACTGACTGATTCCCCCCCCCTTGCTAGCAAACCTTTCAGTTTCACTCCTTAAATTCTTTAGGTATGCTTATTTTTTTTACTTTTCACTGTAGTATTCCCTAAAATTATGCAAAAATAGTTATCTATGAGACTTCTGAAAGGAATAACTGCCATGCATTTTGAAGAATAACTTTAATATTTATTTAAAAAAATAAAAAATAAAGCCCATACTTCTTTTAAAGATCTTGCTCTAAACAAGCTGAATTATTCATGCATAGAATTGTACAGCGTTAGAACACCTGTTTTCAATCATGCATAATGTAAAATCACTCATTACCTCACAAGAGCCTCTACATCTCCAGCAATCAAATGGCATTGAAATAGAGAAACAGGTGCTTGGCAGGTGGATCCAAACAGATGTTTTGGGCTTGCATGTCTTTTCTTGTACAGGTGTGACAATCTTGTTTTGAACGGCATAATTGCTATTTAAATAGGTAATATTTAATTCTTATGTGCTTTAATATTTATTTTTGCTTCTTCAATTCCTTTTTCCACTTTACAAACTGCAAATGCTTGAAGCAGCCTATGAGACGTGTAAAGCTTTCAGTTTAACTGAGAGGCGGAGTAATGCCAATTGAAAGTTCAGTTCTTCCTTCTTAGCCTTTCACTGCACAGATTCTCACTCAACCCACTTTCTTCCTAAGCAGACATTTCCTGTTAGAATATGATATCTAAGAGAAATCAATAGTTTGTTTTAGTGATTCAGCAGAAGTCAGCAGATGTTGGAAGGAGGGCTGGAATTCCATTCCCAAGGATCATTTAAAAACAAGGTGTGTATGTATATAACATACTCATGCAAGGCGGATGAAACCTATAAAACAGAACAGATCTCTGTGGAGGGTTTTTTTCCCTTGTAGTCACTGACGTGAAGTTTATTGGAATCTGCAAACCAAGTAAACATAGCACCACTTGTTTCATAATTACTGTAAAATGTGATAAAGATTGATCATGACTTTTCATTTAGATCCATGTAGGTGAACTACAGATCCATGTAGACTAATCGTTGCACTGTGCAGAGTCCCACTGATATCGGTGGGATTCCATGAGGGCACTTGAGTCCAGCTACGCAATACCCATTATAGAAGAAGGATGTCTCTTTGGTTACTTTGCAGACATTTCAATCTAAGAAATCTGCAAACAGAACTAACTTCGTATAAAAGAAATACTCTGAATAAATAACCAAAAGCACCTTTGTGATGATTCTGTATGATGGTTGTTGAGAGGCCTGTGTGAGATACGTTGGTGGTCTTAGTCCAGTTCTTGGCAGATAGGTGGTCACATTACAAAAAAGAAATACTTACATTTGGAACCATTGATGGCAAGTTTAGTACAGAGACCAAGACTGAAAAGACCTGGAAACAGAACAATGTGAAGAGTAATTGTCCCTAATTTCTGCTTAGAAATTCTGCAGTCTACCTAGTGGTCTGATCGTGTGTATAATTGTTCACCGATAGAGCTAAAGAAGACAGGATGCACTAAGTTCAGAGGGAGAATTAACACAGTAGTTTGTGGTGGTTAGCGTGCAGGACTCCTGGGTTCTAATCCAATGGTTTACCATGTCACAAGTCCTTGTGTATTATGAACATGTCAGACTGATGCCAATAAAATCCTTTGTGTCACAACACACCCACCATCAGACTGGCTCAGATCACTTGCATGTACATGCCTTCCCACAACAGTTCTGGTCCATATAAATGAACAAAAGAACTGTCAATTTCAATAGTGAGGCTTTACTGTGTGTTCAAACTTCCCCCAAACCAGCCAATGACTGCAGAAATAGAAACTGAAAAGAGCAAATTCAGAAAGAACATAAGAACATCTAAAATCCACTTTATCAACATAGTTTTTCTTTAGTAATTCCACTATAATCACATATTTTATAAAGGGTTTATAAAATGAGAAATGAGAAGTAGGAAATACCTCGGTCTTCTTGTGTGTACTTGAATATGCATATTGTATTTATATACCTTGGAGATGAATGTGGTATTAGAAACAAGATATATGGTTTATGTATAGTCTGTTTGCCCATCTATAAAATGACCATAATAATAGCTACCTCTCTGAGATGTTGTGATTTTCAATTATTATTTGTAAAGTGCTTTGTGTTGCTCAGAGGAATAGCACTAAATAAGTGCAAAGTATTATTAGATCATTTCCTCCCTCTGTTAAATAATCCGCAGTAAAATAAAGGGAAATGGTTACTCAGGGCAGCAACGGTCACAAGGAAACTGATTATTGAGGATTACAAATTCATCTAAGATATCTGGAATATAGTGATGAGTAATTTGGCAGTGCTCCTGGAGATGCCTCTTTGAAGCTGAATGATACATTGGAAATATATAAGTAATAAACTATGTACTAATGATAGTCTCCATGACACATGATTAACAAGAATTCTTTATACCAAAACATAAAAAAGCATTTGCATAAACAAACTAATTCAATTATTCTGCCTCAGTATACCTAAATAATTAATCGTACTGTCTTTCTCAGTGTGAGATTGTTTTCTTGTTCTCTTTGTACAAATGTAATAAGTATATCATAATTTACATACAAAAGTAGCACCAATCAAAATTGGAAAATGTAATGGATTAATTTTGTATTTACATCAGTATAACAGGTGCTCAGATGCCATGGAAATGGGTATAGTAAAAGAACCTGAAATGAAAAGAATATGACAGAAATTGGCCTACTATGCTACTATTTCTATTAAGAGATAAAATAAGTGCTGTATTATTTTATATTGCTATCATAACTTCATAACCAAGGAATATTTGTTACATTCATTTATAAGTTTTTTCATGTGAAGCTATTTAAAATACACATAAACTAAAGATAAAAATCTAAATACATGATGTCTTGCTGATTAAACCCAAGCACAAGTTCCAAAATATGTTATTCAACAAAATAACAGCCTCCTGATGTCACTGTTACTCCCTCCTCCTTACTTCACACATCCTCCTTCATCTGTAAGCTTTGCTTGTGTGTTCATCAGTGACAGCCATTTGCAATACACTTCAGAGGGGGAGTGCACCTCTATTCATGCCTTGTCTAAACAAGTCCAGGCACCAGAGTTCATTATTATGTGAGATTACATCATCAATGGGCAACCTGTGGTTGCAAAGCCCCATCTGTTCCCTTCCCCTATGTGCCTTTCACACACTGAGGCATTGGAGCCCTACACTTACCTACTCCTCCCTCTCCTTCCCAGCACTTCTGGAGTGCCATGAATCTGCTGATTTGTGCTCCATCCCTATTCCTCCCACCCAGAGTGCATGGAGGAGGGGGACAGACAGGTAGTCTGTGGCTGCAGTTACCCACCACTGATGTAACCTCACTCCAAAATAATAATTAGCTCTAGTGCCTGGATTTGGTCAGAAATGTATAAATCGAGGTACACTGACCCACTAAAGTATAGACCAAATTGCTGTGACTGAAAGAGGCACATGGGTGATGGACAGAAGACAAGGGGTCTGCAGCCTGCCGATGGAGCCCCAGGAAGCGGCAGGCTGCTGCAGCCCACTAAGGTGAAGGAGGACTCATGAAGCCCAGTCACCGTTCTTGGTTGCCCATCACCGGGTTACATCAAAAGTTCACTAAGGAGAGCCACTTGGAGGTAAGGTTTTCTTCTCCATAGAAGGACTGTTTTCCCTTTATTGCTTCTGGGAGCTTTCTCTACCTTCCTACTTTCAGATCTAGGTCCACAGTCCACCTTAATCTCTCTTTTCCTAGATCTTCCACAACAGCGGTGGCATAGGCGACCAAAGGGGGCACAGGGAGGCAACCAAAGAGTACGAGGGATGGCATGAAAAGGCACTCCATGTAGCAATTGACTTTTTGGCATGGTCACAGGGATAGTGCACCTCCCAAATGCTACCATGAGTCACCTATGAGTGGTGGTGGTTGACTTTTAATTGGCATGTCCATTGTTCTTGACTTTAAGTTTTAGAGTACACTGTTATGCTGAATGTTTCTTCTATCTTAGCTGATCACAGAGCTAACACATTAGCTTCTTTTTAAATAATTCTTATCAATTTCTCTATGAAATACAAATTATCAACAAACCTCCTCCAATCACAATCAGTACACATCATTCCCCAAATCACTGCTAAACAAGAGCCTAAGAAAACAGGTTAGTCTTGCAGTGGTCCCTGGTGGCCAGTAAATGTGGGCTGTATTGAACCAAGAAAGAAGCAATCTCCAGAGTTAAGGAGCTACAATGAAAAATGGCCTGCTAGCAGCCTCCTCAATTGTAAAATAATTCTAACCATGATTTGCTATGAGGGTTTGGGTAAATCATTTAATATATCTGTGACCCAATTTACTCACCTATAAAATGGTGTAACACTTACCTACCTAGAAGAAGGGATATAATGGCAACCTATGTGAGATCTATCAGAAGGCAAATTGTCATAAGTACCAACATCAATGAAAGCAAGTACAGTAGCAGGGAAACACAGAGAGAAAGGTCTCATTGTCATTTGGAAAAAGCAATAGCAAAAAGAGAGAAAGGGGAAAATGAGCTATGAACAGCTAAAGAAAGGTCATCTGCTTTAGCTAGCCATAGAAAGGCAGCTGAACACTCAGGAGAGGACACACATACAGCTGATTGACCTGCTGTATTTTGATGGCCGAAGAGAAATTGTGGTCTAGCTTCACAGGAAGCATACAGCCCATCAGCAGAATGCTGCGGCAGTGTTCCCCATAAACTGAGTTCTTGGGTGGCCAACCAGGAGAGATTCAAATGTCACCTTGACGATTATCAGAGCACCCACAGCCAGCAGCATGTGTTTCTACTAATGGTGAGCATCTGCACATATCTCAGTGCACATCACAAAATTTATTCCTTACATGGATGGAGAAAATTAGAGTGAACACTGTCCAAAAGGTTTGGGAAATCTTGAAGCCAACTACTTGGAGGGAGTCTGTAAATAAATCTGACCCATGAAGTGTACAGAAGAAGGGCTCAAGAGGCTCAGAAAAAGAGCAGCTAACTTACTTTGGGGTTTTAAATCAAATCAGGAGTTGCAAAAGAAAATGGGGAACTGCCAGAGTCAAAGGCCTACAAATTAATGGTTTTAGACCAATTACATAAACTTTGGCAGCCCAACTTAAAATAATAATTAATAGAGAAAAGGTCCTAGAGATGTGACTATGGCTGAGAAATTGACCTACCATTATAAGGATAGTCTCCTGGATTTAAGGAAAAAAATAGTAGGTATGGAATGGGTTCGGAGAACTGGGATCATGCCCAAGCTAAAACACAACAAGTAGCGAAACCACCTCCACCACCTCCACCTGCATGGATGAGGAAAATTGGTGTTCCATCTAGGATGATATTTTCTTTGGGATTACCCACTGTGTCCCAGAGCAGTGTTGGAAAAGCCCTCTTCACCCTTACCTCACAAAAATAACTGTGACATTCACTGGAGCAGGAATTGAATAGCCAGTCTGAGAATGCTATATAAAGTTCCAGCTGAGCCAGTCACACCCCAAACCACCACCCACATGTCATGCTGCACACTGAGTACAAATCCCTTGGATTGCGAGTTGGAAAGGAAGATGGCAGTTAATGGGGAAACAAAGGAAAAATTATTTACTTGCTCCTATAACATAAGAACTAGGGGAACAAATCAAATTAATAGGTAGCAGGTTTAAAACAAACAAAAGGAAGTACTTCTTCATGTAATACACAATCACCCTAAGGAATTCCTTATCAGAGGATGTTGTGAAGGCAAGGACTTCAACAGGGTTCAAAAAAGAGCTAGATAAATTAATGGAGGATAGGTCCATCAATGGCTATTAGTCTGGGTGGATAGCAAGTTTCTGGAGCTTTCTATGCAGACTGGGGTAGGTGTACTGTCATGTCAGACATTCCATATTCTTTGCTTTGGGGGAATGATAGTGTGGCTTTGAAAGGAGAAAGGGTGAATCAGAGCCACCCAGGCTGTGTCCAGACTCAGGGGTTTTTTCGAAAAAAGTAGACTTTTTTCAGAAAAAACATCACCTGCGTCTAAACTGCAGCCGCGTTCTTTCGAAATTTATATCGAAAGAACGTGGCTTTTCTTTTGACTGCGGTAAACCTCATTTCACGAGGAAGAATGCCTTTTTTCGAAAGTGCTCTTTCGAAAAAAGGCATTCTTGAATGCCAACAGGGCTTTTTAGAAAGAGAGCATCCAGACTCACTCGCTGCTTTCTTTCGAAAAAGCGGCTTGCTTTTTCGAAAGTACTGCTTGCAGTCTAGACGCTCTTTTTCGAAAGAGGTTTGCAGTCTAGACATAGCCCCAGTTAGAAATGCAAAAGGAGTAGGTGATAAGGAGAAGGTTGGCTGTATTTACTTTGCTAGGATCCAAGAGGAATCAAGTTACTTTCCCACTATATGGAAATTAATACATGTGGGGAGGGGAGACTACTTGCTGCTACCAGGAGTGATGAGAACTACTGAAAGGAAGCTTTCTGAAAGCCAGGAAATTAAGCTCTCTAACTACCCTTACCAGGGAACTGGAGGCAGTACAGAGCATAGTGATGACAGTGTCTCCAGCCAAAAGTAAGGACACTGAAGTAGCTGTGATTCACTGCCATATCAGCAACTCCTACCCATATGACAGCTGTATGAGAGGTGAAAAAGGCAACTATAACTAAGAATGAAGAGAACTCCTTCTCACACTCACTGACTCACTAATGGTATATGAAAATGAAGGACCCTAAGCTGAGTGAGAGAAGAAATTCTGCTCACCTTGACTCAGGGTATAAGGAACAAAAGGCTCCCAAATAGGGTAAGATTCCCTGGGCACTGACTTCAAGGAGGTGGAGCACAGAAAGGAATTTGGTTATAGGGGAAGCTCAAAGAATCTGCTTTGCTCAGATCCTCTGCTCTCAAAATCCACACATGGTTCTGCTACTTCACAGAGATTCAGCTGTACCTTATTTCTCTCCTTGGTCCAAAGAATTGCTGTTTGTAAAACTTGCGAGGTACGGGGAGGAGAGATTTCAGACCATCATTGGGTTAGAAAGGGATAAAGGCAGGACAGCGAACACAGTGAGTGAAAGAGTGGGTGAGGCCTCCAACTGGGGGTTCAGGCTCTGAAGTGGAACTAGGGATCTGACATTTGGGGGTTCATGGGACTCCAGGCTAGGGACAAAGGACTTGGTCTGTGAGAAGGGCCTCAGAACAGGAGGTTGGAGTGGGAAAGTACAGAGTCTGGGTAAACGTTATGGGGCAGGAGGGATCGCAGGGTTGTGATATAGGGGCTGAGAAGGAGTTAGGGACTTAGGATGCAGGAGAGAGCTCAGGGTGCTTAACAGGGGCAACTCCCATTTGGTGGGAGGGGGAGAACAGGTGGCTCTGTGCAGCCTGCACTGTCCCATTCTCACCTAAAGGCATCACCCCCATAGTTCCCACTGGCCAATGGGAACTGGGGGACAGAGCCTCCAGGCAAACACAGTGTTCACAGTGACACAGCTCTACACAAGGGTGAGGAGAAGAGACAGCATACAGAGCCACTCTCCCCCGGCAGGAAGCCCTAGGCTACAACCCCTAAAACACGTTTATTAATCCAACCCAACATATACTCTATCTTGCTAGCAGAATGTTTAGTATGTGTGTAGTTGAAATATAAAACTATGCAAAGTAATGAACCCACCCTGGATTCTGGTTCCAAATCTGAAGCAGTTACAGATTTATAACCACAGAAAAAATCAAGTGGTGGGTTTTGAAGAGCTGCTCCTGGAGGCCAATGGTGGAATTTCAGGGGTGGGGTGACACCTATTAAGTTTTTAGTATGGATGTTGGTTCTTTAATTGGTTTTAATATGTTTTCCTTGCAAAGCTTTCACTTGAAGAATAAATGTTCTTGCTTAGAAAGAGGTTTGGTAAATTATAGTAGGGGCAACACACTGGGCAGAAGCTCTGGAAAGAAACAAACAGAAGAAACTGGCCTTTCAGGCAGTTTGTCTTGCCAGGAATATCACAGTGTAAATCAGGGACCTTTGCAGCCTTATAACCCCACTGAAGAGGGACGGAGAGGAGTCTCTGCAGACAAGAGGTGATGGCTGACAAGCCAGATGCCTATTGTGGGTGCCCTTACCGGACCATGAAGGAGGAATACAGATGCAGTTGTCCTGAACTATGACAATGGCAATTATGCTTCCCTACACACAGAACCGCTGCACGAGGTTTATAAAGTCCTTTTCTAAATTTGACAAAAGGTATTTTCTAACTGCAAAGTTTTATTATAATACCATTAATATGGCATGTGCATCAAGTGATTTCTTCTTTCCAGGAGGCTATAAGAGGGTTTTCATTGCATAATGCACTGGTCACTTAAATGTTTCCCTCTGCTTTTGCAAAGTGATGGTTTTGAGCTGAACAAATCTCTTTTGTGGACCAATGGAAGAAGGGAGCCACTACTTCAACAGACTTTGCCAGACCCTGGGCAATAGGGGAGGGGGCTTGTGAAGGCTCAGCTATGGGTCGCCTGAAAGGGGTGGGTCTCAGGCAGAAGGTCTTGGGCTTTAGGACTGAGGTGACTAAATGCAGAAGCATCCAAAAGGAGGGCTGTCCCTTCACACTGATCCAGTACTCTCCGAACATTGGCTGAAATATTCCCACAGCTGAACAGTGGTGGCTTTATTAGAGCTAGCAGGAGTTAATTATTCTTCAAATATTTTAATCTTTCCATCAGCTTTTATTTCAAATTCTTGTGTGGTCAGCTAAGGATACTGGAGCAGAGAATGGCAAGTCCCCTGCTTCACCCGTCCTGACCTAGCTCCTGCACCCAAAATAACATAGGGTACGTTTATACTTGCACCCTAGTTCAAACTAGGGATGCAAATGTAGGTGACCAAAATTGCTAATGAAGCGGGGATTTAAATATCCCACGCTTCATTAGCATGATTTTGCCGGTGCATTACTCCACTCAACAGCTGTTTTGAAAGTGAAAGTCCATGCCGGGACGCATTAGTTCTAACCAAACCCCTTAGTTCGAACTGACATTACTCCTCAAAAAATAAGGAGTAATGTTAGTTCAAACCAAGGGCTTTGGTCCGAACTAACGCGTCCCGGTGCACACTTTCACTTTCGAAACAGCTGTCCAGCAGAGTAACGTGCCGGTGAGATCATGCTAATGAAGCATGGGATATTTAAATCCCCGTTTCATTAGCAATTTCGGTCGCCTACATTTGCATCCCGAGTTTGAACTAGGGTGCAAATGTAGATATACCCATAGAAAGAAAGATTGTGCAGCTCCAGCACAGGAACATTTTCAGGTTCCTGGAACTGCAGTTGAGGCCAGAGCCACTGATAGGAGGGCACAAAGAGGGAAGTTGCCCCATAGGGCCTGGCCATTTAAAAGGGGTCAGGGCTCCAAGCCCTTTAAATTGCCACCAGAGCCCTGTGTGGTTCTGGGGGAGGCACAGCATGATCCAAATGCCTCTGAGGGCTGACTACCCAAAGCCCAACTCCTTCTGCCTGAGGCCCTATCCCTTCCAGGGGGAACAGAACTGAACCCCACCCGCATTGCCCAGGACCCAACAAAGTCTGCCAGCAGTCTTGGGTGAAGCTATGGGGTAGTGGCTCCTTTCTTCCATTGCTCCACAAAAGAGATTTGTTACAGCTGAAGACCATCTCTTTGGAAAAGCAAAGAGAGCACTCTAAGCCACAAGGGGCATCATGCATTTGGACATCTCTTTTTTACAGATCTCCAGGGCCATGGAATATTAGAATGACTAAACCCTGCCCATTCTTCATCTTCCAAAACCCTGGATACCCGAGGGAAAGATAATTCAGAAACTGGGCATGTTTCACAGAACCTGTGACCCCTCCTCAACCCACCATCCATTTCACTAGGCTGGGATGAATTTGTGCGTGGGTCTCCAGACTTCTTCCTAATATACCATTATCCAAGACCTGCCTACAGCCAAGAAAAAAAAAGTTAAGTTAACTTCAATATACCTAGGCATTACACGTATTCCTAAAAGAAAGCTCATTTCTCAAGCCAATGTAGATAAAAACCATAAACCATCCAAAGGGAAGGCATATTAGAGAAAACATTAGGCAACCACTGAAATATTCTGGGCTTGATAGTTTTCTGACTTACACTGATTTTACATTCTGCTGACCTCAGTGGAGTCTCTCTCAGTTTACACAGATGTCAGTGAGAGGAAAATCAAGTCCTCTGTATAGAAATAAACACCAGCATTGACAAAAGTCAGGTATTCAGAAATCTTTTTGAATGTTTACATACATTATGGGTTGAACAAAGCACTAAATATTTTATCAGGCATAATTGTGTCACAGAAAACCACACAGTTCAAGAGTAGTTTCTTATTTTTTCGTAGTATCTGAAATCCAAAGTCATGCACTTTTCCCTGCCCTTGATACTCCTGTCACCCCCTTGCACCTAGCATTGCCTGCTTGTCAGTGACAGTATCTTCTTGACGAGCATGCCGGGGCCAGTCCCAGGCAGCTCCCCTTTCAGCCTGACAGCTGCATGTCCCAGGTGGTCTGACATTTGAGATAGAGGCTGTGGATAAGATTGAAGGTGTTTTAGGGGAGAAGTAGGCTGTGAATAACACCAAGCCCTCATCCAGATGGAATCATTCACTAGACAACCTGAGATACTCTATTACTGTCCATATGTCTTCTAGGTCTCCAAAGGCCATACTCTATTGATTTATTAGAAATCTGCTTTTCAGCTTTGCTTCTTCCCAAAACAGACTATAATAATATGATTTATCATAATCTGAAGTGCTATTTTTAAAATCAGTTCTTTACATACACTATTCTAAAAAAATATCCTGGTATACATCAGATTATAAAGTAAAAATTTTGGAATAGGAATCTGTCAATTCCCCCTTTAATGTAAGTTTCTCTCCTAATATAATGAATGATATAATATTTTATAGGGCATTCCTATTATAAATAAATCACTAAATGTATGTACCATCTGAATCAGCCCCATCAACTATAAATATGCTAACAGTCCTGCTTATACACTATTTTTTTTCTTTAGGAGATAAGACAGGAAGAATGATTTGATTGTTTTAGCACTACAAACAGTTGCTATTAGTGTATCTTATTTATAGTTAGTTCTTTGAGGCACTATAGTAATATAGCAAAATATCAGTTATTTCATCACACTGGTGAATTTAATGAACCTGAAGGTGTGTGTTATTTTAGCACTTGCTGTAGCTCCTGTGAAAATCCAGTGGTGCTAAAATCTGTAAACCTGTCACTGCTTAAGTAATAACCTTGTTAAAAGCATCTTCATTTAACTTATTTTAGCTTTTGCAGTATTCAGGTTTTATTTTATCAGTATAGGGAATAGGTGTTTCTAACTAAACCACTTATTGTAAAGATAGTTAATTGTAGTTCATTTATTTAATCTCTGTATACTGCTTTTATTTTAACAATTTAAGTTAAATATTGTATAGAATCAAGTTCCCATTTTCATTTTTTTTACAAACTATTAATTTGCATAAAATATCAGTGGTTACAACACTAAATTTATTCTGTGGTTTTAATCATTAATATCCCTTTCTGCAATGAAAGAATAAGCCTGCTTACAGATGGAAAAGCCCATAGTTTTTTTCCTTAATCTGACCACTATGAAATTGGATTTATTTATTTCTTTTAAAATATAGAGAGAAAATGAAATATTGATGTCATGTGTTCTGAATTATCAATCAATCCCTGCAAATGTACAACCATTGTTATTGAAGTTCTGGTAATAAAAACGGGAATGCTTCCCTACTCAGCACCATTCAGCAAAAGAGAACTACAATTTGCAGGATCACTTTTTTATGGTAAAATTATACTTCCTATGTTATTTCAGTGTGGATTTGTTTGTGACAATTGATAAAATTCAAATGCCTGGTAAACTTTTACGAGGTAAGCAATTATCTTTTATTAATAACTTTTCATTGAGATATATTGTGCTATACTGTACACATAATGCATCTCAATAAAAAGACCTAAAAAGATGATGAGGAATGCTAATATTGTCCCTAATGCAAGGATTCACCTTTATTTGGGGACTTAAGCACATGTTTAAGTGTTTTACAGAGCTGGATACATGCTGATTATTATAGAACCCTGATTTAATTGGCTGTATAAGAAGTTCAGGAGACAGCTTTTATTTTAAATAGTCCAGTCCAGGATGTACCAACAATGGATTAATATTTCCAAGTGTATTTCATTTTTATGTCCTTCTTGTAATATAATATTTGTCCATAATTTATGAGCTATCCTTTCAGTCAGTTGCAGTGTCAATTGACCCATACCTGCAGCTGGTATAATTTGGAATGCCTCCATTGAAGCAAATGGATCTGTACTGATTTACACCATCTGAAGATCTGACCCTTACTGTTTAATTGACTTCATCAGAATTTTCTAACATAGTCAGCTTGGCTTTTAGTTGAACAAGAAGTAAAGAATGTCATCCGAGTGACTCTAATAAATGTGTTCTTTTTGGTGCCTAAGGGGAAATTAAAAAACAAAGTCATTTTTCTTCAGCACCGATCTCCCCTTTTCTAGCAATTTTTAAAATAATTTATTAAACTGAAATAAGAGAAATAGTGTATAGATGATAATAATCAGGTACAAATTAGGCATACAAAGTAAATCCTGTGCTAAGAAATACACCATTGTAGATCTTAATGCACCAGGGAGGCCCTTCAACAAGGCCAAACTGAGACAGTGCAGTCAAACTTGGTAATCTCTGCCAGGTCCAGTGGTCCTATTGCAGGGGGGAAGGGTGTAAATGTTATGTGGAGTCAGGATCAGTGTTCCCTATAAGCTGAGCACCCAGGAGAGATTCAAATGATATCCAGATGATTGGCAGAGTGCCCTTAGCCAGTATCATGTTTTTCTACTGGTAGTGCACATCAACAGATGCTTCAGAGCACATAACTAAATTTATTCCACACATGAATGGAAAAAATGAGAAGGAACATTGATCAGTATGTCTACGTAGCATGATGTTGGGTGAGGATTGTCACAGGATTTTCACGTCCTCCAGTTTAACTGGCAACCTGCTTCCACGCTTTCTCTTATCTCCTTACAAACATATTTATCACTACTATACACTTAAGCTATTCCTGCAGTTTCCATTCTTTAGCCTTATTGCTTAGTATTTATATTACTATAACCATAAGGCCTGGTCAGAATCTGTACCCCATGCTAGTTGGTGTAAAATACATATGGAAACATATTCTCTTCCTTGAAGTCTTTAAGATCTAATTAAAGAGAAGGCACAAGTCATGAATGCAACTAACAGTAGAATAAAAAGGAGGACTAAGGACAAGGGTAACAATAATATCATTAGATGACTGAACTCCTAGAAGGTTGCAGAACTTTTAGAGGAAGAATGTGAGGTTTCATGTTGAAAACTGGGACAAGTGTCTGGAAAGACACAATAAAATGCCTTTGCAAGGAATCTCAGATTCAGCCGAAGTATGACTAGGCTTCAGGAATTTGGTCTATTGGTCTATCTCCTACATCTATCAACCATGTCACGATATAAATTTGTGCCTGTGACAGTTTGAAAATTTCCCCTAACATTATTTAAATATTATTATTATAGTTGTAGTGCCAAAAACATGAGACTGGATTTGAATTAATTGAGTAGCAATTCTGATTTAAATATGTAGCATCTTTTTGTCAATAACAGTATCTACATTCTTCCCAAATAAATAATAATGATTTATAATAACTTTATTTTGTGTCCTCAGTTACGTTATAGTGTTATAGACCGAATCTCATTAATTATGAAAAGATTAAGTTGCTGAAGCGATTCTGTTTGATTGGTCATTTAGCACAGCTTTTAAGAAATAATATGGAAAGAGAGTGCAATTGTATCTTTTAATAAGATATACTTTAAATGTACACTAATGCTAGAACAATTTAATGAAATTCACATTTATTTCAAGGATTTTTTTTTAATTAAATCTATTGGTTGTTGGTATCCGTAAGCCCTTAAGAATAAACACCTGCAGTGTTTTATTATGTAAAAAGGTAGTTTAATTGCATCATATTTATCACAGACAAATCAAGCCCTATTCAGAAGATAATAATGACACAGTAATTGGATCAGTAATTGGTTCAGGATGATTCAATATTGTACTAATAATCATAAATACTACCCTTTCCTGCTTTTGTACGGGGCTGACACTATATTATAGATTGGATTTAGTGCACTAAATATTAGTGAACTGGGTCCAGCATTAATGCCTAGGTCTTTAGTTTGACTGCATTAGTAGATACCAGGTAGCAAATGATGCACTCTTTAAGAGCAATAGTTCCTAGCTGGAGTCTCTAGAGAGCATGAATGTCTTGCTGGCTTTCTGTATCTAGAAGTTTATGGAATAGGCTTCTTTGCATTTTCTTCTGCATTATATTGATGTTCTTTGGTTCCTGATGTTAAACTGTGTATGACAGGGATGAGAGCTCTTGCCTTAGGAATTCACTCACTGTGGGCAAGTCTGGTGACATTTGGAGCATGATGTAAGAAGGCAGGCTTCTTTGGCTTAAAGTTTCCCTGTCTTATTTGGCATTTCTCATACTGTATTTGTTTCTGTTTGTTTTTATTCCTGTCAACTAGAGAGAGATTTTATATGCTACTCTAAGTGTAGTGAATTTACAGGTTTTTAAAAAGAATTAGAAAGAAATTATAAAATATTGAAAAGGGACAACTCATTTTGATGTGTCAGGTTTTGGATGACCAATTTGAGAAACCTTAAAACGGGGCAGATTTTCAGAAACTTCCCCAAACCCAGGTCCCTTTAAGATTTCTCTTTACTTGGTACCCAAAAACAGAGCCTCCAATATCAGTAGTCACTTTTTTAAAAATATAGGCCAATATTTTATTTTAAAATGTCCCAGGGTCTGATCCTACTAGGTCATAAGCCTCTCAGGGGAAGCACCAAGCATTTTCCAATTGATGGAATGGGAAAGCACCTTACTGATTCAGGCCCTAAATATGGGTGTACCTGGCACAGCAACAGGTGCTATGGAATTCTCAGAAACAGAGACAATACAAACTGATTTTTGGCTTTCCCTTACAAATCAATGTCTGTTGTTTTATTTGACTATTTTCTCTGTTTTATTTGGCCTGACAAGGAGCCTGCAAAAATAAACACTGACCTCTTCTTTGCTTGCTGCCTATCTCTGCCTTTGCCAGGGAACTTATAACAGGGAACACTTTTATTCCAACCCTGAATATGGGAAGACTTCTTAAAATGAAACTCACTGAAAATGACCAGTATCTAGTGGTTTCTTAATCACGCTGATTCTGAAAGGGGTCAAGATTTTCAAAACATAAGAATCTAAACTATAGCCACAAATAAACGTGGCTAAATTTTCAAAGATGCTGCAGAACCCATGGATTTCACTCAGGCTTTGTCGACACTACAGCTTTTGCCAGAAGAGAGTATGCAAATGAAGTGCTGATTAGCATTTTGTCTCGCTTAAAGATTTTGCGCAAAAAGGGGTTTTTGTGCAAAATGACCATGGCTACACTGTTTGTTTTTGCACAAAAACGGCTTGGAACAGATTATGCAAATGAAGCATGACAAAATGCTATTCAGCACTTCATTTGCATACTTTCTGCCTGCAAAAGTGTGCAGTGTAGACATAGCCTTGGAGCTCTAAGTGTTCAGAACTTCTAAAATCAGAAACAGTTAGTCTAGCAGCACCTTAAAGACTAAGAGTACGTCTACACTACAACGTGAATTCGAACTAACTTAGTTCGAATTAGTTAATTCGAACTAAGCTAATTCGAACTAACGGATCTAGACTAAAAAACTAGTTCGAATTAGCGTTTTGCTAATTCGAACTAGCATGTCCACGTTAAGTGGACCCTGAACCAGGCTTAAGGATGGCCAGAAGCAGTGCCGGCAAGGCATCAGAGGAGGACTTAGAGCGTGGAGATGCTGTCTCAGGCTAGCCGAGGGCTGCACTTAAAGGGTCCCAACCCCCACCCCACAGGACAGACAGTTCTCAGGGGTGCCCTGCTTGCAAAGCAGTCCTGGCTTGGAATGCCTGGACTACCCACACTGGGCACATCACAGCACTCGGCCATCAGACCGGCTGCACTTGCCGCAGGCTGCCATCTGGGGAGAGGAGGCAATCGGGGGGCTGCAGAAGAGGTTCCACCCCAAAAGCCCACAGAGCCAGCCCAGTCCTCCCCATCGGGGGCGCGTACCCCATTCCTCCCTTACCTCCTTCCACTTACCCTTCCCTAGCCCCTTTTCTTGATGTACAAAATAAAGGACAAATGTGTTCAAAAATGGAATCTGTCTTTATTGAACAAAACTGGGGGAGACTGGGAAAAGGAGGTGGGAGAGGGGAAGAGAGAGGCTGGGAGAGGGGAGGGCAACTACAATGATCAGGGGGTGGGAATAGGTCCCATATGAAGAGAGGCTAAAAAGACTGGGACTTCTCAGCTTAGAAAAGAGGAGACAGAGGGGAAACAGGAGAGAGGTCTCTAAAAGCAGGAGTGGGGTGGAGAGGGTGCATACAGAAAAGTTCTTCATTAGTTCCCATAAAGAAGGACTAGAGGACACCAAAGGAAAGGAATGGGTAGCAGGCTTCAAAGTAGTAACAGAAAGTTGTTCTTCACAAAGCAAAGAGTCAACCTGTGGAACTCCTTGCTGCAGGAGGCTGTGAAGGCTACAACTAGAACAGAGTTTAAAGGGAAGTGAGACCAAGTCATGGAGGTTGGGTCCATGGAGTGCTATTAGCCAGGGGGTAGGAGTGGTGTCCCTGCCCAAGGTTTGTGGAAGGCTGGAGAGGGATGGCATGAGACAAATGGCTTGGTCACTGTCTTCGGTCAATCCCCTCCAGGGTCTCTAGGGTTGGCCGCTGTCGGCAGACAGGCTACTGGGCTAGATGGACCTTTGGTCTGACCCAGGACGGCCATTGTAAGCTCAGGGCTCAGGGTCGGGGGTCTCAGTGGACCACCTTGATTTTCATGCACACCTGCTCCTGGGTGGCCAGGCTGGCAGCTCTCCTGCCCTAGATGGCCACTTTCCTGTGCCTAGTGCGGAGATCGTGGACGAGGCCCACGATGTCCGCACTAGCCCAGGCGGGTGCCCGCCTCTTGCGGTCCCGGGCAAGCTCCCGGGAGCCGCCAGCCTGGTCCCGGAAAGAGGGGGAGGGCTGGGGGGCATCGGGTGAGTGGTTTGATCCGTGCCAGGTGCAGGGTCTGCTGGCTGGGTGCACCGTATAAGGGGCCCGGGGCCGGGAGGGGGGCAGACAAGTTTCCCTGGTGTTGGCCAGACTGGCCCACTATTTCGAATTAAGGGGCTACACAGCCCTTAATTCGAACTAGTAAATTCGAACTAGGCTTAATCCTCGTGGAATGAGGATTACCTAGTTCGAACTAAGCGCTCCGTTAGTTCGAACTAAATTCGAACTAACAGAGCGCTAGTGTAGCGCCTATGAAAGTTAGTTCGAATTAACGTCCGTTAGTTCAAACTAACTTTGTAGTGTAGACGTACCCTAACAAAACAAATAGATGGTATCATGAGCTTTCGTGGGTTGATACCATTTACATGTTTTGTTAGTCTTTAAGGTGCTGCTAGACTATTCATTGTTTTTTAGGTTTTTCCAGTTATAGACTAACTCGGCTACCGCTCTGAAGCTTCTAAAATCAGACCTACTGTGGGTGACAAAATTTAGGGGGTCTATTGATCTTTGTTCAACATTGAGCTCCTTTGCTGCACAAATGAGAGCTCTATTTATTCTGAGTCTGTGATATACCTTTCAGCTTATTACATGGGTAACCAACATTTTGCTTTTGTTTTAGTATATATGTATACAATTATGTATCCTATTTCATCTTCTTTCCTTTTTAAGATTTGAAAGTAACAAAAAAGACTGACCTACCTACCTACCTACCTACCTACCTACCTACCTACCTACCTAACTAACTAACTAACTAACTAACTACATATAACAACATTGTGACAAAGAGCCCCTGATAGGAGGCTGGGATGTTGCAGCCAATTTCTTGTTTACCATGGGTTTATGTAATATGGCGCACAAAATCACTCATATGCCATTTTACTATAGCTGTGAAAATCATGCTTGTCATCACTGTATTCAGCAGACACTTGGCGGTCTCATGGAACTGTTTCTTAGCCAGTGCTGTGGTCTTTCATAGAGAGCCAAAAGGGAGTGGAGTCTCATTATCCTAGAAACAATTATTCTTATTCACTAGACATAGAAACTTGATTTTCAGAGCACATTATAAGCTCTGATCTGGAATAGAGATAGCGTATCCCCTTTATCGTTGTAACATACACTTAGGGTCTACACTACTGATTTGGAATTCTGCCTTCCACATCCAAAATTGAGGCATTCACACTGTATGCCTCCCTTTGCTAATGGCCTTGCATTAGAGAGATGATATGTCAGAATAAATGAGGCACAGGTGTCAACAAAATACGACGTTTGTGTTTGGAAGCCTGCTAATGCTGCAAGTGTCATCTCTTCCATAGAAGAACAGGAATGCCACCAGATTTCTTGCACCTCACTACATGTAATCACATTTCTTGACTCTTGAGTTCCAAAGGAAAATACCTGATGAGTGGATGAAGAGAGGTGAAATGCCTGTGAGGAATTCATACAGTCTAATAGGTAAGTCATAATGCAGAAGGTACTTACGGAAATCCTTTAAGGACACATAGGCTACGTCTAGACTGGCATGATTTTCCGCAAATGCTTTTAATGGAAAAGTTTTCCGTTAAAAGTATTTGCGGAAAAGAGCATTTAGATTGGCCCGGACGCTTTTCCGCAAAAGCACTTTTTGCGGAAAAGCATCCATGCCAATCTAGACGCGCTTTTCCACAAAAAAGCCCCGATCACCATTTTCGCTATCGGGGCTTTTTTGCGCAAAACAAATCTCAGCTGTCTACACTGGCCCTTTTACGCAAAAGCTTTGCACAAAAGGACTTTTGCCCAAACGGGAGCAGCATTGTATTTCCGCAAGAAGCACTGATTTCACACAATAGGAAGTCAGTGTTCTTGCGGAAATTCAAGCGTCCAGTGTAGACAGCTGGCAAGTTTTTCCACAAAAGCAGCTGATTTTGCGGAAAAACTTGCCAGTCTAGACACAGCCATACTATAGCAGACATACTATAGGTGCTAAACCTGAAAGCAATCTGTATAAATAAAATGCAATGGCAGAACAGCACCATGGGTCCACTTCAGTCATAATGCAATCAAAGTAAAGGAGCCCAAAAACACAACTGATATATTTTTCCTAAGATGTGGGCAGCTATATATATATTAAAAAGGCGTATAAATGCAAATGGCCCCTTTTCTCTCAGTGCCCTCTGAGAAAGATCTGCTAATTTTGCCTAAGTTTCTCTTACCTTTCGTTTGTTCAAGGAATAAGCAAAGGTGAGAACACTGGAGAGATACCACTTTGCACATAGTCAAGCAGGCAGGAAACAGAGGTAGATGAACAGAATGTGTTGAAAGCACTGTGATCCAGAGCCAGGAAATAACAGTTATCAGATCCCCGAATGACATTTACCACAAACCTATGTTTCCTTTTCAAGGCCATAAGCTTCAGTATACTGGAGTGTTCAGTCAGACCTTCCCCATGTACAGTATGGATGGCACAATTTTCTCAGCATATGCTCAGTTGAATCGTTCTGATGGCATCCATGTTGGCCTCTTTCCATATATAGGCATGCAGGGATGTCTTCATCTTCTTCAGGAGTCTGGGGTTACAGCCAAAGGCAGGCATCCAAGCTCTGCAGGCAAGGAAAAGAGATAATTTTAGTTCCTGAATAAGGATTAAATTCTGCAACACCTGAACAGTGAAAATCCTGTGGAGCCATCAAGGCGAGAGCCAGGAAATTCTAGGGTTTTGTTGACTATGGCTAAACAGATTTAACCAAGGTGAATGGATGCTATAAAGTCAATTACAGACAATCTATGCAACAAAGGGCAAAAAATAACCACATGTAATGCCCATATCAATGCCTCAATGGTTTTGTTTCAGAGTCTCACACCATGAAAAAGGTAATAATTTCACTATCTTTAATCAGTCCTGTTCTCAGCAAAGCAGGAACTGTACTATATATGTTATGGTTGTGTTCCCTCATTTAGCTATATGAATGAATCAGATACACTTAAATTTACTGTTTTTCAGATCTCTCATTACACCTTACTTAGAACTCCAGCTTTGTCAGTCATATTTCTTTATTATTTATATACTTTTAAAATTATACATAGTGAACAACACAGAGGCCGGTACCACATTTGTATTTTCCCTAAAGATTTTTTTTTTGAGACTGTCCACAACATAGGCCAAATCCTGCTTATCTTACCCGGGAGAATAATTCCAGTGAAGTCAATAGAACATCTGTAATAAGCACAGCAGAATTTTGCCTAATGTCCATGTCTGGACACTGTACATTTACGATATCTAATGCACTCAGCAGAGGTATAGGTAAAAGACAGAATTACCTTTTTTTTACCGATGTTCTGATGAACCATTTGGACAAAAGTGTAAAATGTATCTTTTTATTAAAACTATGCTACAATTAAGTAAATATAACTGGCAAAAACCAAAAGACTACATACAAAATCACACTCCTCTGTTCTGAGGATACAGGGCGAAGGACTCCCCACCTCGCCGTGCTTTTTTTGTGTGCAATGGTAAGATGATTGGCAATGGATAAAAAACAAACATATCTACACAATGGATAGATTATTTGTGCAGAGGTAAATTAAAAATGGCTCCATAGCCATTTACCTGCAATGAAAAAGCCCTTTCAGCTATGTAACATCAGAGAAGTTATTTCCTACTTTTGAACAATTTTTCTCGTCTTTATTCAGACATGCACCTTTTCCAATGGAACAATGATAACACACAGATAATTAATAAGAAAGACCAATTGAACTATGACTATAACAATCTACTTTTAAATCAAAGGAAGAAGGCAACCAGTACTAAAATTTAATCTGTCCTCTGGGGCTGTAGGCAGCTTACAGGTTCAAGTCAGATAGCAAATGTGGCTAAATGGCAGTCAGAAAAGATCATGTGACTGGAGGGGGGGCTAAAAACTAATTAATCTCCATAAAACTGTAAGTGAGGTAGGTAAGATTACTTGAAATCTGATTGCATTATTGGATTTAAGGAGAGAAAATGCAGCATGTATTTCTCATGTTGATTTTAACCACCTGAGCCCTTAATGACATTTTGTACCTTGCACAAAAACTCGTATTTTATCTATATTTAAGAAGATCCACAAAGATCTTTAGTGCACAGTCATTAGTGCACAGTTTATGCACTTAGTCTAAATGATATCCTAAAGAGTCACAGAAAGTGACTTTGTAAATATTTATTGTTAAAAGTCATTCTTTTATAGGGGGATTCAATGTAATTCTGGGAAGCCATAAATAAATTTCAGAACAATAAATAGAATCAGAAATCAGAGAAATCAGAAAGAAATAATAATGTCTTATCCCACTAAAAAATAAAAGAAAGTTACGTATTACATTTTGGACTTCTAGTACATTTAAAATATACATCTAATATATACGTAATAAACGGAACTCCAGCCTTCTCCTTAGGGCAAATGCATGGTGGCAGTTTTAGGGAAGACTGGAGAACTCTAGCAAAGCATCTGTACCAAGCTGAAAAGAATCCAGATGAAGAATTTTTAGCCTAAAGTCAAGCCTTTGGGACACTATTCATAAATTCATGGGCCCTGATCAATCAAAAAACATAAACATTATAAAGTGGATAATACCACAAAAAGAAGTCACATGCTTTAATAGACTCAATTGCGCATATCTGATATTCAGTATTACCAGCCCCTTTTAGCCATTTCAACACTGCAAACTCCCTTTTACACATAGGGAGTGTAAAAGGGACATTTTTTAGGCAACAAAAAAGTGTTTGCTTCGTACATACATTCACACAAAGATAACAATGCATACTATAACAATGCATAGAATGCTTTTACATTTTTGAAAGTACATTTACAAGACTAATAATTACATTGCGCTTGTCTATAGCACTTTTAAATTCCAAGTGCTTTGCAGAGATTAATTAAGTATCATTATTTTGTATCAATCATTATATCCCTTTGAAAGAATGTTAAATTAGGCAACATACATGTGTTTATATCTAATCTATTGTTGTGTCTAGATATATGTGCATCAAGCTGTGTGACTTAGGGACTGACAACATTAGTGGAAGAAAGATGAGCAGGGCTTGGAACACAAAAAGGTTATTCAATGGAGGCAGGAGATTGTGCTGATCAGGTTGGGAAGCAGCTGCCCCTCTCTTGTCTTTTACTTGGTTGTGGTTCTGGTGTTGGGAAAAGGAAGTCAAAGTCCTCAGGACTGCATGAATTGCGGGTGGAGTCCCATTGCAATACCTATCTCTGCTGGCTTTTGAGTGGATGTCAGAGTATATGGAAACTCATGAATGGTTGGTCATCCATCCCCTCCCAACTGTGTTTCCTTGCTTCTCTGCTCTAATTAATGTTTGACACCAGAGCTTCACGCCCTTCCTCCACATCCCTTGTTGCTGCTCTGAATATTGCTGGTCTTATTGAAGAGCAAGGCCTTTTTCCAGTTACTCTATGGAGCTGGGAACACATTTTTCCCACATAGTGAAATTAACATATGCTATGTGGCTTTCTTTTCTCTCAGTAACCAGGAGGTGAACTTATTATGATCGTTACCATTTTATCCCAGTTTTTGCTGCGGTCCAATGTGGATTATGATTTATGGCCCATTTACAAGCCAATTACATTGTGACAGTTTGAAAATAATATGTGGAGGGTCTGGATCTCTAATTTTTGCACAGGTGGATGTTCACCCATCACCTGTGCTCTTAACATTTGCATGAAGAAAGAGATGATCAGGGAATTAGGCTGAAGGGCCAGAGCCCGTACTCTTACGATTTTATTGGGTGACTGTGAAATCTCTCCCATTTTGTGATTGATAGAGGCTTAGTACACTGAAGAAGGATCTAGTGATATGAATCCACAATGGACTAGTTCAGTGCCATAGCGGTAAAGATGATTTAGCCTCTTTAATTCTATCCGTTTATAAAGTTAATAATATTGAGACCTTAATTTTACTTAATGTGTTATTTTCCCATGTTTTATTTCTGCACATGTCAGGATTAAGGTGTATCTTCTATAATTTAGCCAACTGTAGTGCAAGCAAATTATATTTTCTTACAAGAAGAAACAGTTGTGAGGTTTAATTAATTATTTTTGCATAGAACTTTGGGAGTCCTTTACAGAATATCAGAGGTGATTTATTTCATTGTACTTATGACACATATCTATCAATGCCATGTACCTTTAAAACTCACCTAAAATTAGAGTCATAATGAAGCCCAAATGTATTAACTTCAAGCTCATTCCTGGCTCCCTGAAGGTTGTTCTGTGCATTTATGAACTTTTCAGAAAACCTGGACCCAAATTTAAGTCAAACCAGCGACCAGATTCTAGGTTCAGATCGCTTTTCCCCTTCCCATAGAAACTGTCTTAAGCAAGAGACTATTTGATATTTACAATATCCTTCATTAAAGAAAGAACACTCCTCTAACTAATTTGATTAAACTCATCTTGCTACTATACCAACAAATAGGTAAAATATTGCTACATGCCCCCTTAAAAGTGATACGACGTTGGGCACAGTATAGTGAAAATATTGACTACTAAACACTAATTTGTCATTATGCTGCAAGTCATGGGAATTAAGAATTCAGGGCAACAGCAGGAATAGAACATGTCTGAAAGCATAGCTTCTAACCATTTGATTGAAAAGAGGCTCATCATCAGTACTAGGTTCATGACCCATAGCTGAGCAGTTCCACCAAGTAAACATTAGTGAAATACATACCGACTACCCAGTTCATTATGGTATTAATCACTGATCTGACTTCACAAGGGAAATTATTTTTGACATTTCACTACCAACTTCAATAATTTCTCTTCCACTGGCCAGCAAGAGACATATACATGATCTTGGTATTTAATTCATCCACGATATTTTGAACTACATTATTGTTCATACAGGAGCAGTCCA
Organism: Pelodiscus sinensis; assembly: GCF_052426305.1. NCBI lineage: Eukaryota > Metazoa > Chordata > Testudines > Trionychidae > Pelodiscus > Pelodiscus sinensis. Next base: position 25,577,662 of record NC_143058.1, on the reverse strand, counting down.
CCAACTATTAGCTTTGAGTCTTTTGCACTATTCTCCAGACGTTGTTACCAATGAGCCACATCACCACGTACATATTGAACAGATGTGCCATTGCCTTAGTAGCAGCATCCTCTTTTGAAATTTTTATTTATCACTATACTTACTTATTTGGCACAGAAACAGTATCTGCCTAGTGCAGTTTCAAGAGACTATTCAGTGTTGTTTTTACAAAACATTGCCACAATACTATGCCACGTCATTCAGACTTGTGCCAGAGATATGCGGGAAATCTGTTGTTGACCAGTGTCAAATATAGCCCATTGCTTTTCCTTAAAAAGATACTTGGAAAATTCCGCTTAAAGAAATAAATTCCTTCCTTATATGGCCAACAGAAAGGGAATCCCCATTCCAAGCTTTGAATTCCAAGCATAATTCTCCACCTACTCTACTGTTATTATGCCCAAATACTAGAGCATCCGTGGGAATGCTCTAGTAGAGTTCTAGTACATTGAATCTTTTATAGGTCTACGATTGTTATACCACAGAGAAGCAGAAATGCAGAGCCTACCACAAAAATATATTTATTTTAAATAAAGTGTGCTCCTTAAAAATACTTTAAGATTTTACCTTTTTTGAGGTCATCTAGATGTTGTAGCTATGTCCAGCTGGACTCAGAATACTAAAAAGTTGTTGATAGCACAGCTCGGTGTGTTTAAATATTTAAGTACACTAAGGTACTGCACAACCAAATACCTTGATTTAATTTTAATCTGCATCTGGAAAGATGTCATTTAAAGTGCCAAGAGTTTCTGTACTTGTTGAGGATCCCTCCTCTCCACTTTCTTCTCAGTTTTAAAACTAGTCTTTCTACTTGTAGCTTTTAAACTATACAAATGCAGCTTAATTTTTCACTTAAAGCCCTGAGATTATAATAAAAAACTAGCCTTACTGACTATTTAGTCTCCTGGTTTTACATATTTGAGAGGCAAAACATCAGATACGAATCTATCTGAAAGCTCTTTAATGAGAAAGATGGCAAGTAAATTCTGATTTAATATAAAAACCACTTCAACTATTAATCATGATTCCAGATAATTCCCAATGTGGCATGATATCATTTAATTTCCAGAAAAACAGAAGAAGTGACAGCACACATTTTCTGAAACTATGCCATGTAATAATATCATGCAAAGAAAGGCTTTATAACCTATTTGTGAGCGAGTCATAAATTACCAATCAGACGTGTATAGCCCATTTAATAGTTTAAAGTCTTGACTTTATGTATTCTTTTTTCTTGTTTCATGTTTTGTCTTAACAAATACACTTGGCCATAATGAAAATAAACCTGCTGAAGTCTCTGTGGCCTGAGACAAGCTATAACACATTTCTGCACCACAGGGTGGGCTCATGGGATACCTACTGAGAAAATGCATGCCCACTGAGCATGCCCAGACTATTAAAATGAATTGACATGTTAATGCTGACAGGAAAAGAGCACAAGAGAGCTTGCTAAATTACTGCTCAGTCAGGCACTAGAAATTCCTGTGTGGCTAACTTCTGAGCAAAACCTGCAGGAAGAAAAGAAAAGAAAAGAAAAGAAAAGAAAAGAAAAGAAAAGAAAAGAAAAGAAAAGAAAAGAAAAGAAAAGAAAAGAAAAGAAAAGAAAAGAAAAGAAAAACTTTATTGTCAAATGCACCAAACAAACATTCACTAAAGGGCTGTCATGTTAGTAATGCACCTACTCATAAATCATATGGATTTTAATCATACCTGCCACCTCAGCCTGCTTGTCCCCTGAGAAATTGTTTTCTTTTGGCTCCCTCCTTCATTCGCTTTCAATTATCTGGAAGCTGTTTCTCGTGTTTATTTATTTATCTAAAGTTCACATACTGTATGCATGCACAAATTTCCTCTGGGGGACTGAAACCAGGCAGATCATACAAGGATGCGGTGGAGCGTAGAAGCTAACAGCTCAGATGAATGTACTCAGTCTCAAAAAACCTGCTTTGGACCGTGATGACAAGGGAAGGGGAGGACAGAAAGTAATTAGTGTGTGTACAATGATGGATTATGGCTTGATATTCAGACATTTCACCTTTTGACTGCTATAGGTAGGCCTACAAGATGACAAACAGAAAGTCCACATTCTTGCTGAGATGAAAAAAGGATGTACACTCTCTCCCTTTTTTGGGTAGATAAATTGGAATAGGTTGTTTTGATTGCAGAACTCTTTACAAACCTTTTGTGGTTTAAAATATGTGAAAGTGTGTTCAATTTATATAGATATGAAAAAAATGGAGGGACAACTGCTTAGCAATGTTCTGACAAGTCAAGATAATACTGTTTTTATTGTCTCATGGCTTCTAAAACTAACTTAAGTATTAAAGGGCAAGTTACTTTCTCAAGTTTTAAGGGGAGATTGAACTGCCAGTGACCTTTTCCCAGCTCTGGGAAGCAAATGTGTAGCACAGATCAATCATGACATGAGGATCTTATAGACACAAGGGAAAGAAGTCATAATTTTCATAAGTGAGAATGAACAAAAATGGACAAGAAAGGTTTGATAGTTATAAATACAGATTAAACAGACTTTTAACACTAAGCATCAGGATTTTGAATTAAAGCTCTCTATATGTGGATGTTTGCCTATGATTGCTTTTTTTAGGGACATCTGAATCTATATTTTCCTCACAGAGTATTGCTCAATTAAAGAAACATTTAGATAGTGCTCCTATTTGGAACACCCATAGCAATTAAATGGATCACATGCAGTTTGACATTTTCTAAAATAAAAGTATAATTGGTGCACCATATTGTTTTTTCCTTTTGAAAAGAAAATTCAGGCTACCCTTGTGAGTCTTAGCAGGGATCAGAATTCAGAATTTGGGTCCAAGTTTCTTTCTTTTGCTTCTTTCTCAGAAAAAAAATTAAAGAAGTTACATTTAACCCTCTCACCATCACACTCTTCTCATTTACATCACGGCATTTGATGTATTGCTGGTCTGACAATTTGACATATTTACTACTAAACCAAACAGTTGGAAAGAAAACCTTTTTAATCACTTGAAGCTTTGCACAACAGAATCTTTAATTCACGCTATTCTCCAAAATTCATGAACTAGTCCTAAGAAAAGATTTATGTTGTTTATTTTCTTAGGTAGGAATCTCTTGTGGGTATTCAAATATATCTGAAGAGTTGACTCCTATTCATATCGCTACAGGTAAGACTTTTTGAGTGATTATATAATTATGACTTCCCCAAAAGTGCAGGATCCCTTTGCATTGCTCATGTGTAGGTGTATTCTGGCTGTACTAACACTAAAACCAAATTTAATTAAGAATACAGAAGATTGAAGTCATCTGATTGGAATCTCCATTCAATCTGGTACCGGAACAAGCTATTCTATGTCTGCAGCTTTTATGTGACACACAATTGCCTGGAGAGCTGAGGGATTTACCAACTTATGTATCTACATTGACCCATGTATTTTTCACAGTTTTGTATTTGCCTAAAATTATCACAATCATATTTCTGCAGTGGGTATAACATAGTATAACCATTGTTGTTGTGTGCCCCATACATACCACATTAGAGAGGAAAAAGTAGAGCCAACAACCAACACCCAAACCTATAAGCATTTACGTATGTGCTTATCTTTAGGCATGTCAGCCCTGGTCTACATGAGGGAGTTATTTTGAAAAAAACTCCTCTTATTTCATAATCACAACTGGACCATCCTCACTAGCAAGCCCATTCTTTCAAAATAAGGGGCTAGCTATTTGCTTTCCATGAGGAATAATGCTTATTTCAAAATAGTTATTTTGGGAGTTATTTCAAAATAAGTTATTTGAAAATAATTTTTGATTGTGTACATGCCCTCATAGTCCTATTAAAACTAATTATATGAGCTTAGAGTTAAGCACACTTCTAAATTAATGCGTGATTGGAGGCTAATTGTCTACTGTTTTTTAAAATCATGAAACTAGAGGCAGGCTTGGAACAACATGCCAGAGCTGAACTAAACATTCACAAATCTTCTTGAATCAAAACCCACCAAACTAGCCATGTCTGAGGCATTACTATGATGAGTAGTACTACTGGAACATGGTAGCAGGAGTTTGAGAAAGCAAAAGAGTAACTCAGCTAAGCATCTTTTAGGAATTCTAACTTAGCACCCAGGAGTCAAGTATAGCATGATGACTACTGGGAAGATTATCAGTCCAGCCACACACTCAGCTGCATACACCAACAGCACACCAAATCCCCAATGAGCAATAATGATACACAGTACTAAAATCTGGTGCAAACTTATATGCTGAGTGAAAAAAAGGTGATTCCTTAATTCTTTTTTTAAACACCACTTATAATTGGGAACATATGAGAAGATGTCCTTTTCTTGATCATAATTTTTGGAAGCCCATATTAAACTTTTTGTACAGCACACACATACACTAAAACACTGTCCCCATCAATGCTCAGAGACTTTCTTTCATTGGAATAAATTACACTAGTTTGGAGAGGGTTGGTGTAATTTGTATTTCCTTTTAAAAAATTTTGCACTCTTAATTAACAAATTAAGCTAAACTGAGATTAACCAGTTATAAATCAATTTAAGCAGAAGTTTGCACTGGTTGATCTGAACCAATCTTAAAAATTACTTTATGGTGTGTGTGTGCAAGGCCTCAGTTTTCAGAGTAAGATAAAATGTATAGGTTAGTGAGAAAACAAAGGAATTATGTTAAGCACCGATAAATAATGGTAGATATGATTATGACATTAACCAAATGAAATACTGGCATCAGTAACCCTTTTGGTTTAGAATAATAATAGAGATGTAGCCGTGTTAGTCTGGTCTTGCTGAAACAAAAGACAGCACTTTAAAGTTAGTCTTTAAAGTGCTGCATAGTCCTGCCTTTTGGTTTAGATGGGTTCTACTCTTTATATGCCTACGTACACACCTTGATGGATTTTACCCTCTGAGTGCAGAACCCTCTCCCATATGAGGATACTAAATTCTTCAGAACTTTCCTATGATGAACAGATGTTTCTCCAGGGTAGTCATTCTTCTTCTGATTCTCTTAGTTGGACTCCCAATGATTTAGTCTCTCCTGCTGAATGGAATGCCAAACTGAGAACATTGCTGACAGTAAAACCTTGATAGAGGCCTCTTTCTTTGGGCCTGTCAGGTCTTGTTGAACTCTAATCCTTCTACAACTGGATAATCATCCAGATTGATATATCAGAAGGACTTCTCTAGCAAATAAACATTCAGTAGGACGTAATGGAAAACGTAGAACAATATAAAATGCATAACAGTAAAAAATGCAACAGTAGCGAGCACAAAGATATCTATAAACAGCATAAAACACTTGTATTTCATTATGTTTCATAATTTTAATAGACCTGCTTTTCCCATGAATACCTTACCCTAAGTTCCATGGTTCTTTCAGATGCCAAGGATTAATGCCAGAGTTTTGCCAAACCCTAAACTTAAAAAAGCAAATCAAAGGTTAATCCCCAAGTCCTCTAGTTAGCTCCAATTTCTTCTGCCCTAGCAGTAATGTCTGTCTTCTTTATACCATTAGGGAAAAAATGACTAGTTACCATGGTAATTGCCACAATTTTTTTCATTTCCGAGCTATCTGAGTTACAGAGCATATTTGTGAAGAAACACACAGAATCTATTTGTCATTACTGCAGTTGATGAAAACTTTGGTTTCAGTATAGCTATCATGTTTTCCCAGGTTTTACAGCATATTTTACAATGATTTGCTGTGCTTCTCATTCTCATTACAAACGAGATATTAGAACTATAATGACTAACATGTTCTATAATACTGTTCTACTCTGACCTTTTCAGTATACTGTATTTTGAAAGCTTGACAAGTCCACCTCTTCTTCACAGGTTACGAAGGCTCTGAACTGGACTTGGGGTAGAAAAGAAGAGAGAAGGAGAGGATCAGAATAGTTATGCTGTCAAATTCTTTTCAACTTTAAACCACATTCCATTAACTCATAATATCTTCTTTTGTCCATTTATGTAGGTGCAAACCAGATACCCAGTTTTCCTTCAAATCATTTTGATCTGCACCCCATAGAAATCTGCTGGTCAATTATCATAAGGAGCGGAGGACATTGTAGCATAAAAACATCTCAGTGCAGAAACTTTACCATTCTTTGATAATGGTTGAATACTTTTCACCATTAATACCAGTGGACTCTCTGGCTCCAGCAAATTGTATGCATATATTTGAAGTCAGAATTTGCCTCCAAATGTCCAAACTTCTCTATTCCTTGGGCTACGTCTACACTACAGATAAGATTGAAGCAGCCACAGTTATCTTGCAGGGTTTGAATTAGCAGGTCGAGTGAAGAACACTAATTCAAACTGAGAGGGTGCTCCCGTCAATGTCAGTGGTCCTTCTTCTATGAGGAGTAAGGGAAGCTGAAGGGAGAGAGCGCTCCCTTCAACTTCTGCAGTTTGGATGACACCAACATTCAAATTAAGATTCTTCAACTTAAACTATGCAATTATTGTAGCTGAAATTGCGTATCTTAATTTGAACGTATCCTCTAGTGTAAACCACAGGTCTCACATTTGATATTTTTTTCATACTTTGAGAATGAGCTCGGCCCTCCAAGAAATATTTATTCTTTTCCTGGTATTTTACAAGAGAAACCTTTTCACAGAATCATAGGGCTGGAAGAGACTCCAGGAGATCAACAAGTTCAACCCCCGGCCCAAAGTGGAATCAACCCTAACTAAGTCATCACAACCAGGGCTTTGTCACATCTGGACTTAAAACTTCTAAGGATGGAGAATTCACCACCTCCCTAGGTAACCCATTCCAGTGCTTCACCACCCTCCTAGTAAAATAGTTTTTCCTAATAGCCAACCTAAACCTCTCCGATTTTTCAATTACATGTCATAGCTAAATTTCCATGTGGCCAATAAAGAGATTAATATATGCTATATTTGAGATACGTGGGGGGAGGAACTGAGGGTAGAAAGTATCTATCGCCCACAAAAATATAAGTACAGAGAAATATGAGGTTTTCCTCAATTGGCAGGTTTCTCCTACCATCTCCATTTTCTTGCATATAATACTTCACAAAATGGTCAGAACTGCACCTTCAAAAAAGGCTCCATTATAAGCCTTGTTACTACTTTATTTTTAATTACAGATACTAGGGCAATCTCTATCCTGATATTCTTGCAGGCAAGAGGAAGAAAGGCCCTGAAATCCTGCAACTGTCAACTCAATGTCTGTTTTAAATCAATTTGATCGAGGGACAGGACTGGATCCTCCTAAACCTGTAGAAGCCATAAGGCTTCTTGAAGAAATCCCACAGATCTCAGGATAAGCACTGAAGGCAAGAACACAGAAGGGGAGCCTGGCTTTTCCCTCCATGGCAATATACCCTTTGCATGTGTTCCTCGGGACTCACTCCTACAACCAATCCTAAGAAGTCATTTCATGGTGCAGAGTAGGAATCTGTTCCTAAGAGGCTCTACACAGTCTGATGCTGCTAGTTCTGAGTAGCTTTGGTGAGGCATAATGGTACAGAGTCAGATTCCAGCCTCACCTGGTCTATCTACACTCCCAAAATGTCCTGAGTTACTAAACTGTGCTGCCTTAGCTGTGCAGAGTCTGGCACCTTTGTAAGGAGACAACGGGGCTTGCCACAAAGACACCAGTCTACCCTTTGCATGCCCCTGTCCTATTTTGACCCCCTCCAATATTGTAAGTGGGTGAGCCTATAGAAATTTGAGATGGAAAAGACTATTAACACATCTTGTCCATGCCCCTTTCATTACTGGATTGTTCCTTATGCTTTCACAAATGCTTCTGTCCAATCCACTTTGCAGCAATGAAGTCTCTACCACATTCTCTTGGCATCCATTTTCAGTTCACTGTTAGATGTGTGCTTTGTAAAATATCTCAATCTAGTCACTAAAAAGTTAACTATCTCTGAGTCCATTGCTCATAGATTATTTATAACACCAGGTGCCTGCTGTGTTCTTACTGGTTAGACATGGGGCCAGAGAGAAGTTGAATCATTGTTGAAGATGTAGAAGAGAATGGCCTGGAAGTTTAAAAGAAAGCAACTTTGGAATCTAGTAAGACTTAATCTCTATCTCCCTGGAATCTTCTCTGTCTGTTTAAGTAACCATTGAATGTGAGCTGAGGAAATCCAAGTATACCCTTTGTGATCCTAATATACAGAGCACTAACTTTTGAGAATAATGTTCCTTGTCATTCATCCCCACACACCTTACCTTTTTGACTGCTTGGTTTTCAACACCCCTGAGATACCTGTGGTTAGGTATCACATCTCTTTGCTTCTCACTGAGCAAATCGGTACTGATTGAATGCCAAGTGGTACGTGGTTATGAGAAAGGGCATCATTTGGCCCATGGATTTAGTTCTTTTAATCTCTCCTTAATCTCTCCATCCACGTAGTCACTTGGGTTGCTCTTTCCTGAATTCCCTTTTTGCTAATCACTCCCCTCTCTTCCTTGAGGGGAATGCTGTAAATATTTAACAATGGGAAAGGGCTGTTTTTAAACCTGGAGTGTGTTCAAATAAATAACTCCTTTGAGTATTATTGTATCATGTTTTACATGAGAAGTAAGAAATCTCTCATGTTAATCACGTCTTTTGCTCTCAGCCAAGTCTGAAGAAAGGAAAGTTTTGGGTTCTCCCTGGGATTTGGGTCTATTCCTGCTCTTACTGAAGCCAATGGGAAAACTCCCACTTATAAAAGTCACTTGAAACAAGACTAGGAAAAGTTCAACATCTGATCAGATTCAGAAGACTAATTTAATCTTAGATCCCTGTAATTTGAATCCTTCAAATCAGAGCGTCGTTGGTCTTTGCCCCAGGGCACAGGAGAAGAAGGTGCAGGTTGTTTCCAATCTGCCTGTGTGATCTGTACAAGAGCCAAGGACAATCAGTCCTTACACTCAAAGGAATGCAGGAACTGCTCCCTCAGTGCATCCCCCCCACGTATGTGCAAAAGAAGTAGGCAGAGGTGCAACTAAGGCAAAGGATGATGCATCTTGCGTGAGCGCACACAAGCACACACACACACACAAAGGAAGTTTCTGAGGGACAATCTTCCCTATGTTTCTACTGAGTCAATAAGGCTCCCTCCATGTTGCATCTTACTCAGGGCTGTGGTTACAGGACATAATGTTTTCAAGGTGATTCTGTTTGTTTTAAACATGCATATTGTTGACACTCTTGAACTGCCTGGAACACCCTCTAAAGAAGTAGTATATAATCTACCCATGGAGTGATGTTGAAGCCACTGCAGGGAGGGAATCAAAGCAATGGCTCTGTCTACTCACCCTCCCTGAGTCTATCTGTATGCCCAAGGAGTATTCCGGGAGCTGCAGTTCTGCCAGATCTGATATGGGCTGCAAAGATGGAAGAGTCTTGTTCTTCCTCCCTTCTTACTGTGCATAAAGGACAGGAAGAAATCTAGTTCAGTCTGACTCACATAAGTCACAACATAAATAACAAACAGATTTGTGGTATTTTAATTGACTTTTCAAAGGACAAAACATTAAAGGAGAGGATGTATAGTAATACAGCATTTTACCATTCAGTTTGTGGGGGGAGGCGAAGGGGCGAAGAAGGAGCTGATTGCCATCCATTCAAGCTCTCCTTCTGTGATTAACTGTATCATTTCTAGAAAGCCTTATAATTGTAACCATGCTGCTTTTCTCTCTTTCTCACTACAAAGACTTGTCTGGATGAGGTAAACTTGCTCCCTCTACAATAATCCTACATCTATTAAATCAGGGGTCTTAAACTCAATTTACCTTAGGGCTAGTGCCAGTCTACAACTCCTCCTAGTGTGTTCCATGGGTGGGGGCAGAAGTCCACGTGTTTCCTCCTAATGCGACTCCCAGCTCCTGTTGCCCCTGGATGATTTAACTTCCCCACCCCCCACTCCCAAAGGCCTCCAGTACCACCACCATTAACACAGAAGGGCTAGAGTGGCTTCAAACTACTAGCTCTGCACCACTGCTGGCACATCCTGGTGTCCCGGGGAAGACTTATGCAGAGGCATCCTGTCTATAGGATGGTTTGGCACAGCTGCCCAGGGCATCACACTCTGAGGTTAGCCTGTGGGGTCCCTGGGCCAAACAGTGCCAGCAGGAGGAGTCCGTCTCCTAGTGCTCACTGTAGTAGTGGGAGCCATGGGGAAGCGGATCTATGCAGCTGCCTGATCCGCTTTGCTGCTATCTCCCAAGCCAGCCTGCTCCACTTTCCCGCAGTTCCCATTGCCATGGTGAGTATGGGGGGGACCTGAACCCAGCTGCCACCCACTTCAGAACCCACAGCAATCCCCAGGCTGTCTCCCACAGGGGAGCAGGCTCAAGGGAAGAGGTGCAATGGGGATAGAGAGTAGAGCAGGGGAAGGATGAAGTGGAACAAGGTAAGAGCAGAGTCTGGGAGTGAGAGTATGGACACTCCCCCAGAGCTACAGGGACTCACGTGCCAGCAGCTGTGCATGGGATGGATTATGGAACTGCTCAGGCTCCAGATGGCCCCTGGGTTGTGAGTGTGAGACCCCTGTATTAAATGATCTCCCTCATCCCAATGAATCAAAATATATAATGTGAAGCTAAGACAATACATAACTTTATTTTCTAAAAAATGATCATGTTAAAATGGTATGGCTGTGTCTAGACTGGCAAGTTTTTCCGCAAAATCATCTGCTTTTGTGGAAAAACTTGCTAGCTGTCTACACTGGCCATTTGAATTTCCGCAAGAACAATGACGATCTCATGTATGATCGTCAGTGTTCTTGCGGAAATACTGTGCTGATCCCATTCGGGCAAAAGCCCTCTTTGCGCAAATCATTTGCGCAAGAGGGCCAGTGTAGACAGCACAGTACTGTTTTATGCAAAAAAGCCCCAATGGCTAAAATGGCGATCGGGGCTTTTTTGCGCAAAAGCCTGTTTAGATTGGCACGGACGCTTTTCCGCAAAAAGTGCTTTTGCGGAAAAGCATCCATGCCAATCTAGATGCTCTTTACCGAAAATGCTTTTAACGGAAAACTTTTCCATTAAAAGCATTTCCGGAAAATCATGCCTATGTGTAGTTCTGCCACACAGGGAATTTAAAAAAGTTAGATTTAGCATCAAAACTGGGGGAGGATATGTTAATTTCAGTCCTTTCACTCCTTATTCCTGCTTTTATGACATAACAAAATAAATAATAAAAACACTTACTCCAATCCTGCGGCAGAAGGAGAATAGAAAAGTGTGGTATCATTCAGACATGTATCCCCAGTGACTACCCAATATGTGCAATAGTACCCAATACTGCCTAAAAGTGAGCCGAGCCCAAGTCATTTGTATACCTTCTTCAATATATTTGAGCCCCAAACAGAGATCCTGTTGACTGCTTACTGATACTGATAATATGTTTTCTGTTGGGTTCATCAAAATGATGCCCTTCCTACAATATGTTGGTCTAAATGCTATGTTGAATGAATTCTTGGTATACCCTTATATAATCCCTGTGTGACATTAAATAAGGTGAACCTGTTTCCAACTATTTTCACTTTGCTGTTTTCTATTTCACCCATTTCTTTTTACTTTTCTCAAAGTTTACTATATTTTGAATAGCTATGTGGTTACCTTCTGGGAAAGGAGAAGCATGAGAACTGGTAAGGAATGAATGACTAGCAAGCAAGCTTTCTCTCCCCCGCCCCTTTCTTCCAAACAACATTGACGTGCCATCCAAAACAAAATTCTACTCTTTTGTGAGCACCTGCCCCATGTCAATGTTCAGCTTCTTAAAGGTTTGTCAGGGAGAAGAGAAGATAGCATGTAACTGCATAAAGACCTGCATCTTTTCCTCAATGTTAAAAATAAAGAGGCTGACCTCAATTTCCAAGAGAATTTGGGATTGCCTAAATTCTGCGGAGATCTGAATTTCTCCACAGATCATTAATGGAATCATAAAATCACAAAATTAGAAGGAATCTCCAAAGTCATCTTAGTTGAAACTGCATACTGACTGACTTCCTTGCACATTGCAATCTACTGTAGTTAAACCAAGCAACTGAATTTTAGATGTGCAAATATAATCGTAGTAGATGCTGGTGAGTCTGGATTCTATCGCAACAGAAGGGTTTTTTGTTATGTTACAGGCCTACCAAAGAAGCGGATTTAAGTTTCTAGGGGACTGTTGGCCTTTGTCATATGGTACATGGCTCACTGCTAGTTCACAAAGGAGGTTAGCACTAGAGCTGTGGTAAACTATTCATCCTGCCAACAAGCTCAGGTGAAAAAGACACTGTGAGCCAAACTGGAAAGCTCAGCCCCATTCACTAGTAGCTGCATAATGTACCACAAGCTGAAAACTGTTCATTGAGCCAGCAGGAAATTAAAACGTTACTAAGCATTGGAATCAGAGCTGCTGAGATGTAAGGTAATATATGGGACAGAGAACTGTGTAATGATGTTCTAAGTGTATATGTGTGTGTGTGTGTGTGTGTGTGTGTGTGTGTGTGTGTGTGTGTGTGTGTGTGTGTGTGAGAGAGAGAGAGAGAGAGAGAGAGAGAGAGAAATGAGAAATAGAGAGAGCATGTGGCTTTGTAGACCTATGAAAAAGGGAGGGATGTGGCCACAGCTTAGGCTGAAGTCTTTTTTCTCTCCCTCTCCTCTCCCTCCCTCCCCCTCCCAAATCCTGGGAAACTGAGACAAAAGAAAAGAGGCAGTTAGTTTATTCTCAATCAACAACTTTGAAAGAAGATGGAGGGAGGGAATAAGAGTGGAGGAAAAATGGTCTGAGCTGACTGTTTGGGAGAAAGGGAAATCGCAGGAGAGAAATGTAATATCCACAGCTTATCCACTGTCAGCATTCTGGGATCCTCTCACAGCTGGTGCACATTCTTTAGTTTCATCACTCAAACCTGAGTCAGAGGAGAATCCCAACACTACCTCTGCTGCTGCTGCTTTTCTAATCTCTGCCCATCTATGCACTGCCTTTTTAAGAGTGGTATAGACTTCAGCAACCCTGTTGGAGGACCTGATGTGAAGAAGGGGAAAGCTTACTATAGTCTAGGTTCAAGGCATAAAATAAACTTCTTGTGAAGCAGGAAAAGCAAGCAATGGTGTATCTTCCATTGAAAACCATATCTTCAACCAGAGGAGGCCTGTGGTTGCTTTAGTTAGTGACAGAATACAATTTACTAGCATTATTAAAACTGAAATAATACCAATAGACTGCCAATCAAGAATCATGATCCCAGTGTACTAGGTACTGTACATACATAAAATGAAAGAGTTCCTGACATAAGGAGTTAGCTATCAAAAAAGACTCCTTCCTAGTTTGATTGTTTTGCCTATGCAAATAGTATTTTAAATATGGAATGCTCAGAAGAACATGCTGCACCTTATAGACCTTCCTAAAGTTTTAGGGTTTAGAATGGATTTTGAAGAAATGGCTTAGGGGTTATACCTGATTTATTTATTTTATTTATTTAAAAATATGTTTACCCCACCTCTTTGTTTAAGGTGACTTACAAAATTTTATAACACTATATATATATATATATATACACACACACAAGACCCCAAAAGGGGGCATAAAGCCTGCTAAGACACCTTGAGAGGAGGAACACACACACAAGCACCAATAAAAGCACAGATAAATAGGGTTGTTTTAGCCTGGTAGAAAAACAGTGCCAGCGTTGGTGGCAGGCAAATGTCCCGGGGGAGAGAATTCTATAGCTTGGGAGCAAAGGCTAAGAAGGCCCTGCTCCATGTAAATGTCAGCCTTATTTCCATAAGTGGAGGAACACGGAGAAGAGCCTCCCCAGCTGACCTCAGTCCCTGGGCAGGTTCATATGGGAGAAGATGATCATTCAGGTACCCCAGTCCCAACCTGTTTAGGGCTTTATAGGTCATAACCTGGACCTTGAATTGTGCCCAGAAACACACTGGAAGACAGTGCAGCTGCCAGAGCACTGGCATAATGTGCCCTGTATAACGAGTGTTAGTTAAAACTTGAGCAGCCACTTTCTGGACCAGTTGAAGTTTGCAAAGCCTCTTCAAAGGCAGCCCCATCTAGAGCGCATTGCAATAATCCAATCTGGATGTGACAAGAGCATGAATCACAGTGCCAAGTCATTCTTATTCAGGAAGGGTGGCAAAGGGCGGATCAGCTGAAGCTGCCCAAAAGCATTTCTGGCCACCAAGAAAATCTGGTTTTCAAATGTTAGAAAAAGGTCCAGGAGGATGCCCAACCTGCATACCTGTTCCTTCAGGGGGAGTATGATCCTGTCCAGCACAGGCAACACACCAAATTCCCAGACAGATGGCTTCCTGATTCACAGGACCTCGGTCTTATCTGGATTCAGCTTCAGCTTATTTGACATCATTCAGTCCATTACCACCTCCAGAAATGAGTTCAGATCAGTAGCTGCCACACCTGGATCTGATGTCACAAGGAAATAGAGTTTGGTATCATCTGCATATTGATGGCACCGTCCCACAAATCTCCTAATGACCCCTCCCACTGGTTTCATGTAAATGTTAAACAGCATAGGGGATAAGATGGAATCTTATGGGACCTCCTAGCACAACTGCCACAGGGTCAAGCAGCAGCCTCCAAGCTCCACCTTCTGAAAGAGCCCCAATGGGTAAGACTGGAGCCACTGCAAAACAGTGCCTCCAATACCCAACTTTGCCAGGTACTCCAGAAGGATAACATGGTCGATGGTATTAAAAGTGGCCGAGAGATACAAGAGAATCCTCCTGTCTACCTCCCAACATAGGTCATCTACCAGGATGACTAAGGCAGTTTCTGTTCTAAACCCAGGCCTGAAGCCAAACTAAAATTGATCTAGATAATCCAATTCTTCCAAGAAAGCATGGAGCTGCAACACTACCACCTGCTCAAATACTTTGCCCAGGAATGGAATATTAGTGACTGAGTGATAGTTATTGAAATCATATGGTTCATGGGAAGGCTTTTTAAGGAATGGTTTTATCATTACCTCTTTCAAGATGGAGGGAACTATACCGGATCCAAAAGAAGCATTAATAATTCTCTGTACCCAACCAGTCATCCCTTCCTGGCTTGATTTAATAATCCACAAAGGGCAGAGGTCGAGTAAGCACATGGTCGGTCGCACTCCTTCAGCCACCTTATTTGCATCCTTTGTCTGCAGCAGCTGATATTGATCCAAAGAAAAATGACTAGGTGGTGCACTCAGCCTTATCACAACTAACGTGGTGGTACCCTGCTTACATGACAGCCAAAGTCCAAATCAGACTTGATGCAAACAATCTTATCTGCAAAGTGCTTCCCAAACAAGTCACAATGGATTGCTGAGGGCTCCCCCATTTCATTGCAAGGGCCAGACTGTAAGAGGCCCCGTACCATTTAAAACTATTCTGTCAGACAGCACTGTGCAAATGTGGTGTGTGCGGGGAAATAGCTTTTCTTCACCATCAGCACTGCCACAGAATAGCCTCACAATTTGGCTCTAATCCATAATCGATTGGACGTGGCTCAAGTTCTTCTTCAGCAGCGATCTAACAGTCACACAGACCATTTAGATGCCTATAACTCCCTAGAAGCTTGGTTCAACTAACCCCAAAAGGGCAATTAGGAGCAATCATGTCAACCGCCCAGGCTACTTTGGTGTTCCATATATCAAACGGGCCATCGAGAGGGCCACTAGTCATAATGGCCAAATAATCCCTCAGGGACCTCAGGAAACCCTCCCGGTTCATCAGTCTCTGAAGCCTCTGTGGAGAGGAAGGTCAGCAAATAGTCTAAACTTGACCAGATAGTGATCGATCCATGACAAAAGGAGCATAACCACATCCCTTATCCAAAGGGCTAGATCAAGCATATGACTTGCCACATGTGGTTAGACAGTTACTTCTTATATAGTTCTTCATGGCGGCCATAAAGTTTTGAGCTGGACCAGACAGGACAGCCTCAGTGTGAACATTAAAGTCGTCCACGACCAAAAGCCTCGGGGTCCTCAGCGCCACGTCTGAGACCACCTTGGCCAGCTCAACCAGAGCATCTTCCGTGCAGCAAGGTGGGCAGAACACAAGCAGAACACCAAACCAATGCCAGCCACCCAACACCAGCTGCAAACACTCAAATCTAGTACAGTAAAACTCCATTGGTCCTGGAACCCAGAAGTGCTCCGGGCAACCAGACAATTGGAGCTGCTCTGCCCCCGGCTTCCCCGAGTCAGCCGCTGGTCAGTTTCAGCAGAGGCTGACTTGGGGATGCCTGGGGCAGAGCAGCTGGGGTGCTGCCAGGTTGGTCCCGTAGCGCTGAGGGGTGCATTCCCCACCATTCCACCCCAGACCCCTCATAGCCCCCCCCCTTCCGATAGTCTGGCATATCTGATAATCTGGCACCCCCTGGATCCTAAAGGTGCTGGATTATCGGAAGTTTACTGTACTTTGTTGAACCAGGGCCCTGGCCAGTGAGATGGTATCTTGATAGACAATCGCCACGCCCATTCCCTGATTGTCAGCCAATGCAGGTGCTGGACCGAGAACCCAGCCAGGTACAATTGGGAGAAGTCAGCGCCACCCTCCACTCCCAGCCAGGTCTCAGTGATACAGGCAGGTCAGCCCCTTCATCCAGGATTAATTCCTGGATAATAGCTGTCTTGTGGGAATATCAACCTGGCATTCAGTAACAGCACCATCAGGCCTCATGGACAGCTGTTAAGGTTCACAGGGTCATTAAGAGTAGAGGCAGGACCAGAATAGGGAATAGCCCATGGCTGTCTAAACCTCGTTTCCCTCAGCTGGCCCGTCCTGATCCCACTGCCATATCTCCCCCTGCCCATCACAACTCCCACTATGCCATTTGAACCCTTAGCCACCCTGTCTGTGGCATGACACAACAAAAAAAGGCACAATACACACACCCCTTCCTTGACCTTCAGTGTGGGCAGGTAGGGGGAACCTTCTTTCACCAAGAACCCCCCTCCTATCTCCCATGCCCTCTCCCCAGGCACTGAATAGGCCACCACACAGATAGCAAATGTGCTGCTCTCACCAAAACAGAAAAAAATTAAACTATACCACACACACCAACCACCACCACAACACAACACACACCCTCACCTTTGGTCTACCTTCCCCTTTGCCTCGCCCCTTTGGCACCTCCCTCTGGCGCTGGCCTGCCATCAGCCATAGCCTCCATTACCAGGAATAGGTTGAAGCCCGTTCCTGGTAATGGTTGCAGGAAACACCTGCAGCTGAATGTTCTTAGTCCTACAGGGGCAGGCCTCTATCCAGGAGGTTGTGCAGCAGCAACAGGGGCAGCAGCAGCAACAGCAGGGCAAAGGTCTTTCTTCAAGGTGGGCCTGGGAGAGATGTTGGTCCTTACTCCCAGCTCTCCCGCTCCCTCCTTCATTCTGATTTGCTGATATTGCTTTTATATTACATAGTGGCTGCGTCTAGACTGGCATGATTTTCCAGAAATGCTTTTAACGGAAAAGTTTTCCGTTAAAAGCATTTTCGGAACAGAGCATCTAGATTGGCATGGACGCTTTTCCTCAAAAGCACTTTTTGCAGAAGAGCACTTTTTGCGGAAAAGCGTCTGTGCCAATCTAGACGCGCAAAAAACCCCAATTGCCATTTTTGCAATCGGGGCTTTTTTGCGGAAAACAAATCTGGGCTGTCTACACTGGCCCTTTTGCACAAAAGTTTTGCACAAAAGGACTTTTGCCCGAACAGGAGCATCATAGTATTTCCGCAAGAACACTGACAATCTTACATGAGATCGTCGGTGCTTTTGCGGAAATTCAAGCGGCCAGTGTAAACAGCTGGCAAGTTTTTCCGGAAAAGTGGCTGATTTTCCGGAAAAACAGGCCAATCTAGACACAGCCAGTATGTGCTGCACAATCAAATCCCTCTCTTTACCTCATACACCTCTATAATTTAGTACTTCATGAAGTAGAGACAGAAGCAGACATCTAGTTTCACCATCACTACCACATACTACTCTGAGGATGATTTTTTTCCAAAGTTCAAAAGCCAATATTAAAACAATGGTACTCTTTCAAAGGGATGCATGAATGGACAGTCAGAAAAAGAGAAACAGCAGCAGCAGCACAGGTATGGCATGTTCCTTTTACTGAGTGATTAAACCAAATAGCATATAGTTGCTGGGGTCCTAAAATAGGGTATGTCTACACTACAAAGTTAGTTCGAACTAACGGACGTTAGTTCGAACTAACTTCCATAGGTGCTACACTAGCGCTCCGTTAGTTCAAACTTAATTTGAACTAACGGAGCGCTTAGTTCAAACTAGGTAAACCTCATTTTACGAGGATTGAGCCTAGTTCGAACTAGCTAGTTCGAAGTAAGGGCTGTGTAGATCCTTAATTCGAACTAGTGGGAGGCTAATCCTTCCCAGGTTTCCCTGGTGGCCACTCTGGCCAACACCATGGAAACTCTATTGCCCCCCTCCCGGCCCCGGAGCCCTTAAAGGGCCACGGGCTGGCTACACAGTTTGTGCCAGTTGCAAGGCTGCCAGCACCCAGCCAGCAGACCCTGCACCTGCCACAACATGAGCCAGCCACCCGAGGACACCCAGCCCTCCACTGCTCCCCAGAACCAGCATGGCAGCACACAGGAGCCTGCCCGGGGACGCAAGAGGCGGGCACCCGCTTGGTCAAGTGCAGAGATCGTGGACCTCATGGAGGTTTGGGGGGAAGCCTCCAATGTCCACGATCTCCGCACTAGCCACAGGAACGCGGCAGTCTACGGCCGCATGGCTGCCAGCCTGGCTGCCAGGGGCCACCAGCGCAGCCGGGAGCAGGTGCGCTGCAAGGTCAAAGACCTGCAGCAGTCCTACTCCCGGGCCTGCCTGCCAGGGGCCAACCCAGAGGCGTGCCCCCACTTCCACGCCCTGGGGGCTCATGCTGTCCCTGCCCCCCGGGACGTGATAGACCCCGGGACAGAAGGATCGCTCCAGGAGACGGCAGCCTGCCCAGGACCTGAGACCCCCGAGGCACCCCACAGAGCCGCTCGCCTGTGTCGTCCGAGGCCAGGGAGGCGTCCACCTGTGAGTACCATCGTGCTCCCCTTATGTGTACGGGGGGCTGGGGCGAGAGGGAGCCCGGGACCGTGCGCCTGGGCCTTGCCCACCATGGAGCAGCAGCTGGGGAGCCTGAAGGGGCCTTAGTCTTGCAGAGGGGAGCTGGGTTTCACACACCTGGCCCCTGGGGTAATTGACCGCTGGTCTTGTTGCACCACAGCTGCAGCACCTGGGCCTGCAGGGTTCACCACACCGCCTGCTGCAGCTGCCCATGCCCGGGCAAGCAGGAGAGCCAGGAACGAGGAGGACTACCAGAGGCGGCACCTCCGGTTCATGGATCACCAGCTCCGCACCCAGGACCACTGGGTCCAGGAGGACCTGAGGCTGCGCTGGAGGAGTTTGGAGGCCCTGGAGGAGCAGGGCCGTGCCCTGCGAGGCCACCTCCAGAGCCTGCTCAACCGCTTC
Source organism: Pelodiscus sinensis (assembly GCF_052426305.1). Classification (NCBI taxonomy): domain Eukaryota; kingdom Metazoa; phylum Chordata; order Testudines; family Trionychidae; genus Pelodiscus; species Pelodiscus sinensis. The sequence continues at coordinate 25,558,156 of NC_143058.1, read as the reverse complement.
CCAATTCCTCCTGCTCATGCTCATGCTCCTGCTCCCCCTGCTGCTCCCCCTGCTTCCCCTGCTCCCCCTCCTGCTCCCGCTCCTGCTTCCTCCACACCCCCCATCCCTCCTGCCCCCCCTCCACAACCATTGCCCACCGACGCCCCCGGACCCGCAGTGTGGCAAGACGGGAGAGGCAGCTGGACTCCCACCCCTTCCCGCCCCTTCCAGCTCCCTTGTCCCAGGTTTCCCCTCCCCTCTCCCACCCTCATTCCTCCCTTCCCCCACCCCAGTTATGTGAAATAAACACACGTTTTTGTTTGAAAAACAGGTGTCTTTATTTTACAGTAGGTAGGGAGGGGAAAGGGGAAGGGGGGGAGGGTGGAAGAAGGCCCCAGTGGGGCATGCAAGGGAGAGGTCAGTCCTCCTCCTCCTCCACCAGGAAGCTCTCCCGCAGGGCTTCCCGGATCCGGACGGCCCCCCGCTGGGCTTCCCGGATGGCGGCGGTGAGGGGCTGACCGTAGTGTCCAGCCATGCGGTCAGCATCAGCCATCCAGGCTGGCAGGAAAGCTTCCCCCTTTCACTCACACAAATTGTGGAGCACACAACATGCTGCCATCACGGGAGGGATGTTGTGCTTGGCCAGGTCCAGACGAGTGAGGAGGCATCGAAAGCGGGCTTTCAGTCGCCTGAAGGCCCCCTCCACCACGATGTGGGCCCTGGTCAGCCTGGCATTGAAGGCCTGGCGGGAGGGATTGAGGTGCCCCGTGTACGGCTTCATCAGCCACGGCTGCAGTGGGTAGGCGGCATCCCCCACCAGGCACACGGGCATGTCCATGTCCCCAACCCTGATGTGGCGGTCGGGGAAGAAGGTCCCGTCCTGCAGCCGCTGGCACACGGAGGAGTTGCGTTACACCCGGGCGTCGTGTGCTTTGCCGGACCAGCCCACATTAATGTCCGTGATCTGTCCCCGGTGGTCAGACACGGCCTGCAGGATCACGGAGAAGTACCCCTTGCGGTTGATGTACCAGGAAGCCTGGTGTTCCGGGGCACGGATGGGGATGTGCGTCCCGTCGATGGCCCCCCCGCAGTTGGGGAAGCCGAGGGCGCCGAATCCCCGGATGACGGCGTCCGGATCGGCGAGGCGGACCACCCTGCGGAGCAGCACCCGGTTGATGGCCTTCACCACCTGCAGAGAGAGACACAGCAAAGCGCCAATCACTGGGGCACCCGCGTGGCTGGGAGCGATCGTGTCCTGGCAGTGCCACGCGCCCCACTCCCGGAAGTAACCCCCCGGCGGCGTGTAGTACGGCCGGGACAGACCGACCCCTCCGTTGCGGGGCGCTTTCGCCTCCTCCCGCCCCCCCTTTGTCCCTGGGGTGGCCCATCCCCTCCTCACAGCCCCCCTTCCCCCCCGGCTCGGTGGCCGGCGACTGCCATACCTGCATGAGCACCACTCCGACGGTGGATCTCCCCACGCCGAACTGGTTCCCGACGGATCGGTAGCTGTCTGGCGTGGAGAGCTTCCAGAGGGTGATGGCCACCCGCTTCTGGAGGGGGATGGCGGGCCTCCTGCGAGTGTCCCTTCTGCGCAGGGCAGAGGCGAGCCACTCGCAGAGCTCCAGGAAGGTGTCCCTCCTCATCCTGAAGTTCTGGGTCCACTGTCGGTCCTCCCAGCGCTCCAGGACGATGCGGTCCCACCAGTCACGCCATTTGCGGCGGGTCACGCCGGTGCCGGGGCACTGCCGCGGCTCCTCCACGGCCCCCAGGGCGGCCAGGCGGAGAGGCAGGGGGTTGACGTGCACCAGGAGGTGCCAGGCAGCCTCGAGCCATTGGTGGCAGGCTTGCAGCAGCAAGCCCAGAAAGTGCACCAGAAGGTGCAGGGTGAGCTGTGGCTCCATGTTGCCACCTGCGGCGGCGTCCCCGAAGGGAAGCACCGACACAGACGGGCACAGAGACCAACGCTTTGCTGTCCCTCGGCGAGGTTGGCAAGGAAGCAGGAAAAGCTGAGAACCGGCTGTCCGGGGGGGTCCCTTTAAGCACAAGCCTCAGATAGCCTCAGACAGTAGCCACACAAAGCAACTACTGACCTGATGCCCTGCCAGAACCAGTTTCAGCCGCCCTTAAATGCCCCCCGTGTCCAATCAGTGTGGACGCGCTAGTTCGAATTAGCAAAACGCTAATTCGACCTAGTTTTTAGTTCTAGATGCGTTAGTTCGAATTAGCTTAGTTCAAATTAACTAATTCGAACTAAGTTAGTTCGAATTAGCGCTGTAGTGTAGACGTACCCATACTGATAATACACAAGGTTTATGTACTATCATTCCAGTGAATTGGTTCCAGCTTTGAAATCAACAGGATGGCTTCTACAATTGCATGGTGGCTGGAAGATCTATTTTATGAAGGATTTCAAGATTTCTAAATTTGACTTCGTTCTGAACTTGTGTGAAAACTGAACATTTTGATATTCTTCTGTGAAGGAAAATTCTGCCCCCAGAGTTTTTTTGGCTCATTCAAAATGTTTTGTTTTGACTTTGTTTTTTTAATAATACATAATATAAGGCAAATAAAACATTCAAAATAAAAATAATTTCAAAAGAAAAAAATCAAAACATTTTATTCTGAAAATGTCAGAACAGAATGTTTCAACTTTTTCCTCTAAATAAAATTCTGGTGGAATCAGCCAGTTTTGTAAAGCATTTCGATTTTGACAGAACTGATTGAAAATGGTTCCGTCAGCCACTCTTTAATGGCCCCAAAGTTACTGAGAGGACAATTTGGCCCAAGTAGTCATATGATTGCTTTTTATCAAACAATGATACATCAGGGTCTCTCTGTCCCTCCTGATTTCAATTTTGCTTTCCACCTCAAAATGACCCATTTAAAATGAAAAGGCTTATAGGTGTTAATAAACTTATAGCAAATGCAGCATTTTTATAATACTTTTCATTTGATGATCTCAAAGTGCTTTTGAGTTGGGGAAACTGAAGCACAAGTAATTTAAGTGTCTTGCCAAAGAATTTACAGCAAAATGCTATCAGTCAGTATTAGAAACCAGGTGTGAGCTGGTGACATTCCAGTCTTGTTCTCAAACACAATCCACATGCTATGTATCATTCAAACTCATCTCCTTTTCCTAAGGATTGTTTTTATTAACACTGATGATACAAATTTCAGTATAAACATTCCCTTAGGTCTGGCTGTTCCTAGGGTTCCTCCCTCACAGCTGCTCAGGTCATATTCTAGGTATTCTGACCCCAGACATCCACTCCCACTTCACCAATATCTAGTTGAGGGACAAACCATCTGTCTCAGTGAGTGAGCAGAGTCCACTAAATCCTTTCTCTGGAAGATCAATCCTTTGTGACAGGTTGGGGCATTTCAGGAAAACACTACTTCTCAGTTCCCACTTCTTGTCCTAGTCACTTGGCCACACTGCCTCTCTGCTATCACAATTGCCCATTGATTGCCAGCTCATACGCAGTATTTGGTGAAAAAGAATATAGAAACAGAATCAGATAGTGATCCAGAGCTGGCAGAGGTAAGTGCTGAGCCTTGACTGTGGAGTGGGATTTACAAAATAATTAGCTCTAGTACTTGGACAACTCACTTGGTGTGCAACTGTGGATGGTTCCCCTGTATACATTTAAAAATCTGTCTAACGAATCCAAAAGTGAAACACCTGTGTGTCAGCATGAACAGCTGTACACTTGCCACTGCTCGTCTATCTGTAGAAGATGCCACATGCCAGCCAGTTGCTTTACATAGAGTGTATTGGGAAGCCAATCCATTAGAGACAGAACACAGCATAATTAAGAAGCAACATGCTTTCTTGTTCCTTCTGCCCTAATTTTTTTCTTCCTTACTTTGCTTAAATGACTTTCTCAACTTTACTATGGTGATATTTTAGTTTACAGGGCTAGCAAACTTGGATTGTAGAAGATGTATTCCCAAGCACTCATCCAAAGCTTCCAGTTGCACTACTGTTTTTTCCTGACACATATCTTCAATAGAAAATATCTTCCTGGACTATATAATGGCAGAACCAAAACAACACATGCATTTAAATACATGCATTTTGTAAACTGGGCAGTAGCAAATTATATTCATTCTGAAACATCCATAGACAGTCAATATTTTTTTCACAGCTTTCCAGATATACACTGCAATCTTGTATTCTCTCTCTCTCTCTCTCTCTCTCTCTTTCGCTCTGTCATCTATATTTATGTGCAGAACAAAGGAAACATTTTGCTGAACCTGGCTTCATTATTAAAGCTGTCCTGGGCAAGATGCATTTTGTTTAAAACTCTTTTTGATTGTCTTTTAATGTGTAACAACTAAAATGTCTTATGGTCCTACTGAAGTCATAATATAAATTTATTTTCTTATGAATAATTTGTGCTTATATTCCTAATTTGGCAAGCAAAGAGTGCAGCATTGCTTTATGAGTCACAGTACCTTTGTGGTCTTAATTCTCTTGGGGCTACCTATACTTGTCTTTCTGTACATTGGATCACTGCTAGTGGAGGTCTGAAAAGCATCTCCAGCAATCTTTAATTCATGTGATTAAAAATTCAAAAGAAGCCCTTGTACCAGCTGTTAAACTATGTTACTAAGCTGTAATTCAGAGTTCAAATCCCAGCAAATTGAAGGTTAGGTTAACAGGATCATTCAGTGGAACTGCATTATATTGTAGCCACTAGAACAGTAGGTGGACTGTTTTATACATGCTCATTTGCAGAAGATAAACTAAGGATGAGCAAACTCAGAGCACTGCAAACCTTGACACTGGATTTTTTTTCCCACTTTCTACAGCATGATTTTTTTTTAAAGCCTGACAGATTAAACTATCTATGGCTTTGTGTAATCTGTGCAGATAGAAGAGGAATACAATCAGCATGAAGTGTTTTGTTTAAGATTATGTGGCATCTGAGAAATGTGTTTTTCATCTCTGAGATTAATTAGTTTAAATATAACAAAGGTAAAATGAGTTTGATGGTCTTAAGTCCAATGTACATCTTCCTTCCAGAGAAAGTAAGTATTTCTATTCAAGAAAAGAAATCCAAATTATCTAGCATAGTTTCACATGATTATTCTTTTACACTGACTGGTTCCAAGATAAACTTCCAGGAAGTCTGAAATGACCATCCTGAAATTCATGCTGTACTAAAATTATAATGTTGATGAAGTATGATAATGACAGTAGCCTTGAAAAGCCCCAACTGAGAATGAGCTCCCCCACCCCCCATAGTGGAAGGTACTATATACACACTGAGTTCTGAAGCATTTACTATCTACATAGATTAAACAGAGAACAACTAAGGAACAGGAACTATTATCTCCTTTTTACCGCTGGAAATCTATGTAAAAAAAAGACTTGCCTGAAATCACACAGGAAGTCTATAGAAAATCTGGGCATTGGGCTCAGATCTCCTGAGCTCTAATCCAGGGTCTTTTAACAGAAAGAAAGGGTGGCCTTGTTGTGAAAGACCCATTGGCTCCCAAGATCTCCATGACCCCGTAGCTCTAAAATGAGGAATATACTGGGGTAGAAATGAAGACTCCCATATAAAAGAGGCAGTGCACATTGGTCATGCATGCTCCTTTCCCCATGGGAAACTTAAGCCCACTTGAAACATGTACTTGAAGCTTTTAGACTTTGCCACTGGTAACTTTAGTGAGGGCAGCTTTTCTGGAATAGAGGCGACTGTAAGGAATTCAAGACTGAGCTAGGGAAGCGGATAGAGGGAGTCCATAGTGTGCTCAGACAGTAAGGATATGTCTAAATAGAAGTGTTATTTCAGAATAATTCATGTTGTTCTGAAATACAACAGTGTGCATCTACACTACAAGCCTTTATTTCAAAATAATGTTGAGCTGAGAACTTCTTACTCCGACTCATGGTAACCCTCATTTCATGAGGAGTAAGGGAAGTCAAAAGAAGAGTGTTCTTCCTTCAACTTTCCTGCTGTGTAGACAATGCCAAAAGCTGTGCTAAGCTATTTTGACTTCAGCTGTGCAATTGACATAGCTGAAGTTGCATAGCTTAAATCGACTTCCACCCTGCTGTGTAGACGTACCCTAAGATGGCAAAAAGAGGAAGTAAGTTTGGAGTGGTAATCAAAAGGGCTGGTGCAGCCAGTTCAAGGGTGTGCTGCCCCTGATTAGAGGAGACAATGGCATGTTCAGAGTATGTGTAAAACGAGAGAGAAGTGCTCAGGAGTGAAGCCATGGAAGCCAGGGCTGAGGAGATTTGGGTAAAGAGTAGGCAGAAAAAAACAGGCAAGTATTTAGCAGATGATACCATTAATGTTAAGTGGAGATTTGCTTGAGTAGGAATTGTAAATAAACTGAGCAACATTTGGCCCATTAATTATTATTTATTAGGTTAAGCATAACCTAGCCAAATTCCAGCTGGATACTGCATTTTGTCCTCCATCTGCAGCTATCATGAGAAAAGTCATTTTTAGTGCATCCTTTGGACATCACACCTTGAATATGTACCCTGACCCTCTTCAGTATGGCCCCATCCTCTCATTCTTCATTTCCCTCCGGAAAGCACATCTATTCTGAGAAAACTAAAAGCCTTGTTGTCCTCTCTCAGAAGTATTTCCCACATTATTTTATTTTTGTTTTTAAATTGGGAAGTAAAAAATGTGTGGTTAACATCGCTGCTTAATCATCCACTTTTGGCTTCTGCTATCAGAATTATTCTTTGCCTATTTTTCTGTAGGATCCTGGCACAGGTACTTGTTCTACATACTTGGCTGCATTACTCCTAGCTCACACTGAATATTACTAAAAATAATATTTATTAATATAAAAAAATCCCTAAAGTATATTCTCCTTTCAATTGTGCAAAACTCAACTTGCAAGTGGTATAAACTTGGTTTAAGTAAGGACCGAGTAAACCTCATGTATTGGTGTTATAAATAAGCTTTATCATCATCAGACATTTACTTGGATAACACCTTTCACACAAGGTTCTCAAAACATTTAATTCAAATAAGTCTTTCAACAATGCCATAATGCAGTCAAGCATTGTTATAACTACTCATACAGAGCTTGACCCTGGTGCAGGTAAGTGAATCTCTGAAAATCCCACAACAAATGAATGGTAAATCCAGGAATACAAGCCATGAGTTCATACACCTTGCCACCTGCCTCACCACAAAAGTCATACTCTTTCCCTACTCTTGGCACCTGTGAAAACACTTTCCAAATTATTTCCAAAATCATGTTACATTATCAGCCTAAATAGGTGATTTCATTCTGGAGTAAAGAGACCTCTTTAAAGGCTAGATTCTTCCCCTCTGTGATGTGGAAGACCAGTGAACAGCTGACTTCAAAGCAGGAAGACTGTCAGCCTGTGTTGAGGAAGTGCAGGGACTGTTCCATATCTATATCACCGGGGTCAATGCCATCCGTCTCTTCAGGCCAGCTGCTAGCTGGAAACCTCCTGTTTATTGGGTAGCCAGGGTGCTTCCTGGTGTTCTTCTCGGAATGGCTCAGTTCCATACCACCACTTTTGGCTGCCTTATTAAAAGGGATTGTTATCAGTTCTCCTGTTAATAAATGCTATGAGATCTTTTATAGGATATTTGTGGTCAGGGATTCCATTTTACAATCTGTCTCCCAAGAGATTTTATCCTTGACAGCACAGTGTCACATTGTGGCACTAGTTCAGTACTGTCCCAGAAGGAGGGACAATACTTCTCACAATACCTTGAGTATTTAATTGAGATCTCTCATTTATCTTCTGACTAGGCCTAATTCTGCTTAGCTTGTGAGACTACAAGCCTGGTATGGCTGCAGGCCACATAGCACTCACTAAGCACTACCATATGTCACAGAGGCAACTAGACAAAATTGTCCCTGAAATGTGGAGAAGGTTGGATACATGTGAAACTTCACAATTTAAAAAACAAAGTTTTTTTTTTAAAGTAAATCAGCTTAATGAAAGGTGGCAGCCACTTAAAAATTTTACAAATGAAGAAATAACTGAAAAACAATTTATTTTTAGATGGCTACTAAGACCCACATTCAAGGTTATTTTTTCCCCAACCATTGTTGCAGAGAGGGATGTTTCAGATGGATACAATATTATCACCTGCTTCCTGAATGAGTGACAATGAATTTTGACTCAGGTCCTGGCAGCTATGTAAAAGATTACATGATTTTCATATGCTTTATTTTTTAAAGTGTATTTTACTTGGATCTTCCAGTCTGATTAATCAGACTTAAGGATATGACAGCATAAGACAAAGGTAGTTTTATGTCTTTGTGGTTTCCTCATTCTGAGGCAAGTTAAGTGGTGAGTCTTAGAGATGCTCTAAATTTCATCTTACTGCACATTGTCCTAGGGGGCTGTTCTATCCCACAGGAATTCCTGGAGTGCCATGGGGCTCCAGTCAGGCTCTCTTTTTCGAGCCAGGCTTTTTATACTCTGGTCCAGGAGGAATAAAGTAGAGAGTTGCTACATTGATTTTATGGCCCCTTTGTTCCAACAGACTGCTCTGCACCACCCAGGATTTCCCCTATAGGTTGGGGGGGAGACTCCCAGCTGACTTGTGACCCCTTTGTGCTAGCAGACTGGCAGTAAGACAGGAGTAAGCAAACATGGAACCTTTTAATCTGTCCCTTGAGCTCTTACTGAGGAGCAGGGTTGGGAAATTGCGTTGCCCAGCTCTGTGTGGTTCCCAGAAGCAGAGGGCAGCCAGGGACCCCACACACTTTTACTACACTAAGCACTGGCTCTGCATCTATCATTGGCTGAGGGCCCAAAACCTGTATTCTCAGTCAGAGCACTCAGCACCTCCCCTCCCCCAGTACACACACATACATGCATCCCAATCTCCTGTCCCAGCCAAGAGCTCCCTCTTGCTCCCCGAACCACTCAGTTCTGCCCACAGCACCCTCCTTCACCCTGAACTCTTCAATTCTGGTCCCATCTCAGAGCCCCCACTCCTAGAAAGTCCTCTCATATCCCAACCCCCAGTTTTTGTGAGCATTCATTGCTCCCTATACAATTTCCATACCAAGATGAGGTCCTCAGGCCAAAAACTTTGCCCACCTCTGTCTATTAGCCTCATTTAGCATGGACATTTTAATTGACAGGATTTCCTTCCTTCCTTCCTTCCAATATGTGTAAACTACATCCCTGCCGAAAGAGGGATGTAAATTAGGCAAATCGAAAGTGAAAATGAAGTGGGGATTTAAATATCCCATGCTTCATTTGCATAATCACATCACAGCAGTCTTTCAAACAAGGGTATTTCGAAAGTGAAACCACCGTCTAGATGTGGTCTCCTTGAAAAAAAACCCTACAGGATCTTTCGAAAAAGGGTTTTTTTTTCGAAAGAATTGCGTCTAGACAGCAGTTTCACTTTCGAAATACCCTTTTTTGAAAGACCGCTGTAACATGATTATGCAAATGAAGCGCAGCATATTTAAATCCCCGCTTCATTTGCACTTTCGATTTGCCTAATTTACATCCCTCTTTTGACAGAGGGATGGAGTTTAGATATACCTCTTTCTTTCTTTCTTTCTTTCTTTCTTTCTTTCTTTCTTTCTTTCTTTCTTTCTTTCTTTCTTTCTTTCTTTCTTTCTTTCTTTCTTTGCTTTATATTTCAAAATCTGGGCCCCTTGTTTCATATGTGTCATCCAAAGAAGTGGGTTGTGCCCACAAAAGTTCATGATACTATTTATATATTTTTGTTAGTCTCTAAGGCAATGTCTAGACTACAAGCCTCGTTCGAAAGAGGCTTTTTTGAAAGAGAGCATCCAGACTGCAACCACTTCTTTCGAAAACGAGCCGCTTTTTTGAAAGAGAGCACCCAGGCAGTCTGGATGCTCTCTTTCAAAAAAGCCCTGTTTGCATTCAAGAATGCCTTTTTTCAAAAGAGCACTTTCGAAAGAAAGGTGTTCTTCCTCGTAAAATGAGGTTTACCGCAGTTGAAAAAACCGCTGCATTCTTTTGATTTAATTTTGAAAGAATGTGGCGGCAGTCTAGACGCAGGGGAAGTTTTTTCGAAAAAAAAGGCCACTTTTTTTGAAGAAATCCTGTACTCTAGACACACCCTAAGGGTAGGATAGGTCCATTGTTGTTTTTTAAGTTTTTTTGTGCCATGTTAGTTAGGGCTACACTTATGCTCAGCTATTGATTTTACTCTTACACATTGTATTTATTATTAAAGCCTTTCGCTTTACCTTTAATTGTGCTAATTATCTAGATTTCTGTACTTCCCCATATTTATATCAAACATTTATTGAGCTCACCTCTGAGATTTCTTTGATCGTGGGTAAGAGGCATACACTGCAAGCATGACCCATAGAATTTCAGTATAAAGGGTATGTATCTCTCAACCCTCATGATCTAGCAAACACAAATATTTCTTGCCCATCTCTGCTTCAGATTTATAAAAGGCCATCTGTTAACTGCTTTCATTCTTTTCCAATTGTGTTATCTCCACTGCAGGATTGATGTCACTTATGGCTGACAGGATACCTTCAATTTGAAGGTAAGATTTTGATCTAGGCTGATTTCCTTATGGAAAAGCCCTCTGGAACTGAACAACAAAGCCATTTGGAGTCTGTAGAAAGGTAATCGAATTTTCAGTGTTGTCAGCTTTGCAATTTCACTGTTAGCCTTCTGGTGGTTGTTGTTTTCGTTGTTGTTGTTGTTTTACTTGAAGCTCCAGCCCCTAGAATCTTGTGATTACTTGAGATTCTCAGCTTTCACTTAAAGAAAAAACAAATTTCTAGACCTCACTGTTGGGCAGAAACATATAAAAATTAGGCCCTACATCTTGAAATCAGAAAGGAAAATAAGAACCCAAAATGTATTTTAAAATAGATCTTGTGATTTTTAAGCCAATTTCATGTTGTGTTGTTGTTTTTGTTTATTGATAGCACTTGAATCATGATATTTAAACGCTTGGGATTGGCAATAAGTATTATGTGTATGTATCTATTCAATTATTCTAAAATACCATCAGAAAGTATGTTAGCTTCTGTTAACTACTCTCCAGAATCATATACCAATGATATAATTTTCTATTAAATTCTACAGAAAGTGCCAAAAATAAAAGAGGCTGTCCAGCTTGTTTTATTTAACTCTGTTGGCCAGCTTCTGAGCTCATGTAAATCACAGTAGTTCCATTGATTTAATGAAGGTCCCAATTCAGCACAGCACTGTTGAAATCTGTGTATTGCTGATCAGCAGGCATAACTGTTGTGCTGAGTTGTGGCCTGACAAGGTAGAACAGACCTTTCAAATCTAAATTAAACATATACTTTTTATTATTGCTGCAATTAAAAGGACAGGTTAGTGACTCTGATGAATTTTGTTCTTTCTATAATTGTTCCAAGTCCTTACTGCACTATATGAAACAAATTTAAAATGTATTTTAATGAGCTGAAAGTCACATTCCTAATTGATGTACATCTTTTGTGTTTTTAGATACCGGGTAAACAATTTACTTCAGTATCAAGGAAACATCAGCTAAGATTTTATTAGAATTCCAAATATGTACAATAAAACCATCCCTCTGTTTGTTACAACAGCGATGGTAAAATAAACTTCCAGCACATACTGTGGTGACCAAGTTAAGCTCTTTGTTTGAGCCCATCAAAATACATTGTGCAGCAGCTGGACTTTTTTTCATCACCCTTGGTATGTTTACTGCAACAGTGTAACTTTGTCTCAGAGGACTGTGACTGTTGCTAGGGCTTTGGCCACACCTTCCTTACTCTTACCTAGAGCTGATTGGCTGCCGTTTTCTAATCAAGCATGTTGTAGAAAGTCAACAGGCGGACACTGGCAAAAATATTTTCTGTGTTACTACAGGTGTTACATTTTTTGCTCCCCCAGTGACCAGTAACAGTTCTATTGGACTAAAATAATATATTTCAAAACAATGTACTGGCATTGCTGAGAACATACACATAAGGCCACTAAGGTCCACACAGCAAGGATTGCACAATAGCCCATTAAAATAAACATTTGCAACCACAGATAGCTGGACTGAAATCCCTGCTCTGATACAAATAACATCTGGACAACTTTTGTATGCATCTTCCAGCATAAAACACCCCAGAGAAAAAATAGAAGGCAGGCTAGAAGACAAAGGACCACTAAAGATTTTATTATGCTATGGGTGTGGTGCCATAAATTTGAGGGGATTCAGGCAACAGTTGCCAAACCTGAATTTAAACAGCATGTTGTTTTTAAAAGTTGTAACATTAGTGATGAACAAGTCAGTATTCTTACATAATTAATCCAGTGTGAAATAGAGTGACTGGAAAACATCCAGTGGTTTAAAAATAACTCAGTCATTTATAAGATCCACAGTACTGTAGGATTTAACATTAAGGCACAGGAAGTGAAGGCATCTTGGTACCAAGCATGTTGTTTTAATTCACAAAAGCTTTATGAAGTCAGCATAAGCAAGCTAACTGTAAAAAAGCCCTGTACTGAGCAAAAGCAACTGAGATTCCTTTAAGTTGGTAGTTTAATTATCAGTATTTTCTCCCCAGACATTGAGAAACTGTCAATAACTAGATATTATTACATAGAACAAAATAGAAATACAATTTCAAAGTGGTAATACTTAATAGAAAGTACCGAAAGCAACATAATAGAAAGAGAGACATAGGATGGATAAATATCTTCAGAAGACTTAATAATCCTATGAGGCTTACATGATTCTGAATGGACTTTCCCTTAGTGTTATGGTTAGTGTTGGTTTCAACTGACATGGAACAGAAATAAGTACAAACTACTGATGTAAGTAAACACTAGGCTTAATAATGATGAAGAATATAACAACTCTAGACTAGCTCTTCTTTCAAAGTGCAATTTCCCTTTGACAATCTTCAAATACAGAGTGGTATAAAATACACTGAAATTGTAATTTTGAATGATCAAAATGAATTACATACAGCAGAATTTGACTAATGCAGAACTGTGGGTATGTCTACACTACAGTGCTAATTTGAACTAACTTAGTTCGAATTAGTTAATTCGAACTAAGTTAATTCGAACTAACGCATCCAGACTAAAAAACTAGTTCGAATTAGCATTTTGCTAATTTGAACTAGCATGTCCACATTAAGTGGACCCTGAACCGGGGTTAAGGATGGCCGGAAGCAGTGCCGGCAGGGCATCAGATGAGGACTTAGAGCGTGGAGCGGCTGCCTCAGGCTAGCCGAGGGCTGTGCTTAAAGTGTCCAGACTCCCACCCCGGACAGACAGTTCTCAGGGGTGCCCCGCTTGCAAAGCAGTCCTGGCTTGGAGTGCCCTGAGTGCCCACACTCGGCACATCACAGCACTCGACCATCAGACCGGCTGCACTTGCCGCAGGCTGCCATCTGGGGAGAGGGGGCAATTGGGGGGCTGCAGGAGAGCTTCCACCCCCAGAAGCCCGCAGAGCCAGCCCAGTCCTCCCCATCGGGGGCTCGTACCCCATTCCGCCCTCACCTCCTTCCACTTATCCTTCCCCAGCCCCCCTTCCTGATGTACAAAATAAAGAAAACGTGTGGTCAAAAATAGAATCTCTCTTTATTGAACAAAACTCGGGGAGACTGGGAAAAGGAGGTGGAAGAGGGGAAGAGAGAGGGTGGGAGAGGGGAGGGCAACTAAAATGATCAGGGATTTGGAACAGGTCCCATATGAAGAGAAGACTGGGACTTTTCAGTTTAGAAAAGAGGAGACTGAGGGGGGATAGGATAGAGGTCTATAAAAGCATGAGTGGGGTGGAGAGGGTGCATCAAGAAAAGTTCTTCATTAGTTCCCATAATAGAAGGACTAGAGGACACCAAATGAAATGAATGGGTAGCAGGCTTCAAACTAATAACAGAAAGTTCTTCTTGACAAAGCAAAGAGTCAACCTGTGGAACTCCTTGATGCAGGAGGCTGTGAAGGCTAGAACTAGAACAGCGTTTAAAGAGAAGTGAGAGAAAGTGATGGAGGTTGGGTCCATGGAGTGGTATTAGCCAGGGGGTAGGAGTGGTGTCCCTACCCGAAGTTTGTGGAAGGCTTGAGAGGGATGGCACAAGACAAATGGCTTGGTCACTGTCTTCGGTCCATCCCCTCCAGGGTCCCTAGGGTTGGCCGCTGTCAGCAGACAGGCTACAGGGCTACATGGACCTTTGGTCTGACCCAGTACAGCCATTGTAAGCTCAGGGCTCAGGGTCGGGGCCTAGATGGCCACTTTCCTGTGCCTAGTGCGGAGGTCGTAGACGAGGTCCACGATGTCCGCACTAGACCAGGCGGGTGCCCGCCTCTTGTGGTCCCGGGCAAGCTCCTGGGAGCCGCCAGCCTGGTCCTGGGAAGAGGGGGAGGGCTGGGGGGCAGCGGGTGGGTGGCTCGATTCGTGCCAGGTGTAGGGTCTGCTGGCTGGGTGCTGGCAGGCTTACACCTGGCACGGGCACCGTAGCCAGCCCGTGCCCCTTTAAGGGCTCCGGGGCCAGGAGGGGGGCAATAGAGTTTCCCTGGTGTTGGCCAGAGTGGCCACCAGGGAAAGCTGGGGAGGGCTAGCCTCCCACTAGTTCGAATTAAGGGGCTACACACCCCTTAATTCGAACTAGTAAGTTCGAACTAGGCTTAGTCCTCGTAGAATGAGGTTTACCTGGTTCGAACTAAGCGGTCCGCTAGTTCGAATTAAGTTCCTACTAGCGGAGCGCTAGTGTAGCGCCTATCAAAGTTAATTCGAACTAACATTCATTAGTTCGAATTAACTTTGTAGTGTAGACATACCCTAATTGAATAAATTAATGGAAATAGTATTAATTAATTAATACTAAGGATTATAATGAATTTAAACTGACTAAATTCTGCTTTCAGATGCACTGACTTCTAAGTCTGCATTTAGACATAGGCCTATGTGGTGTTGACCTACAGCAGTGGTCTTCAACCTTCTTACACCCAAGATCACTTTTTAAATGACAGAACAAGCCAAGATCTACTGCCCTGCCTCTTCCTTGAAGCACCGCCCCCTCTATTCTCCTACTCTTCGTCACTTGCTATCTCCAACCCTTATACTGCTGCTTTTTTTTCAATTCTTCTGTAGGTTTCTTATGAGGTCTTTCCAACATTTGGCCTGTCTAGGCTGAACCAAATGTCAGAAAAAATGCTTTTGAAAGCCCCCTTATTCCCTGTGGAAAGAGGAATATAGGGGTTACTGAAAGAGCATGTTTGCTCTTCCACTAAAAAAAGTGGAAGAACAAATGCATCCCTGAATGCAGAAGAGTTTTTCTGGGATATCGATTGAATCCTGAAAAACTCCTGCAGTCTAGCCATACCCTCGCTGGGTTGAGACAGGATGTGTAGGCTCTGGTGTGGGAATGAGGGATTTGGGTGTGGAAAGGGGTGAGAGGTGCAAACTTTGTGAGGAAATCTGGATGCAGGAGGAGGTGGATAAGGGGATGCTGGCTCAGGGAGGGAGCTCCAGGCCGGGCAGTGTTGGGGTACTAAGCAAGTCACAGGCTTGTGGATGTGAGGATTCAGGAATTTGGTTTGGGGTATGTGAGGGGCTCAGGGCAGGGGGTTCCAGTGTATGATAGGCTCAGATCTAGGGTCTGGGGAAAGAGGGAGTGCAGGAGTGTTCTGATGTTGTGGCCAGATGGGGACTTGGCCCCAATTGGGGGTTTGTTGTCCAGGCTTCATTAAATAAAATACTGTGTCAAACACAAAAAGTTTCTTCATTCTCTTTATTTATGAGAAGGACAGGGAATCTGTTTTGAATGAGGGGTCACTGAGCCACAAAAAAGTCAGTTGGGGCCACACAAGTGAGATGCAGCAAAAAAAAAAACCTCCTCCAAAAAACCCCCAAGCATCAATAATGTAGCCCCAACTGTGCTGGTGGGAGCAAGGGACATTGTACTGGGGAAGGGTGATAGTGGGTGGTGGGGCAGGGAACAGGATGCTAGTGGAGACAGGGTTCTGTGGCTGGGACCAGTGGAGAGGGAACAGAGCACCAGGAGGGCAGGGGACAGGTTTCTGTAGCAGGAGACAGGGTGCCAGTGGGAGCAGGGTTCTGTGGCTGGGGCAGGGGAAAGAGAACAGGATGTTAGAAGGGCAGGGGACAGGATTCTGTGGCAGGGGGCAGGGTGCCAGTGGGGACAGAGAGTCCCTTGCACCAGCCTCCTCCCAGGATAGCCCCCCCCAAGAGGAGAGAAGTCCTATTGCACGCCTCCTCCGTGCCCGACTCCCCCCTCTCGTGGAACAGGGAAGCCCACACATGTGCGACCCCCCCTCCTCTTGTGGAGAAAGGAAGCCCCATTGTGCACCTCCCCCCAGGACTCCTCCTCCCTCCCCCACAGAGCCTACACTCCTAACCCCTTCCCCCCCCAGAGGGAAGCCCCAGTGTGTGCCTCCCCCTGGGACTCCTCCCCTTTCCTCTGCAAAGGAGGGAAGCTCCGACACGCATCTCCTCTGGAAACTCCTAACTCCTCTTCCCCCCCCCCCCCAGAGGAGGGAAGCCCCAGCATATGCCTCCCACTGGGACTCCTCCTCACTCCCCTGCAGAGGAGGGAAGCCCCAGCACACATCTTCCCCCGGGACTCCTACCTCCTCCCCCTGCACAGCAAGTCCCTGGTGCGCCACAGACCAGGAGGAGGGGAGCAGGCAGCGCACTTCTGAAAATCCCATAAGTGGCACACAGCTGCTGTACTTCCATCTACCCCGTGGGAAGCCAGCACTATCTCCATTGTCGCTGGAGGTAGGTAGTGGGGCTTTTTGGAGGTAGGGAGAATTGGGGAGGGGAGGGGGCTGAATGCCTCGCAATTGACTAGTCAAGCCCTCCTGATCGACCAGTTGACCACGATCAACAGGTTGGCGACCATGGATCTACAGCCTGCTACTTGGTATTCTTTTTACTGTTGTCTTCTCCTCTGGCTTCAGCATGTGAGTTCTCCTTCTTTCTCAAATGTACACCAAATTAGACTTATGCCCCCTCAAACCCAGAAGGCCAAATACTACTGAAGTCAACATACTCACTACAGTCTGTTGCATGCAGTAAATCAGTGTTGGATGCTCTCCCATTGACAACAGCTTCTCTTGTCTTCTTGGTGGAGTACTGGCATTGATGGGAATGCACTCAGAGATTGATTTATTGTGTCTACAGCAGACATGAAAAATTGATGAGTGGTGGATGGATCGCTGCAGAGTGAAACCAAGAGTATGTCTACACTGCCACCCTAGTTCGAACTAGGGTGGCTAATGTAGGCATTCAAACTTGCAAATGAATCCCGGGATTTAAATATCCCAGGCTTCATTTGCATGTTCCTGGGCACCACCATTTTTAAATGCCCCGTAGTTTGAACTATCTGCCCGCTGATACACACAACATGGACTAGGTAGTTCGAATTAGGAGCTTTAATTTAAATAGTTCGAATTACCGGGCATTTAAAAATGGTGGTGCCCGGGAACATGCAAATGAAGCCCGGGATATTTAAATCCTGGGCTTCATTTGCAAGTTCAAATACCTACATTATCCACCCTAGTTCGCACTAGGGTGGCAGTGTAGACATACCCCTAGTGGTGTAGACAAGTCCTCAGATTATGCATGTTTTTAAAGGCAGCATTTGGCCAATGAATTTTGGCTTATTTTCAACAGTAGAATTTATTAATTGCAGTAGTATGTTATGTGTCATGTATTGTGTTAAGCAATACGACAAATTTGCCCGTGTTTATTTGGGTGTGACTATTATTTTCCCAATCAGTCATATCACTCCTTATATATAATAAACCTGCAGCAAGATAGCAACAAGAGAAAGGTTTGAAACCCATGAAGCAGACTAGTATTTCCTATTACAGTAAGGGTGCATCGAGACTACAAGCCTCTTTCAAAAGAAAGTGCCTAGACTACGGCCAGTACTTTTGAAAAAGCGAGCCACTTTTTTGAAAGAGAGTCTAGATGCTCTCTTTCGAAAAAGCACAGTTTGCATTCAAGAGTATTTTCAAAAAAAGGTGCTATTCCTCGTAAAATGAGGTTTACCGAGTTTGAAAAAACTGCCACGTTCTTTTGATTTACTTTCGAAAGAACGCGGCTGCAGTCTAGACGAAGGGGAAGTTTTTTCAAAAAAAGGCCACTTTTTTCGAAAACACTCTGTAGTCTAGACACACCTTAAGTAAGGAAAATTACAAGAATGATCAATCGTTTATCCCATGTTTCACATTCATTCATTAACTGATTCTCATCTTAGGTCACAAAGAAATCCTTGCTCATGTCTCCCTTTCCTTAACATTGATTGTATTGTTTCACACATTTGACCAGGTGCATTATCAATATTTTATATTTTCCTTTTTCTAAACTCTAATACAGACATCAAAGCAAACTAGACTGACTATTATTTTCTTCTAATATGGAAGTTCCTTTTTCTCCGATGGTCTCTAGCAGCTTTGAAGACCTATTGCAGTCAATAGGGCAAATCTTTC
This sequence comes from Pelodiscus sinensis, assembly GCF_052426305.1. Lineage (NCBI taxonomy): Eukaryota > Metazoa > Chordata > Testudines > Trionychidae > Pelodiscus > Pelodiscus sinensis. The sequence continues at coordinate 25,539,738 of NC_143058.1, read as the reverse complement.
CTAATTTATTCAATTATTAAGCAGATAAACCAAATGGGAGCCAAAGGTTTGTTAATACTTGAGAAACACATGGAAGAAATCTTGCCCCTATTAAAGTCAATAGGAGCATTGCCATTTAATAAAATAGGTCATGATTTCAACCTGTGTGTTTCAATTAAATAGCCAAATAACCATTTATCTGAAAAGTATCAAGTAGTCCTTTTTTTATGAATAGTTTGTTGGTTTAGGCCAAATTCTCAAGTATTTTGTGTACCACTTTGCCAGTCACAAAATTGCATCACTGCCCCTTAGAGAGACAATTAACTTGGTTTGCACACATGTTCTCCTTTACCCAAATGAGTAAAATTCAGATTCAGTGAAACACTTAAGCAAATAGACCACAAAGAAGAGAGATGGGAGTAGCACTGGTCAAACACAAGAATTCTGTCCCAACGACTGTTGATTTATCACGTCTGCTTAGATGTGGTAAATTGATCTCCGAGTGCTCTCCAGTTGACACTGGGACTCCACCAGCATGAGAAGATTAGCCAGCATTGATGGAAGAGCAGACCCCACTGAGCTTACTGCACACAAGATGCCATGGTAAGTACACTGACTTCAGCTATGTTATTTGCATAGTTGAAGTCACATAGATTAGAGCAATGGAAGGGGTTAGTATAGACAAGGACTAAATGAGGTAGCAGTATACGTCTGTTTCAGCAAAAAAAACAAGAAGTCTGGTGGCATCTTAAAGACTAACAATTTTATTATGGCATAAGCTTTCATGAATTGCAACAATTATTAGTCTTTAAAGTGTCACCAGATTCCTTGTTGTTGTTTTCACACAGTATAAGTTAAGAGTGTAATAGTCGATCCTGATTCTTATTTTTCAAGTTTTATCTGAATAAAATAATAAAACTAAAAATCTCTTTCATGCTCAAATCTTGAGTGTCATGTTTCATCCCAGAGTAGGACAAAATCCCTTGAAATAAGGTTTTGTAACAGAACTATGAACACCACACTGAAGTGGCAAAGTACCACTTTAATCATAAATACACTTATAATTGTTCAACTTGGCCAAATGTTTCCAACTTTAGAATTTGCCATGTAGGGGAATAAAGCAAATGATTTCATTAAAAGTCAGGATTTCTTTTTTATTGCATCATATTTTGAAGGTTTTTCAATATATTAGATTCACAAAGCTGCGTATAACACAGAAAATTAGCTATAAATGATAGATTCGAACCACAGATTGCAATGGGTTATCCTGAAAAGTAAATTTGAGAGCTCTGATATTGTTTAATCATGGGAAATTTGCAAACAAGAAATAATTTACTATAAAGAGGCCTGGTCCTTGCAAATGAAAATGCATGACACTGCATGGATTGGAAATTTGAATAGTACTTGGTTTGTAATTCATACACCATAGTTTAAAATTTCCAAAAGAATAATCAAAAGAAATCTAAGGAAATGTTTGTAAAAATGCAAAAGTCCATAATTTATTCAGAATTAAAGGTGTTGAAAGGGAAATGGTGACCACAGGAATTTAAGCAACTGCAGGAAGTCTAATAACAATCTGCAGAAATCTTAGGTATTATTCTTTATCTACTACATCACTGAAACTCAATGTGAAGCCAGATGTTGATTCCACAGATATTTTTTACACATAAGAATCCGAGTACTACTGCGGTCTAGTGTGCAGTATTTGAAGACAAAGGCACAGGTTGGACTCCTCTGGTCTGGCACCATTGGAACCTGACCAGTCCCGGATGAGGGATTTTCCAGACCAGGGGAGGTCATTTTGACCCTCCGCCCCTAGCTCCCTGCAATCCTGACCCCACCACTGGCCTCCTAGCCAGCTTTCCCCTTTCACTAGCTCCCACTGCCCTAACAGCCCCCGCTGCCCTGCTGGGCAGCCCCACCGCTTCCATGCACACCGGGCTCTTGCTGCCATGCCAGGCTCTTGCTGCTGTGCCAGGCAGCCCTGCAGCCCCCACACACCCAGCTCCCGCTACCCTACTACTGTGCCAGGCAGGCCCACTATCACGTTCAAGACCACGGATATTGCCAGACCAGAAAATCCCTGTTAAGAGAGTTTCAACCTGAACAAAAGCTATCCCTGGGGAGTTGATATAAATGTTAAAGCTTCAATTTTTTAGAAGACACTGTGCAAGCTGATGATATTTTGTTACTATATTTTGTTTCATGTAGAAGAAGTTGGGTGAAAATTGTCGATTGTTAAAATCCATATATGTGTCAAATTGCAAAAGTTTCAAGGGAGCACTCACCTTCGCTCTAACCTTTTGTGAAGAAGCTGCTTAAAGTCTAACTATTTTTTGCCATTCATTTTAACATAGCAAGCGCCCATCCTGTCCCTCCTCACCCCAGAATACCCAGGCTGCTAACATAACAACAGCATAATGAAATCCATTTGCCATCACCTGATGCCAGGCTCTCTGGATGGAATACTATATCTTGTAGCCAATTTAAAGACGAAGCCAATGAAATAATTGCTTATTCTGAGGTCTCTCTGAAATCAATGTGGCTAATATGATTTATAGATGAATAAGGCCGAGCTATGACCCAGTCAGTCACTGATGAGGTGGTGGTAGTGGGAAAACACTTCTAGTGCTTCAACAAAAAGTGGACGCTCTGTAAGAGCACAGATTCTTATCTCTTTCAGATCAGACACTGTGTTTGATTCTACGTATACACAAGGGAAGAGTCCCCCTTCCAGTTTCCGAAATGAATCTAGACACAAAAGCAGCCCCTACACTCCCTGGAACACTAGCCTCTTCAAAAAGGACAGGGGGGATTAAAGGGGAGCACAGAGTGGTTGGCTCTACAACCTTCCATAGGATGTCTTTTGCGTTCAATTCCAGTCAAAGCCAGACTGGCTGTCTTATTCATGTGTGTGCTAGAGAGAAAATAGGGGCATTTTTCATTGTCCTCCTACCTCCTGTGTGAGAAACTGGCTCAATGTAATGACTTCCAAAAATTCAATTGTGAAATTTGTAATGCAGTCCAAAGTATGTTGATTTTTCTTTGAGAAGATACTGGATATTCTGTCACATCATAGTAGCTTTATATTTACATTCACTCTTTTAAAATATTGTAGTCCTGATTCTCCTAATTTATATTAACATGACAAAAATCAAAAGACCAAACATGTACTGATCATTAATGGGAACATTCGATATTTTCCTTTGGAAAACCTGGCTATGTGCAGAAAAATGATTAATTTAAGACAGGACTACTCAACACGCTGCCCGCGGAGCAGTTTGTGTTTACATGGGGCTAAACACATGACCCATGGGTGGGATCCTTTGAACATGACCTTCATTGGGAACATGCTCCACAACAGTAAGGTGTCTCCAAGGCAGGGTGAGCATTGAAAGACACAAGCAGATGGGCTGGCTGGAATAGGGTGTTGGTGTTTCTAGCCCCCAGGAAGGAGGTGCTGTGAGTGCCAGGGCATTGTGTGAAGGAAGCTATTTGCATATATTTGCATGTACATGCAATCACACTTAAGTTGGCATGTGCTGTGAGTATCATTGTGACCCCAGGAGCTTCCAAAGTTGACTAGCCCTGCATTTAAGTGTTCTTTAAAAGGATGTTGTAGTTTTAACAGGTGCTCCTACTAGAATTCATTTATAAGAACTGTATTTTGAAAGTAATTATAGAAAACTCTATGACTGAACTGGGAACACCTGTATAGATGCTTTGACATATTTCTTTTCTTTGCACCTAAATCGAGATAGCACGACTACACTGCAGGGAAGCCTCAAAATTAATCCAAGGCAGGCTTCCCTAATGTAGACGTGTTATCTCAATTTAGACCCCCTGGAGGAATAACTTAAAATGGCCTAGGTGAGGGGCTATTTCAAAATACAGAAGTGGAGCATCTACACACACTTTATTTCTAAATAGCTATTTCAGAATAGGTGTTATTCTTCATAGAACGAGGTTTACAGAAGTCGGAATAAGCTGTCCATTATTTCAAAATAATGGAATTCCTGTGTAGATGCTCGCATAGTTATTTCAGAATAACAGCTGTTATTCCCAAAAACTGCTGTGTAGACACACTGTTAGGTACCAGTGCTTGATAGGACTTGATGGATTCTGACCTAAAGCCCACTGAAGTTAAAGGAATTTTTCCAACAACTTCAGTGGTCATTGGATCAGCATCATGCTGCCTACAGTTAAGCACATGCAACTTTGCAGAATCTTAGTATTAAGTAGTCATTGTAACCCTGAAAATAGTGGATTTGGGTGACAACCAGTTACTAGGTCGCCAGTGTCATGGATGATAAAGTAAAACCTTACCAATTTCATATATTTTATAGCACTTTAATAGCAGTAGAATTCTCCCCACTCATCTTTTTCCAATCAAGACTCAATTAATTAATTTTCATTATCTCTAGCCCTGTCATATGCATAATACTGATGGCACTGTCAAAGAACTGCTGTGTTCTGCCCCAGGCATGGCTGCAATTTGATGGTGGTTGAAGTGATCTCTCTATCTAGTGGCCCAATCAGATCAGTGCCTGGAGAAAAATGCACAGACAAAAGTTATGTACGAAATTTTTCCAAAAAGAGAGAGGTGAAAATCACATGATTCTCACCCTGGAAAATCTGTCATAAAACTTAGGCATGTCCAGGAGTGCATGGAGTGCCATCGAGCAAAGCACATCCACAGAAATTAATATAGTTATTTCTATGACTGAATCAAAGGCAATAACAAACCGGCTCAAGGCAGAAGCTGTCCTAGGAAACAGAGAAGCTGAGGGATGCTTGACAAAGTTTAGTCGTGGAAAACCCATACCCATCAGTCACAGGAGCAGAGTGGATGTTAAGGAGTTGTCCTAACAGGCTCACTGGGCAGCAATCCTGTTAGTGGCCAGGCCTGGAAATAGACCATACCACAGCTGTGTCCCTGTGAGCAAGTCAACACCAGAATTATGAAGGAGAGTAGGACTTGGTGCTGACAGTGTGCAGCACAAACTGGAAGGATCCAAAGATAAGCTAAACCAGGCTACCCGAATCCCTTTCCAATCAAGACAGAGCAATAATGCAAATCTAGCTTCCAGCTAGTGAACTGTGCACTTCAGAAACAGTAACAGCAGCATACAGTGTCTCTTTTTGGTATCCCCAATTCCACCAAGAACATTAGCAAAAGAGGTGCTGAAGTACTTTGCTCCCAGAATGTGCACTTTCAAGTTGCCTCTGGCAAATTCACCTTCCCTTTCCAAATGCCCATTACGAGGTGCAGCATATGGGCTCTTCCTCCTACACACACCTTCATTTCTTTTGGCCACACACTGTTTCCTGACACTGCGTGGATCCTGGACACTTCTACTGACAAGCTACATTCTCTTATCAGCACAGGGATATTGAGTCATCATACTGCTGTTTTTCTTCGGTGAAGTGGTGCATTTTGGAACACACTGGCACACCTTTTTACTCCTGCTATATCTCACAAAATGCCATGCATGTCTGTGTAGACATCATTCATTTACACACAGAAATGGATATGGATAATCAAACAGATATACCTATGTCATCATAAATGTAGGTGTACTCTCATTTTCATGAGGACATACGAGCAGAGCTTCCATAAGAATTAATGGGTGTTGCATGCATGTAATTCTACATCCATCAAGATAACACAAAGCAAATGAAAATCTATGTTTATATCAGACCCTATGGTATAAAGATCGGGGGGTGTCCTTCATTCTCTTGCCTCTTTTGGATCAGTCTCACAGCTTAGCTCTTAAATTGCATTTTGCCTGGGCAGTTATGTAGGAAAATCAAATGGTATACATAATAACCATGTATAACATTAGACAACATGTCAACTTGATTCTCTTAAAAAGAATTGTTCTTACATACATGTATCTCTTTTTTTTCACAATGAGTATTACTATGCTTTCTGCTGTGTGTTTCATTTTGTAAAAGTAAAGGAGTACCTGAAAAAAAACCAAACACATATATCTAACCTCAGTGAAAGCATCTTCTTTCTTAGCGTAGCATACCGTAACTTGAAGTTTGCTCTCCCAGCATTATTTGTTTAATAGAAATATTTTCCATACCACCTGGTTCTGGCAGAAAGTCAAAATTTGCATTTATATGAGGTACTTTATCAAATGTAACATACAGAAGTCTGTTAAGTACACATTGCATTTTGTTTGTGAGAAAATCTGTTTGTATTTAATGTAGTTTTTAAATTAACCTTAATGAAAGCTTCTGAAAATTGTTGTTCTAAGCATTTGAAATATGCAACAAGAACTGGTGGAAGACATAAACATGTTTTCCATTATATGTTATCAGATAGCCCAAAATTACTACAAAGAAGAATGTGGGTCTATGTTAAATTAGAAAGATAAGCAAGCATTTAGTTATAAAGCAAAGGTCTTTAGAAGAGTAAAGCATGTGACAGTTAACCCCAACATTTTATATTCTCCTATTCAGAGTAGTTTAGCACTTTCAAACTTCAGAAGAGTGTTAGAGCCACATACATACAAACATAAAAAATAAGGTATTTTTACAGCAACCTCATGTTTGTTTTTTGTTTCACTGCTGCTTCAAGGGCAGACTAGTACTCCACTAATCATACCTTATTTGAAGGCCTTAACAAAAGAGTATCCTGTATACTTTGGCTCTCCGTATGGTATTGAATATCATCATGCAAGAACAAGCATTATGTTATGCCCTGTGATCAGGAACTAGTTATGCCCTGTGATCTTGTGTTAGGGGCAAATTTTACCCTGGATGTCTTTGGTTATGATGAAAGAGCTTCCTGGTCTACACTTTTCTCTTTCTCTTCTTTTTTAAAAAATCATTCTGTATGGCAGAGCCTTCTGTCTCTTACATCTGTATCATATCACTATGGTTACTGAGAATGTAATGAAGTGAGTGGGAGCAGAATTTTGGCCCCATGTCCCTTTCCCCTTCTTTTCCATTTATCTCTATATGAACACATTTAGGCTGCGTCTAGATTGGCATGATTTTCCGGAAATGCTTTTAACGGAAAAGTTTTCAGTTAAAAGCATTTTCGGAACAGAGCGTCTAGATTGGCATGGACACTTTTCCACAAAAGCACTTTTTGCGGAAAAGAATCCGTGCCAATCCAGACGCGCTTTTCCGCAAAAAAGCCCCGATCGCCATTTTAGCCATCGGGGCTTTTTTGCGGAAAACAAATCTGAGCTGTCCATACTGGCCCTTTTGCGCAAAAGCTTTGCGCAAAAGGGACTTTTGCCTGAACGGGAGCAGAATAGTATTTCCGCAAGAAGCACTGATTTCTTACAGTAGGAAGTCAGTGCTTTTGCGGAAATTCAAGTGGCCAGTTTAGACAGCTGGCAAGTTTTTCTGGAAAAGCGGCTAATTTTCCAGAAAAACGGGCCAGTCTAGACACAGCCTCGGAGTAAAGAATAATATGAGGTTTTGGATTGCTAGGTGAAGATAGATAATCTCAGGATATTATAGATATGATGTGCTCATTTAGGCAGATTGCTGGAAGCTTTATTTCCTAAATACTAAAGTGATGAGTAAAGCTAGCCTAGAATTTTTGGAGCCATCTAGTTTTTGTTGGAAAATGTGAATTAAAAAAAAAAAAACATTGGTTTTATTGATATTTTCATTTAGGAGGTTTCTCCAGGCCATGATGGAATTCCTGGTCAAAACAAGAGAGCATGAGAAAACCTCACTTTAGCATGGACACTAGCTTTGTGGTCAAGCCATCCCACTCATTTAGGATAAAGGGACACAGATTCAAGTCTCTCTTCTGGCTGAGACACTTTCTAATGAAAACAAACTGTAAAACGTTTTTTTGAAACAGTTCTTGTTTACCGGCCAGCCCTAGTGCTGAAGACCTCTCCTGTTACAGCAACAACAATCATTTTGGAGCTAGGCTGTTCTCAGTGCTGGCAGATAACAATGGTGTCAAGTTGGAATGGGGGTTGACCGTGTCTCCGTCCTCGGTCTGTCCCGGGGTACGGTCACCTGTCCTTGTAAGCCAATAAACCTGCTCCAGGGGTTGGTTCTCGCTATGTATGCCTCTCCCTTGGAAGGGGGAAGGAAGGAGGGCCCGGGCCCGCTCTCACTCACGGGCCCCAGCCCAGGGCCCTCAGGACAGAGACTACACTCGGGTCTCTGTCCGACTGGCGGGGGTGTGCCCCTAAACACACCAGCCCATGGGCTACTTCGCCGCTCTGCCCTGGGCTACTTCCTTCCTCCCCCTACCCCGTCTTTGGGGTGTTGATACTCACGACGTCGTGTCCCCCTCACGGAGACTGTTGTGAGTGCGTCTGGGTTTCTTTACACATTCGGGAGCCTCCGGGCTCTCCTCGTCCTTCCCCCCCTTCTCTGGTGGCCGGCCAGCTTTTAAAATCCCCGCCGACCTGGGAGGGGTTTACGCGCCCCGCCCCCTTGACGTCCAATGCAGCACATCCTCTTTCCCCGTCTCGCTGGAGGGGCTGAGTTCAACTCAGCTGTGCTGGGACGTCCCTCCAGCTGAGCGGCGGCGTCAATCAGCTGAGTCGCGGTGCCGCTCAGCTGAGCCGCGGTGTGAGAGCAACCGGCGCACCGGCGGTAGATGCTCCGCTGCTCCTCTGCAAGGGCGCAAAGTCCCGGGGGTTGGGTGCGGGATCTCGGTGCCCCGTCACAGGGGGACATGTAGGTTGGATATTAGGAAACATTATTTCATTAGGAGCATGGTTAAACACTGAAATGGGCTACCTAAGGAGGCGGTAGAATCTTCATTGTCAGAAGTTTTTAGGCCTGGCTTAGCAAAGCTCCCACTGAGATGATTTAGTTGGCCCTGCTTTTAGCAGGGGATAGGACTAGATGATTTCTGAGGTATCTTCTAATCCATAGAAATGTAGCCGTGTTAGTCTGGTGTAGCTGAAACAAAATACAGGACTATGTAGCACTTTAAAGACTAACAAGATGGTTTATTAGATTATGAGCTTTCGTGGGCCAGACCCACTTCCTCTTTAAAGTGCTACATAGTCCTGTATTTTGTTTCTTCTAATCCATGTCTTCAATGATCCTATGATTTTAAATAATAATAATAAATCTCACTGGTAATGAGCAAATCACTAAAGTAAAACCTGACAAATAACTTTGTTTTATGATTCAAGTAATGCATTTGCAGGAAGAAATCTGGTAAAATCAGGCTTTATTTTTTTTTTTTTCTGGAAACTGTTGCTTCCCAGCACTGTCTGGCACTTTACTAGTTGTCAAATAACATTCCCACACTTGGTCCAAGTGAAACTTCTGTTTGGGGAGCAGCTATTTTGTAAAATAATAAAATATAGAAAGAAAATATTGTCTCCTGTCCCACTATTTTGTTGAGAGAGCTCACAAAGAGCAGTTACTAACTTGTTAGGCTGACTTGTAGAGCCTACCTCTTTTGAGCTGCTTTGAAAATCATTCTTTAAGACCATATCTGACTTGGATGCCAAAATTAGGCACCAAAGGGTAACATTCACTGCTATCCAAAGAACCATAGGCTTTTATACCACTTAAGTCTCTCTTAAACCCTATTTTGAAGTCTACCATGATGAACAGACTTTTGCAAGTCTACTGTGATGAACAGACCATCTGCATAGAAGTGAATTTCAGCCCTGACAAAAGAGAGTACTCTCTTTCACCCAATTTCTGAATGTGAGCACCTGAGAAAATCAGGCCTTTTCTATTTTACTTTATTGTAGTGCCTAAATATTGATATAGGATCTGAAATTTCAGCTAAAGGTCTTGCATGCTATAAATTCCAACTTTGCACATATTCACATTTCTGTTTGAAAGGATTTTTTTTTTATAACTGTGTCTCAAATTCATGTGATCTCTTGGACAATAGTAGAATGCCATAGTGAGATTTTGTTTTCAAACTGTATTCCTATAGTGCTGCTAGAATTCTATGTAGGGGATAAATCACATAATGCCTGTGTATTTTTTTTAAATGGACTTAAACTATTTGGGAGGTTAAATAGACAAACAGTGCGATCCAATGTCCAATCACTACATGTAGAATAAAAAACCTCAGAACTTCAAATGAACTCATTTAGACCCTGTGAATTATATGTACAGAAATTTAGATTACAAAACACAGAGCGCTGTCTAGTACATATATGGGATACAGTTATTAAAGCTTCTTAATGATTAAAGTAATCAATGACTTTAAAATGATGGTGAAGTGGTTAGCAAAGTATGTCTCTGGATTGACAGGTCATGGGTTAAATCCAGATGAGGATCACTGAAGCTTGGAGTTAGTCTAAATGAGTACTGCATTAATGCTGAGAAATCCATGCAGTGAGCTCACCACCTGTCTACTGAGTTGCACAAAGCCTACTTGTGTAGGTTCACTTTAAACCTGATGTTTACTTGTGTGCTGCTAAGGAGGAAGAATGAAGTAGGTAATCTGGCTTTTAATTTCAATTACTACTAATATCCTTACATTCCTTTGTGTGCTTTTTCTTTAAAAAATGGCATTCTTTTCTCCTGCAATACTAATATAAATAATGTACTTGTTTTTGTCATATTGGATAGCAAACCGGCTTGAACCTGCAATGAAAACAGCCTTGTAGAGTTCTGTATTTTGGAGGTAAATGAAGCAGGTGAATTGCATATTTTTCCCTCTTTTACAGGATGTTCTGTGTATTTCATCACAAAGGTCTGAATAAGACTATGAGGAATTTCAGTAAAGATCAGAGTTTGCAATCGTTTTGTTGTGTATTACACTAATAATTATCCCCTAAGCAACATTTTCAGCTGATACAGAACAGAGTTTTGAGTGACATCAAAGGGTTAATATAGCCAAGTCTCAAGGGGAAGAGAGATGAAACACTTTTAATACAACATATGCTGTTATTTGAATAGAACTCTTAAGGTTGATGTAAGCTTGTTACCATGTACTAAGAGCTAAATTTGCTGTGGAAAATACATTCTTTGTAAGTCTATAACAGCTAAACTCAGACCACTAATAGATTTAACCTTGTCTGTTCATAGATAGTTAAAAGTATTATGGTTTGAAGGTCAATGTCTCTGTCTTACTGTAAAGAAAAGGCAAAGAGAGGAATAAATATTAGAAAGAATTAATTCTTCAAAAAGTTTGTACAAATCAAAACCCTGCAGTTTCACACTGAGAACAAAAGAAGCATATTAAACACCAAAGTTTATCAAGACAAATTAGGTCCCAGTTTCAAATTTTCTTTAATCTTTTGCATCTGAACATTTTTTTGCCTCATGCTGTTTTTCCTAGTTAAATGTTAAAATGAATTCTAGCCAATACCATTGACTTCCTCCCTTAAAAATATTGAGACACATAATAAAAAATTAATTACTTCCCCTAATTTCCGTGTGATTCTTTAAAAAGATGTAAAATTCATTTAAAGTAAGTGGTGACTTTGTCTTTGAAGATCACGACAATTAACATGGATCAAAGCTTAGGTTCTGTAACGATGATAGCTTATTAGCATAATGAAATTAACTTAGAGACAAGAATCTTTAATAGGTACAACAAAAACGCTTTAATAATACTTGAAGAAAATTATGTATTTGCTAGAAGTACAACAGTTTCAGACTTTCTATCCAATTAATAAGTTGTTAATTAACTCCTTTTCCAAACAATGTGCACTTTAAGTTAACATCTGCCCATTGGATAACACTTTCAATGGTACTTTTTTTTTCTTCGCTGTACTGTAATGTAACACTATTTTCCTGGGAATGCCTTGTAGGACTATTCCTGTGCTACAGAAACAGGTTCTGTATACAATAATATGCTTTCTATATTTTAGCCAATTAAAACCAATGAAGGCTTAACTCAAAGACTAGAGGCAGGAATGGGTAATTCCTTAATTCCTTAATTATAGCTGCATTGTTTTGCTGGTACATAGGTTTTAGGGTTTCTTTGCATTTCTAATTGAAATTCCTATATTCTGCAGTTTACATGCCTCTGTAAAAGGGTTTTCTCTGCTGACTATGGTCATGCCTAGAATAGGCTCAAGAACAAATTTATATAAATGTTTCTAAAATATATCTATAGTTCTAACACAGAATGCTAAAGCCATGTTTATAAGATTGTCAAGATTGGGAAGCAATATTTACTGATCATTCAAAGTCAGCTTTATTTACAAAATAGCAACTTGCTAGTTATTCTTCCACAATGTCAGTTAACAATGGTCTTAACATAAGAACGGCCATACTAGGTCAGACCAAAGGTCCATCTAGTCCAGTATCCTGTCTTCTGACATTGGCCAATGCCAGATGTTCCCATGGGAGTGAACAGAACAGGTAATCAAGTGTTCCCTCTCCAGCCATCCATTTCCAGCACCTGTCAGTCTTCAGTAATTTAATTTTTAATCACAATGACACAACTTATTTTATTTTAGAGGCTGCAGACTCAATAATAGTTTTTGGGTCAAAAACATCATACATGATTTGCAAGTGGATTATACATGACCCTTCATTAAATTGATAGACAAAAAAGCAACAATAGGATTCACTTGGACCAATGATAAAACAATTAAATAGGTCTTATGTGAAACAAAATGAGTTATTATAGTCTATTGGCTCAAGGATTCATTTTTGAATACATCTCTAATTACAGGAAGATTTAATTCACTGTGCAGTAAAAAAACTTTCAGCAATTCATATAGGCCTGTTTTCCATGCTGCTGAAGGCAACTCAGGTGTGCTTTAGTGTTTGTTTTTTCTTGAATAGCACAGAAACCAGGAATTCTTCTGAACACAAAGCTGAGCTTTTACTATGAAGTTGATGAAAAATTCAAATTTTGGAACACTGAATTTACTTTTCAGGGGAAAAAAAGCAAAAAAAAAAATCCAAAATACAGCAGAGAAAGTACCCCCAGAAGTTCTATTTATATATATATCTGTGTCAGAGTTGTGAGGATTCACAATCCTGACATCTCATTTTCACTCTGAACACTAAATGTCACAACCACCAAACTTGTGGAAGAGACTCTCTTCCCAGATCACTAATGTTGATCATTCAAGATCCAGAAAAGTTACTGCCAAGCAGCATTCTATTAGCCCCTCAGCCTAGAAGATTGCCTCCTGTAGCAAATTGGCCTAGGAAGTGAGACACAAAAGTCAGGATATAAGTCTGGCTTTCCCATATGGTCCAGGGAATATTATGACTAGGTTCTCCCTTGCACTGATTGCATGAGAGCACTATCTCCTTAGATTGATGGTTCCAGGTAAGTCCATTCTTATCAACTAAATTGGAGCTACACTATTTTATACTATTGGAGCATCTGGCCCATTGTATTTTGTAGCTGAATTTAAAGGCCAATTATTGGGCACATATTACCTAAGAGGAAGGAGCACATATTCTGAGCTATGATAACACTGCCTGGTTGGGACTGATCTTCAAGTCAGGTTGATGCAGAAGAGACTAGAGGCTATGACGCTATTTACTCTCTCCATGTTGAGAACCATAGAACTGCTCAACAGCAGGAAATGGTGACGAGATAGAGTGCCTGTCTACTGTAAGGAAAGTCTCTTTGGGTCTTTGCCTCAGACTCCCAAACATGGCCTTCCAAGACTGCCAGAGACCTTGCAGAATTCTAAGGAAAAAGAAAGGGGAACCAGGGTAAGTCCCTTAAATTGTTCAAAGAAATAAAGCAGCAGTTGTGTAAAATAATGTAAGGTTTGTTCTTAAATTTTTGGGTCTTTGACATCAAAACTGAAAAATAAAATTCCATAACTTACCATATTCCAAATAGCTTTGCAGCCATAAATTAATTGTAAAAGTTGATACATGGGAAAAAACAAAAGTCAGATTTGGGGATGCTAATACTGATGCTTTGATTCTAAAGACTTCATGAAACAAGGAATTTTCAGAGCATTACAGATAATACTGCTCTTTGGGATACAAAGCACCTTTATTTTCCTTTATTACTGATTGTTAGTCATTGTAAACCAACTTTCCCTATAAGGAATCAAGGAGGCTCTATGCACCAAGCTCACCCAACCACACAGAGCTTCCTCAATAACATCCCCAAGATGCTAAGTAGAGCCATTAGTTCTGCTCTCTGGGCAAAGGAAGAAGACAGACCACCAAGTAGATATTACAATCAAAGTCCTTCAAGAGGAGGAAGGAATGACACAGGAGGGAAGAGTCCCATTTCCAGTTTTCAGTGAATAGCCTTAATCATAAAGCTAGCTCTCGGCATTTCTGTACCATGCACGACCACAGGTGCTAGATACCATGCCTGGATGTAGTTGCTGATAAGTAAGTGAGTCTCATATCAATATGATTCTGTATATTTACCTAAGGTGGATTTAATTCCAGATTATTCTAAAATTCTCATTTTTAACAAAGAACCTTTATAGAATTGGAATCAGAAATAATCAAGATAATAAACACATAAATTTAAAGACATTCAATACTGAACTTATATTGCTTGTGCAAAGGTTTTATTTTTGGTCAGTTGAATAAATGTGCATTACTTTCTTTTTCCTTCCTTAGGGGGTCATTCTTAAAATTTTATTCCTTCTATTGGCACATGATGCTTTAGGGCTTAGTTCTACCATTGGCTGCACATGCAATGATGTCAGAAAATGTCATGCATGGAATACACATATAAGGGCAGAATTTGGCCATTGAAAAATTGCTCTGTAACATGCTTAAAATTATGATGTGATTGTTTAAATAGCAAGTTTTACTTCAAATAAGCTCTGCAGAATTGAAAAATGTTTTAGGTCTATATTTCATTGATTATTCCCTTTGAAATAACACCCTTTCCTTGTTAATTTGTTGTTGTTACTCCCAGCGTTCTGTGTTGTTTCGGTTGTGTCCTGGATTTGAGTTTCCCCTGATGACTCTTTTCTTTTAATATTGTTGTTCTTGTCTGTTTTCAGAATAATTTATGGTTCACACTTCATTCCCATGTTTTCCTAACTGCACGAGTAAAAACAAGCACAAGTTGACTTGTCTCCAATTTCACCTCTTTACTGTGGTGTCATTTCACAAACGTTTACATCAGAAATCTTGAAAGGTATGCATCACAGTGGAAAGTTGTGAGCAGGAACCCCAACTATTCACATGGACCATTACAAAATAAGTAAAACACCCGAAGGTTGGAGAGCAAAAACAACTACTTCTCCCTCTACCTTGATGTCTCATTTCTGGAACAGAAGTGACTCTCTTGCCTTTGGATAGTTCACACCTACCACAGAGCTGCATAATGGTTCCAACTGGTAGCTCTGCAATCCTGGATGGTGAATGCAGAGCTACTTCTTAGTAGAACTGTTCACAACTCAGGGTATATCTACACTTCAAAGTTAATTCGAACTAACAGACGTTAGTTCGAATTAACTTTGATAGGCGCTACACTAGCAAACCGCTAGTTCGAACTTAATTCGAACTAGCAGAGCGCTTAATTCGAACTAGGTAAACCTCATTCCACGAGGACTAACGGCTAGCTCGAATTAAGTAGTTCGAATTAAGGGCTGTGTAGCCACTTAATTCGAACTAGTGGGAGGCTAGCCCTCCCCAGCTTTCCCTGGTGGCCACTCTGGGCACCACCAGGGAAACTCTTCTGCCCCCTTCCCAGCCCCGGAGCCCTTAAAGGGGCACGGGCTGGCTATGGTGCCCGTGCCAGGTGCAAGCCTGCCAGCACCCAGCCAGCAGACCCTGCACCTGGCACGGCTCGAGCCAGCCACCTGCTGCCACCCAGCCCTCCGCCTCTTCCTGGGACCAGGCTGGCGGCTCCCAGGAGCCTGGCCAGGTCCGCAAGAGGTGGGCGCCTGCCTGGTCTAGTGCAGACATCATGGACCTCATCCACGACCTCCGCACTAGGCACAGGAAAGTAGCTGTCTAGGGCAGGATAGCTGCCAGCCTGGCCACCCAGGAGCAGGTGTGCATGAAAATCAAGGTGGTCCAATGAGACCCCCAGACCCTGAGCCCTGAGCTTAGAATGGCCGTACTGGGTCAGACCAAAGGTCCATCTAGCTCAG
Source organism: Pelodiscus sinensis (assembly GCF_052426305.1). Lineage (NCBI taxonomy): Eukaryota > Metazoa > Chordata > Testudines > Trionychidae > Pelodiscus > Pelodiscus sinensis. Next base: position 25,523,779 of record NC_143058.1, on the reverse strand, counting down.
TAGCCTGTCTGCCAATAGCGGCCAACACTAGGTACCCTGGAGGGGATGGACCAAAGACAATGACCAAGCCATTTGTCTCGTGCCATCCATCTCCAGCCTTCCACAAACAGAGGGCAGGGACACCATTTCTACCCCCTGGCTAATACCACTCCATGGACCCAACCTCCATGACATTAAGTCACTTCTCTTTAAACTGTTCTAGTTCTAGCCTTCACAGCCCCCTCGGCAAGGAGTTCCATAGGTTAACTATTTGCTTTGTGAAGAACAACTTTCTGTTCTTAGTTTGAAGCCTGCTACCCATTCATTTCATTTGGTGTCCTCTAGTCCTTCTATTATGGGAACTAATGAAGAACTTTTCTTTATGCACCCTCTCCACACCACTCATGCTTTTATAGACCTCTATCATATCCCCCCTCAGTCTCCTCTTTTCTAAGCTGAGAAGTCCCAGTCTCTTTAGCCTCTCTTAATATGGGACCTGTTCCAAACCCCTGATCATTTTAGTTGCCCTCCCCTCTCTCACCCTCTCTCTTCCCCTCTCCCACCTCCTTTTCCCAGTCTCCCCAAGTTTTGTTCAATAAAGAGAATTTCTATTTTTGAACACACGTGTCTTTTATTTTGTACATCAGGAAGGGGGGCTAGGGAGGGGTAAGTGGAAGGAGGTGAGGGAGGAATGGGGTACGAGCCCCCAATGGGGAGGACTGGGGTGGCTCTGCGGGCTCCTTGGGGTGGAAGCTCTCCTGCAGCCCCCCAATTGATCCTCCTCCCCGGATGGCAGCCTGCGGCAAGTGCAGCCGGGCTGATGGCTGAGTGCTGTGATGTGCCGAGTGTGGGCACTCAGGGCACTCCAAGCCAGGACTGCTTTGCTGTCCCTCATCAAGTTAGACAAGCGAGCAGGGAACCCCTGAGAACTGTCTGTCCGGGGTGGGGGTCGAGTCCCTTTAAGCACAGCCCTCGGCTAGCCTGAGACAGCAGCTCCACGCTATAAGTCCTAATCTGATGCCCTGCCGGCACTGCTTCCGGCCATCCTTAACCCCAGTTCAGGGTCCACTCAATGTGGACATGCTAGTTCGAATTAGCGAAATGCTAATTCAAACTAGTTTTTAGGTCTAGATGCACTAATTCGAATTAGCTTAGTTCAAATTAGTGATGTAGTGTAGACATACCCTCAGAGATGTAAGCTACCAGGATAACATGGGAATACTTTTTTTTCCATTTTCAGGTAATGTGGGTTTGCAAGCTCTGAGATTCATTTGCAGTTTGGTGTTTGTTTGAACTCAAATCTGCCTGTCAAACTGGTGAATTTCACCACCATCTATGTCAGAACTGTGACCTTCCCATGGTTCAACACAAAGCTATAAATCAGCACCAGTTCACTCAAAACTGCCTTTAAAATAAAAGATTTACCTTCCATGGATGACCATAACTGATGGCATCACTCAAAGCTGCTGTTTTTAACACCCTCCCTCCCACAAATACACACACTTTGGAAGCTGCCTCTCTGATTTCTGAAGCAGGCAACACTTAATGCCATTTGCATTAATAAAAGATCACACACAATTTAGAACAAGTGGAAAAGTGACATCTCACTTTAAATATACTAGATCCTGAGATGCATGTCCTAGAGAAAGTTGCACATATGCCTAAGAGACTGGTGTGGACAGTGTTCCTAAAGCAAGAAGTGATGGATGGACTGAGCATGACAGTTTTAAAGCTCCTATTTGGGGCTATGAAGACAGATATGAAGGCAAGATCTTTGCCTGAAAGAGTTTACAAACTAAATAGATCACGTTCAGGAGAATGGGAGCAGTAAAGAGAATAATTGAATGGTAGAGTTAGGGACTTGGTCCAAAGCCCATTGAAGTCACTGGAAAGATACTCTGGTGTTCCAGAGTATGATTTTATTAAGCAGTTGGGTAGGAATATTTCTGCTGCTGGTCTTCCACCATATTTCTTTGCACTACCTATTTATTATTATGTGCATGATAGTGCCATTTAGAAGTCCCAGCTGAGATCAGAATACTATTGTGCTGGGTACTCAGTCCTTGGTTGGTGAGCACATGTGGCCCTTTTAGGGGCAGCCTGTGGCTCTGCAAAGTTCCCTCCCTGAGCACTACAAACAGTTGATTCCTGGTGCAGCGAGGGAGGGAATCCCCACTCTTTCCTCTACATCCAGGAATGCAGCAAATTAGCTGATTGGAGGAGCAGGTTAGTTGAGCTCAGAGAGGGTAGGTCTACACAGCAGAGCTAAAGTCGAATTATGCTATGCAACTTTGGCTACGTCAATTGCATAGCCGAAGTCAAAGTAGCTTATCTCGGCTTTTTGACACTGTCTACACAGCAGGAAGTCAAAGGAAGAACAGTCTTCCTTCAACTTCCCTTAATCCTTCTGAAATGAGGGTTACCATGAGTTGGAGTAAGACATCCTCCAGTTTGACATTATTTCAAAATAAAGGCTTGTAGTGCTCTTTTTTATTTGGGAATAATGTCTATTACTCTAAAATAACACTGCTGTGTACACATACCCAGAAAGGCTGTGTCCAGACTCAGGGTTTTTTTCGAAAAAAGTAGCCTTTTTTCAAAAAAACTTCACCTGCGTCCAGACTCAAGCTGCGTTCTTTCGAAATTAAATCGAAAGAACGCGGCTTTTCTTTCGATGGCGGTAAACCTCATTTCACGAGGAAGAACGCCTTCTTTTGAAAGTTCCTCTTTCGAAAGAAGGCGTTCTTCAATGTAAATAGGGCTTCTTCGAAAGAGAGCATCCAGACTCACTGGATGCTTTCTTTCGAAAAAGCAAGCCGCTTTTTCGAAAGTTCAACGTGCAGTCTAGACGCTCTCTTTCGAAAGAGGCTCTTTCAAAAGTATCTTTCGAAAGAGCCTCTTTCGAAAGAGGCTTGCAGTCTAGACATATCCAAAGAGCAAGCTCCAGGAGGGAGTTTTCTCCTTTTTGGCTCTGGCACAAGGGCTAAGGATACAAATGGTGCTGTAAATACCATTTCTGCATGGAATGCCAAAGTAGACGAATCAAAATAAATAGCATGGTATGCTCACCCAAACAGTGGTTTAGCTAAATTGTACTGAAAATATATTTGAGATTTTTAGAGTATTTGGTTATATTTATAGCTCTCTATTTAATATTATTGTATGTCTGTGCTTGATGAGATGGTACACAGGGTATATAATAGTCATATGGTTCTTTCAGTTAATAGTGATTTCCCCAAGTGGCTTCCAAGTCTTACGATTGAGTACCACTGGTATAGTCAGATAAATTCCTGCCTTGATGAGTTTACCAATCTGGATGGATAAGAAGTGTGAGGGGTCAAACTTGAAAACCTCAAAGAAAGAAGAAGCTAGCCGTCAAGGTCACATAGCAGTTCCATGATGGGTTCTATTCTGGATTCTATTTCTCCTGACTAACCAGGACCCTATCCATTAGATTGCTGTTTCTATTCATAATATAGGTTTGCTGAACACCCACATTCACCCCTCAATATGCTCAATTTTCTTCAGAATCAAAAATATGTTTGATTGTTTTACTTATACTTTCTTCATTTGTCATTTAAGAATTATAAACTATCAAGAATCTTTGCATCTGCTCACTATATTGACCTTACTTTAGTTGTTGGACTCTAAACTTGGCACAGATGCTATTGCTATGAATTTAACTTTGTATAGCAAGGTAATTAGTAGTACCATATGTCTGCTATCTTTTATGAGCTTGCAGTTCATAATGAATACCCATGCCTACTGTTTTGACCCAGGTATATTCATGTTCTGAAAGTTATTAAGTTTAGTAAACTTTATTATTACATTTTTACTAAAATTATCTGCAACAACTGGGGTGTTATAATCTTCACAATAGCTCTTCCCACACATACATTTCTATTTTGGTATGTGATGGCCCACACTGTACCAGTGCGTCCCCGGAATACTCGGGGTTGTCCCCAGGGTTGCCGCGGCACCTCCCGGTGTCCTGGTGCCCCGCTCTCCTGCGGGGTCTCGGCTCTCCGCTGCACGTTCAGGCGCTTTGCTTCTGCCTGAGTGCCAGTGCAATTTCCCCACTGATGGGTGGGGGAAAGAGGGGCCCGGGCCCGCCCTCACTCACGGGCCCCAGCCCAGGGCCCTAAGGACGCGGAACTGACTGGCTCTGGTCCGGCTGACGGGGGCTCCTGCCGTAACTCGTCAGCCCGCCAGCTCGAGTGAGGTCTGCCCTGGGCTGCTTCCTTCCCCCCCCCCCCGGCGTTCCCCGCTCGGGGTCTTTACCTTCGGTTTGGCCGACAGCCTGCCGGCCCTGTCGCGCCCCCGCCCGTCAGCGACGGAGGGCTGTGCTGGCGTAGCCCGGGTGGGGGCAGGGTCCACGCTCCGGGGAGGTCGCCTGACTCACCCCGTCTTCCCGTTCTACCCCCTTCTCCCGATAGCCCCCGCCGCCCTAATGGCGGCAAGGCGTTTCCTTTTAAACCTCCCACCGGAGGCTTCCCTCTCCCCCGTCACCAGCCGGGGCGGGACTAGCAGCGCCCGTGTGGTCCCCGGTTGGCTGCCCTCCGTGTCCGTCAGGGCGGGGGAACTCCTCCCGCCCTAGTCCCGCCCCTCCTACCGCGCCGCGGCCACGCGCCGGTGGGGCTGCCGGCGTTTCAAGCCCCGGCGCGGCTTGTGTGCAAGCCGCGCACTCTCGGGCCGGCCCCCCCGGAGGCCGAGCAGTGTCTGCTCGGCGGCGCACAGGGGATGGGGAGGGGTCGCCCCGTCACACACACCCTTCAGATTCACAGATTTTAGGGACAGGAGCAATAAAGTTGGGTCTAACTGATCACTCCCCCAGAATTCCCAGTGCACAGAGGACCTCTTCATGGAGAGAAAATGAGTTCAGGCCTTAGATCTGGCTCCAATTTTTCCCATTTATTTGAAGATAACTCTCCATGCATTCCACATTTGAGGAGGGACCAAGTCAGGTTGAGGATGTGTGAAATGGATCAGCCAGTAAGTCCACATCTCACCTGTGCCCTAAGAATACCCATCATAAAAGCAATTGAAATGTAATGAGGCTATATCTGCAGCAATTCTGCTAGGGCCCTCTTAGAGCTGAGAGAGTCCATTTGTAGTCTCCGTCAGCATTCTGCTACAATACTGAAGCCCAGAGCTGCAATAACCTCTGCAGCCCTGCTGATAGGTGAGTGACAAATCAGGATCCACATAAGATTACTAACAGGAGAAAAGTGGTCAGTTGAATGAGATCCCTGTCTCTTTATCAGTTCCAGGGATCCCAGTGGGAAAGAGAATGGAATTGTGCTATCACTTAGCCAGAGCCATACAGAGAGTAGAGGGACTCAGAACTAACAGATGCAGGGCTTCTACACAAAGAGATTTCCACACCACCCATACTACCTGATCTTCCACCTAAACCTTGAAGGGAGATTTTGGGCAAAAATCCACAAAGGGTTCCTTTTTGGGTTTTCTCACTCCTGCAGACTCATAATTCTAAGGGAGTTATATTTTCTCTGGAAAAACACTGACTTTCTGTTCAAAAGAAAAAATGTACTTGAAAGGTAGGAAGATCTGAAATATAAGAAGAAAAACAGGATGACTTTTAAGTCACATTAAGCTCATTATGGATTAAATCGTCTGGTGGAGATGATTTACCCACTATAGCAAAAGGACATGACCAGTATTGTAAAAGTTACTGTTGATAGCACAATATACTCACGATTGTAATCATGGGCATGCCCAGCTAGGATTCCCTATTGGCAGCCATGGGAAGAAATTAATACTCCATTTGTCACTAACAATACCTCCACTTTCTGGTTTAGTATCTGAATATTAACTTACAAGCATAAAAAAAAAGGTCAATCAGGGAAGGTTTTGTGATTCCCTTTAGAAAGCTGGGAAGGAGAGATGAGAGTATACACTTAGGCTGTGTCTACATTGGCACCCTTTTCCATAAAAGGGCTGCTAATAAGACCAGTCGGAATTGCAAATGCCGCAGGGGATTTAAATATCCCCCGTGGCATTTGTATGAACATGGCTGCCACTTTTTTCCGGCTCGGGGTTTTGCTGGAGAAAAGCGCCAGTCTAGACGGGGTCTTGCGGAAAATAAACCCTTTTTCCGGAAGATCCCTTATTCCTACTTGAAGGAATGAATACTCCCTTATTCCTACTTGAAGGAATAAGGGATCTTCCGGAAAAGGGTTTATTTTCCACAAGATCCCATCTAGACTGGCGCTTTTCTCCGGCAAAACCCCGAGCAGGAAAAAAGCGGCAGCCATGTTCATGCAAATGCCGTGGGGGATATTTAAATCCCCCGTGTCATTTGCAATTCCGACTGGTCTCATTAGCATCCCTTTTTACGGAAAAGGGTGCCAATGTAGACACAGCCTTGGTGGCATGGGGCAATAATTAAATCCAAGCATAAGGTACTGAATAGCAATGTTAACTAATGCTGTCCATAGCCAGTCCTCAATTAATATAACAGCATCTTAACTTTATCAGAGGCATACCTCCCTTCTCTAGTTAGTATTTCTGCAGCAGGAGGAGTATCAGTTGTTACTATTATTGGCTTCTCTCAATCAATTTTATGGTCTGATGCTGATCTCATTTACATAAGTGTAAACCAATAGCAACCCCACTGAATTTGATAGAAGCACTGAAGTAAAACTGGTGAGAGGTCAGCATCAGGCCCAATGGAGCCGATTTTCCACTGGCCTGCACTTTGTCAGGTCATGTACATGTATGCAGAGTGGGTATAAAGTGTTACTAGATCAGACATCATAAGCCAGATTCTCAGCCTTCACAAACTGCAATGGCTCTGCAAATATACATTAACCAAAGGTATGATTCACAGACTAACTTTCTTGAGAACCGGTAAAATAATCTTTCCTCTACATTTTGCCCCCAAAATATCATGGGAAACTCCAAACCACAGAGGTGGAAGGCTACTAAATTTAGTGACTATCAGCTTTAACTATGTGGATTTTGGGAGGGGAGTGGAGAAAATGCCTGGGCCACTTCATCCCACAGAATGGGGTCAGATCTCTTCCAAGCCCCCATAAAAGATCTTCCATAGAGTCAGTGAAACAGGTGGAAAGGTGCAAGTTGGAGCATTGTTGTGAAAATAGCACTCAGACATTTTTCTATGCAGCATGTTGTAGCTTTGCCAATTCCTCCCCCTTCTGCCTGCAAGGAAGTCAATGAATGTGTAGCATACAGGACAATTGGGATAAGCCTGCTCTTTTAATTGATGGCACCTGGCCTGATATAGGTCAGGTTTACGAAGGTCTGATATATCTGTCACAGAGATACAGACTCAAGTAGTTACTTTTAACAGAAGGGACACCAGAGCTTCCTTTTTCAATCTGTCCTAGTTCAGGAAAAGGCCCCTTTGACTGCAGAGAATATTTTGTCTGAACAGGCACCTCAAGATCAGACCTGGTAGAAACAGCCATTGTGGTCCTGATTCTAATCAGAAGCTGAAAGTGCAGTGATTCATCAAAATGAAAAATAATGAGAAGTAAAAGTCAACTAAATGTTTATGAACCTTGGACATTTGAGGAGGTAATTGTGCCATCAAATGTGGTTCACTTACCCCTACTGAGCACACTGCTTTGCCACTTGTGCTTGATCGGGGGGAGGTGGGACGGGGAGGAGGGTAGGCTGCTGCATGTGAACCATCCTGGGGAGTTGAAAATTTGAAAATTTTTAATAAATACAAAACTCAAAAAAAGATAAAATTTCTGGTAAATGTCTCTCAGAGTGGCATCCCACATCTTTCCCAGAACTTCAGTGCGTACCTGCTGGTGCTCTTAACTAAATGGAAATTCAATTGTTGCTGTCATGAGTCACTTTGTTTGGAAATTTTCACATACGTAGAAACAATTGTCATGCATTAAAACTATGTTCACCGCATATCCTACCTACTTTTCTTATCTCTAAAACAAAACAAAAATGTCCTCAAGGTCAATATGCTACATTTTAATTTTTCAATACTGTAAAAATGTCATTAGAATTATAATTTGTGGTGCCAAAAGATTTCTAGAGTTTCTGATCTCTGGCACTGTAAGGTGAGCAATTAGAGCTTCATAGGCCTGACCTATTCCCTCTGGAAGATAGAATAGGTTCATTCCCTGTGTCCACACCATTTTATAAGGACTCTGAACTTCTCTGCAATGGTGTTTATGTGATGGATGGAACCCGCATCCCAATCTATGCATCACATCATCAAGCCGCCCAATACATAAATTGCAAGGGTTATTTCTCGACAGTGCTACAGGCTCTGGTCGACCACCATGGACAGTTTACTGACATTTTCCTTGGGTGGTCAAGCAGGGCACATGATGCCCGTATTTTCAGAAACTCCTGCCTCTATCAGAAGCTGGAGGCTGATACATTCTTCCTGCAGCGTGACTTTCGGGGTGGGGACATGCAGATGTCACTGTGCCTCATCAGGGATTCAGCCTACTCACTAATGCCTTGGCTCATGAAGCCCTACACCGCTCTCCTGGACCCCAGCAAGGACCAATTTAATGACCACATCTGCCAGACCCGAATCCAAGTCGAGTGCATCTTCAGGCACCTGAAGGCATGGTGCTTCCTGACCTGCCTTGACATGGGGGAACACAGTATCCCCGAGGTGGTGTCAGCATGTTGTGTTCTCAACAACATTGTGGAGAGGAAGGGGGAAGCCTTCCTACCATGGTGGGGGGCAGAAGCCGGCTGAGAGGGGAGGGCCTTTGAGCAGCTGCAGACAGCTGCCATCCACCAGGACCATCAGTTGAGGATATGCATCCAGGAGGCCCTGAAGCAGAGTTTCTCTCAAGGACCCCAGTAACTTTCCTCAGGGCCTCCCCACTAGGGGCCTGTGCCTTGCTCCCCTATGCATTTTCCATCACAACCGCTACCTTCCCTGTACTCTGAATAAACTCAAACCAGAAGTGTTTAACAAAACAAACTTTGAATATATTTTTATAATAAAAGAAACTGGGGAGGAGGGGGGATGAGAACCTGGATGGGAAAAGGAGGAAGGGGCTAAGAACCTGGATGGGGGAGTGAGGAGAAGGAGGGCTCAGGGCTGGGAGTGGTGTGTGGTATGGCTGGAAGTGCTACCTTGAGTCCAGGGACCTCAGCGAAGTTGGGGTTGGTTGGGGCCTGGGACAACAGAGGAGTGGGTGGGGAGGGGTTTGGAGAGGGGGCATGGGCATAGCAGGGGGAGGCAGAAGCATGGGGGGCAGGAGCAAGGACAGGAGCCATGAGTGCCATCATTTCCCAGATGGTGGCACACATGTTTTTCCCCTGCCGCACAAGCTCGTCCCACATTCATTTCTGCCACTTAGCATCATCCCGGATATTCTGGGCCAGGGTTTGCTGCATGTCAAGCAGGATGCCCACATGCTGCCTCCTGGGGTTCTCCTGGACCCTCATGCCCTTGAGGCTCTTCCAGGCTTGGGTGGCTGCCTCCAATGGTGTGGATTGCCCCTCAGTGATGGCTGGTCCGGCTGTGGAGAATAAAGAGGGAGAGGCAGACAGTCAGACACTGTCCCTGAGGCGGTTCCTCCTCTGTGAGCTGAGACCAACAGTCCTCGGGCCAAAGGATGGGGAGGTCCTGGGAGCAAGGCCATGTGTATCCTGCACAGCAGGCCCTGCCTCATAGGGGCCCCAAGGTGCCCAGGGGACCACACTCCCTGATTTCCGCCCCCCCCCCCATCCCATGGACAAGCAGGCAAGGGAAGTGTCCGGCCACAGTGGTATTGCATGGATGGGAGAAGGGCCTGGAGTAACCTGGCCTTCCATGGGGCCCACACGCACATCTGCATGTGGCAGTGCTGTCCATGGGACTAGGTGGTGCCTCACACAGGCAGGCATGCCCGTGTGTTGTGTGCGGTACTCCTGGGTCTGTGTGGGGTCGTGCATACACCCTTATGCCCATTCTCCTTCCAGTGGTGGCAGTGGAAGGGCATCCCCTCCAGGGGTCAGATATGTGTGGGGCCTCCCTGGGGATGCTCCAGGTCTGCCTCCTAAGGCTGTGTGGCACAAACTGGTGGTACACATGCTTCCATGTGCACAGACTGCAGCACGATGTCCAGGCTGAACAGGCCAAGGAACAATCACAGCTCATCCCCTCTGCACCCATCTCTCCCGCCCTGTGTGTGTGAAAAACAGAGCACTCACCTGATGATCCCTCCTCATCCTCAGAGGATGCCTGCGAGACATTCAGGGCCTGGGGTACTGGCTTTAGGGTCAAGGTGACCGTGCTGGCCATGTGCTCCTCCTCCTCCTGCAGCTGCTGATTGTCCTCTACCTCCTCCTCTTTGGCAGATAGCTCCATCTGGGCAACAATGGGCATCTCTAGCCCTGAGTCCACCACCACGGGTGGGGAAAGGGTTTTACCACTTCCCAGGATTTGGTGGAGCTCCTGGTAGTAGGGGCAGTACTGCAGTTCTGCTCCGGAGCAAGAGCTGCTTGCCCTGACCCTGGTGTAGCCCTGGCGAAGCTCCTTTACCTTATTCCAGATCAGTTCTGATGTACAGGGTAGTGTCCTTTCTCAGCCTGAGCCTCAGCCATCTGTCCATATATGTCAGCGTTTCGTCGCCAGGAGCAGAGATCCTGCAGAGTCTCCTCCTCTCCCCACAGCTCGAGGAGGAGCAGGATCTCTGCCCCGGACCAGGAGGGCACATGCCATTTGGTGCCCCTGACTGGGTCCTGGCAGTCCTATTTGTGGTCCCTGTGAGGGCCAGGTAGGTCTCGGGGGGCTTGTGGCTGAGCCATAGGTCTACAGGCCAGTGACAGTCAGAGCCACGTGGTAAAGTACAGCTCTACAAGGCTTGTCCCATGTGCCTGCAGCTTTAAGAGCTTCCAGGAGACAGGAACTATAGAGTTTGATTATTTTGGATGGCACCTGTCTTATTGCCTGAAGTCCTCTTCTTTCAAAAAAACACCCTCTTCCATGTCCAAGGAAGGCTTCTTCCTTGTAGAAAGAGGTTCTTTTGATTTTCTGTCAAAAGAATGAAATAGCAGTGTGGATATAAGGATTGTTTTTTCAGAAACATGCTGTAGTGTAGACATACCCTGTATGTTGCAAGGAATTCGTATAAGGAATCAATCTGCTGGAGTCCTTTGAAAGGCAGCTGCACTTATTCCGATGGTCAGATATCTCTGTGTACAACATTGAGGGTTCTATATGGCAAATGAGAGTTATGTTTAATGTTTCCAGTGTATATAATATACCCCTCAAGTTAAGTGTTTTGATAATAGAAAGCCCGAATCCCAGGAATTAAATCAAAGGGCCAAGGTCATTAATATAATTGGGAATCAGCTGCCTGAACCCAGAAATTCAGTCTGAACGTGGCTGGGTTACTTGACTTCACCCAGAGTGAGGTGCAGGAAACCCTAGTTATCCCCTTATGCGTTCAGGTATGGATAGTGATAGGTCTGCAGTTGTTACCTGCACAGCTTGTGCCATGTTTGTCTTCCTCCCAGCATAAAGAAGGGATTTCATCTGCACTAAGTACAAGCTGGTCACCGTTTTGGAAGAAAAAATTAGAGGACTGGAGGCCCAAGTGATGACTCTACGCTCAATCAGAGAGGATGAAGACTTCCTCGACAAAGGCAGTGTTTAATCTTGCAGACACAGCAGGCGGAAGAGCCAGAGAGGGCAGTACAGAACAAGGAAAAGAACTGGCAGTATATAACTTCTAGAAGAAAAAAAAAGGCCAACTCAGGAATCCCCCATTGCTATAGAGGTAAGTAATTGCTTTCAGGCTCTCTCCACAGGCACTGCAGTGGAGAATGCTTTGGGAGGGACCTCTCCAGGAAGAAATTGGAAGGGAACACCATCTACTGGATGACATGGAATGAGTAGTCTTAGGGATGGGGCTACTGACCACCACCCCCAAAAGAAAAAGACTGGTGGTGATGGTCAGGGGACACCCTCCTAAGAGGGACTAAGTCATCCATCTGCCGTCCAGACCTGCAATCTCGAGAGGTGTGCTGTTTACCAGGAGCTGAAATTCAGGCTGTGACTGAGAGTCTTACAAAACTGATCAAACCTTTGGATCACTACCCCTTCCTGCTTCTCCATGTGGGAACTAATGATACGGCCAAGAATGACTTTGAGTGGGTTACTGCAGATTATGTAGTGCTGGGAAGAAGGATCAAAGAATTCGAAGTGCAAGTGGTGTTCTTGTCCATCCTCCCTGTTGAAGGGAAAGGTCAGAGTAGGGATCGTTGAATTGAGAAAGTAAATGCCTGGTTGCACAGGTGGTGTCAGAGAGAGGGCTTTGGTTTCTTCGACCATGGGACTCTGTTCTGGGCAGAAGGATTGTCAGGAAGAGATGGGATCCACCTAACCAAGAGAGGAAGGAGCATCTTCGTGGGCAGGCCTGCAAACCTAGTGAGGAGGGCTTTAAACTAGGTTCGTTGGGGGGTTGTGACCAAAGCCCTGAGGTGAGTGTGAAAGTCGGATACTGGGAAGAAATGTAAAGAGGAACAAGCAACAAAGGAGGACCCCTGATTCGAATGGAGAAGGTAGGGCAAACAACTAGTTATCTAAGGTGTTTGTACATGAAGGCAAGAAGCCTAGGTAACAAACAGGAAGAATTAGAGGCCCTGGCCCAGTCCAAGAACTATGATTTGATTGGGATAACAGAGACTTGGTGGGATGACTTGCATGACTGGCACACTGTCATGGAAGGATATAAACTGTTCAGGAAGAACAGGCGGGGGAGATAAGGAGGAGGAGTTGCACTGTATGTAAAAGAGCACTATGATTACTCAGAACTCCAGTACTTACAGGGAGAAAAGACTGTTGAGAGTCTACGGGTTAAGTTTAGAGGTGCAAACAACAGCAGTTATGTTGTGGCTGGTGTCTGCTACAGCCCACCAGATCAGGTGGACGAGGTAGATGAGACTTTCTTCAGACAACTGAGAGAAGCTTCCAGATCACAGGCCCTGGTTCTCATGGGTGACTTTAATCACCCTGACATCTGTTGGGAGACCAATACAGCAGTACACAGACAATCCAGGAAGTTTTTGGAGAATGTTGGGGATAACTTCTTGGTACAAGTGCTGAAAGATCTGACCATGGGCCATGCACAGCTTGACCTGCTGCTCACAAACAGGGAGGAACTAATAGGGGAAGTAGAGGTGGGTGACAACCTGGGAGCAGTGATCATGAAATGGTAGATTTTAGGATCCTGACCAAAGGAAGAAAAGAGAGTAGTAAAATACACACCCTGGACTTCAGAAAAGCAGACTTTGACTCCCTCAGAGTCCTGATGGGCAGAATCCCCTGGGATGCTAACATGAAGGGGAAAGGAGTCCAGGAGAGCTGGCAGTATTTTAAAGAAGGCTTATGGAAGGCACAGGAAGAAACCATCCCAATGCGCAGCAAGAGAAGCAAATATGGTAGGAGACCGGATTAGCTTACCGGGGAAATCCTTGGTGAACTTAAGCACAAAAAGGAAGCTTACAAGAAGTGAAAACTAGGACAGATGACTAGGGAGGGATATAAATGTATAGCTCGAGAATTCAGCTGAGTTATTAGGAAAGTGAAAGCGTAATCGGAATTGCGCAAACAAGGAATGTGAAGGGTAACAGGAAAGATTTCTACAGGCATGTTAGCAAGGAGAGGGTGATCAGAGAGGGTGTGGGGCCCTTACTGGATGAGGGAGGTAACCTAGTGACAGAAGATATGGGAAAACCTGAAGTACTCAATACTTTCTTTGCCTCTGTCTTCATAGACAAGGTCAGCTCCCAGACAAATGCACTAGGTGCTGCAATATGGGAAGAAGGTGGACAGTTCTTGGTGGGGAAAGAACAGGTTAGGAACTATTTAGAAAAGCTAAAAATACACAAATCCATGGGTCCGAATTTAATGCAGCTGAGGGTACTGAGGAAGTTGGAAAATGTCATTGAGGAGCCTTTGGCCATTATCTTTGAAAAGTCATGGAGATCAGGAAAGATCCCGGATGATTGGAAAAAGGCAAATGTAGTGCCCATCTTTAAAAAAGGGAAGAAGGACAATCCAGGGAACTATAGACCAGTCAGTCTTACCTCAGTTCCCAGAAAAATCATGGAGGGAATCCTCAAGGAATCCATTTGAGGCACTTGGAAAAGGGGGAAGTGATCAGGAATAGTCAGCATCGATTCAGGAAGGGCAAGTCATGCCTGACCAATGTTGTTAGCTTCTATGATGAGGTAACTGGCTTTGTGGATATGGGAAAGTCAGTGGATGTGATATACCTTGACTTTAGCAAAGCTTTTGATATGGTCTCCCACAATATTCTTGCCAGAAAGTTAAGGGAATATGGATTGGATAAATGGACTGTAAAATGGCTAGAAAGCTGGCTAGAAGGTCAGGCCCAGTGGGTAGTGATCAATGGCTCGATGTCAGGTTGGCGGTTGGTTTCTACTGGAGTGCCCCAAGGATCGGTTCGACGACCAGTTTTGTTCAACATCTTAATTATTTACCTGGATGAGGGGATGGATTGCACCCTCAACAAGTTTGTAGATGACTTTAAGCTAGTGGGAGAGGTAGATATGCTGGAGGGCAGGGATAGGGTCCAGAGTGACCTAGACAAATTAGAGGATTGGGCCAAAAGAAATCTGATGAGGTTCAACAAGGACAAGTGTAGAGTCCTGCACTTGGGACAGAAGAATCCCAAGCACTGTTACAGGCTGGGAACCAAATGGCTAAGTAACAGTTCTGCAAAAGAGGACCTGGGGATTACAGTGGACGAGAAGCTGGATATGAGTCAAGAGTGTGCCCTTGTAGCCAAGAAGGCTAATGGCGTATTAGGTTGCATTAAGAGGAGCATTGCCAGCAGATCTAGATAAGTGATTATTCCCCTTTATTCGGCTCCGGTGAGGCCACATCTGGAGTATTGTGTCCAGTTCTGGGCCCCCAACTACAGAAAGGATGTGGACACATTGGAGAGGGTCGAGCGGAGGGTGACCAAAAGGATTAGGGAGCTGGAGCATATGACCTATGAGGAGAGGCTGAGGGATTTGGGTTTGTTTAGTCTGCAGAAGAGAAGAGTGAGGGGGGATTTGATACCAGCCTTCAACTTCCTGAAGGGAGGTTCCAAAGAGCTGGAGAAAGGCTGTTCACAGTAGAGACAGATGGTAGAACAAGGAGCGATGGTCTCAAGTTACAGTGGGGGTATGTTTACATTGCATTCCTCTTTTGAGAGAGGAATGCAAATGCAGGTGAAAGAAATTGCAAATGAAGTACGGATTTTAATTTCCCATGCTTCATTTGCATAATCACGTCTGGGCGCTATTTCAAAATACCCTATTTCGAAAAAAGAAACGCAGTCTAGACGTAGTTATTTCAAAAGAAAACCCTTGTTTCAAAATAACCCTTACTCCTTATAAAATGAGGAGGGTGGATATTAGGAAAAACTATTTCACTAGGAGGTTGATGAAGCACCTGAATGAGTTACCTAGGGAAGTGCTAGAATCTTCATTCCTAGAGGTTTTTAAGTCTCGGCTTGACAAAGTCCTAGCTGGGTTGATTTAGGTGGGATTAGTCCTGACTTGGGCAGGGGACTGGACTTGATGACCTTCTAAGGTCTCTTCCAGCTCTATGATTCTATGACTTAAAGAGGTCTTATGTGCAACTTTCCCTGTAGTCGTGATACTTTTTTTTCAGAGTCTGCATGAGGCTTATGTTGTGGAATCTTTGAGGTTAATAACTCAGGCTGTTTGGTTTTGTCTTGCTGGAGAAAGAGGAGCATAAGGGACCACAATTTTCAGTTATTTCCTTTTCAAAAGGTTTGGGAATAAACAGAGTTTTATTTTCACCAATTTCAGAGGCAGCATAACTTTATCTGTCATCTGTAATTTTTTGCAAAAACACAGTAGAACAAACAAAAAACCAACACAAGTGCTGTTATAATCAGTGTTTTTACTATTATAAAATAATAGTATTCATAACTAATGATTTAGGATTTGGTTATGCTAGAAGGTTAGGTCAATTTAGCTATGTTGCATGAATAATTCACACCCTCAGAGGTTTAGTTAAGTTGACCTAAGTCTCATTGTCAACTGCGATGAGCAATAAGACATCAGCGTATCACCGGGGTTAGCCCCTAGCGGGCTGTTGCCATTATATTTACTTGCATGTCCTGTTGGCCATGCATTGCTACTTCTGGCCTGTGGGAGCTGCAGGAAGTGATGTGGAGTGGGACAGTTTCCTGCAGCTCCCTTTTTGAATGGAGATCCGTGACCAACCGGAGCTGCAGTTGCCCATATCTGTGGATACGCAGGTAAATATAGCAGTGGTGGCCCACCAGGGGCTAATCCTAGCAAACTGGATCTGCTTAGTGGGCTGATATTTGCCCCTTACTGGAGTAGACAGTGTTAGGTTGATGGAAGAATTCTTTTCCTTTGAGCTACGTACTGCTTCTTGCAGATATGAATTTACTTCAGTGAAGGAAGAAAACCTTCAGTGGCTGTAGTAACCATCTACATTACAATACCATAGCACTGCAGTTGTGCCATTGTATCATTTCTAGAGTAAACCTGCCCTCAGGCGACCTCTACTACTCTTCTGCATCATTAATTGATTATACTACCCACTCCCCCACCACAGAACTAGGAGAAGACCAAGGGCCAGTATATCCCCTGTATTAGGACAGCACTTTTTGCACTGTTGTGCTGGTATGAACCTGTCCTAAAACCAATCTTATTAGCCACAGGATGCTAATCTCAGAGAAATGGGATCCTTACTTAAATTGTAAGCCTCCCAGGGGGCTGGGCTTTTTTTTCAGTCTTTGTCCAGTGCCTGACACTTGGTCTTGGTCCATAACAAGAGCTCCTGGGCACTACAGTAATAGAAATAATAAATAATAAATAATAATAAGTAAGCCATGTAGATCTGATTAATGGTTCCTGTTTTGCTCCCACTGGATGTGGTTAGCGCAGGAGGTGGAGCCAAAGGAATGAGGGAAGTACAGAGGTATTCCTGCATTATGATGGTACGTGATTACCACAAGGACCACCAGGCCTACTACATTTGGTGCAACATAGAGCAGTCAAAAGGCTGCTCTAATTTGTGCCAAAGGGCCAGTCTAGTATAGAGTTTCCTGAAGCAAAGGTGGTTCAAATGTCCCTTTGCACACAGGCATTCCTGCATGAACTCTGCTGACCTCACGCTCAGGGTTTGAACATCAACAAAGTGAATTTTGTTTTCAACACTTCCCTTATTTAGAGTTTTCTAAGAGCAGTGATAGGTATATGCAAATGCTTCAACAAACTTTCTACATTATTTTAATCTCTGCATTGCATCTATCTTATTGTTTTCACTGAGGTCAAGATAGTGACAGCTTTAATTTCAGTTACAAAGAATGTTCCTAAAATGGGCATGGAGTCCTAAATTCAACATTTTCTTCATTATTTTGCAACTTTGGGAGCTTGCCAATATCATTGCGAGATTTGGCATGTGTATACCTGGAAAGAATGAGAGACTCCAATATTTCATTTTGAGTTTGCAAGCTTCTCTTCCCCCGTGTAAAGAGGACAAGCAGGGGAGAACTTTGCATTAGAAATATAGTCAAAGGGCAAGATTGTGATCATCCTGACATCAGTATAAATCTATAGCAACTCAACTGACTTCAGAATGGCTACTCTGGATTTACAGCAGTTGAAATGAGATCAGAACCTGATCCTTTATGTATGATGGCACATATTATGGGAGGCTTTCTTTCAGTTTTATCTGTGTTTAGGGTAATATTTTTACCCTCTGGCTACGTCTACATTGGCAAGATTTTGTGCAAATACTTTTAACGCAAGAGTTTTTGCGTTAAAGTATTTGCGCAAGAGAGCATCTACACTGGCATGGATGCTTTTGCGCAAAAGCATCCATGCCAATGTAGACGCTCTCTTGCGCAAGAAAGCTCCAATGGCCATTTTAGCCATCAGGCTTTCTTGCGCAAGAAATTTATGTTGCCTGTCAACACTGGCATCTTGCGCAAGAACAGTTGCACAAGAGGGCTTTTTCCTGAGCGGGAACATCACAGTTCTTGTGCAAGAAGCACTGATTTCACACATTAGAACATCAGTGTTCTTGAGCAAGAACTCCCCACCAGTGTAGACAGGTAGCATGTTTTTGCGCAAAAGCAGTTGCTTTTGCGCAAAATCATGCCAATGTAGACACAGCCTCTCTCTCCACTCCACAACATTTCAGTTTTTTACAAGAGATATACGTTACACTCTTAGGGTATGTCTACACTACCCCGCTAGTTCGAACTACGGGGTAATGTATGCATACTGCACTTGCTAATGAAGCCCGGGATCACGAGGAGTAACGGTTGTTCGGAATAGGCACCCTAGTCCGAACTACCTAGTTCGAGCCCCGTGTAGCCGCGCTACACGGGGTTCGAAGCAGCGGGGATTTAAAAATGGCGGCTCCCCGCTTATGCTAATGAAGCCCGGGAAATTCAAATCCCGGGCTTCATTAGCAAGTGCGGTATGCATACATTACCCTCCTAGTTCGAACTAAGTGTAGACATACCCTTATTCTTCCAAGTGTAAACAATAAGGGCCAGATTTATATCCTGACTCATAATGAGTAGCACCTTAATGTCCAAGAAACCTCATTGAAATTAATGGGTCTATTAGAACATGAGGTACTGCTCACAGTGAATGGGGTGAAATATGCTCTGAGAAAGAAATTGGTTTCAAATTCATAAGCCAACACTGGGTAGGAAGTGAAAGAGGTGAAAATTATATGGCATGAGAAATGTAACACTGTGGTGGTCGAAAAGTAACACTGAAAATTGGCAGGGGTATAGGCATTGCTATTGAGAGTGCTGGGAAGACCAACTTTCAAAAGATCTAATAGGGCAATTTTACCCCTAAGTTGCTTAGGCCAATTTTTGTTCTTGGTTACACTTGTATCAATGTGTAGCAACTTAGCTGAAATCAGTGGAGGTTCTGAGCATTCACATTGATCTGAGAGTAGAATGTGGTCTTTACAAACCAGTAGAGATAACAACACGCAGAGGCAAAGATTGGCAGCAGCCACCTGACTACTATACCAGAAGAATAGCACAGGAACCAGCACTGAAAACATCTTGGAAGGAGCCAGATGGATAATTAAAGGGGCGCAATAAGCTCCCAAACAAATAATGTTTTAATTTAAGAACATTTTTCAAAACATGCGTGAGGCTATGTCTCGACTACAATGATCTATCGTAAAAAGGTACGCAAAATGCACTCCGCAATTTGTGTACCTTTTTCGGATAGTTTTTTCAGAAGAGGCTTTCCTGAAGTTTGGCCCATCTACACTGGGCCAAATTTTGGAAAAGCCTCCTCTTTTGGAAGAGCCCTTCTTCCTCATGGAAGGAGGAAGACAGGGCTTCCGAAAGCGTGTGTCTGCTCTTCTGTCAAAAAAAGTGGAAAAGCAGACGCGTTCCCTGGACGCGGTGGAGTTTTTCCAGGATACTGGAGATAGCTCAGAAAAACCCAGTAGTGTAGACATAGCCAGTAGTGTAGAAAAACCCAGTAGTGTAGAAAAACAGTTGAATTACTTGCTATTTTAGTAAAAATTTAAACATTCCTGTTTTCACCATTGGCAGTTGGGGGCGAGAGGGAGAAATATAGCTGTTACAAGACTACACTGAAAGTAAGCTGATACTAATCATCAATATATACAGCAGTTTAATGCATCATATCAACCTATTACTTGGAGAAGCTCACAGACAGCAGGTTAGGGGCTTTTTTTTTAAAGCTAGCATCACAAGACAGGCATGGTTGTTGTTTTTTTTAGCTAATATCAAATGGGTCCATGCTGCTTGAACACCACATAGCTCCAGATGGGAGAGCAGTTCTCTGTTTTTGCAGAATAAATCTGCCATTTCAGCCTAAACTACATGATTGAAATTTTAGACATATGACTTTACTGGAGCTGGGATTTTTTCTTGCAAAGGTGATGTGATAATAATTGCATTTACCAGTTGCCAGTCCTCCTTACAAACATTTCTTGTTCTGATTGGGAAATTAATTAATAGTCACTAGCTAATATAATTAAAAACAAACACTTCCGATTTCAATGTAGTGGGAGAGGAAAAAAAAACAGCACTGATTTTCTACTGACAACAAGAAAGCCCCGCCATCCCTGAACTGTTTAATTATTGAAATGAACTGTAACAGTACACTGGATTGTTGCCGAGGTCACTGCATAGTCCTGGAAGTCAAGAGGCAAGCAGCAGCTCAGAGGGCCCTCCAACGCCTCAGGCTCAGTCTAAAAACCCACACACTTTTTCTCAAGCTTTCTGTCTCTGATAGGTAGCCTGATAGCTAGACCGATTTGCTAGTATTACAGAGGTCCAACGGTGCTTGCTTGTTTTAAGACAAGCCAAAATATGCTCTGGTGACCACCGGGATGCTGTGATTCCCATGCCCTATCGCATTCCTTTTTTCAGATCCCAGGCATTTTTTTCCCCTACGTGCAGTCCAGGATGTAGACAAATGAATTCCAAGTGACCTATGTGGGGGTGGACATGTTAGAAACAAACAACAAAAATAAGATATCTTCTGTCCTTATTTTTTCATTAACTCCGTTCCCTGGATACAGTTTATTCATGGCAATAAAATACACATTGTGACTTTGGAGCTATATCCTGCCACAACCTTGCCACCCCCAAACTTCTTTGAAACGTGATTTCTGTCAAGGAAGAGGTTCTGCTGTATGCTATCTGTACTTGTTGCTGTCAAACTGCCTTTTAAAACATATTGTAGGAAGGCTTTTTATTGATTTATATGATCCGTTTTCCACATACCATAGGAAACTGAGAATTCCGAAGAGATAGTTATTGGTGGGAAAATCTATTACTGATAAAACAGAAGATTACTATGTATGAGGGAAACAATTCTGAAAATTCAGACCTATTGGGAAGGGGGGAAGACTTCTTTAAAAACTTGGAGAAAGGAATAAAACTACAGTTCTTGTACATATAATAAACATTTTTGATTGTTTTATAGCATAATATCAAAGGCAACCATCTTGCTTGAGTAGGCTTAGCATTATACATTTAAGTTTTATTATGCTTTGGATTAGCTTTTATTATTCTTTGAAAGAGTATAGCTCTTAAGGGGAGGGGGAAAAGAAAGAACATTTTGGCTAATGTAATGACCTGGCAGGTAACACAAAGCACTTTCACACAGGAGATGTGAGTTTAAATTGGAAGTGACATAATACATGCTTGGACAGTCTTGGCCATACTCAGTCCTCAATCTGTACAAGAATTTCTATTCTCAGCAATGGGCATTATAAACTCATTTGAGTATTACATATAGCCCAGTGCTGGAATGTGAAGCTGACTTTTGGGGTCACATTCAAAGCCTGGATTACACTTTTATTATTTCATTGATTTCCAAGATTTGAACTAGAATACCCTGTGTAATTCTGTTCTGGTTAAAGTACTGCACCCTGGAAATGATGTTTGAAAGAGATTTTGTCTGTCTATATATTTATATGGCCTCCATCATTCTGGTACAGGTTGAACCTCTATAAAACGGACTCTCTGGTCTGGCAACATACATGGTCAGGAAGGACCACAGATGTTCCAGGGCCAGAAAATTCCAGTAAAGGGCTGATGCTGAGCACAGCTGGGCTGCCAAGTACAACCTAGCTGGGCTGCCCACAGGGCCAGGATCCTGGTGCACTGCAGCAGAGCTTCCCAGTGGAAAGAGAGTCCAGTGTACTGGGAGCTGGGCTGGAGCTGGACAGCCTGGTTTAGCACAAAAGGTGGGAAGAACTGTCAGGGGAGCAAAGCTGTCAGCAGGGGAGGGAGCCAGCTAGGACGCTGGTCTAGGGGGGGCAGGTCCCAAGGGTGCCAAACCAGGAAGGTCCAACTTGTACCTCAGAGCTAGGGGATTCAGTACGTATAAAGAGACAAAGTGCTAACCCCTAGATATGGGGACATGTGCCAACAGGGGCAATGTTGCTTTATTTAGGAATGTATTACCATTTTTTTAAATTGCACAGAAATGTCACTAGCAAACTAAGGAGATGTTATTCCCAATGCCAATTCTCCAAAACAAAAAGGTGTTTTGAAGCCTTTTGTTTAAATGGTGTTTCTTCTGGGAACAATATTAACAAGCATTAATTGATCAAAGGTGAACTGTGTTAACAACTCCCTCTTCCTATCACAGAGGCCTGATCTGCAGTACACTGAAGTCAATGAAAGTCTTTCCACTGACTTCAATTGACTTTAGACCATGCCTGTAGCAGGTCTAGTTTGCTGTCTTGCCTTTACTATACAGGCAGTCCCCGGGTTACATGGATCCAACTTACATCGGATCCCTACTTACAAACGGGGTGAGGCACCCCCACACTAGCTGCTTCCCCCCAGCAGACCAGGGAGACGCGAAGCTAGCGCCCCCCCCCCCCCCAACAGACAAGGGAGACGCGGAGCGGCTTTTCTCAGCAGACACTTCAGCTTGAGAATAAAGGACTGAGGGAAGTGAGATGTGGGAGAATAAAACTGAGCTCTGGAGAAATGTTTGGCTAGAGTTTCCCCTACAATATATACCAGTTCCGACTTACATACAAATTCAACTTAAGAACAAACCTACAGTCCCTATCTTGTACATAAGCCGGGGACTGCCTGTACTAAGATGCTTTCATTATGTTCAACCGTGCCACAATAAACACTACCACATCCTGTATCTTTTAAGACATTAGCTGAAGCATAAGTGTAGTTAAGTAGGCCATAACCCTTGGCATAGAAATGGTTACCATTAGCTTTTAGGAACTAAGCAGATCTTGCTTAATTGTAAGAGTCAGAATGTTCCTTTTGGGGGTGAAATGTGGGAAGAATGAAGGGGCATATACCCCCAAGACCATGGGTGGGAGGGGCAAAGGAGCAGTAGCTGATGAGGCTAGAGTCTCTGGGAACCCCAGCGGAACAAGGAGGGAGCATAGTGCCCACAGTGAGGGTCCAAACATCCCATACTTGCTGGCAGCAGAGCAACAAGGCCCCAGACTGCTCTGTTCTCCCAGCTCAATGCAAGAGGGAGGAGAGGGACTGCTCCCATACTAATTAGCGGGAAGCAGAGTGACGCAGCTAGTGGAGCAGACAGAGCTAAAGCAGTGTCACTCCACTTCCACTGCCACTGCTGGTGAGTGCAGGGAGGCCAGACCTCCATTCTCTGTGCCAACCCCTTGGCTCTGCTAGTCTCCTGGGCAACACTGCTGGAAGAAGGGGTTTGGAAGAAGAGCCAGGGCAGGGGCCGATCAAGGGCGGGGAAGAAGAGAGGAGACAGCAGAGCAGGAGTGGGGAGAGATG
Source organism: Pelodiscus sinensis (assembly GCF_052426305.1). NCBI lineage: Eukaryota > Metazoa > Chordata > Testudines > Trionychidae > Pelodiscus > Pelodiscus sinensis. The sequence continues at coordinate 25,500,506 of NC_143058.1, read as the reverse complement.
TGGCCTTGAGGTGGAAGGGTGTTGTCCCAGCCCTTCCCTGGGTTGATAGGGCAGTCACATGGCCAGTGGTCCCCCCAGGTCTCCTCCTCACTAGTTGCTCCTAGTTCCAGTAATTGCTTCCACAAAGAACATGGAAATAATTACTGCAAGTCGCTTAAGCAAGGGGTGACGGATCTGATCATGGGCTGAAATGGTAGTTACACACCAATACACTAACCTATAGAGGGAGACCTGAACATTAGTAAGATAAGGAAATACAAATAAAGAAATGGAGGGAATCCCTAAAGAATATGCATTAGATACAGTGATGTCTGTGTATGACATACAGGCAGTCCCCGAGTTACGTGGATCCGACTTATGTCAGATCCGCAGTTACGAACAGGGTTTGCTGCCCGTCTCCCTGGTCTGCTGGTCTCCACGTCTCCAGACCAGGGAGATGGGGAGCAAAGCCGGGGAGCACGTGGGCAGCGGACAGCCCAGACGTGCCACGGCTGTCACGCTGCTGGCGTGCTCCGCGGATTTGCTCCCCGTCTCCCTGGCCTGCTGGTCTCCAGCAGACCAGCAGACCAGGGAGACGCAGAGCAAAGCCGTGGAGAACCCGGGCGGTGGGACCGCGGTGCATCTTGGTCCCCCTCCCGCGTCTTCCTGGTCTGCTGGGGGGGGGGCTAGTACGCCCCCCCTCCTCCAGCAGTCCAGGCTTTTCTCCGGACGCCTGTGGTAGAGCAGCTGGGGCGCTGCCGGTTGGTCCTGCAGCGCCGCTCTGGGTGCTACTAGACCAACCCGGCAGCACCCCAGCTGCCCTGCCCCAGGCGTCCTGATTCAACTGCTGCTGGTCAGTTTCAGCAGCGGCTGAATCAGGACGCCTGGGGCAGAGCAGCTGGGGTGCTGGTGGATTGGTCCAGTAGCACCAAGGAGTGGCGCTACTGGAGCAACCCAGCAGCACCCCAGCTGCTCTGCCCCAGGCGTCCCCAAGTCAGCCGCTGCTGAAACTGACCAGCGCTGACTACAGGAAGCCCGAGGCAGAGTTGCTCTGCCCCGGGCTTCCTGGAATCAGCCGCTGATTAGTTTCAGCAGCAGCTGACTTGGGGACGCCTGGGGTTCTTAAGTTGAATCTCTATGTAAGTTGGAACTGGTCCAGATTCAGCCTGTTGAACCTGATCAGAGGCTGATTCCAGGAAGCCCGGGGCAGAGCTACTCTGCCTCGGGCTTCCTGTAGTCAGCCGCTGGTCAGTTTCAGCAGTGGCTGAATCTGGACGCCAGTTCCGACTTACATACAGATTCAACTTAAGAACAAACCTACAGTCCCTATCTTGTACGTAACCCAGGGACTGCCTGTATTATAAAAGTTGCATCCCAAGAGAGAGATGTAATTACAGAATGATGATTAAAGGCGATGATGAGGAAGGTGATGGTGCTGGGGAAGGTAATGACTAATATTTCAGGTTGTCCTGTGAGAGAGAGTGTGAATATAGGGATGTTCAAATGTACATTCTGTAATCTCTCTAAGGGTATGTCTACACTACAGTGCTAATTTGAACTAACTTAGTTCGAATTAGTTAATTCGAACTAACGCAGCTAGACCTAAAAACTAGTTCGAATTAGCGTTTTGCTAATTCGAACTAGCGCGTCCACACTGATTGGACGCAGGGGCGCATTTAAGGGCACCTGAAACCGGTTCTGGCAGGGCATCAGGTCAGTAGTTGCGTTATGTGGCTGTTGTCTGAGGCTATCTGAGGCTCGTGCTTAAAGGGACCCCCCTGGACAGCCGGTTCTCACCTTTTCCTGCTTGCTTGCCAACCTCGCCGAGGGACAGCAAGGCGTTGGTCTCTGTGCCCGTCTGTGTCGGTGCTTCCCTTCGGGGACGCCGCCGCAGGTGGCAACATGGAGCCAGAGCTCACCCTGCACCTTCTGGTGCACTTTCTGGACTTGCTGCTGCAAGCCTGCCAGCAATGGCTGGAGGCTGCCTGGCACCACCTGGTGCACATCAGCCCCCTGCCTCTCCGCCTGGCTGCCCTGGGGGCCATGGAGGAGCTGTGGCTGTGCCCAGACGCCGGCGTGCCCCGCCGCATCTGGCGTCTGGACACCAGCAGCGACTGGTGGGACCACATCGTCCTGGAGCGCTGGGAAGACCGACAGTGGACCCAGAATTTCAGGATGAGGAGGGACACCTTCCTGGAGCTCTGCAAGTGGCTCACCCCGGCCCTGCGTAGAAAGGACACTCACATGAGGCCTGCCATCCCCCTCCAGAAGTGTGTGGCCATCACCCTCTGGAAGCTCTCCACGCTGGACAGCTACTGATCCATCGGGAACCAGTTCGGCATGGAGAGATCCACCGTCGGAGCGGTGCTCATGCAGGTATGGCACTCGCCGGCCACTGGACCGGGAGGGAAGGAGGGCTTCAAGGACGGGATGGGCCGCCCCAGGGAAAAGGGGGGGGAGGGAGGAAGCGAAAGTGCCCCACACCGGTCTCTCCCGGCCATACTACACGCCGCCCGGGGGGGTTGCTTCTGGGAGTGGGGCGCGGGGCACTGCCAGGGCACGAACACTCCCAGCAACCCGGGCGCCCCAATGATTCGCACTTTGCTGTGTCTCTCCGCAGGTGGTCAGGGCCATCAACCGGGTGCTGCTTCGCAGGGTGGTCTGCCTCGCCGACCCAGACGCTGTCATCCGGGGCTTCGGCGCCCTGGGCTTCCCCAACTGCTGGGGGGCCATCGACGGGACGCACATCCCCATCTGTGCCCCGGAACACCAGGCCTCCCGGTACGTCAACCACAAGGGGTACTTCTCCGTGATACTGCAGTCCGTGTGTGACCACCGGGGACAGTTCACGGACATTAATGTGGGCTGGTCTGGCAAGGCACACGACGTCCGGGTGTACCGCAACTCCTCCATGTGCCAGATGCTGCAGGCCGGGACCTCCTTCCCCAACTGCCACATCAGGGTCGGGGACGTAGACATGGCCGTCTGCCTGTTGGGGGTTGCCGCCTACCCCCTACAGCCGTGACTGATGAAGCCGTACACGGGGCACCTCAATCCCTCCCGCCAGGCCTTCAATGCCAGGCTCACCAGGGCCCGCATCATGGTGGAGGGGGCCTTCGGGCGACTGAAAGCCCGCTTTCGATGCCTCCTCACCCGTCTGGACCTTGCCGAGCACAATACACCTCCTGTAGTGGCAGCATGTTCTGTGCTACACAATTTGTGTGAGAGAAAGGGGGAGGCTTTCCTGCCAGCCTGGATGGCTGAGGCTGACTGCATGGCTGGCCACTACGCTCAGCCCCGCACCGCCGCCATCCGGGAAGCCCTGTGGGAGAGCTTGCTGGTGGAGGAGGAGGAGGACTGAACTCTCCCTGCATGCCCCACTGGGGCCTTCTTCCACCCTCCCCCCCTTCTCCTTTCCCCTTCCTAACCACCCTTCCTAATGTCAAATAAAGACACCTGTTTTGGCAAACAACCTCTCATTTTATTTAACATAAGTGGGGTGGGGGGGACAGAGGAGTGAGGGTGGGAGAGGGGAGGGGGAAACCTGGGAGGAGGGAGCTAGAAGGGGAGGGAAGGGAGGAAGGGAATGGAAAGCTCAGGTGTGGGGGTCCGGCTGCCTCTCCCAGTGGGTGCGGGGGCGTCGGGGGGAAATGGGTGTGGAGGTTGGGGCAGGAGGGACGGGGGCTGTGGAGGAAGGGGGAGCAGGGGCAGCAGGGGCAGCAGGGGGAGCAGGGAGAGGAGGAAGCGGGAACTGGTTGAGGAGGCTCTGGAGGCGGCCTCTGAGGGCACGGCCCTGCTCCTCCAGCGCCTCCAAGCTCCGCTGGCGCAGCCGAAGGTCCTCCTGGACCCAGTGGTCCTGTGTGCGGAACTGGTGATCCAGGAAGCGGAGGTGCCACCGCTGGTACTCCTCTTGGTTCCTCACTCTCCTGCTGGCCCAGGCGCGGGCGGCTGCTGCAGGCGGGGTGGTTCGCCCTGCAGGCCCAGGTGCTGCGGCTGTGGTGAAACAAGAGCAGTGGTCAATTATCCCTCGGGTCCGGGGGGGGGGAACCCAGCCCCCCTCTGCAAGGCCAGGGCCCCTGCATGACACCCAGCTGCTGCCCCGTGGTGGGCAAGGCCCAGGCGCACGGTCCCTGGGCTCCCTCTCCCCCCAGTCCCCCATATACATAAGGGGAGCATGATGGTACTCACATGTGGAGGCCTCCCCGGCCTCGGACGACACAGGCGAGTGGCTCAGTGGGGTGCCTTGGGGGTACTGGTCCTGGGCAGGCTGCTGCCAGGCTCCTCCTCCTCCATGTCAGGGAGTGGTCCCTTTGCCCCAGGGTCAATCACCTCCCGAGGGGCAGGGACGGCATGAGCCCCCAGGATGCGGTCCAGAGCCAGAAAGTGGGGGCAGGCCTCTGGGTCGGCCCCTGGCAGGCAGGCCCGGGAGTAGGACTGCCACAGATCCTTAATCTTGCAGCGGACCTGCTCCCTGATACAGTGGTGGCCCCTGGCGGCCAGGCTGGCAGCTATGCTGCCGTAGACGGCCGCGTTCCTGTGGTTAGTGCGGAGATCGTGGACATTGGAGGCTTCCCCCCAAACCTCGATGAGGTCCACGATCTCCGCACTAGACCACGCGGGTGCCCGCCTCTTGCGTCCCCAGGCAGGCTCCTGGGAGCTGCCAGGCTGGTCCCAGGAAGAGGGGGAGGGCTGGGCGGCATCGGGTGGCTGGCTCATGGGGTGTCAGGTGCAGGGTCTGCTGGCAGGGTGCTGGCAGGCTTGCAACTGGCACAAACACTGTAGCCAGCCCGTGGCCCTTTAAGGGCTCCGGGGCCGGGAGGGGGGCAGTAGAGTTTGCCTGGTGTTGGCCAGAGTGGCCAGCAGGGCAAGCTGGGAAGGGCTAGCCTCCCACTAGTTTGAACTAAAGGGCTACACAGCCCTTAGTTTGAACTAGTAAGTTCGAACTAGGCGTTAGTCCTCGTGAAATGAGGTTTACCTAGTTCGAACTAAGCGCTCCACTAGTTAGAATTAAGTTCGAACTAGCAGAGTGCTAGTGTAGCGCCTATCAAAGTTAATTCGAACTAACGTCCATTAGTTCAAATTAACTTTGTAGTGTAGACATACCCTATATACCTTACTGAGCCAGAATGTGTGTGACTTCGCTAAATGTATTAATAAACTATTTGTAAATATAAACAAGTTCCTAGAGCAGTGTTTCTCTAAGTGGGTTGTGGAGAAGGCTGCTAACGAGCCGCTCCGATTTGTTTACTTACTGGCTCCACAACCATGGAGCCTCACAGCTCCCATTGGCTGTGGTTGGCCATTTGCAGCCAAAGGGAGCTGCGGGAAGCAGCATGGCCAGGACTACTGCTTCCTGCAGCTCCCCTAGGATGCAAACTGTGAACTGGAACCACAAGGCTCTTTGGTTGCAGAGCCAGTGAGTAAACATGCTGGAGTGGCTCCTTAGCAGCTTTCTCAGAGTGGGCCCACAGCCAATTGACTTTAGTATGAGTTTTGCAGACTTGCACATTGAGGTTCCCAACTCTACAATAATTTTAATAATACTGGACTTGATGTTGGGATAAGGTCCTGTCAGCCTTCAAAGTAACAACTGGGAATTCCTAAGTAATCAATGTAATTAATACATAATCTATAGATTAGGGTTCAGGCCCTCAAGGAACAATGATTGTCTAGTTACACAGACAGGAGCCACTTCCTGAATAGATGGTGAATAACTGAGAACAGCGTATTTTATTTCCAAATAATAGAAAGAAGAAACTGGTGCTATCGAAAAAAGCACAATAAAATGCCATTGCCACCAGCTACTGACCTGGATAAACTAAATGCCCTTTTGCTTTTGTGCTTAGTACAGGATTGTGTTTAAAGGACAATCAGGTCTCTGATGCAACAGGCCTCAAAGCTTCTCCACAGAACAAAATAATATTCTACAAAGTATTAGAAGCAAATAGCTCTTACAAGTCTCAATTTTCTCTACTCAGATGATCACGTTTAGCATTCCAATGAGAACAGGAATGTTGCATTTATAAAAATACACTTAAACTATTATTTAAATAGAATCATGGCCTCTTTCACTGCTCTCTACACTGTATTCTATTGTTTTTGTCTCGGAGGCTTTAGTTCAGAGCTGGGACTTGCAGTGGGAGGCCTGTGGATTACAGGAAATAATGACCTGTATATATTTAGTTGTTCAAAGGAAATTAGAGTAACCTGATTTTTATTATTCCCTATAGTCCTGCATTCTCTGGTGTAATAAGTTGGCCTGTTCTCTAATTTACTTTTACATCATCGGAAATGTATACAATTTAGCCCAGATTCTCCCATGACCAATCAGGACCTCATACTTGCTAGGTTAAAAAACCTTCTTTGGAATGCAAGGCCTTCTTAGCAAAAGCTAGCAAGAGACACAGAGAAGCTAATCTCTTTGTAAATTATGTGAATTGAAGTAAGTAATTTAACAGCTTATTCCCCCAGGTAGCCAGTGACCACTGTATGTCCTTTTTATTTAATTTGACAGTTAACCTTTTGATCACTGGTAGTCATTTTAGATTAACCTTTGTCTCTTAAAAATTAGTAAGCAATTTCCTTCTGGTTAATTTTTTTAATTGCTAATTTTCCAACATATTTCCATTGGTCACTGCATTCACTAAACTTGTTCACCCTGTTTAATGCATCATTTAATGAATCTGAAGTAGTTTTTCTCGTGAGAAAGGAGAACATTTTTTAAAGAAATAAGATTAAGTATGTATGTCTTCATTTCCATTTATGATAAAATAAATTCAGGACCATTTAATGTGTGTGAGCTAGCACATTAAAAAAATAATTCCTATAACAGATAACCATCTTGTGAACACCAGAAATATAGTAATTTATCAGGTTTTCTTTTAATTAAAACTGTGAGTATAGTTTATGCACTGTTTGATTCAGAGTCAACATTTGGGATACTGGCTAAAACTGATTTCCTGTTAGATCTGTTGCATTTCTCAGGACAACTGATGAAGTCTGCTGAATTCTCTAAAGTCCATAACAAATGCCTAAACCTTATTCTCTTTAACCCATGGGATTTGCCTGCTTTGAGATCAGTAAATAAATAGATAGCAGCATAATAGCCTTGATAATACAGCCTCCTGAAATTCACACTCTACACTTTCAGCACTTCTGTACATACTTTCTTTAACAAAAATCTGTCCATCGACCCTGCTAGATATGTTGTTTTAATCCACTGCTTCATTATCAAGCTGCTTCAAAGTAAAGTGAATTAACTTACATTTACAACAATTTCATTTTTAAACTATATCTGTAATTCATAAAATATATCAAGTGGCTTTTTTGCATACCTGGAAATCTACTTCTTTGTTATTTTCTTTCACTTTCTCTTCCTTTTAGTAAATTTGCCATAAGTAAAGTTCCACTAGTCTAAGATTTCTTCTTCCAAAATAAAAATAGGCTATTTTCTGTAGGTATTATTCAGACACAGGTGTGAGTTTAACATGAATAAAGACTACAGAATTTGACTCTCTAAAAGTTATATTGCATATTGTTGAAAGTGCTATGCATTATCCAGCTAGAAGAAAAAACCTCTGTATTTTCCACAAATTTACTAAATTCATTGCATCTAGATGTTATAGCCAATGGAATAATGCAGGGAAAGAACTGTGCATCAGAGAACCGCAATTCTTTCTATTTTACATCCTTGCTCCAGGGAGATAGATTTTATCATTGGCCTAGGCTGGAAATAAATTTCTAGCCCTGAATGCTGTTGGCTGGTGCTTGGGAAGACTATTGGCTGGTGCATTCGAAGCCTAAATCCATCCATTCTCTGCTGCTCCCTCAGTTTTTGGGGAGCAAGGAGTAAATAGGACATATATCTTGGGTCCAAGGTCCAGATAGCCTGCCCAGAGCAGTGAAGGCAGGCTTTTTATTTCACTTCCATACAATAAGTTGTTTAGAGGCTTGGTGGGAAATAGTTTGGTAATAAAATAAATATCCACCCTCTCTGATATCATCTCTGCAAGTAGAAATGGTTCTCCATGTGGAAGGGCTTTGTGGGAAAAAACATGAAGAGGGTCCTGGGAGAAGCAGACAAAGCGTGCTGAGAGCAGCATTGTTGGCTGAGCGGAGGGCAGGACTGATGCAATAAGAAATGAGCAGTATGCTGTAGAGCTAACTTGTGCAGACACTACAAGTTTGAAATTGATTCACTGGAGAAAGGAGCGTCAAGGAAGGGATTCAAAATGAGAAAGGAAGCGGGGTAACAGTGTGGTGAATTATAGGAAAGAAACAATATTTTAGCTGCAGCATTTTGAAAGTACTTAAGGAACCAGTGTATGGCTGTGTCCAGATTCAGGGTATTTTTCGAAAGTAGCAATTTTTTCGAAAAAACTTCACCTGCGTCTAGACTGCAGCCGCGTTCTTTCAAAATTAAATCGAAAGAACACAGCTTTTCTTTCGATGGCAGTAAACCTAATTCCACGAGGAAGAACGCCTTTTTTCGAAAGTGCTCTTTCGAAAAAAGGCGTTCTTGAAAGCAAACAGGGCTTTTTAGAAAGAGAGCATCCAGACTCACTTGCTGCTTTCTTTTGAAAAAGCAGCTTGCTTTTTTGAAAGTTCCGCATGCAGTCTAGATGCTCTCTTTCAAAAGAGGCTTGCAGTCTAGACATAGCCTATGTGACAGGGAGGAGAAGCTTAGTGTGGATAATGTGAATGACCGAGATTTTTAGTGAAGAAACAAAAAAAGAAAGAAAATCATAACTAGCATCCATATCCTTTTTTCCTCTGGTCTGGAGCAGGTGCTCTGTCTTGCCCCATAGCATATGAATGTAGCATGGCCACTGACTTGGATTTCTTCTGATTAGCACCTTACAGGTCTCACTATGAACACTAACTGCTTCTTGGTGGGCTTCTTTGCTTAGTCTGTCACAGTCCCTTTGGGTATGTCTACACAGCAAAGTTATTTTGAAATAACCCAGGAAACTACAGACCGGTCAGTTTAACGTCTGTCCCAGGGAAGATAATGGAGCAGGTAATTAAGGAAATCATATGCAAACACTTGGAAGGTAATAAAGTGATAGGGAATAGCCAGCATGGATTTGTGAAGAACAAGTCATGCCAAACTAATCTGATAGCTTTCTTTGATAGGATAACGAGCCTTGTGGATAAGGGAGAAGCGGTGGATGTCATATACCTAGACTTTAGTAAGGCATTTGATACGGTCTCGCATGATATTCTTATTGATAAACTAGGCAAATATAACTTAGATAGGGCCACGATAAGGTGGGTGCATAATTGGCTGGATAACCGTAGTCAGAGAGTTGTTGTTAACGGTGCTAAATCCTGCTGGAAAGGGATAACAAGTGGAGTTCCACAAGGGTCTGGTTTGGGACCCGTACTGTTCAATATCTTCATCAATGATGTAGATATTGGGATAGAGAGTCCGCTTATTAAGTTTGCAGATGATACCAAACTGTGTGGGGTTGCAACTTCTTTGGAGGATAGGAACATAATTCAAAATGACCTTAGCAAGTTAGAGAAATGGTCAGAGGTAAACAGGATGTGGTTTAATAAAGAGAAATGCAAAGTGCTCCACTTATGAAGGAACAATCAGTTCCATACATACAAGATGGGAAGCGACTGTCTAGGAAGGAGCATGGCGGAAAGGGATCTAGAGGTCATAGTGGACCACAAGTTGAATATGAGTCAACAGTGTGATGCTGTTGCAAAAAAAGCAAATACGATTCTAGGTTGTATCAACAGCTGTGTTGTAAGCAAAACTCGTGAAGTCATTCTGCCGCTCTACTCTGCACTAGTTAGGCCTCAGCTGGAGTACTGTGTCCAGTTCTGGGCGCCACATTTCAAGAAAGATGTGGAGAAATTGGAAAGGGTACAGAGAAGAGCGACAAGAATGATTAAAGGTTTAGAGAACATGACCTATGAAGCCAGGCTTCATGAACTGGGCTTGTTTAGTTTGGAAAAAAGAAGATTAAGGGGGGACATGATAGCGGTTTTCAAATATCTAAAAGGGTGTCACAAGGAGGAGCAGACACCCAAACCTGAGCCCTGAGCTTCTCCTCCTCCCCCTTCCTTCCTTTGCCTCCCCCTGCCAGTTTCCTCCTCCCAGGTTTCTCCCTCCTCTCTCCCACCCTTCCTCCTCCCCTCTCCCACCTTCTTTCCCCAGTCTCACGTCAGTTTCATTTCTCCCCCCCCTCACCCCCAGTTTTGTTCAATAAAGAGGTTTTGTTGTAATGAACACGTGTCTTTTATTGTACAGCAGGAAGGGGGGTTAGGGAGGGTTAAGTGAAAGGATGTGAGGAAGGAATGAGGCACAAGCCCCCAGTGCGGCACACCAGGGAGACTGCTACTGCCTGCAGAATGTGCTGCCAGGCTCGCAGCAACAAGTCCAGGAGAAGCACCATAGTGCCCATGGGCAGCTCCAGCTCCATGTTGCAGAGTGCTGTGGTGTCCTGAGTTAGGGTAACCAGAGCATGCAAAGAAAAAAAATGCTTTATTGTCCCTCAGTGAGGTAGGCAAGCAAGCAGGGAAACCTTAGAACCGGCTGTCCGGGGGGGATGGTGTCCCTTAAAGCACAGGTCTCAGATAGTCTCAGGCAGCAGCCACACAAGGTAACTCCTGACCTGATGCCCTGCCAGAACTGGTTCTGGCCAGCCTTAATGCGATTCCGTGTCCTATCAGTGTGGACGCGCTATTTCGAAATAGCAAAACGCTATTTCAAAATGCATTTTGTGTCTAGACGCATTATTTCAAAATAAGCTATTTCGAAATAAGATATTTCAAAATAACTCTGTAGCGTAGTCATACCCTTTGAGATTTGGAGTGCAAATTCAGAGCAGGGAGGGTATCTGTCACTGCCTGCATTGTATCCTGGGGTTCATCACAATCCTTTGCTGTTCTTGCTCCAAAGCTGGGCTATCCACAGTTAACTTTTCAAACCTGCAGGATAGACGCTGTGTGTATAGTTGTGGTTCTGACCCCAGCAGACTGCCAGTGACCAGGGCTGGTGACACTCTGCCATGCCCTGGGCAAGGTGGAAATGTGGGCCCCCAGGCCCTCAGAAAGGATGGAGTGGGGCTTCAGGGAAAAGGGGAGGGGCCTCTCCTGCCTATCTCTCAGTGCTGTCCAGGTGGGGTTCTGGTGATGAGTTAAAGGGCTGAGAGCTCCGTCCACTACTGCTACCACAGTAGCAGCACTGGTGACCCAGAGCCCTGGGCTCTTTTAAATTGCATGCCCTAGCGCAGCTTCTCCCTTTGTCCCACCATCGGTGGTCCTGCTGGCAACACATCAGTCACACTCCAGCTTCAATCAGCCTTGGTTACAACCAGCAAGATGACCCTAACCCAGTTTCAAATTTCCCCAGAGTCATGTGTCTTGGATCTCTCCTTGATAGCAGAGAGAAATGAGAAGGTGAATTTCTCTGTAAAGAGACCAATACAAATCATACTTTCTTCACTTAACTAGGGGTAAATACACCCTTTCTTTTAAATGCAGCACTGAGATTGTTTATGGTAAAAATGAAATAAATGTATTAGCAATTACATTTATATACATAGGATTACGTGAGTTCAAGCAAATGAAGAGTTAGAAATAATACAAAAAATATTCTTCTAAAAGTCTAAAACTTAATCTAACAAAGAAAAGTATTTGCATAAACACATTTCTTAACTATGTTCAATTTCGGAGACTTCAATTCCCTCAGTTGAAAGGCCTTTCTTTCTCAGCTCATAACAGCTCTGGTCTTTTATCTGCTCAGTGAAGGATGGCTTATGTTCTTGCTTATATTGCCCAAAGTGCAATGAACTTGTTTCAAGATGGATGCTGACCTCATGCTCTTCTTTACTTACTGTGGACTTCCCATCTCCCTTGTATGATTTCTATTTAAATGGAACTTCCATTGCTTCTGATTCCACTCCATATGGGCAGATAGCTGTGACATTCCCTCTACCGCCTGATATAAATGAGTGTCCATAATTCCAGATATCGTGTTAATACATACATTTCACAAAGATATTAATCACCAGTGTGTCACTAGCTTTCATAAAAGAACCTCACTGTCCATGCCCTTATAATAAAAAAATATTTAACACAGTTGATTCAACTGCTTACCATTTGTGGTTCAGATCCCCTTTCTTTATAGACCAGTAAACCTTTGAAACAGATTATTCTGAGGCTTAGCTCTCAAAGTACAGTTTATTCAAGCTATGAAATCTGGTGATGAAGGAAGCCTTGTGCTCTTTCTTCTCTCACTTGTTATTTTAATAGTTTTGTTTGCCGTCGGAGAAAAAATGCACCTTCATTGTCTGTTCCTGAAGACTGGGCTGGTCAGATATCCAGACATGCTGGTTTACCACCTCCCTCCACATGCATTTAGCTTGAACACATTTTAGTCATCGTTCCAGGGTACGTCCATAGCTCCTCATAGCCACCACACACATACATCACACAAGAATATTAATGATCCATGAGTTATTAGTTTTCAAATGATACCTCACAAGGCATAGTATACAAAAGATTATTACAGTTGTGCAAAGTGTGAATACAGAGATGCTTAGTTTCATAGCTTGTACTTTGTACCCGACTTTTGAATCTAGTAAGTTCTGTTTTGTAAATACTTGGAGGATGAACCTCAGTTTACCGATATCGAAGTACAGCTCCTGCAACAAGTAAGGCATTGTGACATTTCAGGGATCATCCACACCAGACCTGTCACTATCTACTTTGTAATTTGGGATGCTTTAACACCATACTGTTAGGGCTCTAATCCCAGACACCAGTAGCCAGCCCACAAGCATTCAGGTCTCACACTGCCTTCAACCAGCCTAGTAGTCCTTGCAGGGTGATGCGAACAGATCTTCTAGTCCTGAGTTTCCCTATTCTTCCTGAATTCTTAGGTACTAGACGTTTGGACTTTCCCCCTCTAGCTCATGAACCCAGATGCTGTGACAACAGCACCAGGTTCTATGTTAACTTTGGCACACATGCTCTACATGCTTTACACAATTGCTTGGAGGACCAATAAGCACAAAGTTTATTGATTAGAAAAATTACATTTCAAGATGAAATAGTAAGGAAAAGCTAACACATGCAGTAAGGAAAATAAACAGATGCAACTTGAGCTTTTACACTGCTGTTAGGTAAATTTGCTTTTCTAATACAAGTTACCTATTGCTTCTGAATAGTTTTCCTGCATGCCTCTTAGCCCTAAAGAAGACCCAGCATTTACAGAAAGCCCACTGCCTTTGAGTCTGTTCTGTACACTTTCCACTTAAAACACCTTTCTTTCTAACTGCCCACCCTCTTTTTCTCAGACTATGGTGATTTGTGACTATTCAGAGAAGGGGTGAAATTCCCTCTCAACTTGATAGCAAGGGCATTTCCATAACTTCCCATTATGAAGCCCATCGTTTTTCTTTTCCTGGGATGATAATGTGTAAATCACAGGCTTGAGAGGAGCTCCTCCCTGCTGTAAGGTATATTTGAAATTGTAGTTCAGGTCATAAGGATACCATCTGATACATATAAATGGATAGATTCCTAACCACAATCTGTATACATAGTTCAGAATGACTATCAAGTTCAGAACAAGCTTTCATAAAAGACCTTACTCAACATATTTTATACCCAGTGACACTGCATACAACATGTTGATTCAATTGGTATAGACCATCCGCTTTTCCCTATGGATGCCTGGACCCTGATTGTCACACTTATCAAACTTAATACCCAAAAGACAGTCTAATGCTGTGGGGCATCTCCACACAATGAAACTGTTTGTTTGCTATGAGGGCAAAGATTATTTATGCAGAGGACTGGTCCAAGAAGGTAGAACTCAGCACTCACCACTTTCTGTTCTACCTTGCCATGGCAAATAAAAGCACTTCATAAAATAAACAACAACAAACAAGCAATTTTCCCATGGGGCTAGTAATGGAGAAGGGACCACCTGGCATGGATATACACCACATTGCTAAATATCATGGTGCTCGAACACTATGCTGATGGGTGTGATAAGAACCTAAACAGGATCTGATAAGGGAAAATTAGAAACATTATCAAAGTTTTTCACTGACTTTAATAGGCCTGGGATCAGGCCCTTGGAGGGCAGATGAAGGAAAACAGAAAAAGCGAAAAGGTCTCGCTAAAGAGATAAATAAATCTACTGGAATTCTTATTTTAGAAGTGTGCTAGCCCTATTTGTGATGACTCACTATTATCTAGCCCAGTGGAATTACCTGAAGACCAGCATCAGAAAAACTATCTTAAATAATATTTCTGGGAAACAATTACTCTGGAGAAAAAGATTATCAATACATTTTTGTAGTTCAACTCATCTCTATATCTCTAGCTCTGGTCACTTTTTTGTACAGTTTGTACACCTTCTTTTAGTATATTTTTCTATAATGATTATCTATAGAAGCAATTTAAAACCAATTCTATAAAAAGCTTAATTTCTGACATCTTAGACACAAGGATAGTAAATGTAATCTAACACATATTGAGGGAACCTGCTGCACACAGATATTACAAATTAGCACATGATTTTATCAATCAACATTCATGCAATTAATAGAACACTTCATATTCCCTCTAATTTTGAGCTCTGCATGAGCATATGTTATCATGAGGGAATGTGGAATGATTCATTTATATTGGAGTTAAGTTCCACACAGAAAGCTGAGAGAGTTAGACTAGAAGTGGGAAAGGCTCGATTTACAATTGAAAATGTATCCATTCTGTTTTCAGAGAATCAAGCTAGGTTCTTTCATTCTCCTGGATCATTACTGTAATAAAAGTTCTAGAAAACGAATTATGACCTTGGTTATACCTTGGTATGCAATCTCATTGCCACTAATGAATTTACAAAGATGTAACTGCACCTTGAAGTGGAACTTAATACATTATCATTCAGATGATTCACAAGCAACTCACACTGGTCTACTGCTGTAGTATCAGAATGCCTCACAATTTTTAACCTCTGTGAGATAGGAAAAACAATTGTCTCCTTTTTACAGTGGGGGAATTGAAGCACAGAAAGACTGAATAGCTGGCCCAAGGTCATGCAGGAAGTCTGCACATGTGGGATGGGAAATCAAGGAAATAAACCCCAAGCTTCAGATACCAAGCTAGTATCCTAATCACTGAAGCACGTATCCTCTCTGCTAGCCCTGCTGTGTTCACAGAAGTAAAAAAGCAGTAAAAATTCATTCTAATCACTGAAGCTGGCACAAATGAAACTGGTTAATCACAGACAGTAGATACATTTAGTAAGAAGGTTTTATTTACACATAGGTTGAAAAGACCACATTTTAATACCTGCTGGCTAGACCTACTTCATGAGAAAGAAGAATGGATGCCCCCCTGCAGTCTCCCTGTGTCTTAGCATAACTCTAGAATGTTTTAATATATCATCTGTATTGTCATAAAAACATCTATTATTCAACTCCTGTAATATGGAACTTCTACCATCCCTCTCTCAACTCCCCACCACAATCTGCTTTCCTCTAACAGGACTTCTTTGTCTAGTATCTACATCACTAAATCTGTGATTACATACCTGACACTATGCTCTTCCATTTATTCATGAAACATGGATACATTTCACTATCTTAATGCTAGCCTTTCTTTGGGAAATGATTAATTTAGCCTTTAATTCTCTCCCATATACTGAAGAATATTGAGAGTTGAGTAGTCAGGAGCTAGATATCTAAAACAAGGAAAGGCATCTGATGGCAGAAGCAATTGCATGTCTTACAACTGAGGAGTGGCTTTCTTTTTTCTTTTCTATGGGATAGCTTGTACCACTAAATTCCCCTATTCTCCTCCATCAGGAATATCAAGATGTTGATGTAACAAATTCTCCTCCAACAGTAGAAACTGAAATAGCTGCAAGAGTTGCAGATGCAGACTCTAAATCATTGTGTCTTTCCTCTTTCAGGACAAGCCCCTGGGAGAATTCTGGTTTACCACACATCTGACGTGTATTTATGTGTAGCACGATAGAAATAAAATGGACTTTCGATGTGTATTTATTAAAAATGTCAAATCACAAGAAGTATTTTCCCCCATCACTATTTCCCTGACTGAGGTCACTGTCACAACAGCAACACCTTTAGAGCACCTGGTGCCTGGAACAAAAAATACATTATATCGTCTATCAGTGGTTAAAGAGGGGAAAGATTTCACCTGGAAGTGCCCCATTCAGATACTTGTTTCAAGTGCTCTTCTAGCCAATATTGATGCACAATAAGGGTGAACTCTATCTGAATGCCAGTATATAATTGTGTACTTTGTATGGCTTGGAACAATAGTGCAGTTCAGCCAATTCATATATCCATAATCTTAGAAGATCCATGATGAAAAGTAAAGACACACAAGTAAAAAAAAAGACAGAATACAGCCTCTTTACTCAAATTCAATTCCCCTGGTACAACTCCATTCAAGTTAATAGGGAAGCACTGGTATCAGTGAGAGAGAGCTAGACCAAATGAATGTTTATTTACATTGACTAAACATGTTGGCAATGGCCCTGCTGCCAAAAAAACAGACACACTTTCTTTTGCTGATATCATTAGCAAATATGTATTTTTTTAACCATTATTTTCACTGCAGGCTTTACTGCACAAAGGATCCAGAGGGAACTGAAAATCATATAATTGTGCAGGTTGGGGAATTCTCTAAAAATAGGTAACCATGGCACCCTTGTCATTAGCAATCAAGTAATCTTGATAAAAAGTAAAGTAATTAGCCTTTGAGAAGAGCACAAAGCTAATTAAAAATGACAACTTAGTCATCTCAGCAAACAACAGCACAGAATCATTCAGTAGTTCTAACTAGAGTGCATCAATGCAATAAACTAAACCTTGAAATGGCCTCTTTTCAATCCAGTTACAGTATATTTCAGAGAAACTTTGCAAACATATTCTCCTGCTTTAAAGTTTAGATTTGGCTCATTCTCATCAATATACACCTCATTTTGTACTTAACTTATATACCTATCCTATTTCATTGTTATCTTTAGTCTCCTCTATTTCTGTATGATCGTTTTGTTTTATTAGGTTTTGCTAAGAACCTTTCCATGTCACAGTAGTTTTTATAATTAAAAAAATGACATTTAAGAGCTTTGAAAACCATATAAAAGGGAGAGTATAAAATGGAAAGTATGCATGTGAACACATACATTGCCTGAAAGATTTACAAATTGCAAATAATGAGGCTATTCTCATAACAAACTCAGTTTTCAAGTCTTCATATGTGAAGATAAGAAGCAGAAAAGTAGATCAGTCTTTCAAGGACACAACCATTTTGGTCATATCCTGCTCCACTGATATTAATGACAATGTTTTCACTGGTTTCATTTGGAAAAATCTTGGGCTCTCGCAAATGAACTATAGCTCTGTTTTCCTCTATTGCCATCAAGAAAAATTGTGGAAGATGATATGTTTACAAAGAACCAGTCTTACTTGAAAAGATTCATTTTTTATAGTCCTGTTCACTCAAACTGTAGGTTCTAGAGTAAACATTTGCAGTCATTGTGCAAGATTCTGCTAAATATTTCCTACTTCATGTCACAGTTCATGGCAAATACAACTGTGTCTCCCTTCATGATCCAGAAAAAGCATCTATTATAAGCTCCTGACTCCTCAGGTATCACCTCTCTTGGGTAGAGACTCTTATCTCTTCTGACTGGGCTTTTCCAGTCTTCACAGATCCCTGCCTACACTGTGTTATTTCTAACATTCCAGAGTACCTAAACTAGCTAGAATCTGTGCTCTGCTCCAGAGCCTATAAACAGTGTAAGTCTCCACTTTCATAAGTTCTACATAGTTCTTTCTAAGCAAGCATGTTTGTTCTTATGGTTCTTCAAGTTAGTTAAATCCGCTAAGTGACAAACCACACAGCTTGATTCCTGTTTTTTCCAGTATGACTCCATTTATTTCACAAGAGATATTTTTGATTAAAAATGGTGTTTATGAGAGCAGAATGAAGCCTGTATTTTCTTCTACATATGAACTGAAATCCAATGTCATTTAAGCTAAGAGCAGAAGTACAATCTCTCTGAGGGATGTCTACATTGCATTCCTCCTTCGAAAGAGGAATGCAAATGCAGACAAACGAAATTGCAAATGAAGCGCGGATTTGAATTTCCCGCATTTCATTTGCATAATCGCGGCCCGCCGCTTTTCTGAAAGACCGCATTTTGTGATAAAAAACGCTGTTTAGATGCGGTTATTTCAAGAAAAAAACCCTTCTTTCGAAATAACCCTATGTCTAAACAGCGTTCTTTTATCACAAAATACGGTCTTTCGAAAAAGCGGCGGGCCGCGATTATACAAATGAAATGCGGGAAATTCAAATCCGCGCTTCATTTGCAATTTCGTTTGTCTGCATTTGCATTCCTCTCTCGAAGGAGGAATGCAATGTAGACATACCCTGGGTGTCTATCTGAATGAATGTTTGCATGAAACATTTTTGAGAAATAATAATAAAAGCAAGCAGTCATGTAGCTCTTTAAAGACTAACAAGATGGTTTATTAGGTGATGAGCTTTCGTGGGGCAGATCTACTTCTTCAGATCAGACTAACAAAGCTACCTCTTTGTTACTTTTGAGAAATAGTGAACTATGGAAATGCATGGACAGATTCTCAAACAATGGAAATAGGTAAAGCTCCACTCAGATCATTGAGCTTTAATTTGTGAACCTTTCACTTACAGCATTTTCAATGTCAAATGTTTCTTCTGTTTTATGCATTTTCAGGAAATCCGTGTCATTTGATAAATTCTACTTTACAAATTTTTTTTACAAATGTACTCAGAGCAAACACTAGTAAAATAACATTTAAAAAATTTTTTAAAAGTCATAAAGGTTAGTCTCTCTTTTCATAAAGCTACTAGAGGAGCAGATGGCTAGGTTTCTACATCTTACTCCTGGGTGTTACAGTGAATCAGGGAAGTGGAAAGGTAGAAGTGTTTCCTTTTCCCTCCTTGTCTTGCCTTCCCCAAGCAAAAATTAAACTTTTATAGAGCTGAGGTTGTGATCCAGAGCACCTGCAAATATGTATCACCAGCATGATCTTTTAATACATTTCCCTATAAAAGAGGAGGCAGAATGACATAACCCTCTGAAGAAGGGAAAGACTAAGGAATAAAATCTCCACTTGTTCTTGCACCCCCACTCCCCCATCAGACCAACAGATTCTAAATTATAATGCCAAGTTTAACCTGGACAAAGAACTGGAAAAAATACACAGTAGGGAACAATCCTACATTGGCAGGGAAATGGATTAGATGACATAATAGTTCTTTTTCCATCTCTATTTTTTAAATTCTATTAAAAAGGAACAGAAATGATGGGTCACTCCAACCCATTAACCAATAATAAACATCAAAATTGGCAGCTGCCACTTTAAGACCTTCGCCACTTGAGAAGTCAAAGAGAAGACTAATAAGAATTTACCTCTCTGAAGCTCTTGGACTTCATTTCCTTACAATATTTATTTAAAAAGAAAATCAAAATACTTTTAAATAAGTCAGCTAGTTCAAAATTCAGGAATAATTGAACAAAGAGGAATCTGGTAATTCCAGATGGAGTGAATATATTCACATAGCACTTATTACTGACCAAATATTTCAGAAAGCAAACACATGACCTAAAAGATTTTGAGAGTGTGGGGTCCTTAATAAAAAGCTCTTCACAAGTTATGTCTTTCTTCTAACCATAAATGTTTAAAAATAGTTTGGGGTTTTAAAACTGATAGTAACCCTTTACAAACATTTATATTTGAATAGGTTATTTCATAAGAATATGGATTTGGCTGTTTCATATGTATCTCCTTTAAAAAATGAGCAATTATGAGTTTGTTAGTTTTATGCCGTGGTTACATTTTCTTCTGAGATTACATGTAGGTAGCAGGTGTTTTGTTGATACTCAGGTCTCCAAGTCCAGTAGATCCAGTCATAGAAATGACAAGACTTAGAAATGGGACTCAAAGATATGAAATACACTTTTTAAATTAAAAAAAATATTTTGCAGCCATTCAGCACCTTCATCTGAGGAGCTCAAATAATTATGCAAACTTATTAAGTCTTGTGACAACACTATCCGATGTTACAATTAAATTAGTGTGATATCAACTATACTAATTTCAGATTAAAATGAGCATAATGAGTAATTTATTGAGGAATTTTTCTATTGGAGTGATTTAAAACAAACAAACAAACAAAAAACTATTTCCACAACCTGCGGAACTCATTGTCATTGGATTTGTGAAGTTCAAAAGTATAACTAGGCTAAAAAAATAATTAAATACGTTTATGGAGGATAGGTCCATCAATGGATTTTTGCCTAGATTGTCAGAGATGTAAAGCCATAAGCCAGAATTCCCTAAACCTCTAAAGGACAGAAGTGGGGACCGGACAACAGGGGATGGATAATTTGCCTTATTCTTTTCATTCACACTGACATCTGTCATTGATCACTGTCAGAATCAGAATACAGGGCTAGATGGAATACTGGATTAGCACAGTATGCAAAAATTTTGCTGAAAATTTTTGATTATCTGTCAGGAAAATCCAAATAAAATATTTCTGTTCAGGGCATTTCAACCAGAATCAAAATGTTCTTCACAATTCACACAGAGTCAAAACTGTCTTCTTTGAACAGACCTGCAACACTTTGTTTTGAATCAGTTCAACAAAACAATAAACTAAGTTGAGCTGTCAATATATTGCCTTATGGGAATTGTAGTTTGGGCCCTCCACGCTACTTGGAGAGCTATATTTTCCCATAATGCAATGTAGCTTTCTGTCTGTAACCCAGTTATGGAGCCTGGCCCATCGGTGAAAACAGGGGCATCAGTCTCTCGAACTGCATTAATCATGAGGGAATGTGCCACTATGAGAAAATGCAGTTCAATAAACTGAAATTAAATACTGATTATGTGAATGTCAAAAAGTTTATTTCCAATGCTATGTTTTGATTTTTCTAAATCAAAATGCTGAAAATTTCTCTCTCAATAAAATTCAGAATTTTATATTTTTGTCCAGATAAGGACAAATACAAATTTTGAAATGACAGACTTTTCTGTAGAATGGAAAAATCTGAATTTCATTCAGCTTTCTTAATTGTACAAAGTACATTAGAAGCAAAATCAGAAAGACAAACACAGACAGCTTAGTTTAGAAAATTATTGCAGGTTCAAGCAGAAGCAACACAGGAATCAAACATAACACACCAATTTTCCCTCTAGTTCCTATGATTCAAAATTTTTTAAAAGTCCTCTACCACTAGTTTGAAAAGATTTTGAGATTAGATTTTCATTACTGAATGGCAGTAAACATCAACATCCTTCTACACACACACAAATTGACAAAAAGTATTTCCATCAATGATCACCACATTTTCAGAGGTGCAAAAGTAAGAAAAATGCTGCTTCAGAATTTCTTAGTTTGATTTACATGTATTGACTTTCATGTTGAAAATTCATGTTTTAATGGTTATAACTCTTTATTTAATGACAATAGGCATTGAGATTCAAAAAAATTCTATACCTATGAAAAATTAAATGGATAAAAATTGAAAAAAAATCGAAACCACCATAATTTGGCACATCTGTGAACACTGAAACAGATACAAATAAAGAAGTGCTTAAAATAAGTATTAATATTATCAAATGAAAATACAGAGAAATAAAAATTGACTTCAGCCAAGTCTTATTATAGTGGAAGAAATGAACTGGACCCAATATAGCCTGGGATTTTCAAAAGAGCTTAGAATAGAATATGCATCCAAATCAATGGGTTTTGGGGTGCTTAATTTCCTTAGATACTTTCAGAACTACTCTTAAATTTGTAAGAGCCCTAAGTGCTGTGTGAGAGTAACATTTTGGTTTGGACTTGAACATATCAAGGAAAGTCTTATTACTGCCATAGTAAGTCAAGATAGATAGAAAGGAACTGCTAACAAATGTTAATATTAAGTGATTCCACTACCTACAGTATAATATTTCTCTGCTGACAAAGATATACAAATATCCTTCATGTTCAGTAACAGGTTTATAACTGCATGCAGTGTAATAGTCCCTGAAGTTTTAGTTCTGACTGTATTTATCTGCAGATCGTTAAGCTGCACAAGCAAACTCAATTGAACAAGTTATTTTACATTTTAACTGAATTTTTTGTTTGTTGGTTTGGTTTTATTTTAATGAATCCCCTAACTCCAAGTTTAATTAAACTCATGTATTTTAATTAATTACCAACAAATTCAAATAAAGGAAACTACACAAACAAGTATTCAGTATTCACTCAAAGCTGCACTTTGAAAATCTTGAAGTAAGAGGTTTTTAAACTTCTATAATCTGGAGAGGTCCAACCCAAAAAGATGATGAGATTCATAGTGTGGATTTCCCAGAGTGTGTTTTACCACTGTATGGTGGGGAAGACAATATCTTTATGTGGCACTCTAGGGTCTGAAGGAGGAATGCCAGGCAAATACAATTTTCTTAATCTTCACTGAAGTTGCTGGTAAAGCTGCTGGCAAAATATGGTCTCTGTTGAAACTACAAAGTAAGTACTGTACTCAGGGGTTTCTCCTTCAAGTTATTAATATTGAAGAAATTACATTTATAGTCAGCTGCCTGCAAAACTCTATCAATACACAATTAAGTTTTCTCACTGATGCCTCATACCCTTCCACAACATCAAGTTCAGCTACACTTAAATATCTGAAAACCAGAAAATGAAGAGTTAAGGTAACACAACTAAAAAGATGTTAAAATGAGTGCAAAGTTAAGTTACACACTACCCTTATATTGCAGCATGAACACTGCTCCTGAGTGCTGGCAACAGCCACTATGCCGTGCAAAGGTTACCAAACTACAAAGGGGAGTGGTTTATCAATATTTTCAAAGAGAAATTAATCTGAAATGTTATTCCTTCTCTTAAAAATCCATCATAGTATTTTTGGTTCTTATGAAAGCGTGTTCAATTTAAAGAAATAAAAATACAGCCTGCTTTTTTTCCCAGAGATAATACTTGGTCTAATTGTGAAAGCAGGGAGTCAGAAGTCTTTGATATTATATCAGTCCTGACTTGCTTGTGACTTTGCACAAGTTACTGATGTTCTCTGAAGCTCGATTATTTCCTCATGTAAAATTGTAATAAATAATATTTACTACTTTACATAGACATTTAATCATGTAAAGATGTGTAATTGATGTGTTCTGAGAATTAGGATAAAAACTGACATACTTACAAATTGTTATTATTTATTCTTTTCTAGGAACTTTGGGATTCTGCTCTGAGAAAAGTTCTTCATGATCCTTGTCCTGCTGAAGATACAAATGATTCTATCTTGATTAAGTTCCAGCTATCCAATGTCACAGATAGCCAAGAATATGAAAGACAACAAGCAAGAATACTCCTTACAGCTTTCTCCCAGCCACCCACTCTCAATATTTCATTATTATAATTCATCATGCATCATGCATACAAGCTTTTTGAAGAAAAAGTGTAGTGAGCATCCTTTAATTTTCTCTCATCTTCAGTCATTTGATAGTCTATAGACTCAAATTGGGATGAAAAAATTAAATTTACAAATCTTCCTGAGGAATCTGAAAAATTTCATTTTGGAAATGTCAGAACATTTCACTTCAACAGTTTCAAATTAATTTTTATTTTATTTATTTATTTATTTAGAATATTTTTACCCCACCTCTTTATTTAAAACATTTGAGATGGCTTATAATTAAAAAAAACATAATAAAAATGTATATAAAGTAAAATACAAGATCCAAAGGGGGGGGGGGCATAAAACCTGCTAAAACACCTAAGAGAAGGGACATAAAGACATACATACCTAAACACCAATAAGAGCATGGGTAAAAAGGGGTGACCTTGGCCTGGCACTGAAACAGTGTCAATATTGTCACCAGGTGAATGTTCCGGGGGAGAGAATTCCATTGCCTAGGGGCAAAGGCTGAGAAGGCCCTGCTCCATTTAAATGTCAACCTTATCTCCATAAGTGAAGGAACACGGAGCAGAGCCTCCCCAGCCAATCTTAATCCTTGGTACCCTGGTCCCAATCAATTTAGGGCTTTATAGGTCATAAGCTGTACCTTGAATTGTGCCCAGAAACACACTGGAAGACAGTGCAGCTGCCAGAACACTGGCATAATGTGCCCTGTATAATGAGTATTAGTTAAAACTTAAGCAGCTGCTTTTTGGACCAATTGAAGTTTGCAAAGCCTCTTCAAAGGCAGCCCCATCTAGAGTGTATTGCAATAATACAATCGGGAAGTGACAAGAGCATGAATCACAGTAGCCAAGTCATTCTTATTCAGGAAGGGTCGCAAAGGATGGATCAGCTGAAGCTGCCCAAAAGCACTTCTGGCCACCAAGAAAATCTAGTTTTCAAATGTTAGAAAAAGGTCCAGGAGGATACCCAACCTGCATACCTTTTCCTTTAGGGGAAATATGACCCCTTCCAGAACAGGTAACACACCACATTCCCGGACGGATGATTTCTCGGACAGGACCTCAGGCTTAACTGGATTCGGCTTCAACCTATTCAACCTCATCCAGTTCATCACTGCCTCCAGACACCGGTTCAGATTGATCACCGCCATACCTGGATCCAATGTCACAGAGAAATAGAGTTGGGTGACATCTGCATATTGATGGCACCATCCTCTAAATCTCTTTATGACCTCTCCCAGTGGTTTCACGTATATATTAAACAGTGAGGAAGGGAAGCGGTATGGACTGATCATGAATATCGATAAAATGAAGACACTGATATTTGGAGATAAGGAAATAGGAAGGAAGATCAGTGTAGATGGGATTGAACTAAAGAACAGTGAGAAGTTCACATATTTGGGGAGCAACGTGATATAAGATCTGGAAAAGTAAAGCGATTAGCCTAGGAACGAAGCTGAGAATCTTGAAAATGTGTATATTTAGCAGCATGTTGTACAGATGAGAGACATGGGTGATAACGAAAGATTGGAAGAGAAGGATATTGGTGTTTGAGAAGAGTTGTTATAGAAAGATCTTGAGAACAGGGTGGATGCAGAAGGTCCCCAATGAGGAATTATATAGGAGGATACAGACAAAAGAGAACCTACTGCAAAAGTTTATACAATGGAAGTTACAGCTATTCGGGCATATCTGCAGAATGAACGACGAGTGAAAAGTTGAGACCCTAGTATTCGGCATAATGGATGGTCCGAATAGGAGAGGCAGACCCCACAGAGAATTGGTAGATGATATAGTAGATTGATGTAGAGCTAGTCTACAGAAACTAAGTCATTCTGCAATGGACAGGGAAAGATGGAAGGAAATAGTGAGGGAGGTATCGGACACCAACAGGATCATGGTTGTTGTTGTTGTTGATGATGATGATGATGATGATGATGATGATGATGATGATGATGATGATGGATAGGGGAAAAGATGGAACCTCACAAGTGCCATAGGATCAAGCATCAACCCCCAAGCTCCACCTTCTGAAAGCATCCTGACAGATAGGACCGGAACCACCACAAGACAGTGCCTCTGATACCCAGCTCTACCAGGTGCTTCAGAAGGATATCATGATTGATGGTATCAAAAGCCACCAAGAGGCCCAAGAGAATCACCAGCGATCCACTCCCCCTGTCTATCTCCCAGCATAGGTCATCTACTAAGACAACCAAGGTAGTTTCTGTTCCAAAACTAGGCCTGAAGCCAGAATGAACTGTATTTACATAATCCGTTTCTTCCAAGAAAGCTTGAAGTTGCAATGTCACCATCCCCTCGAGTACTTTGCCCAAGAAAGGAATATTAGCGCCTGGGCAACAGTCATTTCACAATTTCAACATTTTCAAATGTTTAGTTTTGTGCATTTTTCTGGAAATAGCATATGTTGAGACAATGTTTCCTGTGAGGAATACATGCTATGGCTCATTGTTTCATGGCAGTGGTGGTTTGTTTATAACCAGAAACTCATAGTCTGAGAAAGAAATTCTCTAAAACATTCTCTGCCACAGCCCAATTTCCCAGCCCTAGTCTACACCAGGGAGTTATTTTGAAATAACACCCCTTATTTTGAAATAACACGCAGAGCTTCCACACTAATAAGCCCATTATTTTGAAATAAGGGTCTGGTTATTTTGAAATAACTCCTGCTTTCCTTGAGGAATAAGCTTTTTACAAAATAGTTATTTCAGGAGTTGTTATTTATTTCAAAATAATTTCCTAGTGTAGACATGCCCCCAGAAAATAAGGACATTTAGTTTTGCTCTACTTTACTCCTTCACAATTTTCTATCAGCTATTCCAAACACAGACTACTGAGTAAAGAATCACACAGAGGAACCAGAACTTCCATACCGTCAGCATCCAGAACTGCTGTTGAAGTCAGTAGCAAAACTAAAATTGAAATTAATGAGAGTTTTAGGTGAGCAAAGAAATGCAGGATTAGGCCCCAAAATGGTTAGTGGAGATGGTTTTTTCCTTCCTTAAGACATATTACAAACAGAAGATTCCCATGTTTGAAAGGTCAGAGGGAAAAACATAATGCACTTGTGAAGAGACAACCTCATTAATCCTGTTGTTCTTGGCCCAGTCAATAGAAGAAACATAATGCTGTCAACACTGGCCTGTTAGATAAAGGATAAAAAGTAGGAATGAAATGTTTTACTGAAAGGACTGTTCTTTTGGTTTGAGAACATTTCTGGAAAATAACCTGAGCTGAGACAATGTTCCCTGTGAGGAATACATGCTGTGGGAAACTGTGGAAGATAAAATTTGGTCAATGACCTTCTCGCTATACTTTAATCAAGTAGCACACCAAAGAATCCAACTGTTTAAACTAAGGAATACTGAGGAATTCAAGACTCTTTACTTTTCCTATGTTACGTGAACTGAAGTAGAAAACATGTATGTATCAATCATTAGCTCATGCTTTTGGATAATGTAGTCAAATAATAATGCATTATTAACTCCCAGAAGGTTTACCTTTGTTTTTGATTACTTTAATCGTTAGAAATCCAATGAGTTTAAACACAAAATGAATAAAAGTGGCAAAAAATAGAAACACAGCTGTAGGTCAATGTAACATTAAAGCTAAGATTAGATACAGGCATATGACCAACAAATTTCTCATTCTATTTTTATCATTGGAATAAAATATTTAATAACTTTAAAATTCAGAGAGCTAGGAAATAGAAGCAAGGCACCCGTTCTGTACAATCAGTTTGCTAAAGTAATACATTGCAGAAAAGCTAAGTTTAAACACTCACACACAAATACTTCTATAGCACTGCGATACTTTATCTGTATGGACAGAGTGAGTAAATATTAGCATACGTGGTTAGTGTTATGAAGATTAGGGAATCGTCAAACATGGATGTCTCAAGTGACCCACAGGCAGCGTGGACATTTAAAAAAATCCCTCCTTTAACTACTGGGGGAAATAATACATTTTAAGAGAAATGCCATTACTTCAATTACCATCTCTGAAAAGTAGCAATGTGAGACTGTTGTTACAGACACAAAAATACTTTGTTGTTGTTGCTGTTACTTCTGCAGCCTGAGTCTCAGACATACAGTGTGGTCTACGTGAAGTGGCTTTGCTGGCATAATACCACTACATGAAAATTGAGTAAATATTTTTATTGCACGCAATTTTTACCAAATATTTTTATTGAATCCAATTTTTACCAATTTTTATTGATTTACCTGGTTGCTAGCGAGTTTATTACTACATTGGCAAAACAGGATAGTGATGCTGTTATTATGGATAAACAATGCAATCTAAGCATCTAGCTCTGTGCTTGTGTTATCATTACAAACACAATAATGAGTTGTGGGGAAAAATTGTTATTGTGTCAAGGAACTCTGAAATCTCTAATTAATGATCATTGGGATAGATGCGAAAATGGTGAGCTGGTTCAATCGAAACAATAATTGACCTGAACTGATCCCAAACAAGAACTAAACATATTTTAAGGTAAAAAAGTTGGGATTCCCCTGGCTCCCATTTTACAATCTTCTCCACTTTTGTTTTCAACTGGGACTTGAAGCATGGCTAACAAAATACTACAAGAAAGTTATTCTCATATTAACTTTTACCAGAGTACCAGAGGTCTCACAAGAAAGCCTGATCTCCTGCCAGATTTCTAGCAAGGTTAGTGAAAACTCCTTATCAAAAAGTACATTAAGGTCTTCTAATTATAATACTTAGAATGTCTTAATCTCTTTCAAATATTCCCGAAAAGGACCACAAAGACATCCACAGATATTCTACTGTCACTATACTCACAATAACACTAATGTATGCCAACGCAGGCCTTCCTGATAGAAAATTTTCTAAGGATGTTAGATAGTGGGGAAAGAGAACATAAGTTTTCTCTCAGACTTTGCTTCATATATTTCACTCAGGCCTGGAGCAGGGTGTCAATTTTCAAATGTTCTGAATGTCCTAATAACCACACAGATTTTCAGGAATATGCTGACAATAGAGGACCGTCAGCACAGTGTTTTGTGCCTGGAAATTAGTTTTAAAATAATATTCTCCACTCTAGCTTCCCTGTATCCCAATAGTGTACTAATGGTTTCTATGCTGATGGAAACACTTTAAATGAAGATCATGGTGGAGGAGGAAATCAAACAGAGACTTAAGTAACATTAACTTTTCAGGGTTTTCTTCATATGGTTGAGTGGGCAATAATCTGCATATCCCCCACTCACAATCAGCCACAAAAGGACCCTGACTGCTGCTTAACACCGAGATGTGGGATACGGTATATGATGATATAGGTGTAAGTTGTCTCCTACTACCATACAACCAGGAGCCAATCTATCTGTGGAATTTCCTCATTGCACACTGCTTTGGGAACACATCTGGACCACTGCACAGTTTCAGTGGAAATTCATAAGCTTAAAGAGGGATACATTACAAATGCAAAATGAACTCAAGTCTCTGCTGTACCTGCACATATTTTGTACAAAGACACACAGTAACGGCAGAGTGTTACCAGAAGAATTCCAGCACTCCATTTTGTGTAATGGAACTTACTGTGCTATTGACATATTTTGTCTTATGATCAGCACAATATAGAGTGTTATCACCACGTTAAATTTACCCCACTTGAAACCAGTTTAAATTTAAACTGCATACTGAAGAACTACTATCCACCTCATCTTTATCAATAGCTATATGATTTATCTGTGGGAACCATTTCAAAAAATATACATTCAGAAATACATATACCACATGATGTCTTTTCCATATGGCATATCATAATTATTTTGCTGTGTGCGAGCACGATGAAAACAGTTTCATAATTCTCTAAGGGTCAGAGTAAATTATTTCAATTAGACATATTTCAGAGCAAACATTACCTTAGAGTTTATTAATAATAATACCTGAGATGGAACAGCTGACTTTTAAGCATAAAGAGCTGTCAGATTCTCACTGCCCCCACGATAAAACCCCTTTTGTGACTTTTAAAAAAATGACAGATTTTCTCATGCTTTACCTAAACAGAGAACTTGGCAGCAGAGACCTCATTGTAATCCTCAGCAAGGGAGCTGGTGGGTGGATTTTTTTCTCTATAAACTCTTGTTTAAACCACACCAGTCTCCTGGTATTTATTTTGTGTAATGTTGGAAATCATATACAGATCCAACAGGCCATGTAAAGCAGTTTTGTAACTTCCTGAAATCTTTTCAGGAAATATCCTTGCTCTAACAGCAGGTCCAGGTCCATGGGCTATCATCACTGTTTAAAAAAGGAAGAAAGAGGAAGAAAAGTAGTTTCCCCTCCTTCAATTTCCTAAAATTAAACTTTGAAAATATTCACTGAATGTTTAAATTAGGACAGCTAGTTACCTAATCATAGGATATGATGTATAATTAACATTATTATTAAATACAAAATCTGTTGAACTATGTACACCATTCCAGTGTGTGTTGCTTGTCATTTATGTTCTGTATTTCTCATCTCTTTGTTTTATATATTAATACTGTCATGTGACATGCCCTGATTTTAAACTACACAATCCATATGATACTTCTCTGTATAATATAACCAGTGTCATCTGATGTTCTGCATGATTCTACAAATTCATCTGCCTCCCTGCAAGGAATATTTAAATGTTTACATACAAATGATTTAAACTCACTCAAGACCATTCAGGGCCCTCATAACTGCTGGTGGTGCCCATGATTGGATCATGCAGGCAGCTGTAGATGGAACAGCTATAGAAAGTCTTTGCCTTCCTGATTCTCCCTTCCTCAGGCCTAGATCACAGAAGTGGCCTGTGAGCTAATCTTGGATAGGCAGGCAGGTAAAGCTGGGCTCAGAAAGAGCCAAGTGAAGGCCACTGGGTAAGAAATAACACATACAGTAATATAGTAGGTGTGGAGTGTCTGTAATCAGTTACAGCCTCTGGGCTGGAATAGCAAGAGAAGAAGAGCTGAGTTACAGCCACACAGCCTGTGGGTTGAGGAGGTGACTGTTCCATGAAGCACTACCCTCCACAGATACATCCTGATTAATCTATCTTTGTGTAGAATGGATTAAATTGCACTGATTATGAAAAGGAGCTTTTGAAACAGTGTCCTCTAGTGACATGATTCAAAGAGCTTAACATATATGACACTAGGAAATAATTCCTCACCTTGATTTATTAGTCTTTAAATATAATATTCCATATATGCATATGAAATGATATAGCGATCTCTCTGTATTTCACCTAGTATACTATTGGCCCCACAAAAACAATAGCAAATACGCATTATAAAACCTATAACAAGAAGATTGGGACAATACCTAAAAAGTTATATTGGCTGGCCAAACATGATTCTCCTATTCTCTCACTAGGTCATGCCTGAATCCATTCAGCTCAGCTACAGAAAAAATATTTCCAAAGAGAAAAATTGATTGGTAAAAGACATGCTAGTATATTAAAATGTTTCCTTTTTGTTCAGTTCTTATCAGTTTTGCCTGGCTCAAGTTCAGACAGTGCTATAACTTTGCTGAGCCCCTTCTATGGGCCTCTTGCCCATGTCTTTGTGTAAAAACATTTGGATTTAGCTTAGTAATTGCTACTTTCAAAGACTGAACCTGCATCTCTATATTCTACAGAATAATGAAGTAGGTAGTATTCTTCTGAGCTTCTCAGTCACTGACTTCTTCACATGAAGCCTAACCTGGAAGTGGTCTCAGGAGATTATTGAGAACAGAGTATACATGCAAGTTGCAGACTGACATTAACATTCATATAGAAAAAGTTTCTGTCTCTCTCTCAAATTGCTTGTCCTGTTCCACTCTATGGAGTCATATAAGGAGTGAAGGGATGAGGAGCCTAAGTCGCAGATCCCCTTTATACTCTAAACAAACAAACCTTTTATCAAACTTTCACTTCGAGATCATTATTTCATTTTAATAAAGACATTCTCAAATATGGAAAAATCTCTCTCTTTCTCCATGTCATCCAAATAAGAGGAGGGGCTGATATGATCAGACCTCTGGCCTTTGCTTTCTTGTCTCTTTAATCCCATTATTCATTCTCTCTGCATATCCAAAGCAACTTTGTTACAGCTCATATGCCTTATGCTGCTCAGAATCCCACTCTTTACTGAGTGAGATTTTTTTATATTGCTGTATTCCGACCTCCTACAGAGACAAAGACTAGTCAAAATACATTTCCAAGCCCAAGTGATCCTCAAACTCTCATATTGTCAAATTTTCAGAAAGCAGTTTAAGAACAAACTGAAATTCAAGGAAAATTCTGTACTGTATACTCTCATATTTACACCAATTCAGAAAAGCTTTACATGTGCCAATTTATTTGTGATCTTATCAGGTTACAGCCTAGCTGCAGCAAATATTGTGTATATACTTTATGGTTATTTATTGTTGGTTCATATTCATACATTGAACAATGCTGCAGCAAGGTCTAGTGATTAGGTCAGTAGACCAGGAATCAAAAGATCTAAACTTTACTTGCAGCTCTGTTGTGACCCCTGGTCAAATCACTTATCTTCTCTATACCTTTCTTTCCCTCCCGTATTTTTACCGCTTTTTCACTTTAGATTGAAAATGTGGTGTAGTGGCCATCTTTTTCAGTGTGTTTGTACATTGGCCCTCCTGTGCTAGGCATTTTAGTTGGGGCCTGAAAAGTATACTGAAAAGCAAATAACAATGCAGCCATAGATACCTCTGTTCTCAACTCTATTTAACAAAGGCTCCCATTAAAACCTAAATACCTGTCTATTTTCTATGTATATTTCTCATGTGCTTACCTGGAAATACACTTTAAAACACAGATATACTGTTTAAAATATACTAGCTAAAAATTAATGGACACAGAGACCCGCTTTGTTTTATGCAATGATATTAATCATACTAAGGAATTTGATTCTTTTTTTCAGTGTTACCATATTACACTATGCTGCGCACTGTTCCGTTTGCTAAATTGGAATTTCTTTTCTTTCTCTCTAAGCCTGGCTCTTTTATTATCCTGGTCTACCACTTGTGAATCTGGCTCAAGACACTTCCATAAATTTCATTTGCCTTTTTTAACAGAGAAAATTTTTGCTTGACGAAGGTGATTATCAGGTATTAAAGGCTAATCTTATAATAAATTTGTGAATTGGTAAGCCTATTTCTTAACTAGTCAAAAGCAAATCCCTCTTGCCATACCTTGTTATGTTAGTATTGCATGCTATCATATCACTTGAATTTAATCATGTGTCAGGAGAAAATTTCTTAGGCAAAGATGTTTTCTCATTGAGAGGAACAAGAGCTGGTAGACGACTCAACATAATGTGATTTCGGATTATTTTATTTAATTCCAATAGGCTTTTATTTTGTGTGTTATCCTGTGAAATAAAGTTGTAAAGTTTATAATCTTCAGTTTGTTCATAAAATATATTTTAGTGTAGTTAATTAACTAAAGGGGGCTTAATTCATTCTAGAAGTCCAATTCTGTCCTGAGATCTGATCAGCTTGTCCATCAAAGATAGAGATACTCAGTTCCATTGGATATATGGGGATTTATTTTGACCCATTTTAAAGAAAAGGACCACTTGAGAGGTTTAGATCCACTTCTAACATCACTGTAGTTTGGCTGCAGAGCTTGTTTAAGGCCCATCTGTACCCAAAAGTAGGAATAAATTATTTATGTAAGGGGCAGCAGCAGCGTTTGCATTAAATATTGATCTGCTGGTCTTCTGCCATTCTGCAAAAAGTGTGCATCTCCAGATCCACCTGTCTGCTATGATTGTGATGGCAGATCCCCAAGGAGGGTTTGGTTTAACTCTACACAAAGTCTATCAAACAAAATAGGTGCATCTCAAGCAAATTTCTTGAGTGTAATTTATGCTAGAATAACAAGTGTTCCTGAGCCTCTGTAGATATGTATTCAATAGGGAGCTGTCTATCTACATTTGATTTTACATTTCCTTCAGCTAGCTCAGAGATCCATAAGCAAAATCCAGCCCTTGGGGACATCCATGAGAACTTTCAGTTCATAAACAATACATGGATTACGTTCATCCATACATTCAGGTTTTCATAGGTGGCAGATATAACATGGGTACCTGTTTACTTAATAGATATCTGGGTATAACTTGATGCAAATTGATTAATATACATGGTAAGTGCTCTTCATTTCGTTACTCTGTTTCAGAGCAGCAGGCTGGATTGCATGAAAGGGAGAATATTCAACGAGGCTCCCCTGAAAAGTGGCCAGCTGCTTTCTTGAACTTTGTACTTTCTGGGTGAGGGGAAGACGGGGTGTGTTGGGACCATAACACAACCTGCCTTGCACCCCTGCACTGCCCAATAGAGCTGGCCTAACATGAGATGGAATGTATGCTGCATCCTTTCAAAGGATTAATTCAAACATGCACTCCAAAGAGATTAATAAAAAACTCCTCCCAACCCTACTGAAGAACTGTCTCTCCCTCATACTCCTACATCAGAGATCCTGGTTTATAGACATAAGCTGGCCTATAACATGTAGGGGAACAAAACAGAATGGGACATTTCTGGAATGAACTGAATACATATTGAGCCAAATTCTCCTTCCAACCCCTTTTATGTTAATTGGGTTGTACAGTGTAGCTGAGTGCAGAATTTAGCCCAGTAAGTAATCCAGAATTTATGTAAGTGCTGCTCCCTGACTGTGATGTGCAGAACATAAAAAGTATTAAGGGACTGGAAGGCAAGTGGGAGAAAAGCTCATTTAAGAAGCATGGTAACTGCTCCCTGTAAGTGCTCATGTGGATACTCACTAGCTGAAAAGGAATATGTTGGCAGGCCACGGCCAATGGCCAGCATATGCTAAACCCTTTGAAAGGATCTCAGAACTGGAACACTCATGTATTCCCCTGGAAAAGCCAGGACAAATTCTCTTGGACCCACCCATAACTGTTCCAAGGGACTCTAACAGAAGCAGGATGACTTCAAGCCCATGCCAGGGCTGTCATATAAGCACTCGAATCATTCTACCTCCACATCATTCCAGGGCTGACAAGAGGAATACTTTCTGTGGTAATTATGTTAGAACCATTGGTTTAGGACAAAGTCATTGCCCTAAATTGTACCTGGAAGCAAATTTGAAGCAAGTGCAGTTATACTTAGCTTAGCAGTAAAGCATAATTTAATATGTAGTCATCAGTAGCCCATGCTAAGACCCAAATCCTCCTGGGCTGTGCTCTGAGTAACATTCTTGTGGGTTAGGGGGAAGAAACAATGCTCCCCTCAGGCACTGGAGCAGCTGCAGTACTGCAATAAATTGTGAGCATCTCCTACCATGAAGAGATTTATGTATCTACTGGTCCTCTGGACTTGCCCATGTGCTGTCTCCACCAGCTCTATCTTGCTGGTAGAGAGTCTCTCCAAGGGAGGTGCACTCCATGGGGTAAAATCTCATCTACATAATGCATGAGTTTCTCTGCTAGTATAAACCCAGGCCTCTGGGACACTGATCAAGATTTCTCTCAAAGGCATGTCAGTCAATGGCACCGGTATGCTTTCCTTCCCAACCCACTTGTCTGTCTCATCCACCTGTCAGTGAATTTTTTAGAGGTATGTGTGTACATATGTGTGTATGTGTGGTACTTAGCACCGTGGAGACAGAAAGAAAGAAAGAAAGAAAGAAAGAAAGAAAGAAAGAAAGAAAGAAAGAAAGAAAGAAAGAAAGAAAGAAAGAAAGAAAGAAAGAAAGAAAGAAAGAAAGAAAGAAAGAAAGAAAGAAAGAAAGAAAGTCCCGTGTGGAACAATAATAGTCTGGAGGCGCACAAAGGCATGGACATTAAGAACAATGCTTTCATGTGAAAGGAAAGACGACATTCTCAGAAGGCACAAGTAAAAAAATGTTCTTGGCCACAGCTGCTCCAGAAGTAAATACCTAATGTGACCCACAAATTGTAAAGTGAGTTACAAATGACAGGCACACTTTCCCAATCACAGTGGTGGGTGTAATCTTCACAAACTTCCTTATTGCTTCTTCCATCCTACCAACATTCTTCTGTCTGGGTTGTGTTTAAGACAGCTAGCTTCCATCCAAGCCCCAAATGTCCAGAACTGGATAGGTCCCTCCACACAAGATACAAAACATACAGAGAATTACACTGTTCTATGATGGTGAGGGGAATGTAGAAGATATTCAGTAAACACTTCAAAATTCAGAAACTTAGTCCCAAGTGAAAAAAGCTGAGATATCAAATGGGGGTAGAAATTTTGCAAGAACAGACTCTCTTCCAAAATGTTAAGTAATTCCTACTTCCAGTCAGGTTAGGAATTACCCCAAGCTCAGCCTTTTCTGTAGCATTTTGGGATTTCCGTATCTGATTTCTTCCACCCCAAGGGAATACACAGAACAGAATAAATTCCAATAATGAATACAAGAGAGCTACATGTGCCCACATCCACAGAGTCCTTAATTAATTATTATTATTTTTACTCACTAAAAGGTTCATCCAGTTTTTAGGGCAGGAGTTTTAGCTTGGTTTCTGTTTTACCACATCTAGTTCATCCATTTCTAGTTACTGTGTTGATCTACAGAAAGCCTGAGAGTGAAATGACTAACACACAAATTCTGGATTTAACAGTGAGAATGAAGAAGATGGTAAGTGCAAAAATACAGCCAGGGTTAAGCACTGATCATATTTGCCTGAAGCACAGACATGGAAACTCTAGCCATTTCCAGATCATAGACAGAGCACATACAAATCTACCAAAACATTAAGAGTAGTATGCCATATAAATAATTGTCTTCAGACTGCAGACATATGACATTTTTCTTTTATGAACATTTTTTCTTCAAAAAGATAGAATTTCACTCAATATTAGTCACTTTAGCCAAGTCCTTTCTCCCAGGTGAATGCAAACCCCCTTCCAATCCTCTGAATTCCTAACACAAACAGGTCTCTCACCATCTCATCCAGACAGACTGCCCCCACTGTGGTAACTGGTAGGAGGTGATATTTAAAGTAGTGCCAATCTAACACAACAGGGGATAGGCATAGCAGAAGCAACAGAAGGAGGATTTTGCAATAGCTTGCTAGGTCACATTAAACTCCTTCTCTGGCCGCATCTACTGTCCAGCCCATATGTCTGACAATCTTGCTTTAAGGCCTCATTATTTATTTGGGGAAATTTACTAAAAGTACGATTTAACCCTAAATTTTTGAAAATATTTGTTAATTGATATAGTATACTTATGGCTTCCTCAAGTAGTAAGCAGTGTGCTCATGTCTCAGATGATTGCAAATGTGCTGATAAGTACTACAGGATGACATAGTGTTTAAAGGATCATGATATATAAATTAGAAAATTGTTTTAGTGTCAAAACACTGAGTTTACAAGCATTATATTTGTTAGGTAAGAAACTTACACATTGATTAAGTATCACTAAAAGCCTCACTCACACATACAAGACTGTTTATTTCTAAAAGAAGGCTTTTATTATATTATTCAAAAATATTTTCACTGACTATTTTTAATAAAATACATTAATGTATTTATTTCTTCAGTTGATTAAAAGCAGTTAGACTTTAGATATTAAAAGTGAGTTGTTTTCTTTACCTAATATTTCTTTTGGTTCTTTCCTAAAATCTACATGCATTCTAAGGATTTTTATTTTTAGTAATACATGTCAAGGCAACAATTTTTGTAAATGGCTACTTTCTATTAATTCTTTTGTTATTAAATGTAGGAACATTAATTACCATTAATCGACTTGGCATTAATATAAATTTCCTACAATAAGTTATTCACATATATTCACAGAACCTACAATCTAATCAAGCAATTTACTCCTACCTTCTTGGCAGGGAAAGAGAGATTGTTAATGTTATTTCTATTTCTTCATACTTAGGTGGTGCTAAGAAACTATGGTGATGGGACCTACATAAGAACACAGAGACAACACATA
The DNA here is from genome assembly GCF_052426305.1 of Pelodiscus sinensis. NCBI lineage: Eukaryota > Metazoa > Chordata > Testudines > Trionychidae > Pelodiscus > Pelodiscus sinensis. The sequence goes on along the minus strand of NC_143058.1, from coordinate 25,463,092 downwards.
TTCCCACAGCTGATGTATACTAATCAGTTGGTACAGATATAGATACACCATATTTAAGTTGCTACAATTACCAGCCAAAAAATAATAAATCCTTTTCTTAAAAGAAAAGAAAAAGAAGCAAGATAAACCAACATAGAAAGCTTTCTATTGCATTTCTGATGCTACCAAAATTACTACAGTAATCAATGAGTTTTAGCTTAGATGAGCAAATTTAACTCCGTACCAAAAAATTCAGTTAATAATATAGAAATAAATATGTGTTGTACAACAAACAAAAATATGTATTTTTGTTATGAAGTTGGCAAGCCAGGAAGAACATGTCATTAACTTTTGGCATCTTAAACATGATAAAACTGAACTGCCTTATTCTTTTTGAATGTGTATCAGTCAGATTTAGTATGTTTTACATTAGCAGGTACATTTTAAACCCACCACTGATAACTTTGAAAAACAGCATTGTCACTGCATCTACAATGACCAAATCTAAATAAATATAATGGATGAATATACTGTATTTCTTAGTACAAAGACATTGCAATCTCCAATTTAAGCATAGAAGTGATTGTATCACTGATTAAGTATGTATGCTGCCTGCCAAATCTCTGCCCATCAGCAGAGGACTTAAATCTCACTTTCACTTTTAGGCTTGTAATTATTCTCAGAATGAAGTTTCCATAATTAACAGTTAAAACATTTATTTAAAATATTGATTTATAGCCGGAGTCTTTACATTAATACTTGTCTCTCTCTTTGGACTATTAGCACTAATCAACGTGTGTGCATATGTAAGTGAAAAACTATGCAATGCTACCACTGAATGGTAGATGGCCTGCACGATTCCTTTCTAATTAAAGCCATCCAAAGTTCTGCTGTAAAAGACATTTAACTTGACCAATGCTTCCGCCAGCTTCAAGCATCACCTTAAAGCCCTTTTCCTCACCTCAGATTTAAGGCAGTGTGTGATACAAAGGGTATGGCTGCACTGTGTGGGGTTTTTTCAAAGAATGTATACAAATTGTGCTCGTATTTGCATATCTTCTTCCAATTCTTTTTCCGGAAGAGGATTTTCCAATATTTGGTCCATCTACATGGGGACAAATGTTGGAAAAAATCCCTCTTTCAGAAGTCCCCTTATTCTTCATAATATGAGGTGTACAGGGGGCTTCTGAAAGAGGGTTTTTCCCCGAGATTTGGCCCTGTGTGGAAGAGCCAAATATCAGAAAATCCTCTTCCGGAAAAAAAATCAGAAGACGATATGCAAATGTGAGAGCAATTTGCATACCTTCTTCAGAAAAAAACCCACAGTGTAGCAGTACCCAAACAGTGTATCAGTTAGTTCTCCTCTCTCTCTTTCTCTCTCTCCTCAAGTCTCCTTATACTGTCCTGCTCCATGAGATCCATCCATGTCATATGCTTCTCCCATCCATGTCATATGCTTCTCCACACCTTTTTTTATAAGGGTATCTATGAGTTGAGTCTCCTTCCTAACTAGCCTTCCATGTCTTCTTCCTTCAAGTCATTCCCAAACACACTTCTTGTGTGAGGCCTATAAACCCTGATTCCTCATTATAAGAAATGGTAATGAAATAAGACAATGATTTCTCCCCAGAAAAGCATTAAACTAACAAGGCACATCCTCATCACAAGCTCAGTCAATTGCTTTTATTGTATCCCATCCAAAGGCTGATGTGTATAGGTTGTCAGGTAAGATTGCAAACTGTTCAAGGCAGGAAGATCAGAGCTGTTCATGCAGCAAATCTACTATAAGGAGTATGTGCAAGTCTTAGAATTTGTATCCTTGTTTTCTGTATGTGCATTTATGCTTGAATTTACATTGCTCACATTTTTAACTGTTTGGCAAAATTAGGTATAGGGCTGGAAAAATGCAAGCTCTGGTCATCTAGCATGTAGCTCTTGTGTGTCGGCGGGGGAGGGAAATGGAGCTATGGCCCCAGAAAGAGCAGGCCCCCAGGTGGAAGGCAGACCCTTAGCACTGCCCACACTGTGTTGCCTCCCTCCTCCTCTCCCGCACCAACGCGAGCCCTCAAAGCTCTCTGAAGCAATGCACTGGCAGCATTTCAAAGAGGCTCGGGTCTTTGACTGCTGCTGCAGTAGTGGTGGTGGCAACCAGGGTCTCTGAGCCCTTTGAATCTCTGGGCCCCAAGGCAATTGCCCCCTTGACACCCTCCTGTCATCAGGCCTTTTTAAATACATTGGGTTAGATCCTCAACTGGCTTAAACTATCACAGCATCTTTGCCCTCAATGAGGCTAGGCTGGTCTACACTAGCTGAGCTAACAACCCCGGAGGATGCCTGGATTTATGTTTCATGTTTCACAGGTCCTATTTGGAACATACAGAAATTCAGTGGTGAAAGAACCTAACTGGAATGACTATCAGGAAAAGATAGGAAGACAAAAATTAACCTAAGGCACAGTATGGATGTGCTTTCTTATCCTCTACAGAGAAGAATCCTACCTAGAAATCCCAGCAGAAAATTGTAGTGTCGAAAGCCTCTTCTTTTCCATTTCTATCCAGCCACTAGCATAGTTTGAAGTAGTCTTGGAAAAGTGCAAGATAACTCCTGTATAACATATATTTTCTCAAGAAAGCTCAATGTTTCAAATGAGCATTCCTGTGTCAGCAAGTCTATTTAGTGCTAACACAGAGAGACATTATTTAGTTACAGGTGAGCAATGAATTACTTTTCCTACCCTCTACCCACTATTGCTCTCCTCCCTAGCTGTCATGCAATTATTGACATTGATGGAACCGGGTTAACTGAGATTAAGGGAACGCCACTAATTCCTGCCCTTAGTGTCAGTGTTTGGATATTTACCCTATGCAGACAAAGTTTTCAGATATTTAAATACCAGAAGACTGCTCATAGAAAATAGAATATTTGTTGCTGTCTTGTTGATGCCATTTCTGACTTTCTGATCTCTATCCAAAATGGCTTTGCAGAGAAGTGAATTCTGCATGTTGATTTATTTCTAGTGCACAAAACATTGTGCTGATAGAAGATGTAAAAGGAACCCATAAGGGTATATCCCTTTGACATGTAAGATATACACAGATATTGTTCTTCAAAAAAAAAAAAAAAGGTAGAAAATGTACTAATTCCAATCAGTATTAGTCAATCAATTTGCTAATATCACAAAAAACACTTGCAGTGTGTACAAATTTCCAGTTTCATATTATTGAAATGAAACTTGTTTCAGTAGTCGTCTGGCCAAAATCAAATGTTTTCAGCTTCTACCATACAAAAATCATCATATCATACCAATGTAATAGATGCCCTGTCAAAAGTCATAAAACATACATACCATAACTTTGTATCTTCAGGAAGAACTTAAAATCCCCATAACAGCTCCTGGTTTTAATCTTTTTGCTTAATAGCTGACCTACATAAGCATCCAAATCCTCGATATGTTTTAATAACATACATTTTAGGTACAATTTAAATTATCATAATACAGTCACAAAAGGATCATTACAGAAGATTGGAGATGGGTGGGGGTTTAGTTGCTGTAGTATTAAGAAAAAAAAAATTAAGAAATGAACAACCTGGTTGTGATTTCAATCCATTAGTAGCATTGTGATTGCCAGTTCTTTACCGCAGCATTTGACAAGGCTCTGAGCCAGAGATTAAGGCATGTCTCCCGAGGAAGGAAAAGAAGAGGAGCTCCCATACTTCATTAAGGATATTTTTAATTTTCCAGCTGCCACCTCACTTTTTAGGTCATGGAAAAGGTTGACGCTGTGCACTTGAACTGTGCAACACTAAATTGGATAATACCCTTCTAAAAAAAAGCAAATCAGAGAAAGAAAGATAAGAAGAGGGAAATACATTATTACAAACCATCTAAAATACATGCCTCAAAATATATCTTATTTTCTAGTCCTCCTTCCCCCCAAAAGATCTTACAAAGGCAGGACAAGTGCCCAAAACAATATTGAACAGTTAGCCACTAACTGCATATTCATAGTGTATTTTTCCATAGTTTACATATACATTCTGAGCTTTATTTCAGAGTGATTGTTTTAGAAATGTTAATTCTTCTATAGATTCAAACCCTGATCATTAGTTGATCCATTGCCAAAGACTGAGCTGGCATTCCAACGTCTGTATATATTTATTTGAATAAGTGACTGTTGGTTACTTCTGTTGTTTTTGTTTAACCTAAATATTAATGAACAGCTTATATAGTATGCTAGTCTCTCTCCATACAAGGGACACAGAGCAATAATCAGAAAGGACCAAAGTCCTGAAGTCCTTTTCTTATGTTTGTCTACACTGGTAGATGTAAAGTGCTGTTGGTTACAGTGCTGCTCACAGAGCACTGCTGGGAAACCTCTCTTATGTGTCCATACTGTCAGCTGCCAGCATAGTAGCATGACCTCACTTGCAGCATTTGCAGTGGCATTCAGTGCGATACACTCTGGGCAGCTATCCCACAGAGCACCAAGGTTCCCACTAAGCTGCATGGCAGCACAGACCCACAGCTGCTTAATCAGCCCCACCCAGCCAGGGGCTTATAGCTCTGCTCATGGAGCTGACTGACTAGGTAGGGCTGATGAAGCAGCGGCAGGGCTGCGTTGCTGCACAGCTTAGAGGGAACCTGGTAGAACACCTCTTTGTTTAAGATGGGGCATCCAGGGTCTTGTCCCCACGTCACATCCCAGCAATGACTGTGCATCCATCTGCATTTGGTGTCATCTTTGAATGGTCTTTGTATTTTCTGCCTCCTCAATTTGCAGAAATTGATGCCCAACTCTTGAAGAAAATAATAATATAATATATATGGAGATATACCTCTCTCATAGAACTGGAAGGAACCTTGAGAGGTCATCGAGTCCAGTCCCCTGCACTCACAGCAGGACCAAGGACCATCCCTGACAGATTTTGCCCAGGCTCCTTAATGGCTCCCTCATGGATTGAGCTCACCCCCCTGGGTTTAGCAGGCCAATGCTAAAACCACTAAGCTAGCCCTCCCCAAATGCTGATATGCTCTTACTAACACATCATGAATGGCAGTGGAATTATTCCATATGCTGCAATGTGACAATGAAGAGTCAGACACACATAGTAGCTACCACATGATACGTCTTGTAGCATTCCTTGTGGTGCTGACCACAGTGGAATGCTGCTTTTTAGCTCAGGAAACAACCACTGAGCAATGGGCTCATGTTGTCATACAAGCCTGGGATGATGAGCAGTGGCTGCAGAACTTTCAGATGAGGAAAGTCACTTTCATGGGACAGTGTATTGGGCTTGCCCCTACCCCCGCAGTGCAAGGACACAAGAATGACAGCTGTCCTGCTGATGGAGAAGTGTATACCCACCGCACTGTGTGAAACTGATTGGTCATCAATCAACCTGGAGAGAAAAAGTTGACTTTCGGACTTGTGCTGATGGAAATGTGCAGGGCCATTCATTGCATCCTGCTCCAAAAGGCCATGATGCTAGGCAATGTGCATGAAATTATGGATGGCTTTACACACATGGGTTCCCAAACTGCAGTGGAGCAATAAATATCATGCATAATCCAATTCTGACACCAGAATATAGCCATGTGCTGTACCCTCCATAATATTTGTGAAGAGAAGAGTAAAAGCTTCACTAAAGACTGGACTGTGGAGGCTCAGTGTTTGAAGGGTGTTTGAACAGCCATGACTCTTAGAGGGACACAATGCAGGACCATAAGAATCAGGGATGATTTGAGGCAGCTATTGGATGCTGAGAGCTAGTAATATTTGTTGCTGTGCAGCAGTGTACAGTGGCTGCAATGTTAGTAGGTAACTGTGACTGGTGACTAGAAAATGAGTCTGCTGGTTTGCTGGGCTATGCTTGCTTACTTTGATGCAATGGAATAAAGATTGCTTTCAAATCCAAAAAAATTCATATATTTAAAAACAACAAACACAGGACACACATGCGGCATGACTCATCTGCATTTTGTGGTGGAGGAGAAGAGAGAAGGTGAGACCCTGGTATGTTTACAGATTTGTGTATGTTCAGGTGTGTTACGCAGCCCTACCGCCTGATGTGCCATGAAATGGGTGCCGCAGTTCAGCAGGGCTAAACTGCATGGCAGTGAAGGGGCAGGTGTGGAATGCAGCGGGGGCCAACTGGGGAGAGGATAGTGGCCAACATGTTTTCACTGCGAGGGGGGGACACACAAGGAAAGCAGTTTTGGGACATCAGTTGCAGAGGGAGGTGGTTGTGGAGCTGCTCTAACTACCATGCCAGCAGCTCCTGGAGCATGTCAGCTTGACACTGTATAATGGTCAGGAGCTTTGTTATGGTGCTGACTATTCTATTCTCTTCCCTCATTATCCCTCACTCCTTCAGTTCTTTCCTTTCAGTGGCAGCCTGGAGCATAACAGCATGCAATAGGTCCTCTTTAGTTCTCTGAGACTTCTTCCTTATTCTGTGCTACCATTCAGCTGGTGGTGATAGCAAGGAAGGCTGGGATCACAAAGTTTTTATAACTTGGTTCTGATGGGGCTTAGACATGACATTAGCAGTAAATTGCTGCAGTGAGTAGGTAACTTGGTTTATGAAAACATTGAGTCTGTTTTTCTCTTCAACAATCAGCCTTTTTTTCTATAGAAACTTTCGACAACAAATTAAATGTGTGGAGCCAAAATGAAACATTTTACAGAGGCACCATTGTTAACACCAGACAGAGTACTGACACGACTCAGTTTAAATGCAAGCACTGTTCACATTCCCATCACTAACTGGCAATTCCAGGGCACGCATACAAGACACAAGACCCCCAAAATAGTAAGTTAATCACTGAGGGTATGTCTACACTACAAAGTTAGTTCGAACTACGGCCGGGACAGACCGACCCCTCCAGTGCGGGGCGCTTTCGCCTCCTCCCGCCCCCCCTCTATCCCTGGGGTGGCCCATCCCCTCCTCGCAGCCCCCCACCGGCGCAGTGGCCGACGAGTGCCATACCTCCATGAGCACCGCTCCGACAGTGGATCTCCCTACACCGAACTTGTTCCCAATGGATCAGTAGCTGTCCGGCGTGGAGAGCTTCCAGAGGGCGATGGCCCGCTTCTGGAGGGGGATGGCGGGCCTCATGCAAGTGTCCCTTCTGCGCAGAGCAGGGGCAAGCCACTCGCAGAGCTCCAGGAAGGTGTCCCTCCTCATCCTGAAGTTCTGGGTCCACTGTCGGTCTTCCCAGCGCTCCAGGACGATGCGATCCCACCAGTTGCTGCTGGTGTCCAGACACCAGATGCAGTGGGGCACGCCGGTGCCAGGGCTCTGCCGTGGCTCCTCCACGGCCCCCAGGGTGCCAGGAGGTGCCAGGCAGCCTCGAGCCATTGCTGGCAGGCTTGCAGCAGCAAGTCCAGAAAGTGAACCAGAAGGTGCAGAGTGAGCTCTCGCTGCATGTTGCCACCTGCGGCGGCGTCCCCGAAGGGAAGCACTGACACACACGGGCACAGAGACCAACGCTTTGCTATCCCTTGGCGAGGTTGGCAAGCAAGCAGGAAAAGCTGAGAACCGGCTGTCCAGGGGGGTCCCTTTAAGCATGAGCCTCAGATAGCCTCAGACAGCAGCCACACAACGCAACTACTGACCTGATACCCTGCCGGAACCAGTTTCAGTTGCCCTTAAATGCGCCCCTGCGTCCAATCAGTGTGGACGCGCTAGTTCGAATTAGAAAAATGCTAATTCGAACTAGTTTTTAGTTCTAGATGCCTTAGTTCGAATTAGCTTAGTTCGAATTAACTAATTCGAACTAAGTTAGTTCGTATTATCTCTGTAGTGTAGACATACCCTTACATCTTGATATCTTCCCATAAGTATCAGAATTCCTAAGGCTGGAGTGAAGCTGGTACTAAATATCCTCCTCTTCCCAAACACTGGTGAGGTCCAGCACCTTGGAATTCCTCCAAGTAGGGATCAGTTGGTCTGTGGAGCAGGAATGGTCATTTGGAAAGATGCACTGAGAGAACTCATGCATCACAGTGCAAACAGGAAGAGGGCTTTCAAGATTCTCAAAGGAATATGAAGGGTGTGCCTGAGGGTTGGCAAAATAATTCAAATCAATGACAAAGAACAGGCAAAGAACAGTTTTTGATCTGAGGAAGTGGGTCTGGCCCACGAAAGCTCTTCATCTAATAAACCGTCTTGTTAGTCTTTAAAGTGCTACATTGTCCTGCATTTTGCTTCAGGCAAAGAACAGGTATTGTGATGCAGTACACCAGTGCATCCATAATGGCACTACAGTGATGTAGCCATTGTGCAGAAAGCTCCACTCCTCTCATTGAGGTGGTTTCCCTAGAGTGCAGCAACTGTCAGGTTATTGCTCACTAAGCCCTGGTCTACACTAGGACCTGATTTCAAAATAACCTCCCCAAGTTTGAATTTATAAGCAATGCACCCACACTACCAAGCCTGTTATTTTGAAAGAATTTAAACTCTGTACTCCAGCTTTTTGTCAGGAGTAATACTAATTCCAAAACAGTAATTTCAAAATAACTGTAGTATGGACATTCCAGTGCCACTAATTTGAACTAATTACTCCCCTGTGCTTCCTGGGGCTCTAAGTGCAAGGAAACGCATCCACATTAATGGAGCCTACTTCAGACTAATTTCGAGGCTTCCCCATAGTGTGGTCACACTAGTTAAAAATTGTTAAATTGGAAGTTTTTAAGTCAAATTTAGGAATTTTGAAATAGTTTCCTTGTGTAGACATGACCTAAGTAGCTTTCCAGTGTGCATTCCTCAGGAATTACAGTGCTTGGATCTGATTTACTGTAAATTGCCAATGTCTTAGTTATTGCATTTTCAAATGATATTGTTCTTTAAAAAAAAAAAAAGACTTCAGGCTTTGACTCAAATCAAGAAATGATTTGCATTATCAACAACATTAACTCTAATGTAGGATTGTAAGAGCCTGTTCCTCTTCACATTCAAGTCAGTGGGATAATGCCCACTGATAGCGTTCTTTCAGAAAAGAACTGAATTTACTGGCGCCAAAAGAGAGAAATTCATGTAAGAATGAGTGTGACATTATACAAAACACAAGCCAATCTGTTTCTAAAATTACAGCCATATTTGTCAATGCATCTATATCCACTGCCAGGTATCTTTAGAAGAACCTTGACCTTCTCAGTCAAGGCAACTAGCTACAGCATTCTTAACCACCATTCAACCAGAGGCAACAGTATCTACTGAGAACAATTCTCATGCAGTTCAACTAGGAACTGTAGAGGAATGAATAATGAAATGAATAATGTTAACTGGCCTCTTCAAAAACGATGTGAATATTAATGTTAACAGGGAAGGGACAGGGCAATGCTGTCAGGAACTGCAGATAGAGTAATTTGTTTGTCACTGTTGTAAATGGCATGAATAAAAAAATTCAAAAGAAACCAAAACTCAAGTGCAGATTATGGTCAACACCTTTCATCTTCCACACTAGTTTTTCATGAAATGACCAGCAACATAGACCTACGGCTAATAAACAGAGACCTCAGAGTTATAGGCATAAAGGGAAACACGAAGACATTCTATAAATATATTAGAAGCAAGAGGAAGACCAAGAATAGTTTAGGTCCATTGATCAGTGAGGAGGGGGAAACAGTAACAAGAAACTTGGAAATGGCAGAGATGCTTAATGACTTCTTTGTTTCAGTCTTCACCGAGAAGTCTGATGAAGGAATGCCTGATGTAGTGAACGCTAGTGGGAAGGGGGCAGGTTTAAAAGATAAAATAAAAAAGAGCAATTTAAAAATCACTTAGAAAAGTTAGATGTCTGCAAGTCACCAGGGCCTGATGAAATGCATCCTAGAATACTTAAGGAGCTGATAGAGGAGGCATCTGAGCCTTTGTTATCATCTTTGGAAAATCATGGAAGACAGGAGAGATTCCAGAAGATTGGAAAAGGGGAAATATAGTGCCCATCTATAAAAAGGGAAATAAAAACATCCCAGGAAACTACAAACCAGTCAGGTTAACTTCTGTGCCAGGAAAGATAATGGAGCAAGTAATTAAGGAAATCATCTGCAAACACTTGGAAGGTGATAGAGAACATCCAGCATGCATTTGTAAAGAACAAATCATGTCAAACCAATCTGATAGCTTTCTGTGATAGGAAAATGAGTCTTGTGGATAAGGGAGAAGCGGTGGACGTGGTATACCTAGACTTTAGCAAGGTATTTGATATGGTCCCGCATTATATTCTTATCAATAAATTAGGCAAATACAACTTAAATGGGGCTACTATAAGGTGGGTGCAAAACTGGCTAGATAACCATACTCAGAGAGTAGATATTAATGGTTCACAATCCTGCTGGAAAGGAGTAACAAGTGGGGTTCTGCAGGGGTCTGGTTTGGGACTGATTTTATTCAATAGCTTAATCAACAATTTAGCTATCAGCATACAGAGTACACTTATTGGCTGTGTCTACACTGGCATCCCTTTCCGGAAATGGGATGCTAATGAGACACTTCAGAATTGCAAATTCGCGGGGGATTTAAATATCCCCCGTGGTATTTGCATTTATATGGCTGCCGCTTTTTTCCGGCTCGGGGTTTTTGTCGGAGAAAAGTGCCAGTGTAGATGTGATTCTCCAGAAAATAAGCCCTTTTCTGGAAGATACCTTATTCCTCCTTGAAAGTAGGAATAAGGGATCTTCCGGGAAAGGGCTTATTTTCTGGAGAATCGCGTCTACACTGGCGCTTTTCTCCGGCAAAAACCCCGAGCTGGAAAAAAGCAGCAGCCAAGTAAATGCAAATGCCGCGGGGGATATTTACATCCCCTGCAGATTTGCAATTCTGAAGTGTCTCATTAGCACCCCTTTTCCGGAAAGGGATGCCAGTGTAGACACAGCCATAAAGTTTGCGGATGATACCAAGCTTGGAAGGGTTGCAACTGCTTTGGAGGATAGGATAATAATTCAAAATGATCTGGACAAATTGGAGAAATGTTCTGAGGTAAACAGGATGAAGTTTAATAAGGAGACATGCAAAGTGCTCCACTTAGGAAGGAATAAACAGTTTCACACAAGCAGAATGAGAAGCGATTGTCTAGGAAGGAGTACGGCAGAAAGGGATCTAGGGTGTATAGTGGACCACAAGCTAAATATGAGTCAACAGTGTGACGCTGTTGCAAAAAAAGCCAACATGATTATAGGATGCATTAACAGGTGTGTTGTGAGCAAGACATGAGAAATCATTCTTCCGCTCTACTCTGCACTGATTAGGCCTCATTTGGAGTATTGTGTCCAGTTCTGGGTGCCACATTTCAAGAAAGATGTGGAGAAATTGGAGAAGATCCAGAGAAAAGCAACAAGAATGATTTAAAGGTCTAGAGAACATGACCTATGAAGGAATACTGAAAGAATGGGGCTTGTTTAGTTTGGAAAAGAGAAGATTCAGAGGGGACATGATAGCCGTTTTCAGGTATCTAAAAGGGTGTCACAAGGAGTAGGGAGAAAACTTGTTCTTCCTGGCCTCTGAAGATAGAACAAGAAGCAATGGGCTTAAACTGCAGCAAGGGAGGTTTAGGTTGGACATTAGGAAAAAGTTCTTAATTGTCAGGGTGGTTAAACACTGAAATAAATTGCCTAGGGTGGTTGTGGAATCTCCATCTGTGGAGATATTTAAGAGTAGGTTAGATAAATGTCTATCAGGGATGGTCTAGATAGTACTGGGTCCTGAAATGAGTGTAGGGGACTGGACTCGATGACCTCTCAAGGTTCCTTCCAGTCCTAGTATTCTATATTCTATATGGGATTCACAAAGTCACTCTCATCGTTTTACACAGTACACAGGATCTGTTAGTTATGTGGCTGTACTCTGCTTCTCCTTTGGCATTAGAAAGGGAGAGTATGAAGAGAGGACTCCACTCTGTTGATGTTCCCCTGAGCCCTTTCTATAGTTTCTTCAGCCTCAAATCAGTAGAAAAAGACCTAATTGCAGATTCCCTGGAACCACCATCTGCCCCACACAAGAAGCAGCTATTTCCTTTGCTTTCAGCAACTTCTTTTAAAATGGATGAAAGGCAGCTCTCACTGCCGCTGATGAATGTGCAGATACTAATGTAGGTGTCAGAGTAGCCTCCTGAGTTTATAGCTATATAATTTTCTTCATACAATATTTAAAGGAAAATAAAAAATATCAATATTTTTAATCTGTAGTTGAACAAAAACAATCTTGGGACAGACTTTCTATTTCTTCTCCTTCTCTCATTGCCTCTGGAAGCATAAACTTAATATGCTATTTGTGCACAGAGAAAGAGAGCATTTTTAAAGTACTGAAAACTATCAGTAGAAATTCTCCATTCATGTAAGTTGCTATCTTTCCTTTATGTAAAGTCTTTTCTTTGACCATCAGTGTCAACTCCTATCATTTCTGTGGCAGGTTCAAATTGATCCCACACACAAGACTGAATGGGAATTCCACTCATGGATGAACTGCACTTCCAACCTTAAAATGTCTCATCCTCAGGATCATGTTCTCCCCATTCAAGATGAATTATAGGTTTCATCGTTCACCGAAGTACCATACACTTTGTGTCACCAACATTCTTGCTGGCAAAGATGGCAACCTAGCCCAGTTTGGAACAACAAACAGGTTTGCAGCTTCCTCCTCAGACTAGCTAATTGTATGCTAATATGTGTGCACAACAGCACAACCACTCATTTCTATCCACAGAATCACCATTTTCCCTTCCCCTCATGATGCAGCCATGTAAAGGCTAGGAGCAAACAGCCTTTCCTTTGAATCTGAATAGGACTCAAGAGTGCCCTGCTCCCTGTTAGTTCAGGGAAACCACCCTTAATGCTGAAGAGGAGGAGGCACAATTACAATGACACTGACTTTCTATGTGACTATGTTGTTTCTCTCATTTCCTCTTGTTTTCCTCATTTCCCCTATCTGTGAAACTGGGATAGTCACACTTCCCTAGTTCACTGGGATATTGTGAAGGCTATTTGTAAGGACTCTGAGGCCATAAAATAAAAGTTCTATCAAAGTGAAAGTAAAAAAATTCTATAAAAGTGAAAAGTGACTTTATAGTTATTCAGATCAAAGGAGTCAGTTAAAGATGGAGCAATGATCTTTACTAGTTCTAGCTTTAATGTTGTTTAATATGGAATAGACTATGAAATTGTTTAGGGCCAGGTTTTTCCTGTTAAGGCAGTCCTTCTCTGAGGGCTGTTGAGTGCCACAGCATATCCCATGAGGGGCAGAGTGCTGCAGGGAACCTCAATACCTTCTGGTGCTCCCCAATATGCATAATCACATGCACTTCAGCACTGCTTCAGTAGGAGCAGTGTGTTTTGCCATCTGCGGTGGTTACCAAGGCACTCACATAGTATCATGATGGGTAGGTAGATTGGTAGACTCTATTTGTGCTTTTGGACTAAGGGACATTGGGGAAAATATACAGTTCTAAATGTGGTAGATATTTGGTTGAGTTCCACTGGTATTGTAACTAGTTGCAGGTCTTTCCAACACTGCTAAACTTGAGTAGAAGTTGTCCAGGCTTTTTTTTTTTTCTTTTAAATGATGACTCATGGATAAAATGAATTTAACTCAGTGTATTGGTGTGACATCAAATTAATGCAACATTTGTGGCATTGCTTGTCGATATTCAGCCAGATTAGAACTTTGCATTGCATTACTGATTATCCTCATATACAAAATTTGCAAATGATACAAAATATCATGTGGTGAGAATGCATACAAATTAAAACCCAGGAAAATCCCTAAAACTTGGAACATCCAAACACACACACACACACACACACACAAAATTGAAATCCATTTAACATAATGAAAAAAAATCCAGGTCCTATATAATGAATCAGGCACAGAGTAAGTAGCAAACCAGAGTTTTTCCACATGTGCCAAATTCTACCCTGTTTTTCACCTCAGTCATTGGTACTGTAAGGAGTGTAAGTCAGAACAGAATTGGTCCCTGTTTTGGCCCTGATCCTGAAAATACTTAAGCATTGCTTAGCTATAATCCATAAGTTAATGCTCATCAGTCAATGGACATCAATAGGACCAATGGTGTACTTAAGTTAGTTACATTCATACATGTTTGAAGGATCGTGGCCTATGTTTCTAGTTATAGTTGCATTCTCTTCTTGTGGTTCCAAGGTTCAATTCAAAGTTAAAGAAAAGACTTCCACGTCAAGGGTGTTTGTAATATATTTTCAGAGTGAAATAAGTTGATCATATGGGATCTGATTGTTAGTTCCGAGTGCCTAAACTTAGGTGTCTTTATCTGAGTTAGGCAACCATTTTTGGGCACCTGTTCAGGAATTTATATTTATATTTATATAATTTATATTTAAATTTATATTTAGGCACTTGGAATGATCCATTAGGTGCAGATAGTTATAAAATCAGACTTTTAATTGTACATTCCTTAAAAAATAGCGTAATGTATCAGCCACACACTGAAGACTAAGCGCATGGAGTAGTTCATTTTTTAAAGAGAAACCATATTTTAGTTCAAGCAAGTCAAAGAAGAAAAATCCAAACCCACTGAAAAACAATGTTTTGACTCTTCTGGAGCTAAAAATGGGCCTACTTCATTTAGTCTATTTAAAAATTTTGTATCCATACCACTTGCATGCCAAGTTCGAATATAATATAAATGAAAATTGTTGAGTTATAAACCCTTGAAAAACAGGGTTTTTAATGGAAACAGTAATTGACCTTTAACTACCACCTCAAAAATACAATGCTATAATACAAAGCCCAGTGCTTGGGATCCCATAGCTGCTTCTAACCTCAGACTGGCAGACTAACACCTCACCACAAAGCCAACTAATGTTTATACTTAAAAACATTTTCTGCAACATGGCAAGTAGGGAAATGTTACAGGAGCAACATAATTTTGGTCAATAGTTCACAAGTTCTGTATCTTAAATTTTCAGTATTTCCACATTTGCCAATCATCACTGAATTAACAAAAACATAATGGTTCTTCTCTGGTCTGATGTTGCACACTTGCTATAAAGATGATTTTATTTTACCTGGGCTATGTCTAGACTGCAGGCTTCTTTCGAAAGAGGCTCTTTCGAAAGCATCTTTCGAAAGAGCCTCTTTCGAAAGATCGCATCTAGACTGCAGGCAGATCTTTCGAAAGAGAAATCCGCTTTTTCGAAAGAGAGCACCCAGCGAGTCTAGATGCTCTCTTTCGAAGACGGCCTCTTTACATTGAAGAACGCCTTCTTTCGAAAGAGGAACTTTCGAAAGAAGGCGTTCTTCCTCGTGAAATGAGGTTTACCGCCATCGAAAGAAAAGCCGCGTTCTTTCGAAATAATTTCGAAAGAACGCGGCTTGAGTCTGGACGCAGGGGAAGTTTTTTCGGGAAAAGGCTACTTTTCCCGAAAAAAACCCTGAGTCTGGACACGGCCCTGGAGTGGTATTGTGATTGAAACATTAAATCACACATTTTTTTCCCATCAGATAAAGTGACTGGAATGTAATTAGGGCCTCAGCCAAACCCCACTTAAATGGCTAAAAAATTTCCATTGACTTCAGTGGCCTTTGGATCAGAACCATATTTCTCAGTTGTCCTGGAGCAGGTAAAATCTGAATCTAGTGCAATGTATGTAAAACAACACATCATTTCCAACTCTTTACAAATACCTACTCACATAAAGGTGAGATCACTGAGTGTTAGCCTTAACGTGGAATTTCATTGCTTCCTTCTGTTCCTATTTACACCTTAATGTTAGGCTGATACTATTTTTCATCATGTATAATAGATTAACCACATCACAAAGAAGAAATCCACAGTATTCAACTAGCATCTTCCCTTTCTGTGTTTACATGCATTCTCTGATAATATATGCTTAGATGATCTTTTTTGTGAACAGTGACAGTCCAAGTCTCTTTAAAGCTATCAAAGCCCTCCTCATTATCCTTTATGGGCTGTGTAGAAAATGTCTCCACTGTTAGACATTTAACTGGAGTGCAGTAGAATGGTTTTGCTGGCCCCCTCCAGTTCTTTGGGTAAAAGCTCTGTTCATAATCAGTTTCTGCTTTTTTTTTTTAATGACCCTCAAGAGGTCCCTTCTGGTACACTTCAATTCCTATTCTAGTGTCCCATTGATTTTATAGACTTTAGGAACTTGCTCTTAACCTTCTGCTTTCTCACAGGATCGCTGTTGAATGATTAGGCACTATATAGCCTTTTGTTACCCTGTGTGTTGAGAGTGAAATATCTTGAGAATTAAAACACCAGTAACAATAACATTTCCTACAGAAAGAGATTGCTCTCTCTCTGGACTATTCACCCTTTTTATGGGAGTGATTTTTGTAGACAAGAACAACTTCAACATTTCTTTATAGAAAAAAATATATGGAACTATCCGCTTGAGTACAGGTTTGTATTCACTCATGAGTATGTGCTGATATCATGAATTATAGCAGCAGGAATTGATATTTCTCTGAAGGCCAGATGGACCCGAACCTTTTAAACGGTGGGCACCCTTGAACAACCATAAAGGAGAAGAAAAAGATTTTGAGGATGGATATTCCTACATAAAGTGGTTCCAGTTGATCTGATTTGATTCAATTGTGTGTTTTGTTAAGGCCCACTGCTGTCCTCTGGATGCTATATCCCATGCATATACTCGTTTATCTTGGACAAACTGGGGGTCAGTACCCTAGCTATCTGTAAGTCCTGGAGACAATGTTTTGTAGCAGGAGAGGCCAAAGAAAATCCTTATGAGCAGTTCTATTCATAAAGAGAACTGTGAGTTGCAGCCCTTTCAACACCACAACACACAAGTTTTTTAAAAAGTAAAGTCAGAGGACTGAATATAATCATTATTTATGAATTATTGTGTAAGAGCCTTAGTCCTGGACCAGGACCCCCAGTGTGGTAGGCACTGTACAAATACATAATATGAAAAATCAGTCTCTGCCTCAAAGAGACAACAGATGAACACAGACAGACAGGAGAGTACAAGGAAGCGATGAGACATCAGTCGGCATGAGTGGCAGCGGCAGTGTTCTCTGTAAGCTGCACACTTGTGCAGCTACTCAAGAGAGTGTCCAACACTATCTAGCTGATTAGCAGAGCGCCTGCAGATAGGCTTCTGGTGGTGCACATTTGCACATGCCTAAATGCACATAACAAAATTTATTCAGCATACGGATAGAAAAAATCCGCACATGGATGGAAAAGATTAGCAGGAACATTGGACAGCAGTCTGAAATATATGTCGTATTCCTTTGTGTTAGGAAATGCCAGATACACTCAAGAAGCAAAGTACTTTAATATTAGTGCATATTCTTTATTTAATTGTGATATCATCATTGTAGGGCATCTGATTGGGTTGATGGATACAGTGGAATATTACTACACATCAACCAAAGGAAATATCTGAGTTGTAAATTATTCACACAAAAAGAAATTCTGTAGCTTTCTAAAAGATTGCGACATGTTCATGTACGTTTATTTCATTTCCATTTTCCAGCCAGGACTAATGAACTGAAATACTTATAGGAAAGGCTATTATTTCAACCTTTCCAGCTTAGTTTTGCAATCAAGGATTCAGGCAATGCTTATTCAATGACATGTACAGCTATGAACATTTTTGAGATATACTAATTTCCTATCATCAGCACCAAGATTTTAATGGAGGAAGTGTCTCGGCTGCTATTCCTATAGTTGAAGTCAGACCTGTGGTATTATAAGCGCTATTTATGTCACTATTTCTTCCTTGGATAACATATAAACAATATTTCTTCATTCAGTGCAACATTTTCAAAATAATAACTGGGAAGAATGCTAATGTCACTCTGTAGGCAACAAAAAAGTGAGAGGTATATATTTGGAGCCATTCCACCAACACCAGTGGGGTAAGGGAAAAATCCGCCCCATTACTGCTTACTATTCACAGTCTTTCAGCAGGGGAGGGAAAAAAAGGAGCTGTAAAAATTCCTAAATAAAAAAAAAAGTATATCTTTTTTGTTTTGTTGCTGTTGACACCATCTGAAAAGAAATAATTATAAAGAGGGCCATATTTTCAAGAAGGGTTGTGGTTGGGCCGGGGGAGACAAAGGACTCACCCGAATGATCCAAGTTAAGGGCCTTAACAGCAAGGCAGCTTAACTATTCTTTGAAACTGGTGAGTCTCCCTGCTTGGCTGCATTTGAATTGTACGCTACTCTAGTAACATTTCACAAATAGGGATACCCTTCCTTGTAAAAACTGTTCCTTCCAGAAATAGGAACACAATTTAACAATATTTCGTATCGAGACAATTACATTGTAGAATTATTGTAGTCTTAGTACCTCATTAAAATAAAAAAAAATGTTAAATCCCTGTTTTGTCGAACACAAGAGATGAATAGTAAATATTGATTTAGAATGAATGCAAACATTTCCCTAGGAGTGGATAATTACAGCCTTTCTATGCAAAACACTTATATTTGAAGAAGCACTTCACTTACTTTGCCATGTGGTATACATTCTTTAGTACATTTTAAATTATACGTTGTCCTGGACAGTGTCTGCTCTATAATTTCTTGCGTCTCTACACCAGAGTCAGTATGTAATTTTAAACTGCAAACTTTCTGCCAACTAGAAGAGCAAAGTAGGCTTAACTCTTTCTCTTTGCTAGGTTCACAGATCAATTTATACTGCACACAGTCATAAGACCAATGTGTTCAAAGTTTCTGAGCTGTCTGGAACTAGTTTGGTCTAGCTAGAGTTTAACAAAGATGTTACTCCTAGAAATCTCCATTTTCACAGGGCATTTTCTAATTACATACAAGAGTTAATGCATTCTAGTTTCTAGCCAGATCTCAAGGAATCAAAAAGTTTGACCTAAATCTTTAGTTCCGCATATTTAAAGCATGAAGACTTGTGTTAGAACATCTAGTTTAAGAGTACATCCATAGACTTCAAATGTAGATTTGAACCTAGTATATTTAATTAAAATAGTCTGCATTGAGATTTTATAAATAGATTTTATATATATATATATACACTCACACACACACACACATATATTACTTTAATTATTAGTAAATATTAGAGTCACAGTGGAATATTCATCTTCATTTGAAAGGCTGTAAGGCCTTTGGCTACATCTAGACTACTTCCCTTTTTCGGAAAAGGGATGTAAATTAGACGTATCGCAATTGCTAATGAAGTGGGGATTTAAATCTCCCCCGCTTCATTGACATAAAAATGGCTGCCGCTTTTTTTCAGTACGGTGCTTTGACGGAGAAAAGTGCCAGACTAGACGCTGATCTTTCGGAAAATAAAGCCTTTTCCGAAAGATCTCTTATCCCTTATTTCAAGAGGGATAAGGGATCTTTCAGAAAAGGCTTTATTTTCTGAAAGATCAGCGTCTAGACTGGCGCTTTTCTCTGGCAAAGCTCCGTGCCGAAAAAAAGCGCCAGCCATTTTTATACTAATGAAACACGGGAGATTTAAATCCCCGCTTCATTAGCAATTGCGATACGTCTAATTTACATCCCTTTTCCGAAAAAGGGAAAAGTCTAGACGTAGCCTTTATGTACTTAATTTCAGAACTGGATATTTTATTCAGCAGGTTGAGGCAGTGGAGAATCTCAGACCCAATCAGATATACTCCTGTTTTTTTCTCCATTACCTACATATTTCCTTCCTTCCTTGTGACACTGTTTTCATGTTTTGCCTCCCTAATGTGGATAATGAAATAGTTCTTGCCCCAGAACCTCAGGATGTTACCTGCATTCTAGGTAGATCAGGTTACAGGACTGGATCATCCATCCAAGCAAGAGCATCAGGTAGAGATGACCACACAGGGATGAGTTAAGTAAGCAAGATGAGTCAATATGCTCATAAAGTCACTTATGAGATTGATCCACAAGACTTATGAATTATAGTTTCATTTTACACGGAGACAACAAGAGAAAGAAATGATATGCCAAGTCTTTTGAACAAGCAGGCCTAAAGTTAGGCACCTAAATGAGCTGCTTGATATTCATAAGAACTAAGGGTCCAAAGCTCCCAGGCCCCAATTCAGGAAAGCATATAGTTTATGTTTAAATCCATTCCTATTCAGGATGGCACATAAGTATGTGCTTATTGTCCATGGACTTTATTACCTAAGAACACGTTTAAGTATTTTTTCTGAATAGAGAAGCTTTCTGAAGGGGGGTGAGAGACACCAAAGCTATTGGGCCATGAAAAACTCCTTGAAGGAATGAATTCTGAGATAGGACTTAACAGAAGACAGATGGAGACGTACCAAACAAGGTCTGGAATGTCATTCCAGAAATAGACCACAAAAGAAGATAAAGACAGGTGGAGCATTGACCAAGCTAATAGCATAATAAATAAATGCACACACATAGCTATTGATAGAAGATAATCTGTCAGATTACATACTCTAAAGTCTACTTGGTGGTATATATAAACTATATTTATACACCCATGTATAGGTATTATATACATACATATATACACATATGTCACATATATGTATATGCATAAACATACACACAAGCAGTGAGTGTTCACTCTGGGCTTTCAGCCAGGGAACTTAATCTGTATCTAGTCCACTAGAACAGAGCTAAACAGAATGTTAAATAGGTTCAAAAATGAGTTAAAAACAAAAACAAAGATGCTAAAGAGACTAGGAAAAGTCTGGGGAAAAAACTTTATTTTACTGTGTGAAAAGTTAAAGTCTTATCCAGAGTTAGAACAAAAGAGAAATAAACAAAAATGTATTAAAATACAGGGAGGGCTAAGTAACATAAGATAAAGATTCTGGAGTAACAAAGTAGCAATGTTCTCTATTTCCCCTAAGATGTTTTTCGTTACCACCCCATCACCACACACTTTTAAGCAGCAATCCATTTTTAAACAGCATCCCCTCACAAATGGTTTCTGAAGATACAGCTTTGTATTTCCAGAAATGTTGAACTGAATGTCAAGACAAAAACCACCAGTTCTGTGGTTAAAGTAATGTGTCTGCTAGGAAAATATTCAACCTACCCACTTGGCAACTACCCCTGTTATATTTGGAGGCACCCACATCTTTATAAAAGCACCCAGAGTCATCCTAATGAAAGTAACTGAAGAAATCTTCCACTAGAAGTTACTCGCTGGTTTAAAATTAGCTCTCCCCCTTGCTCTGTATTGCTAGGTTTTGCATAACCATGGGGGGAATATAAGACATGAGATAAAAATAAATTTGGCTGCTTTGGATTAGAAATCAAGGGGAACGTGTCAGACCAGTTTTCTGCAATGGGTTTCATCACAGACAAAATATCTTGTACTGAAAGGAAAGATAATGTATGACTAAAAAAATTCCCCGAGTAATCAGAAGATGTATTTTCAGCTTTTTTACATTTTAGTTTTATTTTCTCATAGCAAAGAGCTAGAATAGGATTTAAGCTCTGTGCTCAAGTTGGCAGAATCCCTACACCCTACCTGGATGATCCTGAATTGTAAATCAATATTTTATAAGAATTTAACTTTTCCTATTCCAAAATAATCAAACACAGTGGTGAGGGGCCACTAACCATGACAAAAAATATACTTCAGATTCTTTCTTGAAGTGCCAACTCCAATAAGTTCTCCAAGTGAAATTAAATGCACACTCTTATTCCAAACCACAGTTTCCCCTTGGGATGTACAAATCTCAAGTGGGAGCTGAAAGGCCAGTTGTACTAACGCCCACAGTTACACCCTTTTTTGCAGTTTTTTTTAACTACTGCATGTAGCATAACTTGTATTCCAGCCCACTCAGTGACTTTGCTTTCCAGTAGTGGTAATAAAAATGATGTCTTCATAGTTTCCAAATTCCAGAATTAGTGAGTGGGCCAGTCCATATCTTCCCTCTGTTTCTCACAGTTTTGTGTTTGTTTTCTTTAAAAACTTCTCTGCAGAGCTACAGGTCAGCAAAAAAGAAAATATCTGGTGTGCTGTGAGTAACAGTTGGCTCCATGTCTAAGAGCAGTAATAGAGATTCATTTGAGAACAGAAATGAGAAATGGAAAAGATATATTAGTTCATATTGTTTATGTCACAGCCAATGCTCAATGTTTAGCTAATCGCAATATCATATGTGGTTGCCCCCATGTTGTCAACAACATAAGCTTTCACAAGGATATACCTGGAAAATAATTTCTTTCTTTCATTCAAAATGTAACTCAAAACAGAATCCTATAGGAAAGTCCTTTTACCCCATTCATATTGCAGTGGAAAATCAAAAACCACCAGCCTCTCTTGTTCAAACTGTTGATAGAAGAAAATACCCTCCTGGCCCCACAAATGGAAGTTTGTTCCTTCTCTAGGCATGCCACATAACTCATATCAGCGCTATCATGTAGTCCAAAGATCACGGCATACACATTTGCAACTAAAGCCAAAAAACAGGCCAACTACAGTGTCTCCATGCAGGAAGGGTACAGGAAAACAAGTTCTGTTTGACCCCTTTCTGCATGAAATATATACTTGGGTTGGGAAGAGTGTAACAGTAGGTACCAGAGACTCAGTGGATATTTTGTAACACTATAGACTCAGGAAATAAAGTTCAGTCTCTTTTCAGAGATCCTGAAGGTCATAACTTTTATTGAATGTGATATTAGGCTGTGACTAAACTACTTCCTGTAATTTTGAAGTGTCTAATTTACATCCCTTTTTTGAGAAAAGGGATGTAATCTAGGTGTACCCTTAGAGGTAAGCTATATTTTGGCAAAACTTAAAAAACAACAAATAGTCTAGTAACACCTTAAAGACTAACAAAACATGTAGATAATATCATGAGCTTTCGTGGGCACAACCCGCTTCTTCAGATGACTTCAATTTTGGCAAAGATGGAATAATGAAAGTCACCTGAATGATTCAGCTTGAAAGCAAAGTTGGAGACTAGAATTGATGCTCAGAATGACTCTGAATCAGCCTAGGAGCCAGTGGCATTTAAAAGAATGGGAGAGGGAGAAGTCCTTTACACACCCTAGCCCAGAGGCATTGAAGCATAAGTGTAAATTCTGACAGCAATGCCACAGACTGCTAGACAAAGTCATTCAAAGCTTTCAAGAATATCCTGAAATATTTCATGAAAAATTTCATTAGGGAAAGACAAATCTTCTTAACAAGAAAATAGCTGTCAGGTGAGCCAGTTGACCATTCCATAATAAAACTATGATAAAGCTAAATCTTTGTAATCCCAATTATTAACAAATGGATTAATTAGAGACCAAATTATTAGTAGTACAGTTGATAATCATCTCTGTGATAAATGAACCTGAATCTGCAAGGAACAGTAAATACTTGCAGGGCTAGTGAAAACTGTTCTTCCCACACATGAAAGCATCAACAAGCAATGAAAGAACTGAAGCGGAGCTAATTAAAAATGCACATCAAGGCATAAAGGCAGAATATGAGAGTAAACAAATAGAGACCAGATTTCACCACACAATGCAAGCCTATCCAGCACAAGGGATATAGTGGCATGCATGCAAGTACAGCAACCATTCTGCAAAAGGAATTTGCAAACTCCATGTGTGCAGAGATGGAGAATAAAACTCTGAGCATAGCACAGAAGCAGAGTTCTTTGTTGGAATGCTTAACACATTTGCAGTTAAAAAAAAGAGAGATACTGAAGCTGCACAAATTACACAAAAAAGATAGTGCCATGTGGGGATCCACATCAGCAATTGCACAGGCCACTGAAGAAGAAGCTGGTTTTTCTACATGTGTGATCAAATGTAATTGCTGACAGATGTCCAGTGAAAAGTAGAATAATCCTCGCTTGTGTCCAGTGTCTCAGGTTGTCTACTCTGACATCCTCGGCCTCTCTATTTGTATGTTTTATTAATTGTCCATATAAGTCTATGGCTGTTACTTTTAGCTGGTATGTTTTATTTTCATTGGATTTTTAAAAAATGAAAGGAAGATGCATCATAACAGGAGCAATTTCTGCCAAGAAATAATGACTCTGACAGTGAGAGAGGTATTAACCTTTTGTAATCCTGACCAACATTAGGTCACTAGGGGTACATCTACACAGCAATATCATTTCAAAATAACTAGTGTTATTTTGAAATAATCTCAAAATACTGTCAAGATGGAGGACTTCTTACTCCAACTTCTGAAACCCTCATTGTAAAGGGAATAAGGATGCTCAATTTGGAAATTAGTGCTGTGTAGATGCTCTCAATTTTGAATTAAGCTACACAATTGACATAGCTCAATTTGTGTAGCTTATTTCAAGTTCAGCCCTGGTATGTAGATGCACCCTAGGGGGCCAGAAACTGAAGTTTAACTTCATTACCAGGATCCCTGTGGGTCACACCTTTATCACAACCGGGAAACTGAGATGTTAAGTCCCTGGTAGGTCTCAACACTGTTGGCAGTGGAATTTCCTGACTGACAGCCAGCTTCAATCAAGTGGCCACCACTTATTTTTTTAAAAGTGTTTCCATGTTGACTAGCAATTGTCACACTGCATCTTGAAAGCAGTGTTTGGCTGACAACTGTATACCTCTGTCATCTCTTTGTGTTTTTAACTGAGGATAGACCACTGGATTCAGACCCCATAGTTCCTAACAAGGCATGATCCCCATCCAAACAGGGGTAAATGTTCAATTTTATTTCAGTTTTTCCCTATTCAGAAGAATTATTTTTGACAGTGCTTTCTTGACTGTTAAACCAACACATTTTGAAAGGCTAATCTGAAACAGCTGAGATTAAAAGCATCATTCAAATGATACTCCAGGTATTTTCTATAAGTGTGGAATCATTAGTACATGAAAATATTAAGAGCCCGGAACAAAAGTTTTAGGCAAAGAAGCATATTACACTCTGCATCCTTTTTCTGAAAGTTTTGCCAACTGCCACATAATCCAGGAAGTCATGCTTCAAAATATTTTAGGTTGCATTTCTCATAATTTCCTTCTTATCTTTCATAAGTCTTACATTTTAAAATGTCAACTTACATGTGGGAATGTTTAATCTCAAGGATGTTGATCCATCAGGAAACTTTTAAAATCTTCTCCAAAAGGTTTTTTTTTTTTCCCTTCTTAATGGATTGCTTCTGTTTATGTTGTACCTGCCAGTCCAACTGACATCACCACCCTGCCGCAAGTAGTTCTATCACTTAAAAGCAAAGGGAGAGGTACAGTCTCTGGTGGGTAAGGCAAACATAGCAGGTAAAATGAAAACAGACTTGTCTTTGAAAACTATAATACTAGATTTTGTTGTTATGTTGTTCCTTGATACTGGAATTAGGAAGACAGAGTTTATCTACAGTTTACAAACATACAACTTTGGACTGTGATCCTAACATATCTCACAAACAACCCAGGGTCATGACTGGTCATAGCTTGGGTGGAAGATCTCCAAGGAAAATGTAGGGTGTTGCAAAAATGGCTAGTGATTCAGAAAATGGCAATTTTCCCTCTGAGTCAGTACTGAATCAAAGCCCTAACATAATGCTAGTTGTTACTATGCTGCTAAAGTAACATCAGATAAGACATAAAACTGAGCTCTGACCTAGTGGTCACTGAAAAACCATTGAATAATAATAATGTCTTATTTCTAGTATACTGGCCAAAATCCAGGTCATATATTTGCATTTTACTTACCTAAGGGACTGCTCCAACTCACATTAAAGTCAACAGGAGTTTCAATTGACTTCAATACATGTTGGATTGAGTCCTAAAGTCCTGCAGTTACAACTGGATATACTATTCATCACTTCTTCCAAACCATTGCAGAATGTAGCTTGGTTAAACCGGTGTCATGTTCCACTCCAATGATGGATGAAGTGATTTTTGTATACATAAAGTTTGCAAACACTTTGAAGTGAAGTTATTTATTATCAATACATATTATGACAACCTCAACTCATCTCTATCCATTAAGAAATATGATAAAATGATAAAACAGCAGTTCTCAATCAGAAAGGACTTAAAATTTAAAAAGCAGAGACTGTGCAATGAAATATGTATATGCAATGAGTTAGCCCTGTATCCAGTTCAAGTACTGTTTCCAATGTTCTGCACTACATTTTTGTATAAATTTCATGTGCTGCTTATCTTCCTGATGTAGCATGCTCCTGTTTCTATTTTAAGTATGGTGTGCATATATTTCATACTGACGCTATAAATTCACATAATGCTAAGCGTACAATAGTGATTCAATATATTTCCTTTACTTGGTTGTTTGATTAAGTTTATTACCTAAAATTTCATTTTTTATATTTTGACTCAAGAGTGAGTGGTATTTTACCTCCTCTCTTTGTTAATGCAAATAAAAATGTAACATTAAAAGCATGATGATAGGGAGGTATAGACAGCATCATCAGATATTCAACTTATTCAAAGAAATGCCAACTCAACCAAAAGTAAAACCTGGCTCCTTATGACTATTGTCCAGGTATTCTGCTAGTTCAGTGATTATACTATAATTTCTCTGTTAATTGAATTAAGGGGGTGGAGGGGCGGTGTTGATAAGAAGCCATTAGTTCTGGGAAGGCCTGGACTTAAGCCAGAGAGACTTTGACCAGCTTTTCCTAATGTCACATATTTCTAGGTTATTAATCAATAAAAAGGTTAATCTGAATGGGGAGAATAAAATATTTTTCTGATTAAATGTAACTGTATTAATATAAAGTCTCTTAGTATTTTGATATATAAGAGATAGCATAATAAATTATGTCCTGTGGCTCTAATTCAGCACAGAGTTCAAGCATATGCTTAACTTTAAGTATTTAGGTACTTCTATTACTTGAATGAATGAGTTTAAGTGCCTCTCTGGATCAGGATATCTGTCATAGGAAGGCTTCAATTTCCTTCCAGAGTCATTTGCCTACAGACATTTAGCCATATATGTCATTTTATTCATAAAAGTAGCCACACTACAGTCAATGGCACTACTCATAGAAACAGAAATCTTTTCCATGAAAGGATCAGTTTCAACACATTTCTTGATTTAAAAACATTTTGACAAAAGAAATTTCAACTTGTCAGAACGTCCTGTTTCTATGTTTTCAAAATGAAAAATTTCATCTTTCCATTTCAAAATTACTTTTTGGTTAGAAATGTATCCTAGTACAATAGTAAAAACAATTAAAAATGGTCAAAACTAAACTGAAATGTTTTGAAATGATTAAAATGAAGCATTTTTGAATGAGTTGAGCTCAGATGTTTTCCAATTTTCAGTTTTAAAAAAATTTAAATTTTGCTCAAAATTTTGATATTTCAAAAATTTTTCACAACTTAAGAAAGCTCTAGCTGCTAATGATGAATTGGGACACTTTATATTGAAGTACATCATTTATATTACTCATTTATGAAATTATTTGTGGAATTTCACATCATTAGTGCCTAATGACAAGATTCCATTACTGTTACAAAAGTCAACAGGAGAGATGAGCTAAGAACTTATTTCACTTATGCTCTTATAGGCTATGTCTAGACTGCAGGCTTCTTTCGAAAGAGGCTCTTTCGAAAGCATCTTTCGAAAGAGCCTCTTTCGAAAGATCGCATCTAGACTGCAGGCGGATCTTTCGAAAGAGCAATCCGCTTTTTCGAAAGAGAGCACCCAGCGAGTCTGGATGCTCTCTTTCTAAGACGGCCTATTTACATTGAAGAACGCCTTCTTTCGAAAGAGGAACTTTCGAAAGAAGGCGTTCTTCCTCGTAAATTGAGGTTTACCGCCATCGAAAGAAAAGCCGCGTTCTTTCGAATTAATTTCGAAAGAACGCGGCTTGAGTCTGGACGCAGGGGAAGTTTTTTCGGAAAAAGGCTACTTTTCCCGAAAAAACCCCTGAGTCTGGACACAGCCATACTGTGTACAGTTGGCCTAGATTTTCCCTCTGCATTTTATTTTGTGCCCAATTATCCAGGTGCCCCAGTACCAAACTCTAATTCACTTTAATGGGAGTCCACCCACTTGGGTGGGGGGTAAAACCCCAGGCCCAGTGATTGAAAAGGCCCAGTGCTTGCAGCAACTGCCACTGCTACTGAGGCAGCAGCATTGGCCAGAGCCTCAGGCCCTTTAAATAGCCACCAGATCCCCATGTGGTGCACTCTGGGCAGCATTGTGGGTACCTGGGAGAGGCACCATGTGCTCTGATCAGGTATGAGGGCTGCCTGGGAGAGGCTAGCCCAAACCCCAGTGCCTCACACCCAAGGCCCCTTTCCTTCTGGGGTGCAGAGTCAGCCCACTTTCTCCACCTTGCCAGGAGTCTGGTGACTCTGTCAGCCCCACTGTCACAGAGTATCTGCATAAGATGGTGGAGAAGGCCTAATGAGGAGGGAAATTATTACTCTCCAGTTGCAAATCCATTCCCTAGTTTGGTAGCAAAAAAACACAATTGTCATTTTTTTTCTATAAAACATGTTTTAACCACACCAAATCTATTTGTGGAAGAAGGTTATTTTTAATGACATTTCCTGACTCATATGTTGACAAAAGATTTGAAATGGTTGAAATGTAAGGTTTTGACATTTTCTAAGTGACAAGCTCTGGGGGTTTCGTTGTTATTTCCCCCCACCACAATTACTTTTTGTTGCCGTAAAAGTTAAAAGAGAAGAAGGTTGAGATTGAAATCAAAATATTTCAAAATGATTTCAATAAAATGTTTCATTTGGCTTCAACCTGCATTTTTTTCAGATTATCAGATTTTGTGAAAATTTGAGTTGTCTTTTCACCTTGTTTCAGGACAAAGTGAACATATTTCAAACTTTCAGAAATGTTCATGGGATAAGAAAACCATTCATATATTTTCAAACACGATAAATAGTTTCCCTCTAGGTTCTGTTGCGATTGTCACTTTCTCCAGAGTCAAAGTTGTGGAAGTCTGGAAATTTTCTATTTTTTGGTAAATCTAATGGGGGGAAAGAATTTTTCAGAAGCTGAGGGAATCTTCAGTTGACTAGTTAGTCCCCTTTACACGTCTAAGCTATCCATAGGGACTGTAGCATGTGCCAAGATATGGTCCTAACATTCTAATGGCATTTGAAAGAGTGTAAGGAATAAGGTCAGTGCTAGGCCAGCATTTGATCCATCAGCAAAACTGGCTTTGATGCATATGAGCACCTAAGAGTTGAGACACTTTTGCCCACAGCCACTGTATTTAAAACATTTTTTGGTATAGCAAAGTGTGATATTTTTATGATCTTCCATTCTTAAATGCTCTTTTTCTTTTCCACGGGCCTCCACGCTGCCAGCTGCTCCCAATAGCTCCTCTTACCTATTGTTTTCACATTTTTACAGTTCTCATGTGTGAGATTTTTTTTATCCTATTTCAAAGCATTTCTACTATAAAATATTTGCCAAAAGGTGCATAGTGATTCCAACTCAGATTCACTTATCTCTGCTGTTTCTGTCATAAAAAGGGCACTTCAGATGTATTCCATAATGATAAATCTGTTTAGCACCTACATTATCCTACATGGATTTAGAGTGCTGAGAGCACATTTGTATTTTTCTCCTGTTACTTTAGATTTATACAAAAATGCCCCAATTTCTACTTATTTGCTACAGAACATAGCCTGACTCCTTGTTTTATCTTTTCAACATAAGAAAAATAACATAGGGCATGATAGCCACTAATGAGATGGCACATTCTATATAACTTTTCCTGCTGTGTTGTTTTATTTACTAGCTTTCAAATCCCTAACCTTAGTCTCTCCAACATCCCTTTAAATGAAAGGCTCCTCTTGTCTCTCTGAAGTTTCTATCATCTACATTGGTTTGCCTGTTAAAGTTTCAGCATCCATTTCGTCAGCGATAGTTATTCTGCTTAATGACTTTTATGCCCCTGTTAATACATTTTTATCTGGTAAGATCTTGTCTAATATTAATGTTATATGCTAATATTAAAGATGTGGCAGGAGTATTTTAAACTCTAGCTGTCAGACTACAAATGTTTGGAGAGGTGTTATGAAGTTCACTGTAGTCTTAGCACTGCCTGGCAAATTGTAACATACATGACTATTATATAGAAACCTAGGCAACACAAATTGCATTTATGGTCAGGTTTCAGCAGCTAATTGTGGAAAACCCCAGTAAGATCAGAGAGAGCAGGATCAGACCCTGTATGTGTACGTTTATGTCTCCCACTCTCTTTCCCTCTCTCTCTTTTTTTTTTTTTTAAATTCTTATCCGAGACTGGTACTTCATCATTTAAACTATATCCCTGGGAACAAACTTGTAGAGTATAATACCCACATGACCTATAAGATACCAGAGAAAATATACTGATGCATGATATTGTTTTAATAAAATAAAGCTCTATGCCATGTAAATGAACTATGGAATTCCCCCATCACCACCTCCTTTGAAGTACATTCTCTCCACCAAAAATAAAATAAAACATAACATTTATTTCACCACTATTTAAGAGTTAATGAAAGATTTGCACCTGTACAGCTGTTGAGGACTGAAACTAGCTCATGAAGCGAATGTGTTTTCTGGTTGAGACAGTTGTAAATGCCTTGAGTAAAAACACAGAGGACTGCTAATGGATAGGTTTATTTTAAAGCATGCCATCTGCTATCAATCATAGAGAAGTATAGGAAGCAAGTTTGGCTGTGCTCCCTTCTTGTAAGCCTGATAAAGATAGGGCTGTGGTACTCTGGAACATTTAGTCCCCAAGAGAATAAAACATCAAACCTACTCAGCAGCTCCACTAACAATAATAAAAATGCCTCTGCCTAAAGGTGACATTCTGAATTTACGATTATTTGTGTCTATAAAGTGTATTCTTTGGCTCCTGACTCATTCTGACTGTCTCAGTACAAGAACAATACATTAAGACTGCCTGAAGTAAATGGAAATCCTATCCATTTATTAAACCAGCAGCCAGTATCTGGAGATGTTCTACTCTCCTGTTGGACCTGAAGAAGGTTTCTTGCTCTGAGAGTTCATTCTTTTTGTAGGATTAAAGTCATTTGCTAAGTAATTCTTTATTTAATGCACTGAAAACCACGTCATTCTTCAGATGGATACATTTTTAAGGGGAAGCGGATAAAACAGATTCTGAATATGTAAATTCCTATATCATGTAGAATAGCTAATTACTCCATACAATAAAAGAGCAAACTTCTACTTCGCACCTACAGCGCAAGGAAATTTGATGGAAAAAAGAGCTTTGGAAGCTTGGGGAAAAGTCACCTGGCAAGGAAACTCATAAGCTTAATTAAAATTAGAAAAGAAATTTAAAGTGGACAAAAACTAGAACAACAGTAGGGAAAAAATACACACAAAACAAGGAGAAAGAACAAGTCAATGAAAGGATGAGCATGCCTTTTATCATGCAGCAGACATTGTTATTGCTGATTTCCCTCTATAACTACTCCAAGTAAAGCAACTGGTGGCATAATATGCTGTGCCAAGGACCTTCTGTATGAGTGGTTGTTGAGAGAGGAAGAAGAGGAGGAGTAATATGCTGATGAGACTCTGGTATAACGGTTCAGGATTTCTTAGCTTTTCAATTATGGACACAACCGAGCTAATAAATCTTACAGCTCCTGATGAAATCAGTGATTTTAATGGCGCAAGATCAACCCTCATATCTGGTAGCAGGGTTGTCCCAAGGGAGGGGATGGGGTCTGGTGCAATCCCTCCCTCCCTCCCCACCCCTTCCACAAACCATGCTCTGCCTCCTTACCCTCCTCCCCCAAGCATCAGTCTAGTGCAAGAAGCAGAGGTTGCCCCTCTCCCCACTCACCTTGCTGGTATCTGAAACAGCCTGGCAGCTTGCTCCAACCCACTGTGCTGCCCTCTCCTACCCCACTGTGCCCCGACGCTGAAAAGAAAAGGGCCTCATAATTCCCTGAGTCCCTCTCATCTATAAGAGGTTTGGGGCAGCCACCACAGGGTCCCCAAAAGTACAGGGCCTTAGGCAGCCACCCCAATTTGTCCTATAGATGGGACAGCTCTGTCTGGGACAAATGTTTTGAATCAAACAAACTTTTATTTTGATCTCTCTTAACACATTTTACTTTTCTAAATTATGTTAAAAGATCAAAATTGAAGTGAAACATTTTAAAGCGATCAGAATGAAATGTTTTGACTGACCTCATCCCCCCTTCCTCCCAAATATTTGATTTATAAAAATTCATGAGATATCAAAATTTTGTCCCAGTTTGGACTGGGACATTTTTAAAAGTATCAAAAATTCTCCTTGGATAGAAAACCATTTTCCTCCCATTTATATTAGACACATCAAGACAACCTAAAACAAGATAGCAAGAAATGTAGTTTGGTTTGGAGATCTTGACACCATGATTTTATACCAGTCTTTACCATATTATGTAGTAGCTCTACACAGTAACACAAAGAGTACATTTTCATACAAAAGCTTGCAATCTTAAAGCAGCTTGTTCACCAGAGTTCAAGTCCCTGGCAAACAGTTCACTGCTGCTCTAATGAAAAGACACAGTGACTGGGCCTGTGTTGCTAAGATTAGACAGTGGTGGCCATATCAAGAAGAGAAATACCTGCAGATTAACAAGCAATTTGCTTCTCTAAATCTGAACCTTCTAATCTCTTTTTAAAGTAAGTCTCAATCCGTGAATATGGCAAAAGAATTAAAACTACATTTACTAAGTGATTTCTAAAATATTTCAGTATGTGTTTTAGAAAACTGACAAGTCATTAAAACATGGTTAATAAACATTATTCACAACTCATTGCCTTAAATTAACGGTACTTTAAAATACCAGAAACCCCGTGGCTCATTCAATGTACAGCTGCAATAGTAACTTTGACTGGTATGAACTCTTTAATAAAATGCATATAGACAACATAGAGTTTACACTAAGTATGCATTTTCTTCCCTGAAAAAATATTTCCAATAGTACCTCAAAATGTATTCGAACTCACCAACCTCATAGGTAAAGTGGCATACAAACTGTTTAGAAGTATTTTATAGTGTGAGGAGGAAATGTGGTTGTGTTAAAAGGAAATTGTCAAGAAAAAAAATCTCCTTTTTAAAAGTATTCCTTACCTGTACATGGTAGCTTATTAAAACCAGAAATGGTCACAGTCTACAATGTTTGAATCCATGTTCAATCCTCTCCAAAGCTCAGGGGACTTTACAACTAGTGGTTTGTTTTAGAGTAGAAAACAATTGAAAGAGTATTAAGGGAATACTTTATTTAGACTGATGAAAATACTCTGATCCTACAGTTATCCCTGATATGCTAACTCCCAGACTAATTAAACACATCTTGTGCTATATAAGGTCACGCTAAAACCTGAATTGGAGTAAGCACCAAGGAAAGAACTGCTGACTACACTACAGCTGGGCCCATCCCTAATTCCAACGTAAGATATTCTAAAGAACAAACTAGCGTCTACCACATAGGCTCATATTTAAGTTTTACTTTTCACTGTTTTTGACAAGGAGGTGCTCAGTTTCACTTTGCATTACTTTTTTTCCTTTCCCCTTTCTAATTCTCATGTACAGTCACAATTGTGTTTTGGTTCAGAACAAGAAAGTTGACATTGAGAAAAATATTGTTTTCCTTTATTAATGTAGTTTTAATAATGAAAACATTTATATCCCTATTCAGCTTTGTAATACAGATTTCAATTTTTTTTAACCACATCACATTTGGGCCTAATCTAAGCTGTATCTTTTTAACTGTGCCTCACCTAAACTGCTAAACATATGTATAAACTGCATTAATCACTCTAACCCCTTTGCAGATTTTAACAGGCAATTTTTTCCTGTGTAAATTTGTTACATATTCCAATATATTTGTAAACTTATGGATGGGATTGATATATGACATCATATGATACTCAATTTAGCCATAATTCTGGGTCTAAAAATGATCCCTGAGGAATAGTTAGACAGAATAGCTTTTCTTTTTGCCCATTTCAAAGTGATTGGGATGTTGTGACGGGGCAGACGGCCCGGCTGTGCTGCCCCGCACTAAGGGAGAGGCCGGGCTGAGGGCAGAACGGCCGGAAGGGGGTTGTTGCGGCAGCGAACCGACAGCGGAGAGCCTCAGGGCCGTGCTGGCTACCTCCACGAATGTCGAGGCTGCAGGCCGGCGGGCTGGACAGGCGCGGCCTGATGACGTCATAAAGGACATCATCGGGGAATCCAGGAGGTGCGGGGCCAATTACGCAGAGGTGGAGGCAGCTGGGGATGCCGAGACGCGGCCCTTTCAAAAGGGCCAGGATCAAGAGAGGATGGGGAGGAAGCAAAGGAGAGCGACGGAATGCTTCCACCCACCCCCCGGGGAAGAGGCGAGTGTGGGTAAGCTTGTCCCTGCGCTGGGGAACCTGAGCAACTGGTCAGGAAGAAGTGGCCCAGGGCAGGGCTGTGTATCCCGTGAGTGGACGGTTTAGGGGTTCCAGCCTCCTCCACTGGTTAGGGACAAGTGTCCCTGACTTAGGGCCCTAGGCTGGGGCTCGGAGAGAGAGAGGGCCCGAGCCCCCTTCCCGGACCATTGGACGTAAGCGAGTCCGAACCCAACAATACATATATATAGTTAGAAATTGGAAAGACCCTGTGGGGAAAACTGGACATGGGACAGCTCCTCACCTGAACTTGGGGTGGGATTGGGGTGAATGGGTAACAGATGTACAAGCCTTTTTTGTTTGTTTCTTTGTTTGCATTAGAATAATAAAATCATAGGATTGGAAGAGATCTCAAGAGGTCATCAAGTCCAAACCCCTGCCCAGAGCAGGACCGACCCCAACTAAATCATCCCAGCCAGGGCTTTGTCAAGCTGGGTCTTAAAAACTTCTAGGGATGGATCTCCACCTCCCTAGGTAATGCATTCCAATGCTTCACCAGACTCCTACTAAAATAGTTTTTCCTAATATTTGACCTAGACCTCCCCCACTGTAACTTGAGACTATTGTGCCTTGTTCTGTCATCTGTCACTACTGAGAAAAGCCTCTTTCCATCCTCTTTGGAATCCCCTTTTAGCTAGTTAAAGGCTTCTATCAAATCCCCCCTCACTCTTCTCTTCTGTAGACTAAATAAGTCCAAATCCCTCAGCCTCTCCTCATAGGTCATGTGCTCCAGCCCCTAATCATTTTGATTGTCCTCCTCTGCACCCTCTCCAATGCGTCCATATCCTTTCTATACTGGGGGACCCAGAACTGGACACAATACTTCAGATATGGCCTCCTCGGTGCTGATTAAAGGGGAATAATCACTTCTCTAGCTCTGCTGGAATTGCTCCTCCTAATGCATTCTAATATGCCATTCACCTCCTTGGCTACAAGGGCACACTGTTGACTCATATCCAGCTTCTCATCTATTTTAATCCCCAGGTCCTTTTCTGCTGAACTGCTACCTAGCCAGTCTGTTCACAGTCTGTAACAATGCTTGGCATTCTTCCGACTCAAGTGCAGGACTCTACACTTCTCCTTGTCATCAGATTTCTTTTGGCCCAATCCTCCAATTTGTAGGGTCACTCTGGACCCTATCCCTACCCTCCTCCCTATGGGTATGTCTACACTTGCAGCCTATTTCGGAATAGGGCTGCAAATGTAGGCATTTGGAATTGCAAATCAAGCCTGGGATTTAAATATCCCGCACTTGATTTGCATCTTCCTGGCCTGGTGCTACTTTTTGAAATTTACAAGCCCAGAATAACTGCCTGCGTCTACACGCAGCAGTGAAACTGGTGTTCAAAATAAATCCCTATTTCAAACTACCTGTTAAGCCTCATTGCAGGAGAAATAACAGGTAGTTTGAAATAGGGCTTTATTTTGAACACCCATTTCACTGCCGCTTGTATACACGGGCAGTTATTCTGGGCTTGTAAATATAAAAAATGGCGCCCAGCTGGGAAGAGGCAAATCAAGCGTGGGATACTTAAATCCTAGGCTTGATTTGC
Source organism: Pelodiscus sinensis (assembly GCF_052426305.1). Classification (NCBI taxonomy): domain Eukaryota; kingdom Metazoa; phylum Chordata; order Testudines; family Trionychidae; genus Pelodiscus; species Pelodiscus sinensis. Next base: position 25,427,263 of record NC_143058.1, on the reverse strand, counting down.
AATTCCAAATGCTTACATTTGCATCCCTATTCTGAAATAGGCTGCAAGTGTAGACATACCCTAGATTAGTGAACTTGCTGAGGGTGCAATCCATCCCTTCATCCAGGTCATTCTTCCGGTAGGCAACAACTAGGAAGATATTATTACCTACATTTTGTGAAAGTGCAAACTAAGACATATAGAAGTTAAGTAGCTTGTCTAAGATTATACAGTGAGTCAGTAGAATAATTTCAACTATACTGAGTATATATCAACTCCCAGGCTTTTGCTCTAACTGTTGGGAATGGTCGCCATTGAAATTCACAGATCTGTAGCCTTAAACTTAGATAAAGAAACTATTATCAGTAAAAAGAAAGAGATCTAGTTTAACTAATTATTTTATATCTTGGACAGCCCCAGTTCAAACCTACCAAGGTTCAAACTACCAAGGGTACATCTACACTACAGCGCTAATTCGAACTAACTTAGATGCATTAGTTTGAATTAGCTTAATTCGAACTAAGCTAATTCAAACTAATGCATCTAGAACTAAAAACTAGTTCGAATTAGCGTTTTGCTAATTTGAACTAGCGCATCCACATTAAGTGGACCCTGAACCAGGCTTAAGGATGGCCGGAAGCAGTGCCGGCAGGGAATCAGAGGAGGACTTAGAGCATGGAGATGCTGTCTCAGGCTAGCCGAGGGCTGTGCTTAAAGGGTCCCGACCCCCACCCCGGTCAGACAGTTCTCAGGGGTGCCCTGCTTGCAAAGCAGTCCTGGCTTGGATTGCCCGGACTACCCACACTGGGCACATCACAGCACTCGGCCATCAGACCGGCTGCACTTGCCGCAGGCTGCCATCTGGGGAGCGGGGGCAATTGGGGGGCTGCAGGAGAGCTTCCACCCCCAGAAACCCGCAGAGCCAGCCCAGTTCTCCCCATCGGGGGCGCGTACCCAATCCCTCCCTCACCTCCTTCCGCTTACCCTTCCCTAGCCCCTCTTCTTGATGTACAAAATAAAGGACAATTGTGTTCAAAAATGGAATCTGTCTTTATTGAACAAAACTGGGGGAGACTGGGAAAAGGAGGTGGGAGAGGGGAAGAGAGAGGCTGGGAGAGGGGAGGGCAACTAAAATGATCAGGGGTTGGGAACAAGTCCCATATGAAGAGAGGCTAAAGAGACTGGGACTTTTCAGCTTAGAAAAGAGGAGACGGAGGGGGGACAAGATAGAGGTCTCTAAAAGCAGGAGTTGGGTGGAGAGGGTGCATACAGAAAAGTTCTTCATTAGTTCCCATAAAGAAGGAATAGAGGACACCAAAGGAAAGGAATGGGTAGCAGGCTTCAAACTAGTAACAGAAAGTTGTTCTTCACAAAGCAAAGAGTCAACCTGTGGAACTCCTTGCTGCAGGAGGCTGTGAAGGCTAGAACTAGAACAGAATTTAAAGGGACGTGAGATCAAGTCATGGAGGTTGGGTCCATGGAGTGGTATTAGCCAGGGGGTAGAAGTGGTGTCCCTGCCCAAGGTTTGTGGAAGGCTGGAGAGGGATGGCATGGGACAAATGGCTTGGTCACTGTCTTCGGTCCATCCCTTCCAGGGTCCCTAGGGTTGGCCGCTGTCGGCAGACAGGCTACTGGGCTAGATGGACCTTTGGTCTGACCCAGTACGGCCATTGTAAGCTCAGGGCTCAGGGTCTGGGGTCTCAGTGGACCACCTTGATTTTCATGCACACCTGCTCCTGGGTGGCCAGGCTGGCAGCTCTCCTGCCCTAGATGGCCACTTTCCTGTGCCTAGTGCGGAGGTCGTGGACGAGGTCCACGATGTCCGAACTAGACCAGGCGGGTGCCCGCCTCTTGCGGTCCTGGGCAAGCTCCCGGGAGCCCCCAGCCTGGTCCCGGGAAGAGGGGGAGGGCTGGGGGGGCATCGGGTGGGTGGCTCGAGCCGTGCCAGGTGCAAGGTCTGCTGGCTGGGTGCTGGCAGGCTTGCACCTAGCATGGGCACCGTAGCCAGCCCGTGCCCCTTTAAGGGGTCCGGGGCCAGGAGGGGGGCAGACGAATTTCCCTGGTGTTGGCCAGAGTGGCCACCAGGGAAAGCTGGGGAGGGCTAGCCTCCCACTAGTTCGAATTAAGGGGCTACACACCCCTTAATTCGAACTAGTAAGTTCGAACTAGGCTTAATCCTCATGGAATGAAGATTACCTAGTTCAAACTAAGCGCTCCGTTAGTTCGAATTAAATTCGAACTAACGGAGCGCTAGTATAGCGCCTATGAAAGTTAGTTTGAACTAACTTTGTAGTGTAGACATACCCCCAGGTATTAGGTATGCAGACACAGATATGGGAATTGGGGAAATGGAGGTGAAAAACTACTTTTGTAGTTAGCTGTCTATCGATCCCAGTTGAGTTTCTATGTGATCAGAAGAAAGTTCAAAGGAGAAGAAGGTGGGTCTTAAATACACAATACTCACACAAGGATTCAGTTTCCTTACATATTTTCATGGATGAGTCATTCTGATGAGGTACCTCTGATGATGCTTAGCTCCACAGAGAGCCTCACGTGAGGCAGGAAGACTATTCTCAGGCTGCGAGCCAGGTATTGGCTAGTTGCAAGGAGTCTGAAAAAGATACTGACCTTTAAAAAAAAAACTAGAAGTGCACATCAAAGCCTTATTTTCCTAAGTCTAGCTGAGAAGGAAAATAGTAGCTAAAAATATGAGTAATAAAAAAAAATCACAGCAAGAAAGAAAAATACTAATTTTGCCAGTGAGTGAAGAGAATTCAAAAGAAATCTGCATTCATATCAGAGCAGAAAACCCTTGAACAATTCCTCTGTCCAGCCTCCCCAATGCCTGTCACAGTAGACATGAAACAAACTGTGACAGAAATGCTCAGTTACTTGAAATATTGGCTTCTATTTGGATCTCTATCACCCAGTCCCATGCAATTCAGAACCAACATGCTTCCATGGCCTGGAACATTTGTGAATGACTTGCTCAGCTTCCAGCAAAATCCAGACACAGACCCTCTGATGAGGCTGTGGGGTGCCAAAGGAAGCATTTGACCTAGGAGACAGAGATTCAAAAGGGCCCGGAATGGTGGTGGCAGCTGGAGCCCTGGGCTACTGACTGCCCTCAGCCACACCCCTTCTGGGGGTGCGGAGCCAGGGCCTCACACAGACCTTGTCCCAGGGCCCACACTGGACATATTTATAGTACTTTGCCTTCTTCTGTGGGCTTTTGTGAGATGGAAAGCTACTGACTTTAACAGATGAAAATGACCCACAAGACATAAAATATGAAAATATTTAATCGCCTACTCCTGGCCATGTAAAGAAACCTGTTGTGGTTAAAAAAAATGACTCAGCCATTTCTTTAGGGATTTTCCAAAGTTTCCTATAAAAAGAAAGCTGTGGGAAACGAATGATTGCATAATCACTAACACATGCCAATTCATATAAGCCTATTATCTTTTATGGCATTTTGTACTCTATTGTCCTTACTCTGGTGAATTGCTATCTTACAACCCTTTTTCCTATTAAATTATTTACACACTTTGCTCTTTCCAGCCTTTTCATGTCAGTAAGATATTTAACATCCGCATTAGCAAAAGAAAACAAAGAGAAAGGGTGCCTTCTATTTTTTTCACGTCATGATTTCCTTGTGTACCCTGGAAATTGAAACAGAAAACTCCTTGAAAATAGGGTGGACCCTTTTAAAATGAGAAAATGAAATAATATTAGCTCAAGACTAAGGACAAAATATAAGTATTTTTTGCACAGGAATCAAAAAAAAAGAAATGTTACTGCTTCACTCATGCTTGATTCTATATAGTATCATGGATACAATTTTCAGTTTTCACAGCTAAGTACCTAAATACCTTAGAAACCTTCCCTATGTAACTTACAATCCTATGTCACATTTATTTGCAATGAGATTTAGACTCTTAAGGATGAGATTTCTAAGTAAACATAGTTAGTCACTGCTTAACTCAGCATTGCAAGGCCATGATAGTGATGCACCAACTGATTTTGGAAATTCCACTCTAAGTGATTATCTGGATAAATCCCATTTTCAAAACTGACTTTGGCACTATGGCCCAGGTTTTTAAAGGTTTTTATATGGCTAGAGATATGGATAGTAATATAGTGGGATTTTTGAATGTATCTAGGATTTATTGATTTACATTTATAAATATTATTGGCTAAATAGCCTACAAATCTGGGTTTAGGGATCAAAAAATCTCTTTGCAAGTCAATTGTATTTAGGTGCCTCACTCTTGAAAATGGGATTTAGCCTTCTAAACCACTGCTAGCAATGCTGAGCAGAGGAATATAGAATGACATTAAAAATCTGTAAGAGCCTAAATCACTTCTGAAATGTGGATTAAGAATCCTAAATCATTTCAGTATTTTGAAATTGTACTCCCTGACTTCACTTTATTTTTTTAAGCATTTGAAAACACCAGAGGCCAGAGCTATTGCCAAATAAATGGAAACAATGTATGACCTGTGGTTCCATTGGTGTATTACTCATTTATCAGTATGGTACCATTTGTACCCATCCTTAGACAGGACATGACAAATGCAAAAGTCACTCGCAAAGCCTATTTAAAAGTTATCATGCTTCAGATGAAGTCATAATGGAAGTCAATGATTGCAGGCTAGATTGTCACGGGTCATTTCTTCAGTATGAAAATACAATTCTGGCCTACTCAAAACACTCAGCCCTACTTTTAGGTTAGACTGTTCCCTCCTTGTCCTTGTGTTTCATGCTTATTAATATTTTGAGTAAGAATTTAAATGCTATATTCAAGATCTCATGAAGCTTTTCATAAAAGGAATTTGAAAAATATTATCTTGTAATAATTTTTGTTGATTGAATTTGTTTCCTGATAATTATGTACTGGATGAGCTTCACTCCTTGGCTACATCTACAATGCAGGCTTCTTGCGCAAGAAGCCTTTTGCGCAAGAGTTTTTGCACAAAAACTTTTTGCAAAAGAGCACGTCCACAACTCAAACTACATTACAAAAGTGATGTGCTTTTGCGTAAGAGAGCATCCACACTTCATGGAGGCTCTTCCGCAAGAGAGCTCTGATGGCCATTCACAGAATGGCCATTCGCAGAATGGCCATCAGAGCACCTGTTCTTTTTCCCATTGGGGTTTCTTGTGCCAAAACCCTCTCTGGAGTGTCCATACTTGCCTTTTTGCACAATAGCTGTAGCACAAAAGGGAGTTATGCCTCGTAGAAGGAGGTTTACCTACAGCAGCAAAAGCCCTGAGTTCTGCCATTTTACTGCTGCTTTACGTTCACAAAAGTGCATTTGTGGTGTGGATGCTCTGTAGGTTTTTGTACAAAAACAGCCATTTTTGCGCAAAAACCTTGTAGTGTAGACGTATCCCATCTGAGCTAAATCCACTGCCACATTGGTCAGAACGTTTTCATATATTATTTTATTAGTGGCAGTGACTCTAGATTCTAACTGAGATCAGGACCTTGTTGCACTGAATGCTGGATAAACACACATCGAGAGACCTTCTCCATCCCAAACTGTTAACAGTGTAAATAGACAAGATAGACAAAGGGTGGGAGAGCAAACAAAATGTTTATCTGCCCATGATCAATTTTTTTTCCCAAGATCACACAAAGAAGTCAATGGTAGGGGTAGGCATAGAAATTTGGTGTCCTGACTTCCAGTCCAAATGGCTTCTCTCCCCATTGGACTACACCATCTCTTAAGAACAACATAAACATGTATAAATTGCATCAGGGATTCAGAAGGATCAGCAGCATAAGATAATTTTAACTTTTATTAATCCTGGAAAATATCAAGGAGCAGACTACAGTTAAATTTGGAAAGCTAATGGAAATCAGTCTGAATGAGGCTGAAGTGGGTAATAGGCTGTCAATCACTGAACAGCACGGGGAGGAGAAATGTTGGTAACTATGCAGTGCTTAGCTCTAACTTACTCATTCAAGGTGTTTGACTTATTGTTAATTCAAATAACGCAACAAATATATACACCTCAACCTAAACTTCTCCCTAGCTTTTGATGTTCCTAAGATTTTTGCTTCAAAGATATTTGTGATAGACACCATTTTTCTCTGAGCAAATGATCAGTCTTACCTTTTACTAGAAATAAAAGAGGTAAGTCTCTCTATAAATCAACAGGAACCAAGCTACATTCAGTTGTTATATTCTAACACTAAGTGTATGTCTAAACTACATGGCTCCGTTGACGGAGCCATGTAGATTTGTTGTTTTGGCAAAGGCAAATGAAGCCGCGATTTAAATGATCGCGGCTTCATTTACATTTACATGGCTGCTGCGCTGAGCCGACAAACAGCTGATCAGCTGTTTGTCCGCTCAGCGCGCTAGTCTGGACGCTCCCCTGCCGACATCAAAGCCCTTTGTCGGCAGCCCCGGTAAACCTCGTCCCACGAGGAATAACGGGGCTGCCGACAAAGGGCTTTGATGTCGGCAGGGGAGCGTCCAGACTAGCGCACTGAGCGGACAAACAGCTGATCAGCTGTTTGTTGGCTCAGCGCGGCAGCCATGTAAATGTAAATGAAGCCGCGATCATTTAAATCGCGGCTTCATTTGCCTTTGCCTATGTGTCTAATCTACATGCCTCTGATGACAGAGGCATGTAGTCTAGACACAGCCTTACTGACATAATGCATCACTAGAAAAATAATGTCATTCTACCTATGCCATGTATTCCAGAAAAGACCCTTCCATAAGAAGATGTCTTTGGCATATTTGCAATATGTTTCTTCACATACAAAATACCCTGCTTCCTTCCAGTCCCAAATTAATTCTTTTAACAGAATTACAAAGCTATCCATTCAGCTACTCCTATGGTATTCCATTTATTTCATATTTAAATTCAGATAACATTTCGGTTTAATTGACACTCTCAAAACACCTACCTTTTGTCAAAGGCTTCTCAGCATTTTTTATCCTCTGCCAAGGTCAACCTGTCATAAAGGCAGGTGCCCAGAAAAATGTTATAGATAATTAAATGCATCCATCTTAAATCAATATATTTTGTTAAACAGAATGACTACATTTACTCTCTGCCTTCCTTCTTTCTAATCCCAATCTTCCCACTTCACCATATCACCAAAAAAACAGAGATCATTTACATCAAGATAAGCTTTTTTAGGACCTATTTATGTTCCCAATCACCAGTTAGAAGAGTGTAAATATTCATTATATATATGTTATATTTTAAAATATTTTGGACTGTATAATATTGTAACAGCTTCATTATTCACTAAAATATTTTAAACCAACACCTAATGTTACTTAAATACATGTAGACTTTTTGTGGTTGAATAATAACATCTGTTTTGATTTTTGAATCACAAAAATACATTTAATCTGGACTTCCTTTATTTGAACTTTTCACATCTGCTTAGGCTTAAATCTCATAAACTAAATACCAGATCTTTCAAAATACACAAATTTTACCTGCATCATTGTTTTGCCAGCTCCAAAGACCTTTTTATAGGATCCTGATAAAATGTCAAAAGGCTAATAATAAGTATTATAAAGCATGCAGCCATGGATTACTGTGTATTTATTACTGTTTTCTATTAATTTTTATCAGTCTATTCATGGGCCCATTTCTGCAAATCTTATTCACGTGGAAGGACCCATTTACTTTGATACAATTATTAATGTGAGGAAGGGTTGTAAGATAGGACTCCATGGTTTTAAACACTGCAATATTGCCTGCAAATTCAAGCAAGCACTCAAAAAAAATCAAATAATTTGATTCACTGTGGTTTAAAAAGTTAAAAGAGGTCACGTAGCTTTGTATATGGGATGTTTGTGCTATCTCAAAAGACAGTGGTGGTGTGTAAAGTTGAAAAAGTTTGATTTGTTTAGAGACAGCTAAAACCACAGGAGGTTTTGGTTTTAAAGAACCTGGTTAGCCAGACTTACTTATTTACATATTAATTATTTAAGAAACACAAAAATGGATTTGTTGAGGATCCGGGTCCTAGGCCACCTAATCAAAATAGAGGAATGTCTCCAGATAAATGATTCGGGACTATATCAAATTCATAGAACCATCCAGAAGTCTGGGGATTGAAATCCTAACTCCATTGAAGTGAATTTGTCACTGATTTCGATGGAGCTAGGATTTCATCTTGGATATTTAATCAATAAGTTCTTTAGCATTAATTCTTGTTATCTGGGGATCTGTTGCTTAATTTTTCAGATTCTCTTGCTTTATGTCTCACTTTTCTTTACTGCAGTGACTAATAATATACATATTTTGAGTGTCAAACATGAAAAATTAATATTTCCTTGGGCCCAATCCTAGTTGATAAGAATTATGCAGCACAAGGCTGTGATGTTGCATAAAATTTTGACTCCATACCAAAGACCAAATTCACAGATCTCATGGTACCGGTGGCACTGGTCAACTTCCATAGGTCTCACATATGTCCCGTGATGGATAAATAAGGTCCATTATTTTACTTCAACAAAATCAATAATGGACCATACAGTTCATATGCAGCTCCAAATGATTTACCCTATGGAACTTTGCCAGATCAAAATAATTCCAAAACCCAGACCAAACATTTGGATTGAAAGGGAGGAAGGTACATACAGGAGCATGTTGGCTTTGGAAGCAACTGGAGAGAGTAATCTATACATTGCCCTTGATTTACACCCCAAATGCTTCCTTCCACACAAAGGACTGAAACTGTGTCATGATGTAACAATCTGTGAGAATCGCAAAGCCTGTAACAAGTCAGAAATGGATTAAAAAGCACTTTATGGCTTGTTAAAGAAATCCCCCTGTCCCTCTGAAGCATTTTAGCATCTTATTAGTGGTATTTGATCTGTCTAACATATTGACTAGACATTTGAATAGGAGATGAATCCTTTTTGATGGATCACAAAGGGAATATAAATTCAAGCCAGGCACTTTTCCAATTTTTTCTTTTAGAATAATCCAAGCAGCAAATAACTTCTCTTAAGAGTTTTTTTTCCTTGCCCCACAAAAAGACTGTCCTAAGGGTCATTTGAACAGGAGGTTACTTTTCTCCTGAAATATAAGTATTTATATTGAATTCATTCAAATGGAAATTGTTTTATAGTTCTCTCTACCTGCTGTATTAAATTTCATATACCTATATGGACTCAGAAAATACTATATTCTAGTTAAAGGATGGTTTAGTAACTTTTTCAGCTTAGCTTTTAAGGGAACTAGGAGTAAATCGCCAGCCCTGTATTTACAATAAATGTTTCTCAGAGTTTTATGACTGAAGGAAGGAAGATAATTTTACTTATAGACCACTGCACAAACATGTCATTTCATTTCATCGGTCAGTAATATTCTTTATTCATCAAAGTGTCCCATTCTTTGTGACTACCTTCCACTGTCTCATCACCATTGCTAAGGTGCTATTCAGCCAGATTACAGTTTTTCTCTGAATAAGGGAAACTGTGTTTAGAAATACCTTATTCCCTAAACCCTGGTCTACTCTAGGGAGTTATTTCAAAATAACCCCCCTTATTCAGAAATAATAAGCGGAGGGTCCCACACTGCCAAGCCTGTTATTTCAAAATAATGGGCTGGTTATTTTGACATCTGCACTCCTGCTTTCCTTGTGGAATAACACTTATTTTGAAAGTTATCTAGAAATACCCTTAGTGTGGATGATCTGCTGCTGCTAATTCAAAATAATTGGCATACAGCAGTCTCTCACAGCTGCACTTGTGACTGCTCTGGCCACACCTGTCATCTCCACTGCTCCCCTTCTTCTGTGGAACTTAAAATTACAGGCAGCAGGAGAAGGGCTTGTGCCACATAGAGAGCTTTGCCAGCCCTGTGCCTCACAGTACCATCTCAGAAGTCATGGCAGGTCGATATACTCCCTTTGACCATCCCACAGCTGCCAGAACACCTGTTGCTCCCTTGGCTGCCACTAGCCAGGACACAGAAGAGCTCTAGCCTGGAATGTTGTGGAGATTCTGGACCTCATTGAGGTCTGGGGGGAGGAGACCAACCTCCATGATCTCTGCATGAGAAAAAGGAATGTGGACGTTTATTGTCAGATCGCCGCCAGCCTGGCTGACAAAGGCCACACCTGGACCCTCGACCAGGTCCAGATGAAGATTAAGGAGCTCCAGCAGGCCTCAAAGCCAGGGAGCACAGCAGATGTTCTTGAGCAGCACAACACATTGGCTGCTATAACAACCAGCTGGATGCCATCCTGGGAGGAGGGCCACTCACCTCTTCCCCACTTCACTGTTGTCATTGAGTCCAGTCAGGAAATGTCCAATGTCATCCTCCAAAAGGGCCAGGGTTGTAGACGAGGAGGAGGAGACAATGGCCACCCAGGCAACCATGCCCACCAGCCAAGACCTGCTCCTCACCCTGGAACTCATCCCCCTACCCCCTTCCTAGGATGTTTCCCGGCCTTTGGATAATCCTGTGAAAGGCACTTCAGGTGAGTTCTATAACTCTTCCTATCTGCACCCAAGAGGAAGCAATGAGCTTGAGGGGATGAGTGCTCCTCACTCAGCCTACTCAGCCTGGGAGTCACACAACAGCCTGTGCATGCAGGTGCATATGGAGCACCAGTCCAGAGCAAGCCCCACGATGCTTTTATGCAGGAATCCCTTGGTCCTTCTCACAAGGTCCCTGGAGAGGCCTGCCTTACTCCGGTCTCTGTGGTGGGACACCTTTCCACTACAAACCGCCACTAAGGAGGCCGGGGTCATGGAACCTCATAGCAGTGCCGCACAGGATCATGCCCTCACTCAGGTAGCATCCACTTCCAGTCAAGCACGGTGATGAGGCGAAGACTAATCCCATGCATGGAACTGACTGGGAGGAGGAGGAGGAGAGGACCCCTGTAGCACTCTCTCTGGCAAGCGGCATCTGCAGCTCACACAGCGGGCAGTGATAGAAGGTCTCTCTCTGCGGGACGCTGCCAGTGCAGGACCCGACGTGTGTGGGACACAGAAAGAGGCCAAGTCATCCTGTCCCCCCTTCTACCTTCAGGCTCCTAGCCTGGCCAGCATCTTCCTATGCCTGCTTGTTCCTCGGCTGTGGGTGTAGTGAGGCTCCCCTGAGATGAACTGAAGATGCTCAGCATCTCTGAAAATCAGGCCACAACTGATAAAAATACTAGAATTGTACAGAAAAGTAAATGTGTCTATTTTATCTTTATGGTACAGATCACAGCCCGGGAGTATACACACAATGAAAGTCTAGGGGAACAACCTGGAATATGATTAATATGCTTAAGAAAGCAATAATGGTTATTTCAACACATTAGAAAATAATACATCTGGCCACATGATACACCCAAGGCCAAATATTACAAATTACCAATCCATCCATTTCAAGAACTTCTTGGGTGGACTCTCTATGCAGAGAAGTCAGAGATCTGTCAAGTAAAGCATTCATAAACACCGAACTAACTTCAAAAAGGTTTCCAAATTCATTTGATGGATTAATGGCCCCTACATATAAATGTAGCTATTTCCACAACATATCCCTACTTACTGCTACAATTATTTCAGCAGTTCTTGCTTATATCAGAGCAGTTGCAAATTTTAGTTTCCTTAGATCAAATAAGATTAGGAAACCAAGAAAATCTGACTACTAAAAAGAAAGGGGAATATAAATGTCAGCTATCTCCAATCGTTATTACTGTTATTCCTTACAATATGACTTTTATATTGTTAGAGTTTCTAACCTTCCTCTTGCTCCCAACCTATCAATCTATCATTTTTAATCAATGCTAAATTGACTTTTAGCATCTAAGGGAAAAATGGTAAAATAAACCCAAGAGATTGCTTTAACGACCAGCCAAAATCCTGACCCCTTCTCCACAGGTACATACATCTCAAAGGGAAATTCAACTGGTACAGAATAAGAAAGTTCACACAGTGGCTGCACACCACACAGTACTGTTCTGCAGGCAACTCGATAAGCCTGAAAGATGTTAAAGGGGGAGGTTGAAACATGTGCATAATTGTAGACAGTGAGTTTGCAACTACTTAAACCTGCTGGCAAACCCCTCTGTGCATAATGGTAAGTAACATCATATGGTGGCCTAGGAAGCTCTTCTGATCCGTAGTCTAAAAGGAAAGACTCAATATCTTCAATGCCTCATTGGAATTCCATTGACAAAAGCCCCGTTCCTCAGTCTTTGCACAGAGGAATGGAATTGGACCATAATGATTTCTTTCTGTGAAAGTAAAGCAACAGAACAAACATCTCTATTTTCAACTGAGTTCGGTTCCAGCACAGCACAAGGGGGAAAAAAGAACACCTGATCCCTGCTCCAGAATATGAGCTTTAGGAGGCTGTTCAATAGAAACTTCTTATCACTTAACAGTTATTAATGAGAACCTAACCATTGAGCACCTTTCCATTTTCAATTCAGATGAGCAACAGTATCTGGATTTAAACTCCAAGGATATGTCTACACTAGCCACCCTAGTTCGAACTAGGGTGGCTAATGTAGTCATTCAAACTTGCAAATGAAGCCCAGGATTTAAATATCCCGGGCTTCATTTGCAAGTTCCCGGGCGCCACCATTTTTAAATGCCCGGTAGTTCGAACTCCCTGCCCGTGGCTACACGCGGCATGGGCTAGGTAGTTTGAATTAAAACTCCTAATTCAAATACCGTTACTCCTCCTGCAATGAGGAGTAAATGTGATGGATTTACAGATGAGGAATAACGGTAGTTCAAATTAGGAGATTTGATTCAAACTACCTAGCCCGTGCCTCGTGTAGCCACGGGTAGGGAGTTCCAACTATCGGGCATTTAAAAATGACAGCGCCCGGGAACATGCAAATAAAGCCTGGGATATTTTAATCCCGGGCTTCATTTGCAAGTTTGAATGACTACATTAGCCACCTTACTTGGAACAAGGGTGGCAGTGTAGACATACCCCAAGACAGTACTTCTAAATCATCCAGAGCCCTGGCCTGACACACCAGTTGTTTTAAATTATAACTATTTCAGAGACATCACCTTTACTGGAACCTTTTCTGAAGCAAAAACACTGAGCTCTTCCCCTGAACCTTATTCAGAATCATATGGATCCATCACCCCAAACTGCCATTTGTAGCACAAATTGCTTGTGTTGCTTTTTTTCCCTTCATCTCTTCAGTATAGTCAACCCTGCTCTTTGATGTTACTCAGTGACTATTTCCTTTGCCTTCACTTTTATCTATGTCCTGGCAGTCATCCTTGCAACATCCTCTTCACCAGATGGTCTCCATCTCTCCTTTAGAAGTGCCCAAAATATTCCAGCTATCTCCTCTTGATCTTTCCCCAACAGAAAATCTCTGTCCTACAGAGTTGGAGTACCAATGGGCTTCTCTTGCTTTCTATCCTGTGCCTGTATATGACACTTGTTAAAAGAATACATTGAAAGCCGCTAACAGCTCCTCATTAGACATGACATTTCTAATGGGAAATGTCAGACTGGGGATAAGGTGATACCTTTGCATTCATTTCTGGAATTGCACCTGCTTACTCCTGCTCTGGATTTGAGCCCTAGGTTTTAACCAGGGACTCTACTTTCTTCATATGATGAGCAACACAGATTCTTTTATCTGAAGCTCAGGTCTGCTTTCATTATGTATGCTCAAAACAATGCTAGTCTCTGTTCAGCAACATATTATTACAAAGATGATTAATCATCATACATAATGTTAGACATTTTGTGGAAGCACAAGCAGTAAATAAATATTGCATATTGCTGTAGTGTATATGACACTAATATAGCGAGAGGGATCAGTGTCTGTTTCTTTTAGGGAATGTTTACACCACAATAGTATTTTGAAATAACTTAATCCGCATATACAAAGCAGGCAGTTATTTCGAAATAGTGTCAAAATACTGTCAAAGCTGGAGAACTTCTTACTCCCCTTTCTGTAACCCTCTTTGTACGAGGAGTAAGGGAAGTCAGAGGAAGAGTGCTCTATTTCGAAGTAAGTGCTGTGTAGAAACTCCCAATTTTGAAATAAGCTACACAATTGACTTAGTTCAATTTTCATAGCTTATTTTGAATAATGCCCTGCTGTGTAGACTCACCCTTAAAGAGAATAACTGCACCACACTTGAAATGGGACAAATGTTGGCTGGGTTTGCAGACAGAAGGCAACTGTGCTTTGTCACCAAGAGGGAGAAAGGGAATGAGGACAGAGACGACAAAAGGTAAACAGTCGTCAGCTTTGCAACACTGACTCAACATCCATAAAGGTGTAAGCCCTAGACATGAGAAGTTCCTTTTTCTCCATGCAGAAGGCAATGGGGGGGGGGGGGGGGGGGGGAAGAGAGCTGGTGATTCCTTTTTGTGGGTGCCCAGTACAGGTACTCCATAGGGAAGGCATTCAATGACCACATAAATGGCCTAATCAAAGACTTAAAAGGAGGTGCTGAATAAAGGAACTGTCACAGAATAAATTAATGGAACAGAGGAATTGGGGATTCCTATGATTGTAGCTCATCTTAACCTTCCTAAGAAATGAGTGGTCTAAAACATGGGCTGGCTGGGAGAACCTGAATGGAAAACGAAGGAATCTCTCTCCCCCCCTCTGCCTCCCACCTCGGGTAATGATTTAAACAAACATGGATTTGCTTGCACTGTACACTTTATCTGCCTTGTAATCCCAGACATCTATATAATAAAGTTGTGGCCTGATTAAAATCCACACCAATCACCTCTTTTCAGTATTCCAGACAAAAACAAAAAAACAAAAACAAAAAACCTCACCTCTGAAGTGACCTTTAGTTCCCAAGTTATTTAGAAAAAGAGTTGAACTAAAACCATTTCACTAATAATGAAGTGCAATACCAACACAAGGTTTTTTTTTTACATAAATCTAAAATGTGTTAGTTCAAAAATAACTAAGCAATAACAAAGCTTTAGTTTTCAGCCTCTGTTGCCTTGTGATCTTTTTCTGTAGTCCCCTTGGAACTGTCATTTCAAAAATCACAGTATAATGCAGTATAGTGATTTCAGTGTCAGTAAAACAAAAGCTTTATTGAATAAATATGTGTGAAAATGTGGCAAACAAAAACATCTCCACAGGCAGCACCTGATTTGCTCTCAGCAACCCTCTCTAGTGTCATACCAGAACACAGCAGGTAACTGGACAGGACTAACTTCCTGTCATATCACAGTATTGTTTATTTCAAGGTTCTTTGTCCTTTAAAAAAAGACACATTTTCCTTACAGAAACCTAATCATACACTTTGGATATCATAGAATAGAAAGATGGTGTGGACTTTCCAGAAATCAGGAATTGCTGTTCAGCTAATATCTCCCTTTTTAATCTGCACATTCTATAATGAATATACAAAAATTACTGATTTAATATGCTGGTTCTGCTAAATATCAAACTTCCAGTTTGGAAGGGAGGAACAGTTTTCTTTTCATGGATGTGCAAAGGTAAGGTGAAAACTAAGATATAGTTTTTATGGTACCACAGTTCATGACTTAACTTAAGAAATGTGTGTCTTCTTACATTTTCCACTTCCTAGCTAGCACACATTGCAATACGCTATAGCAAAAACCATTACTAAAGTTTTGCAGATCCTGAGACTTCATGTGAAAAACCAGCATGTGTCAAGTTCACTGCATTAAGGCCTCCAAAAAGAGCTGGATGAAATAGTTCAGCTGAAACTTTTTTTTGCTTAAAAATTAAAATTTGGATCAACCTAAATATTTTTGAATTTGCTGAATTGTTTTGGTCAAAAAATTAACAAACATCCTAAGAAATCAAAATACTTTAGTTTGACAATTTTGAAAAAAAAAATCAATGTTTTATTTGAAAGATTTTTTTATTGACAATTGTACTTTAATTAAAAAGCTTAAAAGGCTTCATATGAAATCATTTAATTTTGGTCAAATCAAACTTTTTGTTAACCAAATATGGATTTATTTATTTTTTAATTTTTCATTAGAATAGAATTCATATTCATTTTAGGACAGACCAAACTATGTTTTAATGTTCAGTACAGTCAAAGAACTCAAGATCATATAGCTTTTGTTTCTAATTCTTTTTTTTTCCTTCTGCTCATGGGACACATACTCTCACAAATGTCTAGGCCAGTGAAATCTCAGTAGGATTAACTGCAGAGCTGTTTTAGCAAAACATAGTCCATTGAATTCCTTTTTGAATTAGGGCAAATTATTATTTTAAATGATTTGTGCCCTTGCTTAGTTCCTAAAAATCTTATATTTCTCATTACTTTGAAAAAGTTGCAGAATTCATCTGCAATTCATCACAAACAATCCAATACAAATGAAAATATTTTTGGTAGTGACGATGTAACAAAAATTTTCTATTGTGCAAGTTTAATTTGAATTGGCTTGTAATATAATCAAGACTTTTGTTGTCAATTCTTTGTCTCATTAAAATAAAACAATTATTGAAAAGTAGCTTCGTGAGCTATGAAATAAGCAGCTTTTACAATAAATACGAGAAACTGAGAGCTAAAAGCCATAAGCAGAGGGCCAAAATCTCTGACACCAGATATCCAGTAAAGCCTGTGTTTTTTCATTTCCTTCTGAAGACTACATATGTACATATAAAGTATGGGAACATAATTGGTAATCAGATTGGAAGATATTTGCTTGACATTTGTCTCCTTACTTGAATATGAACATCAGCCTGAACTCCAGGCTGTTCTAATCTCTGGATCTACATATCATTGTGAAGTCACAATTGGATTATTCTGAATCCAAATCCTCTGCATGAGATGGAGACTCTTCTTCTCCCTCTCACAGAGTCTGGAAATTAATGAATCCTAGAGCTGGGAATTCTTTTTATCACCAATTTATCATTCTTCTCCACCTAGAAGAAGGATCCAGCTCAGGAGCAGAGCTCTTCACTCTTCCTGATAAACTAAAACTGTCTTCATGAAGAGGCAGCTGAATGGTTTTCACTCTCCCTCCCAACTGAGGGGATCTTTACTCCTCCAAAGGCCATGACTGCTGGAAGTCTTTTATCTCTTTCACACATAGGCTATGTCTAGACTGCAAGCCTCTTTCGAAAGATACTTTCGAAAGAGCCTTTTTCGAAAGAGAGCGTCTAGACTGCACGCGGAACTTTTGAAAGAGCAAGCCGCTTTTTCGAAAGAAAGCACCCAGTGAGTCTGGATGCTCTCTTTCGAAGAAGCCCTATTTACATTCAAGAACGCCTTCTTTCGAAAGAAGCACTTTTGAAAGAAGGCGTTCTTCCTCGTGAAATGAGGTTTACCGCCGTCGAAAGAAAAGCTGCGTTCTTTCGATTTAATTTCGAAAGAACGCGGCTGCAGTCTAGACGCAGGTGAAGTTTTTTCGGAAAAAGGCTACTTTTCCCGAAAAAACCCCTGAGTCTGGACACAGCCCTAGGGTGTACAGGAAGGCAAAGGGAACTTGCAGCTCATGTGCCACCAGTTTTTTCAAGAGCGATGTGGCCTCTTTAAGTACAGATATCACCAAAATAGCTGACCTCTTTGTGAGCACTGTGTACTATAAATATGCAGATACAATTGGCCACCTATTACATGCATAACTGAGCATCGATCTTCTTTGTGGTGTATTCAGATTATGCAGCCAGTGGTCAACTCTTCTAGTTAGAAAGGACAGGTAGAAGTTACTCATATGCTATGAAAAAAGATAGGAACAACTCTGAAGTACAAGAGAAATTATACCAGACAGAGGCAGAAACAATTACTAGAAAATTAGAAACAGATGAATAGGGATCAGAAAAAAAGAGAGAAGGAAGGAAGGAAAACACGCAGTTCTGGAAGGAAGATAAGAAAGAAGCCGTTCATCTGATGTATGGGGTTCAACTGCTGAGTACCTGTTTCCTATGTAACTTGGTATTTACCCCCAAAGCTGCTAATCAGAAACATTTTATAGGATGTGGGTCTTCTATTCAATTTAAAACATTGTTCAGAATGCTGTGGGGCTTTCAGAAAATTCAGCTAACATACTAGACTCTGCACAAGTACTAGCTATTTTCAAATGTGGATTTAGGTACCTAGGTTTTAGCTCTAGTATTGGAAAATTTTCTCATAATGTTCAAAATGTTTCATTCCAATATATCCTTAGCATTGGTGCACCTACTTATGAATTCCACTGACATATCTGTCTTTCTTTATATAGTGCATATAATGAAACCATAATTTGGCCATGAATTTTCAAGTTTGGAATTTGAGAGAGATGGACTGGGGTGAAAGGCATAATATATAAAAAAGACATTAACAGGTATTCACGGTGACCCTAACCAAACAAGGCACTTAAACATGTGCTTAATTTTAGCCTTATATTACTCTATCGATGATAATAGGATTAGTTGCATACTTAAAATTACAAACATGTAAGTGCTTCCTTGTTATCACAGCCAACTTATAGGGCTTTTCTTTGAGTAATTAATACCAAACATATCCATCTTTCATAAATTGACACAGAGTATTCAGGTACAGACATACCGTATATGTTTTGCAATACTTTGCAAAGGCTTGCATTCTATTACAAGGTGCGCGTTATATTATCAGCAAGATAGCTTACACCTCCAATTCTGGCTTAAAAAAAATATCAAATCCAAACTTTATTTTTTACTTTGGGGATTTTGCAAATGTGCTATAAGCAGCATAGAGGAAAACTTCTGAAAATAAATTAAAGAATGTACTTGTCAGTTTATTAATCAAAGTTTACCTGCTTCACATTACACAGAGACAAATTAAGCAGGCTACTATGGTACTCAGAAAACATCTGCTAACAAAGTCAGAAGTAATGATAAACAAACTTGAGTTCCCTTTGTGGTTGATTTTCATCCAGCTGCATTTAATTATAAAAGAGCTATCAAAGAAAGTTCCCCATTAGCAACTAATTCAGAATGACTTCAGAAGAAAATCCCAGTGCCTCCAGTGATATCTCTCCAATAACTTTCTCATCTCTGCAAGTGGTTGAAAAGAGCTGAATTAGAGCAGTTTAGCTATCAGTCATCACTTCTGCTAACTGCCATAGTTAAACTGTATACCTGTGATTGCCTTTTTTCAAAGCTCTGTTATTGGTAATGCTGCAAAATTCATGGTAATGATATCTCATTGCAAAGTCAAAACTGGACAATTATTCAGCACAACTAAATGTACTGGCTGCTAGTGTAAGTGTACCAAGCCCAATGATTAGCAGGAACACCAACAAAATAACTTTCATGTATAGCTTCTAGGGTCCTGAAAATGTTCTGATTACATTACTCGGAACTTTCAGTTAACACCTAAAAGGGCTTGGATGGGTAGTAAGGAAGCAGAAATGATAAAACATTGCATGATTTTTATTGTGTGTGTGTGTGTGTGTGTGTGTGTGTGTGTGTGTGTGTGTGTGTGTGTGTGTGTGTGTGTGTGTGTGAGAGAGAGAGAGAGAGAGAGAGAGAGAGAGACAGACACATTAGTGGGTGCTTCTTCCCCAAACTCTTAACTGCTATCTAGCAGACAAATATGAAATCAAACTCCAATGTGCCAGATATGCACAGCTGTATTTGTGCTTTTGCTGATCCCACAAGAGAGAACACCACATGTCAATTACTTGACTTAGGGTGGGTTGTTGAGGTGTAAGTTAAAGGGGCAGCTGTATAGTCTGGGAAATTTTCCAGATTCATTTTGTAGCAATCACTCTAACAATGCTGCAAGCAGCAATGAAGAGGCATACACACTGGATGCTGGGTAACACAGGTAGAAAACAGCAAAATGTGTGCTGCAGCCTGTTTCTTAATTAGTTCCCATTGTGTAATAGCAAAGGATTTCCCTATGAACCTATAGACCCCTTATAATAGATTTGTTTTCCACCAGTGTAAAGCAACTGTCACAGTATGCTGCTACTCTAAGATGATAGCAAAATAAAACACACTATTATATGTTCATTTGCTAATCCAACTGAAGACTTCAACCATCGCTGCTGTTGTTGTGTCCCTTTCTGATTCTTCCAGAAGACAATTTATTGCATGTAATTTACCTATCTTAGAAGATGAAGGAAGTAGAGGATAACGTGGTCTTCCAGTCCCATTGTTTATGTAAATATTCATCCAGCCATCTGTGCCTGATGGAATGAACAACCAACATTAATTTTGCCTTTTGGCTCATGGCTCAAACAACATTGCCAATATCTATTGTTCTCCTCCTAACAATATCCATGCTGGTTTGAACACATCTTAGTATCTACCAACTGGCTCATGATCAAGCATTACTTTGTGTGTCTTCATAAAGTTGGGATATGGCTTTTTTCTTATATAAGTATATGTAAAGAGGAATATAGTCAAGAATTGTGGTCAATTCTAGTCATGACTTTTATGAACAATTAGTTGGAAACAAAATTGCATAGAAAAGTGTGGGGGGTGGACAATTTGTTTTTCAATTTCACTTCAATGGCATTTATGCTTTTCAAAGCCCAAACATAAGTTAGTCAGGTCTGGAGCACATTTTTTCTAGGGTTTAGAAAACTATTTGGAGTTTGATCAAGCCAGAGAAACACAAGAATGTTGTTATTCTTGAGTCTGTGCAGAAGGGACTTTTTATACTCTTTTTTCTTAATTGTATGCAATTTCACTAATTTTCTATAGGCATTTATGAAGAATGATACGCTTAACAAATATTTCACAGATATTCAAGGAGCACCCTTGCCAATGTAGACACAGCCCAAGTGTCTTCTTCTTTCTGTTTCCCAGAGTAATCAAATCTGGGATTGATTCTCTACATTGTCCTGCATTTCATTCATGTGCCTGTTCCAAAGCCCATTGGAATCAGCTTCATTGTGCTTTGCATCAGGCTTCATGTTACAAATGGCCAGTATGTATTTGCTAAATCCATAAAAAAACTTGATACACTTCTGATTTCCTCAGCATTATTTGCAGGATAATCATTAGGTAGCACAGTAATCCCTGAAAAAAGTATAAGAGATAATGAGTATTTTCAGGTTAGTTTGGGAACTCATCCACTATTAAGAACGGTTTTCTTTCTTAACACACTGTTTCCCTGTGTTTTTGAAATTCCTTCTCTGTAGAAATATTAAATTTGGAAAAGTTTGTTCCTAATATTTCCACCTCTGCCTAACTGAGACCCACTTCTCATTCGCCCTTCTTAGTTGTCTCCTGCAGTTGGAACCACTCATATTTTCTACATTTATTCTTAATCAAGTGAGAGATTATTAGACTAGAATGAGTTAAATACAAGTCCAATACTTTAAATGATTCCACTAACCCTTCATACCATTATATCATTTTTAATTCTTCTTTTACCTATTCCAGCTTTTTTAAATGGGGGTGGGGGGGAGATAATTTTGAAGCTTCCCTTTTATTGTAAACTGTAACACAAGATTTTGAAAAAAGTAGTTCCAGATGCGGAAGATGCAGTCATATAAATTCAGTAATGCTGCCACATATCATGGCCACACACATACACCACAGAATGTTTTTGTCTTTGATACTTCTAAAATTCAGAGTGAGCTGACTTTATAAGAATATTAGAAAGTGATTATTGTTATATTGTATACAGAGGATGTGCGCTAACTGAGAGAAATTTTACTGCATAAGAAGTCATGGAAGTGCTAAAGGAGAAAAGATATTGGGCCCTTGGTTTATTCAGCAGCATTACATAACATTTTACTGAAAATAGTCATTTTTCTAGAATTGTTCCTTTGTTCCAATGACACTAAATAATAACAGCAGCACAAGAGACATAGTATAATACCTCTCACACTCAGTTTTTTTTGATAAACTAAACTAACACATAATCCACAAAGGGTTGACCATGGCCAAACTTTATTATTTGATTTGATATTTTTATTTTTTATTTGATTTTTATTTGATTTGATTTGAAGAAAATCTTATCTCTTCCATTTTGCCAGCCATAGAGCTGTGTACACAATGGAACTATCCAGGAGCAACACGAGAATTAAAGAAAGATTCTGAGATAAAATGGGATGACATTTAATAGTGCAAAGTGGAAGGTCATGCACTTAGGGACAACAAGAGTTTTTGCTATAAGCTGCAGACTTACATTTGGAAGCAACAGATGTATTTGGTGACTATGAGCCACCAATGTGATGAGGCTAATATAATTCTAGAATGCATTGGACAAGTTATTTCCAGAAGAGATTAAAAGTGTCATTATACAAAGCACAAGTGAGATCACATTTAGGATAGTGTGTGCAGTTCTGATCTCTATTATTTAAGAAAGATGAATTCAGACTGGAACAAGTACAGAGAAGAGCTACGAGGATGATGGAGAAATTGAATAAGTACTTGCTTTATGAGAGGACACAAACAGCTTGGCATTCTTGACCTAATAAAATTCCTAAAGAAAGATATGATTGTTCTGTATAAATACATCAGATAACAAACACCTGGCAGAGAAAGAAGTTATTTAAGTTAAGCATCAATATTGACACAAGAACAAATGGATAGAAACTGGCCATCCTCACATTTAGAATTGAAATTAGATGAAGATTTCTAGCCATTAGCACAATGAAATTATGGAAAAATATTCCAAGGGAGCAGTGGGTGCAAAAATGCTAACTTGTTTCAAATCTGAGCATAAGTTTATGGAGAAGATGGCATGATACCTATAATGGCATGTGGCCTATTCACAACTGAAAATATGTCCAAACAGACTGAAATGAGACAATCAATCTGAGGGTACGTCTAGACTACATGCCTCTGGCGACAGAGGCATGTAGATTAGGCTACCCGACAGAGTAAAATGAAGCGGCGATTTAAATAATCGCCGCTTCATTTAAATTTACATGGCTGCCGCGTTGAGCCGACAAACAGCTGATCAGCTGTTTGTCGGCTCAGCGCGATAGTCTGGACGCTCCCCTGCCGACATCAAAGGGAGTTGTCGACAACCCAGGTATGCCTCCTGGGATGAGGCATACCTGGGTTGTCGACAACTCCCTTTGATGTCGGCAGGGGAGCGTCCAGACTATCGCGCTGAGCCGACAAACAGCTGATCAGCTGTTTGTCGGCTCAACGCGGCAGCCATGTAAATTTAAATGAAGCGGCGATTATTTAAATCGCCGCTTCATTTTACTCTGTCGGGTAGCCTAATCTACATGCCTCTGTCGCCAGAGGCATGTAGTCTAGACGTACCCTGAGATACTACAGAGCATATTTTCTCAGGTGACTGGATAGTGGGTCTCACCAGCATGCTCAGAATCTAACTTACTGCCATATTTGTGCTTAGGAAGGGATATTCTCCTGCTCAAATTGACAGAAACTCAGGGGGATTTTCACCTTTGCAGAATGGGACACAAGTCACTTGCTGATTTGAACTAGGATAAATGGTAGATTCACTGTAGTGTCATGTCTTTAAATCAAGATTTGATAACTTCAGTAATTGATCCAGAGGTTATGGGCCTAATGCAGGAGTTGGTGGGAGAAATTCTAAGTGATATGCAGAAGGCCAAACTAGATGATTGGGATAGAATGTAAGGCCAGAATGTATTGCGAGTCTATGAGAGAGTAGAAAGCTTGGAGCCCAGTTCCAGCAAATGGGAGATGGGGAACAGGGTTTGTGATTTCAATAAGATAGGAGGAAGAAACTGGAATGGGTTACCTAGGAAGGTGCTGGAATCTGCATCCCTAGAGGTTTTTAAGTCCCAGCTTGACAAACCCTGGCTGGAATGATTTATTTGGAGTTGGTCCTGGTTTGGACTTGATGACCTCCTGAGGTCTCTTCCAGCCGTATGATTCTATGATGCTGTAGGGTTACCAAGATGCTATGTAGCACCATGCTTATGATGTCATTATGCATAAATTAGTCTACTTCAACTGCTACCCTGTTTGACACATGATTGTTTTCCTAGTTCTGTATTCTGTTTAAAAACTCTCATGTACCACATAAAAATAATATACCCAACATTTTAAAGACATTTTTAAGTCTTTAGCAGTGGACTAATTTTCAATCCCATAATATTTAATATGGAAACTTGTCTATTTTACAGTTTTTATTGTGAGATTGAAATGACAGTTGATAAAAATCCATTGCACACCTGAATCCATTGAATCCTGCAGGGTATCTGTAAGCTACCTGTAAGCAAGGTTGATGTTTTAATGTCAACCATTCTACCTATCAAATATCATTATATGACTACTGCATTTCCCCCGTAACTTTTGTTTCCATTCATTAATAAGAGTGGAATTTGACTTGTTCCAAACAGCACAATTTGCCAAAGCAAAAATTAATCTCAGTTTTTCACATCTGTCAATCAATTCCAGGAAAATTCAATGTGCTTATATAAATACTCATGAAACTGTGATCCATATACATTTTTCATTTGATATTCTCCCTCTCTCACCCACTTTTGTTTCCACTACAAAATGTAATGTAAGTGTCTAGGTGAACAAAGTGGCAGAGTGTTCCACGTGGGGACCACTAGTATCTTAGCCCTAGCTCTTATTTCAAAATAACTAGCAGAGCATCCATACTACCAAGCCCATTATTTTGAAATAATGGGTTGGCTATTTTGAAATAATTCCTGCTTTACATGAATAAATGCTTATTTCAAAATAGGTAGTTAAAAATAGGGGTAGTGTGGACACTCCACTGTTGCTATTTTGAAATAACTACTCCCAAGAGTCATTCAAAGTACAGTAAAACTCCATTAGTCCGGCATCCAGTGCTCCGGGACTCCTGATGGTCTGGCACCATCAGGAACCCGGAAGTGCTGGGGCAGCCGGACACGCTTCCCCCATTCAGCTGCTGCTGAAATTGACCAGCAGCTGAATCAGGGAAGCCGGGAGCAGAGCATCTGGGGTGCTGCCGGGTTGGTCTCGTAGCGCTGCCCCTCGGGGCTGCGGGACCAACCCGGCAGAACCTCAGCTGTTCTTGGGGATGCCTGGGGCAGAGCAGCGGCTGACTTGGGGACCCCTGGGGCAGAGCAGCTGGGGTCCTGCCGGGTTGGTCCCGCAGCGCCGAGGGGAAGCGATATGAGACCAACCCCGCAGCACCCCAGCTGCTTTGCCCCAGGCGTCAGGATTCAGCCGCTGCTGAAACTGACCAGCAGCGTCAGTTTCACCAGCACGCTGAATCCGGATGCCTTGGGCAGAGCAGCTGGGATGCTGCGGGGTTGGTCTCGTATCGCTGCCCCTCGGCGCTGCGGGACCAACCCGGCAGGACCCCAGCTCCTCTGCCCCAGGGGTCCCCAAGTCAGCCACTGCTGAAACAGATCAACGGCTGATTCCAGGAAGCCCCGGGCAGAGCTGCTCTGCCCGGGGCTTCCTGGAAGCAGCCGCTGATCTATTTCAGCCGCGGCTGAATCGGGGACCCCTGGGGCAGAGCAGCTGGGGTGCTGCCGGGTTGGTCCTGCAGCCCCAAGGGGCAGCGCTACAGGACCAACCCGGCAGTACCGCAGCTGCTCTGTCCCAGGTGTCCCCAAGAGCAGCTGGAGTGCTGCTGGCTTGGTGCTGTAGCGCCACCCCTCAGTGCTGTGGGACCAACCCGGCAGCACCCCAGCTGCTCTATTGCAGGCATCCCCGATTCAGTGGCTGCTGAAACTGGCCAGCAGCAGCTGAATCAGGGATGCCTGGGGCAGAGCCGGACTATCGTAAGGGGGGGCTATGAGGGGTCTGGAGTGGCATCCCCTCCCATCCCACTCCAGACCCCTCATAGCCCCCCCTTCTGAAAGTCCGGCATATCTGATAATCCGGCACCCCTGGGTCCTAAAGGTGCCGGATTATCGGAAGTTTACTGTAATTACTCCCCAGTGCTTTCTGGGGCTCTAAGTGCAGCTTACATTAAGGGATCCTTCCTCAGACTAATTTTGAGGCTTCCCTGTAGTGTGGACACGCTATTTTGAAATAGTTATTTGGGGAGTTTTTATTTTGAAAAAAAGTTATTTAGAAATAATTTCCTAGTGTAGACATACCTCCCCAACCCCACCAGATACTATCTATACTATCTCAAAATGATCCACACATTTTCCCCTCCTTTAGCAATTGTTGTATTACTTGGGTACTTCATTAGGAAGTTTCAAAAAAGTTGCCAGTGGGCTAGAATTTAACTCATTTTATTTTCATTTCAGTGGGAGGACAAAAATGTCATTTTAGTTTTATAAAGAAACCACTGCATTCATGGTACATGACAGAAATTATAATTCACATACTCTGTCTAACAGTATACAATGGCCAATTTTATTACACTACATTCCCTAATTATGTCATTCATGGCTATCTAAAATAAGGAATAAAAGCCATGAATAGCATTATGGAACAAGGTTAAATAGCCATTGAAATATAGGGCTGGGATGATCTTATATTCAGTGGTATCACCACTTGTGAGCCAATTGAGAGAAAGGATGGTTCAGTGATTAGAACTCTAGCTCTGTATGTGGGAGACCTAGATTCAATTTCTTGAAGCTCTTTCTCCCTTCCCCTCTGAAAATTTCCTGTGTAACAGCGGCCAAGTCACTTAGTCCCTAGTTATCAGTTCCCCATTTATAGAATGGGGATGTTAATACTTCCCTACCTTAAAAGACTGCAGAGCGACTAGACAAATTAAAGAATGTGTGGTGCTCAGATACTATGGCCATCTAAATACCTTGAATAGATTGCACTGCATTAATTCTACAGAGTATCAGAAACAGGAAATACAGGGAAGGATAACTTTCTTATTAAAAAAAATAAATCTAGGGGATAAACTCTGAATTGCCAAGGTTGAATAAGATAGAGGGAGACATCAAAGAGCTAGATCTGGCTTCCTGATTCCACTGGGCAATCTCCAGTTTCAATGTAACTGAAAGCTTTGGAAAGACAAATCTTAGGTTTCATACTAGGTTGAAGGTACTTATGAATCTTTCCCCATCTTGGAGTTTGCCTCCAACAAGGCCAGTTTCTAGCTCCTTTGTGCCTCAAAAGTGGCACAAAAATGCAGGAAATCGATTGAAGAGTGGGGGCCTGGAATAAGAAACCCCCACTGCCAAATAAAGAAGGATAAAGCTTCCTAAGGAGACCAGAATGCATCCTACAAGACTGAGAAAAGAGAGAGAAAAGTCAAAGGAGATTTTATAGAATTTTCTATGGGAAAAGTTGAAAACCTGGAGCAGATTCCTAGGTCTTCGTGCAATTAAGCTCCCATTAATATTAGCAGAGTTAGTTCAAGCAGAAACTAAGTAATGACCCACCCTCACCATCTGACCCCATAGGAGGCAGGTACAGAAATACTTAATATTTGGAGTTGGGTTCAGCACAGACCTGAAGTTTATGCAAAAATTATCTAGATCATTTGGGGATCGAGAGTTGAAAGCATCAAGAAAACAGGCCACTGAATTTCAGCACTTTGGGCTTTGATCCCAGTTATTTCATATATTCCAGAACCCCCCCAGAAAAGATTTGGTTGTGATACCTGGGGATACTTCCCAGGTGTAGTAGTTGTCTTTTTTTTATACCCACTGGCTCTTCATTCTTTGATAGCAGGATACACTCACACAAAATTGTGGTTTTTTTTTCCTTTTCACTCAACCGCCCTGCCATGATTTTGAGCCAATGCCTCAGTGCACTTTTGGGAAAATTTTGTGGTTGATGGAATGGTCCTATTCTTTGAATAAGATATAAAACGGAAGTTCTAACTTGTGGCCATAAGAGATTCTATTGTGTCTGAAGAAATAGGAGTGTTAAATTAAATGGAGGAGGGGATGGCAAAGTTCTAATTTAATTATATTTGCCTACTTCATCCTATAAAATAGTGATGCATGGTATCATAAAAAAATTAGGTAGTGATATCAGCAAAATAGCATATCAGCTAGTCTTGTTGGGCCTGATTCACTAGTGCATTACAGCAATTGAACAAGTACACTTCCCTTGTGATTTCAATGGCTTTTCACTGCCACGAATTGGAGGAGTGACATAACTGCTATGAATTGGAGGAATGATGTTGGTCAAATTTTACTTGTGATCTAAAACTATTATGCGCTGTTGAGGTGTACAATCAGGATCTGCTCAAAAGCCCGCCTAATTCAGTGGAAAATTTTTTACTGATTTCAATGAGATTTGGATCAGGCATCTAAAGAGCTGCTAAATTTTCTCACTGTTTTGGATAAAAGGTGAACTTTATATATCCTTTACTTAGCATGTCAGGGTATTGGAAGGTTTCATTAATTAATGTATGTAAAACTCTTTGAGATCATTAGAGGAAAGGCACTAGAGACGGGTAAAGTGGTGTTATATGTCATTACTCTCCAGAATATTTAAACTCTTCATCATCCCTTCACTCTCCTTCTTATGAACAACTGAAGCACTTTCTTCCTCCTTCTAAAACAAAGTCTGCCCTCTTGACATACACAAACCATTAGAAAGGCTGTGTTTACAAGCACCTGACAGCATTTTCACAAGTTTATTTTGACATTTACTTTTAATCAACAGGATGGTGATTGAATAAACCAGTCAGATGTTTCACTAAGAAGGAATATATTAAAAGCACACAAAAGTACATTGATTGTGTCTACAAAGATATATAATTAAAAAGTATAAATCAAGGGCTGCTATTTTGTACTTGACTTTAGTTATTTTGAACACTTGTGGCCCTGTTGTGTACATTGTTAAATGAGTGATGCTGTGTGTTTAGAGTAAATCAGCTGTAAGCAGTTTTAGATTTTAATGAAAATAATTATAGTTTGAGTAATATGAAGTGTATCTGAAGTATAACCCCTGATGCTACTTCCACTGAATTAGCTGTGATATAAATTCTCATGATTTATTATGATTATTCTTGTACATGTGTGTTTGTAGGGGATCCTGGCTAGCAACAATGATTCTTAACTTACAAAGAATAGCTTTTCAGCAGCAATTTTTCTTTGAACCTCATCTGTAATTCTTTCATAAACGTAATATGATTGAATTATGGTACAGAACATGATATTGCAAAGATGTCATTATTGTGTTATCATATTGACAGTGTATTTTAATTTACTCATTTAATGAACAAATACTTTTTTAAGCTGGGGTTAGTCTTTCTTAAAATATCATATGACATTGATTCCACATGCTGTTCATTGTCTAACTACATCAAAATTATTTTGTGGTATAAATCTATATGCACTATAAACAGCCTATCATTTGAGTGATTCATCAAACACCAAAGTCCTGTCTGTTTTATAAGGACATTGTAGACTTTGTAAAATCTACTCTGAGCCAAACTTTGTCACACAGCATCCCATGCAAACATTGGCTGCTGCTCTCCAACTCAGAGATGGTTGTACTACAGAGACCCTTCATGAATATAACTCTTTGTTAGTGGCCTTCTTTGGAATGAAGGGGACCAGATAAATGTGAAAGATTAATATAATTACATTACTGAAAAAGGTAATATCTGTTTACAGCTGGTTTCAACTGCAATCACAGTTTGAAAAAAAATCATGTCAAATATTTTAGTCTTTTTTAGAACCAATTCCCAAACATTTGGGATTTGATAGCACACCATGTATACCCATGAATAAGTCACAGTTCTTTAGTGTGAGTAAAGGTTGCACAGTAGGATCCATTGCCTTCTTGTAGAGAATCCAGCAGGATCCCAAATTTCCTGCCATACCCAAAAGACCATGCATCTAGAGGAAAGAAACCAGAGGGGACACATAATCATCATTCTTCTAGGCCTAGCCCAAGCCTCACTCATACCTACCTACCTTAGACTATGAAGTCTGTCTTTCCCTATTATAGGGCAATCTCCTCAACCAAGTTCCTGCTTCTTTTGTCATGCAGCCATGTCCCCTCTCCCACTAATAGGCAGTGAAACTATGCCAGTTGCATTGCCAGCCACTGCATGTAGGTAAGAGCAGGATTTGCCCCTCAGAGTATGTCTAAACTATGTTCTATTTTCGAAAGAGGACATGGAAATTCTGTGGGAATTTGCATATCTTCTTCTGATCTTTATTTCGAAAGTGAAAGTAGTCTAGATTTTTTTTTTCGGGAAAAAATCTTTTTCGAAAAAATCATGTAAACCTCATTTTTTAAGGAAGAGCGTTTTTTTTGAAAAAAGTTTTTTTCTGAAAATAAAGTGTCCAGACTGCTTTCACTTTCAAAAGATCCACTTTTGAAAGTGAGATCAGAAGAAGATCTCTTTCGAAAATAGAATGTATCTAGACATAGCCTCAGTGTCAGATCCAGTAATTGTAATGCCAACAGGCAGAACCAAACATGGGACTTCTAGAGCTTAGCTCATGAGTCTCTAAAGCTTGAGTTAAAAATCAGATGGCTCTCAGCTAAGGCTGTAGAGCAACTCATTCTTTCTCTCTAGGAGATCTAAATGTCACTACAAGGGACAGGGCACCACACCCAGCAGGTGTGTGGGTTACACAATCCCTACTTTTGAAAAATTATGCTTGGATTCCCATGAAGATGCACAAGCAGGAACAGGGTCAAGAAGAACTCTTTTCTTGTTTCAGGAAAACAATCATAAGAGTAAGTTCATCCACATGAAGGACATTACTTAAGTTCCTGCTCAACTTTAAGCAGGCACTTTAGTCCCATTTGTCTTCATTTTAATTTTGGAAATCTGGGTTGATTAGGGAATTTTTTAAAAAGCATTAATCACATTTTATTTCACATTTTCTCTTGAAAAAATTACTTTTGGACTGGACAAAATGGTTGAAAAATAAGTATTCAATAACAGTTGATGTTTTTAAAGGGAAGATACCCAAATGTACAAGATATTTTGACAAGATTTAAGCATTTCATTATATCTTTACACTTATCTAGGTCCTCTAAGTTACACACAATACCTGCTTCAGCTTTACATCAAACTATGCTTGTCATCAAAAAACAAATATACCAGAAATGGTAAACCTGAAGGTTGTGTCTACACTGGGCCACTTATTCCGGAAAATCAGCCGCTTTTCCGGAATAAGCTGCGAGGTGTCTACACTGGCTCTTGAATTTCCGGAAAAGCAACGACACTCTACTGTACAAAATCAGCCGCTATTCTGGAAAAACTATTCTGCTCCCGCTCGGGCATAAGTCCTTATTCTGGAACACTGTTCCAGAAAAGGGCCAGTGTAGACAGCCCAGTAGTCTTTTTCCAGAAAAAAGCCCCGATCACGAAAATGGTGATCAGGGCTCTTTTCCGGAAAAGCGCGTCTACATTGGCCACAGACGCTTTTCCGGAAAAAGGGCTTTTCCGGAAAAGCAGCCTGCCAATGTAGACACTCCTTTTCCGGAAAAACTGAAAACGGAATAGTATTCCATTTTAAGCAGTTCCAGAAATTCATGCCAGTGTAGACACAGCCAAAGTGAATTAATACCTGCCAAGGTAAATTTTCCTTCAGATTCAAATTCCCACATTTTCTACACTTGGCATAGCAGAGATTGTACAAATATTCTTACTAAATGAAGGAAACATTTTTATTTCAAATTATATTTATTCCAAAGCTTTGGAATGAAACAATTTATGGAATATTCAGTCTTATATATAATTGTTTATATTGCTTTGGTATGAATAAAATAAGTAATTCACAAAATAAGGTTGGCCAATTGGTAGCACACACATACAAATTTCAGGAATTTTCCCTTTAGCATTTGTGTGACAAGAACTGAGCCATATGCATATAGCTGAAGATTAGATCATGACAATTGACACATAATTTTAGAATCTACTGAACATATCTGAAATCTTAAATTAGTTCCTGATACAAACCATGTAACTTTTTGGTCATCGAACAAAAGTTCAAGCAACTGACTGGCGCATCCATGTAGAAGGAACACCACAGTTAAACTAGAGCCTATAAAGTACCATCTTGTGTTAGTCAAATACTGACACTTTTTCCTTCTGAGAGGTTACATAAAGGATTTGATGGTTGTGTTTATTTTAGTGGCACTGAAGGAAGGTAATACTTAATCATATGAGTCCTCTAAATGTACCGAGATATTCAACAATGCGCAGAGGGTGGAGGAGTTTCCAGAGACAGAAATGGCAGGTAGGAATGCAAAATCTGCCATTAACAATCAAGTAAACTGATTGTGTAACTTGGAAAATTAAGAAATCTGATTTGCATTATTTTGGACATAAACATTTGAAATAACATGCTTGATCATCTTATCAAGACCTACAAAATGGACCCTTCCTATATAGCTCTTCCCCTCTTATATGAAAAGTTTATAAAGTTCCCAGTATGGGATCACTAGAGTGACAACACTCAAAAATTCCAATGAAAACACAAAAGACAGCAATTTTGAAAGAAGATAACAATAATGTCAATACTATTATACCATGGCTTTTTTTCAAGCTATTACATTTATATTCTTGAAAGTTCAGCATACAAAAACCAGAAACAGTGCTACTCCTATCAATACTTTCACATTACAATAACTACAGAGAGTTGTTATTAATGGTTTGCAATCCTGCTGGAAAGGCATAACAAGTGGGATTCTGAGGGGTCTGTTTTGGGACCACTTCTGCTCAATGTTTTCATCAACTATTTAGATATTGGCATAGAGAGTACACTTATTTAGTTTGCAGATGATACAAAATTGGGAAGGGTTGAAACTGCTTTGGAGGATAGGGTCATAATTCAAAATGATCTGGACAAACTGGAGAAATGGTCTGAAGTAAATAGGATGAAGTTTAATGAGGACAAATGCAAAGCACTCCACTTAGGAAGGAACAATCAGTCTCACACATACAGAATGGGAAGTGACTGTCTAGGGAGGAGTACTGCAGAAAGGGATCTAGTGGACCACAAGCTAAATATGAGTCAATATATGTGGCGAGGCCACATCTGGAGTATTGTGTCCAGTTCTGGGCCCCAATTACAAGAAGGATTTGAATGCATTGGAGAGGGTCCAGTGGAAGGGGACCAAAATGATTAGGGGGCTGGAGCATATGACCTACAAGGAGAGGCTGAGGGAGTTGGGTCTATTTAGTCTGCAGAAGAGAAGAGTGAGTGGGGATTTGATAGCAGCCTTCATCTTCCTTAAGTGAGGTTCCAAAGAGGATGGAGAAAGGCTGTTCACAGTAGTGATGGATGGCAGAACAAAGAACAATGGTCTCAAGTTGCAGTGTGAGAGGTCCAGGTTGGGTGAAGCATTGGAATGGGTTACCTACGGAAGTAGTGGAGTCTCCATCCCTAGAGGTGTTTAAGTTTCAGCATAACAAAGCCCTGGCTGGGTTGATTTAATTGTGATTCATCCTGCCTTCGGCAGGGGTCTGGACTTGATGGTCTCCTGAGGTCTCTTCCAGCTCTATGGTTCTGTGATTCTATGAATAGCATGGCACTGTTGCAAAAAAAGCATACATGATTCTGGGATGCATTAACGGGTGTGTTGTGATCAAGACATGAGAAGTCATTCTTCCACTCTATTTTGCGCTGATTAGTCCTCAGTTGGGGCTCATCTAGACTACAGGGAATGGTCAAAAGAAGACCTTTTATAATTCTTCCGATCGCACTTTCTAAAGCAGTGCTTTCAAAAGTGAAAATAATTAAGATGTGGCTTTTTCGGTGAACCTCCCCCTTTGTCAAAAAGACACTTAAACCTCCTTTTTTGAGGAAAAGCAGCTTTTCAATGAAGGGGCAGTTTGTTGAAAAAGCCAAATCTCAATTACTTTCACTTTTGAAATACTTTCACTTTTGAAAGCTAGATACGCCCTTGGAGTATTGTGTCCAGTTCTGGGCACCACATTTCAAGAAAGATGTGGAGAAATTGGAGAAGGTCCAGAGAAGAGCAACAAGAATGATTAAAGGTCTAGAGAACATGACCTATGAAGGAAGACTAAAAGAACTGGGCTTATTTAGTTTAGAAAGTAGAAGACTGAGAGGGGACATGGTAGCGGTTTTCAGGTATTTAAAAGTGTGTCACAAGGAGGAGGGAGAAAAGTTGTTCTCCTTAGCCTCTGAGGATAGGACAAGAAGCAGTGGGCTTAAACTGCAGCAAGGGAGGTTTAGGTTGGACATTAGGAAAAATTTCCTGTCAGGGTGGTGAACTCTGGCATAAGTTGTGGCAGTGGAATCTCCATCTCTGGAGATATTTAAGAGCAGGTTAGATAGACCTCTATCGGTATTGGGTCCTGCCAGGAGGTCAGGGGACTGGATTCGATGACCTCCCAAAGTCCCTTCCAGTTCTAGTGTTCTTTTTACCTTTTGTGTCCATTTTTTTCTACTAGGTTAAAGGCAAGGAAAAGGCAGAACAAATAACAGATAAAAACATAAAATAAGTTCAGACAATGCAAATGCTAACCAGTAACACAAAGCCTGATTAAGTATTAACCATCATCAATCAGGATTACAAAATCTGCCCCTTTGTTCAGCTTTAAAACAATGATGATATAGATGAACAGCACTCACCATTTCAGTAGTAGTAGTAGTACTATCATAGTATCTGAGAGACTGAGCCATGGACTAAGATCCCTCTGTTCTAGGTGCAGTACAAATATAGAACAACAAGACAGTGCCTGTTCCAAACAGTCTCTTTCTAACTCATTGGTGCCCTGATTCAAGAAGCACATGGTAGCACTGCTACAACTAAGATGACTCGTGCTTCAAGATAAGCATGTATGCAAGTGATTGCCATACAAAGGCCAAATTCTGCAGCACAGACTCGGGCTTTTGAATTAGACTACAGCTAGTAGAGTATTAGGATATTTTCTTAAAAGAAATCCCAGAAGCTTGTAACATAGCCTAGTATATTGGACTTTTCTAATAAAGTACTAAGAGCCATGTGTCTTGTAAAGACGAGTCATGAGGGAACTGAAATAAAAATATTTTTGTAGTTTTAATTCAAATTTTCCTTACTTTGGTGGCTTTATTTTTTCAGTGCTAATGTTATTTTAAGTGTATTGTTGTCTGGTACTTATTTACTATCTTTTTGCTGTTTCTTGTTCTGTCTTCTTTCATTGACTCCATTGGTTATGCTTAAAAGTCTTTATAGCAGTCACACAGTTTCTTATTTCTGTCCCCTGAAGTTTAAGCACTCTAGACTTCAGATAGTGGAAGAATATACCCATAATTTTATAGTGTTAACATTCCTGTTCATTTTCTAGTCACTGAAAAAGCTCTACACGAAACAAACGGAACATTTCCAGTCAAGCAGATCATTCCAGTCTATTTTTGGGTTAAAGACTAAACGAATGAAAGTTATGACAACAGAAGAATCATTTTCATTAGCTGGAAAGCCTATACTTAGAATAGTTAGTCCATAAGTACAAATCTGATCTATGGCAAACAAAGTTGGCAGAGAGAGAGGGAAGTAAGGTATAGCACAGAAAATTATTACCCTGCTCCTACAAATTACTTTGCTTGGGAAGATGCCTACATTCTCTTAGAGATCCATTGAAATCAACTTATAACATGACAGGATATGACCCCTTTAGATAACTTGTTGTATCAGGGCCTACAGTTTTATATATGAGTGCCTCATGATTTTATAAAATGTGACAGACTGGGAGTTGAAAGGAAGTGATTATTGGCCAGGTACAGTATAAAATACTATCCCCTCCCCCCATTTTCTGGGGCCTATTTCTGCACTATTAAGGTCAGTGGAAAGCTTTTCATAGGCTTCAATGGAAAATTGGACCCAATCCCTGAAGAACAAGCAAAATCACTAATATTCTGTGTTAATCTCCCACTCTGTTACACACACACACACACACACACACACACACACACACACACACACACACACACACACACTTCAGATGTTACCTATTTTGAGGTTCTTTTCTAAGTATTCCTGTCCCTCTACCTCACTCATAGCCAAATCTGTTCTTCACTGTTTATTAATTATAACATTTACACTACCTGATGTTAGCTGGTTTACAAGCTCTGCTTTATTGGTTGCTTGTTTTCCTAATTAGCAGAAATTTACATATTCACTGAACCTGTAAGCTCTGTATGCAGTGTGTGTTTAGAGATTCTGGCAATCAACCAAGTTGCTGGTCAAAGTTCTGATAAGAATAAAACACTTAAATTTTAGAAATCATCATGCCAAGGCAGAAGAAGTTGATGGTAGGGACAACTGCCCATCTTGAGTAAAACAAAAAGGAGTTCTAAAGCTCTTCTGAAAGCTCAGAGCAAACCTTAAGCAAAATCTTTTATAAACATGTGAAAAAGTTGAGTTCACATTTTTAAAAAGAATGTCATATCCCTCTGAATTTCTTCCTTCTGTGCCAGATAAAGAAATACCAAAATATCTAGACAAAAGGCTATTCTTGGACTTATGACATGAGAAAAATAAAGAAGAAAAAATCTCATGGGAAAGCCTGATTTCACAACATTTCTATTTCTATCTTTCTCTTTATTTATATTTAAAATATTTATAGCATACCTAAGGATGAACATATCTATAGGACTTCAGATAATCAACAGACAACATTCATGTCAAAAAAAAGAAAGAAAATAATTAAAACAAAAATGATGAACATGTTGTGTAAGTTAAATTTTACTTAAAAGCAAAATAATAAACACAAAGGAAAGAAAAATACAATATATGCAATGCTCAGACAAATTAGGTAAGACATCTATAAATGAACATTTTGATCCTGCCTACTCTTAGAGGACAGCATTCTGATAATATGAAGGAAGACTACATTCTGAACCCATTTATACCTGTTCATCTTCACTGAAATCAAGGTGGAGACCATTGAACTCAAGACCAAGAGACATAACATCAATGAATGCAATAAGAAAGAATACAGATTTACAGCTATCATGATTCATTATGTTTTTAGGATTATATTTTAAGTCAATGTAGAGATTTGGACAGCACGAAAGATTATAATTTTCTATCCAAAGGAGAGGTACATCCAGCTGCAACCATTCAAGATTCCTCACCTATTTATATCAAAGCAACTCAGCCATGGCCTATAGGAGCCCCCTCAAGAAATTAGACAGTAATTCTCTTCTGGCCTCATTTGAGTAATGCAAACTGCAATGGTGATTTTTGTTATATTGGACCCTAATGACTAAGAATTGGATGGAAATTCATAACACATTGGCTAATTACATAAATTGGATTTCAAATGGTGTCCAAAGCTAAAGCTCCATATCTCTTTATAAGTCCTTTGCACTGTCCATCTGCTGGGATACAAGTCTGGGACTCAATATAGTCTGCGAAAGCAGTAGGAATGCTGAGGAAATTAGTGAAGTCAGGGTGGGTATAGGAATCATTATCTGGCAGAACAGCTATTCAGAGCAACTGCTGGAAGGCCTCAACATCCCCATGAATGTGTGCATCCAACTACTTTGATAAACTGAGCTGGCAGATCCCTATAGGGATCTGTAAGGACCACCCAATGTCTACTTGTATGTGGGGGCACAAGGAGCCAAAACATAATTCTTCAGTATGCAGAATTCAGCGTGGATGGCTAAAATGCTAGTAGTCCCCCCACCCACACATCTAATAATCTTTCTGAAACACCACCTCTTCTGGTGGAAGAGTGAGGACATACAAGTGGACTATCAGCCAGCAGTGAAGGGTGAGTTAAACCATTGATTTACACCTGATGTAACACAGTTTGAAGTGTTTCAATCAAGTATGTGACTTTTCCTTCAGTTCCAGAGTACTCCTCTGGAAAATAAAAGCAAAATGGCTTACCTAGTATTAAGCTCTCTAGTGAGATAGACATTTTTAAATAAAGAAAAAAGACGGAGCAGACAGAGAGGTTTTATTCTTAATAGAACAGAAAATTAAATACCAAATTTTTAAACAAATTGTGCTATTTGTTTTTTGGAGCTTTTTTTGCAGAAAAGGAATTGATTATTTCACTATTTCATCTCACCTTGTATCATTAAAATGTAGAACACAAGTAGTAAAACACAAAGTAAATATGCACATATCTTTATACCATGTAGTGTAGCTATAAATCTTACTCTTTGATAACAGCTGTACAATAGCAATCATTTGAGCAGTGCAGCTGCCACAACAATATCAAATTTTATAGTTAAAAAGCAGTCAAAACTTTAATGGTACAGTGAAGGTAGATATATATAGTGCTATAAATAAACATTATGTAATGAAGAAATGAAACATGTTTATTTCTCTTTTGACATATCATTCAGTATCATATATCTTTGCCCCTGCAAGCTGAAATAATAGCAGTCATTATACTTGAGCATCTACAACAAAAAAGTCTCTGCTTATACTAAATATGCAAGGTTTAAATGGGTGAAGTAAGTAGCCCAGCAAGCAAACTCCTCTCTTTTTTAAAATAACAATTTAGAAAATTATCTAGAGCAGAATTTGCTGTCTGGGATTCTGAAAAGTTTGGGTGTGGTACAGTAGGTACTAGATTTTTTTAGATGAAGAAACCCCATAATGAACAATTAAGTAATAGCTAGACCTCACAGTTTCTGCCTAACCCCTATTGTTGAAAGCTGGTATTTGCTCTCTGAGGCAGGATTTCCAGTTAATTTAGCAGGCCTAGTAATTAGGGCCAGCTGCACCAGTTTTTCTTTTTGCCCAGTATATCCAGGCCCTCTGAATAGGGTTCAACTGGAACAGATTTCTTGTTGGTAAATCCCTAGTTATGAGCATCCCAAGGCTAAAATGTAGAGAAATGTGGGCTAGATAGGGGACTTAGGATTCCTGCTCCACCATTTTCCTGCCCAGAGCCCTGAAAGTGTGATAGTGTGGGCTGTCCTACTCATTGTACACCTCCTACTTACAATCTCCTGGATCACTTCCCATCCCACACAACATCTCTGTTTGGGGCATGGCTGCTGTTTGATCATAGGCCTTTATTCCAAATTTCCAGAATCATCCCTCTGGTGCCCCCACATGCAGTTCTCCCTACTTGTATGATGATACTTCAAAGGAGGGGAGAAAGACTCCAGCCAGGCCTTCTCAATAAGGCTACTACTTCTCTTCGGCTACATCTACATTGGCCCCTTCTCCGGAAGAGGCATGTTAATTTCCAACTTCAGAATAGGGAAATCCGCGGGGGATTTAAATATCCCCTGCGGGATTTAAATAAACATGGCCGCCGCTTTTTTTCCGGCTTGGGGAAAAGCCGGAAAAAAGCGTCTAGACTGGCACGATCCTCCGGAATAAAGCCCTTTTCCGGAGGATCTCTTATTCCTACTTTCCTGAAGTTGGAAATTAACATGCCTCTTCCAGAGAAGGGGCCAATGTAGACGTAGCCTTCCTGTCTCAAGGTGGTTCCCCTTTTGAAAATGCCCCCCTCCCACCCGCACCGCCTGTGCTCCTTTCCCAGAAACTATATTTGACAGTGCCTGAAGGCCGGAGCTCTCCTTACCAAATATTTCTCCAGCCTTTCTTCTGAGTTTAGTGAGGAAACCCCCTTCTTGTGTTCATGTATAGACAGTTAAGATAACTAGTTGCTTGTTCAGCTCTCAGTATGAATCAGGAGGCTAACCTCCTCTTTGTGTTTTCTCTCCATATCCCACTTCTCCCATGTACCTCAGGGCTCAGGGCACCATCCCCCAGAGAACTTAACATAAATCCCCCCTCACTAGGTTAGCAAGATGGCCTATGAAGATGCTCTTCCCTCTCTTTGTTAGGTGGATCCCATCTCTTCCTAGCAATCTTGGTGTGGATGGCAGATGGATGACCCTGCCCCCCTTAAGAAGGAGTCCCCAACCACCCCCACTCATCTCCTCCTCCTGGGAATGGTGGTTATGAAGCCCCCACACTTAGGATAATGCCTTACATTCAGTGGGTTCTTCTTCTGATCCCTTTCCTTAGATAACTCTTCCAAACCATTCTCCACAGTAGTACTTGCACAGGGACACTGAAAACAGTTTCTTACTTCTGTTCACACAGAGGTTCATGAGTTCCTTTTCTTCTTCTGGAGGTCACATGCTGTCAATTTCTCTCATCACTCTATACTGCCCTCTTTGATTCTTCAGCACACTGTGCCTGCAGTACTACATTCTGATTTCTAGCCAGGGAGTCTTCATTTTCTCTGATGCAATGTAGGGTAAATATTTGGGACTCCAGTCTTTAGAAAAATTTGAAAGATTCTTGATGTTAGGTTTGTGACAGCCAAACAATAGCATGGCTTTCTGTTATCCTTTGGTTCTTGATCCCTCATTGTTCTCACGAGCAAAATTCCTATTGACTTGTTTGGCAGTTTTGCTTGTGTTAGGAAAACCAGATGTTTAAAATGTCTGTGATTTCAATGGGCTTGCTACTACTGTTTGCCCTCATACATCTTGTTCAGTTTCCCTCAATTTACCTCCATTTTTCCAGTAATCCCAGATATATGGTTATAGTGGCATTATGCATGAGGATAAACTTCCCATGTTTCTAATGGTACCTAGAAACATCACAGAGATATTGGACATGATCTCAAAAGAAACTTACCATTTGAATCCAGGCTTCTGTGAACCTGACACACTAATATACCAATAGGGAAAATAGGAAGAACATGGAGCAGCTTATACATAGGATACAAATCCCAGGCAAGCAGTTAGCAGCAGTTAAACACTGTGTATGCCCTATCAGAGATCCTCAGGGTG
This sequence comes from Pelodiscus sinensis, assembly GCF_052426305.1. NCBI lineage: Eukaryota > Metazoa > Chordata > Testudines > Trionychidae > Pelodiscus > Pelodiscus sinensis. The sequence goes on along the minus strand of NC_143058.1, from coordinate 25,386,843 downwards.
CTAATTCTTACCATCGACTTCTTATTTATCTGAGAAACCCCATGAGACACTATAAAATAAACTTAACAGCTGTTGCCAGGAGATGACAAATCCTGGATACCTTTTTGTCACATTGAAACCTATACAGTTTGCTTCATGTTTACAAACAAATTGTTACCACGAAATATTAAGTGCTGGCTTTTAGTGAAGCACTCAGAAATTATTCACTCCCCTGGAATCCTGCATGACAAATTAAGACTGTGTTTCAACTCCTAATAAATGTAGCTATAGCAGAGTTTCATAAACATTCTTGAGATGTTCTTCTGTAGAAGCTTTATTTTGGCTCCTCACTTTTCCTGCTTAAACAAATGGAAAGGTTGGCTGATATTGTCAAAATATAGCACTTTGCGTGTACCAAGAGTAATTTGTTAAAGTAATTTATTGAGTCTGCATAGTAAAACATAAAATCATATTTCTACAGGGAGAAAATCATTACCGTAAGCTAAGATTGTTTTATTTTAAAAGACAAACTATTGCAACTGTGGATTTTGCAAGTAAGATTATGTGCTTCAAAACCCCTGCATTTCAGAGACCAATGGGGTAATGTTTATTGAATTGTGAGTTGTTGTATCAAAGCAGAACAGATGTTTTTGCAACCATCAGGTAAACTTATGTTTATGGGTAGATAACATCTAATACCTTTGTCATGGCTTAAAACAAACTTCCCAATAAAAATGCAAAAATGTTTCTCCTCAGTTGGGAGCATGCTTTAAATCTAATTAATGCATAGCTGATTGCAAAGCAAACTAACTACTCATGTAGGGTTGGGCCTGTCATCCAATGTCGCCTCTTTTCTTGACACAGTCTTAATCTCATCCTTTGTCATAGTATTGCAGTTTTTGCTTTAAAGGTTTCTGCACTAAAAAGTGGGGAGGTGAAGCCATAGTTCAATTCAATTTATTTTTATATTGCTTCTCATACAAAGTCTCTCAAAAAGCTTTACAGTGAGAGATAAAATAATCATATAACACCTGCCAGAATTCAGCAAAGTGACTCTCATCCAGACAGGAAAGTAAAACTATGTACAGTGGTGGGTCAGGGAAAATAAAGGGCCATTGCTAATTTAGAACTAGCAATTATATGAATAAAAATCCCACATTTAATACATCTTGAACCTTAGGGGGAGAATGGAAGTAAAGCGATCATTGTACCACATTCTCATTACAAGAAGGGACCCATTTTTCAGATATTGTCCCTCACAGCAACCTGGATGTTATCCCACATTGACGTATTTCACTCAGATTCTAAATTCATTTATACTAATGAAATTACACACAGCTTTTTATATGAGCATTCCAGCCTTTTTCAGGTCTTTGAGACATAATTTGTCTCTGAAGGATAAAAAGTGTAAATACAAAAATGGTGGGTTTCTTTCAGTCACAGGGCAATATGTTAAGGACAGCATATGATAACATAAAAAGAAGGCTTAGCACAGAGGGAAGAAACTGCTAAGGAAATAGATTGCACTATTCTGAAAGAATCTTGTGCAATCTAGTTAATGTTTAGTAATTGAACTGGATGTAGATGTGTATATGGAGTCAATGGAAGTGACCCAGTTGTCTTTTCCCTAACAAAAAGAATTGAATATGGATTTTCAGTTCAAAATACCTAATTTGAAGAAAGAAAATAACAAAAGAACAAATATAATGTGTGTGAGAGAAATACATTGACTCTCTAACATTCTGTATCTGAACTGTAATACAAAATTATAACTTCCTCCAAAGAAGGGACAGAAGATGCTTCTGCATTTAAAGCACAGTACCACAATATTCTGAGGCAATGATATAGAGGAAAAATGCAGAAATACTTATGGAACAACAGTTGCTTTTTTAAATTAGAAAATATATAAGAACACCCAAATGCCAAAAGGTACTCTACATCATTTAATACAATGATAAATCATCCTAAAATGGACCCCAAAATCCCAATACATCACAGCAACATTGCCCAAGTACCAAATCTTCTATGGAGATGGAAACAGAGGAAGTTAAATGGAGACGCTAAAATTAACCCAAATCTTGTTAGACTTCATCTCAACAAGTTATGAAAACAGAGACAGTAGTTCTCTTACCCATCTCAGATAAGGTTCTGAAACATCCATGATCCTCATCTCAATACAGATTAACTATCAAGACAGCCATCACAGTTTTTTTTTTAAATGATCTTAACGAGTAAGTTGCCCCTACAAGTTCCTCAGTCCTTAACTACTGGCTTTCTGTATCCATAATAAAATCTGACATTATACTGCTAAATTCACCATAAACTTCACCTACCCATATTTCTAACAAGCCCTATCATTTTCTGAAGTTCCCAGACATACTGTCAGGTAGCACCTCTACACAGTGTACTACTGGGGATATTTGGGCAGATAGTTAATGCTGGCATTTCTTCCTGCCTATCTTCATGTCCAGGCTTCTCAATTCAAGCCACATCTTTATAATGCACTAAATAACAGTACACAAGATATAGTAACTCATTTTTTGACCTTTTAATATTTCTGTCATTGATTGTCAGATTTGAGAACTGCTCTCTATCCTCAGGTGATGGATTATTTAATTAACTGTTGACCTTTTCAGTATCATATGTTGACAACGCATGTGGTCCTATGAAAGCTGCCTGCTTTGGATATTGCTTAGCTCTGTGTTGATTTGATTTTGATTTTTTTCATCATTTGTATTTGGTTTGATTTAAAAACAATGTCTTGTCTCCTTAATTAATGGTGGTTTTAATATGTACTACCGTGTATTTTCTTACAAACATCAGCTATATTCATAAGAATAATGTGAGAAAAACAGTATGAACAGAATGTTATCTGTGCTGGCAAAAATAATTTCTCTTGCTTACGTATTACTTAGTCTTCTGAGAAGTCTCAAGCCACTCAGCTTCCATCAGGAGGAGACAGAAGTTCACAACTCTGATGAGCTAACTCCCCCTGTGTATTCTTTTTCATACCATCATTACCCTATCCTAGACTAACAAACTCCTTGGCCTTCAAGAATCATTTGATTTCAATATTTTGGGGTTTGATCTCAGGACCAATTCAAGTCAAGGTTATATTACCTTGCAGCTTTCATTTGATGACTTCAGTTCTGCAAAAACTCAGTAAACCTCACTACATACACCTTTGAGAAAGGCAATATAATGGCCACTTTATAGATGGGTAAACCAAGTCACAGAAAAAATTACATGACTTGTCTGCCCCAATAAATTAGAGATCTAGCCCCAAACTCAAGAATCCTGAGTACTGTGCTGTATTAATCATAAATATCCATCCCCCTCCTACATATGTTAAACTACAGCCTTTCTATAAGGGTTAGGAAGGATATACTTATTCAGATTTTCCACACACAAGCATATCACCAGAATCAAGAACTGAAGATGTGAACCATCCTTTCTGGTCAGAAAGGAGGCTTGCGTGAACAAAGAGAAGTCCTGTGGCACCTTATAGACTAACATATATTGGAGCATAAGCTTTTGTGGCTTGTCATTCCAGAATGGCTTTCCCTCAAAATTCAAAGAGCCAAAGATTCACTGTTCATGCTACAAACTGTTTATCACTTCTTCAGAATGCAGTCTGCACTCTTTCATAGTAAAGTTTATGCAAATTTCACACAGAATAAAAAAGACACACAAAATCAATCAATCAAAACTTTTCTGTGTATTAAAAACTGCTAGCTGTGATGGTACCCACTCTGTCATACTGTCCTTCAAAATCCAAAGGAAAAAGACCACTGTCCAGTCCTCATCCTCTGTCAGTTTCCTAACACATGTATTTTAATATATAGCATCATTGTCTTTTCTCCCCACAAATAACATGCATTATACTGAATATTGATATATAATCATTTAGAAAGATCTAGAACATTTCTGGTTAAAAAGGGGTGTTTGGGGGTCAACAGAGAAGTATGAAATTCATTTGTAGTGAATGCTGTTAAGGACAACTCCAGAAAGTCTTTTTTAAGTGAAAATTAGCAGTGGAACATAAAGTAATAAATACTGCTACTCCTCATTAACTTGTTCTATTTCTGATGTATCATACTGCAAGAAATCAGTCTTTCCTTTTGCATCAGCCAGTTTTCTTTCTAACCAAGCAGAAACTGATACTCATGTCATAAGTTTTCTGTGTCTGATTTGTGTCTGCTGTTAATGTAATATTATGATAGATATCTATTAACACATACAGTACAGTAACACATATTCTCCAACATCTTTGACAGTGGATGCTCTTTCTTTGTCAGTGTCAATCCATACTGGAATCATGGAGAATGAACAAATGTGACAGGAGAGGACTACACCAATTATGGATGAAGGGATACTATCTACTCCCACTGTTTGATGTGATTTATTCGACGGTCCTTCTGCATTTATACTACAGCAGATTGTAGCTGCTTATGAAGTGACAAATAGTGCTCAATGACATTGACTGACTTGTCTGATCAATTTAGCTTGTCTGAAAAGTAGCCATGAATTGCTTTCCTTGTTGAATGATAGTACATACAGTCCCTATTCAACTTTACAAACACAAAATCTCAAATGTCATTGAAAAACTGATAAAAATGACTCCATTTAAACAAACAACAGTATAGTCCTGCCTGAAAAGTGAAAAACACTAACATTTCCTGTAGCTTTACTTAAAATACTTCTTAGCTAAAAAATGTTTTGTCTTGAAGATTGTGTCAATGGAACATTTTTCCCTTCAATTCTTTTGAACATTTGATATATTTTGTGATGGAGATTATGCAAGGGGGAAAGAAAACCACTAGAGTTTAACTTGCTGGAAATCAACATAGCAGCTTTCCCACTTCTCAGGCAGTGTTGCCAACTCTCATGATTTTATTGTGAGCATTGAGGTATTTGATACTTTCTTAAAACCCCGGATCCTGGAATCATGGGATTATGTGAGATTCTCAACCTGCATTTTAAAAATGTATTTAAGAAACAGGGATGTTTCTAGCTATCATAGTTACAGAGGAAGACTAAGTGCTCCCAGAAGGCTCAGAAACCACAAGGCAAATAAAAGGAAACCAAAATCTAACAAAAAAAATTCCCATGATTTCACAGCCCGGCTCATGTTTGAATACATAAGGCTGGCAATGCTGGAATTTCTTGACTCTATGAAGCTTGTCATGATATATTGTATTACTATCCTGAGATATTATTCTCCTATCCTTGCTCCCACAGAAATCAGCAGGATTTCTGGAGGAATAAAGCATTTCTCATAAAATGAGCAAGGATGGCGGAATCAGGCTCACAGGGCTTAAAGTGTACAACTCTCTTTCTTGCTGCTGACTACTGATACAAATGGTCCCAGTGACATTAATGGGACAAATGGCTTGAGGAAGTGTTAACCTCTGTGAGGATGAAGTGCACAATAAAGTCTTCAAAAAGCCACTTACTAAAAGCATTTTTAATTTTTTTTATTTTATTAAATAGTTTTATACAGTCATTATCTCATACTGTACCTTATAAGTAATATTTAGGACATTTCTTCTATAAAATAAAATCATTAGGCACTTGTGAATGTAATTGAATATTAAAAATATTACAATACATTGGGGAGGGATAGCTCAGTGGTTTGAGCACTGGCCTGTTAAATCCAGGTTTGTGAGTTCAATCCTTGAGGCAATCCATTTAGAGGCAAATCTGTCAGAGATGGTACTTGGTCTTGCTGTGAGGGCAGGGGACCGAACTTGATGACCTCTCAGGGTCCCTTCCAGTTCTGAGATAGGTATATCTCCATATAAACACAATATTGTTTATACATATGTGTATATATACACATACATCTAGGTATATCTCCATATATATACACACATACAATATTGTTTATACATATGTATATATATACACATACATCTAGATAGCTATGTTAGAATGTGGGAGGTACACCTGTGTCATATATATTACAATATTAAACGGTGTTATCCATGCATAAGTATATTATGTATATATTTCAATTTATTAGAGCTAGACAGTACTTTACAGACTTAATAAAGAGCCCCAGCATTATAAGCCAAGAACTATTTTTCCCTTTCCCTGTATTATTCAAATTTATTAAACAATATTTCACATTTGTTTGACACAATGTCAAACTCAGGACTCCTAAAGAACTGCTGCAGCTTTGGAACTGTTATGCTTTCTTGGGCTTTAATCATTTTTGGCAAGGCTCCATTTCCTGTCAGAAAGTGAAACAGCTTAGGAATGTCATTTTCACGAAAGAAAACAGAGAGAATCCGAGAGGAAGTTCTCCTCCACTCCAGAGCCCCTAAGATACTCAAACACACTCGCAGGAGGGCTGGAATACATCAAACATTAGCAGAGGGAAAAGGACACACTTTTCCCACATTAAAATACATGGATAAAGTTGAACTTTTGCTAAAAATAGTTCCCATGACTAATCCTATTAAGTTTTTTTTTTTAATCGGGCAGCATCTCCCTTGAAGTCAAATTATGTTTTAAGTTCAGAATGACATTAGAAAAAGACTCTAAAGTGCCTTTGCTGAAGCCAAAGCCCCTGGAAATTTTTTAAGTGAGATATGAAGGACAAAGCCAGCAGGATAGGCCAACCTTTGAAAGAACAACTTACCTATTGAAGTTCTGGGGAATATCTGGCTCACTTAGATCATAGCATGTGATTCCTTTTTTAAAAGAGACATTTCCCTGAAAAGGGAGCAGGTTAAAGGGAGCAATAAAGACTAACCTTTAGCTAGGCAAGTCCACTTTCTATATCATGCTGACCATCCAGTGCCAGAGACAGAATCATATAAATCCTATATTACTTTTGGAAACTAATCACCTGATTCCAACTTCCTTTCTATTCCTCACACAGGTAAACTCAATCAACAATATTTGTTATGGTGAAGAAATCAGCAGTGTAATAACATATATTCTGAGTGTGTAAGACAAAGTATATATTTGGAGTCTGTAACATATGCTAGTGAAAAAAGCTCTCCTCTGACAAAGTATCAGTGAACGCTCTATTGTAGTTCAAACAGACAGTGAATGTGATGCTGGTGTTAATGGGAAAGATGGTACTATGAAAGACAAACTATATAAAGAGTTATTTGGTGCTATAGAACTGAGATATGCTTTAGAGCAGCGATTAGCAATAGCAGGGTTTAGCTTTAAATAAACTAGCTTTCAGCTGATGCCAGTGGAAATTGTAGAGCCAATAAGACCAAAAAAGAAAGGAATAAAGTAAAAAATGTAAAATAGCAATAAGTTAATGAGCTTGCTTAGCAATAAATCAATCTACTATTCCAACAACTTGCTCTCTTTTCTGCAGACTGACAAGAATACAGACTATTCTCTACCTTCCTTCTCCCATATCACACCACAAAGAAAAGGGAAACACACACAGAGAAAAGGGAAAGTATATACTATCCTTTCACGTGCACATACACACACATACAGTTATGCAGGTAAAAAATAGTTGATTTGAACTTCCATACACAGAGATTATAAAAGCATGCAACATTGACCTAACTCTACACCCACTGCATTTGAACCATGGACTTCAAAAGCAGAGTAAAGCCAAACCTAAATGCTTTTCTAAGTACTGTTTTCCCCTTACTTTTTTTTTTGCACTCTTTTTTTAGTGTGACCCCAATGAATGCTTTCCAATTTGTGATGATCAAGTGAGTCCAAAATAAAACTGAATTCTCCATCCCATTTTTGCTTCTAATAGTCACCCTTGAGTGCTAAGCCCAAATAACTTTCAAAAATATTAAAAGTACCATTGGACTACTTTCAATATTAATTTACATCTAGAAAGAGCAGCACTTGTATCTATTGCAGGAGTGGACAATACAATAGCAGCAGTTCACCAGAGTTAGCCCTTGGTGACCGGTTGCTGATATATGTACCTGCATCTCCACAGATACAGATGATCATAGCTATAGCCAACAGGAACTGTGATCCCCATTCCTGCAGAAGCACAGGAAAATATGATGTTGTGGGGACCTGCCAGGGGCTAATCCTGGTGGACCAAGTCTGGACCATGGACCAGTATTTGCCCACCCTTGATCTAGTGTCTTGTATGTGTGCTGGCTAGTAAGTGGACTTTAGCTCAGATCCAGGGCTAGCTCAGATCCATGGTTTTTTTCTTAATTATATTGTTGATACTTTAAGTTAAGCCAGCCACTGAGGAACTTTTTTAATAATTTCTTTTCCAGTACAGAATACAAGTTTTGATAGCTTTAATCCATAGGGAAAAGAACTCTGTTCTTATAGAGTCATATATTCCAATATTCAGTGGGACAGCATTCACCATTAAGAGCTGCATGATGGATCTTAACTTTGATAATCTATTCTCTTCATAAATTTACCTCTCTCTTTCTTTCTCCATATCCTTTTCACACGTGGCTCTGTCTTAGATCACCTGGAAATGACTGACTGGTGTCTGAGCCAAAAGAATTAATTGAAATTAATATCCAACCATTCATTCAAGACTATCCTTCTGACACCTTCTGAAAGTTGTGGTATCAGTTTAAACTATGCATGGCTGAAACAGAACAAATTATCTTTCTTCCCAATACCTCAATACTCCTTCTGATTCTCTGGCACTTCCCCACAGCCATTCTCTTTGTCAGTCAGGCCTGTGATCTGGGGGTCATCTTTGGTTCCTCCATCTCCTCTGCATTCTTACTCTTCAGCAAAGTCAAAGTCACATCTCTTCCTCCTTCAAAATATCTGTGAGATCTGACTGAATCTCCCCTGACTACAGGTCACAAACCCTCACCCAGATAATCAGTGTCTCCTCTCTTGATAATGACTGTATGTAATATCTTACTCAGTGACTCCCCCAAAATATACTCCACACACTTTCTTATCTTTCATGTTGCCTATAAAAGACACTTGTCTGAATCTCTCCAGGCCCTCACATTTCTGTACTACATCAAGTTTAACTGTTTTGGGATTGACTTCAAGACTTATAACGTAATCTTCATCCACCCATCCAAACTTCTACCATTATATAGAGCCCAGAGCTGCTCCCTCCCTTCTGCCCTACCAGTAATGCAAACATTAGGTTTGTCCAACCTCTCACAGTCACCTCCATGGCTTCTACCCACGTTGTTCCCTTATTTATATAATTCTCTTCCAGAGCTGGTACAGTATGCCATTACTGTTTTATCATATAAATCCTGACCAAAGTAATTACTTCTGGTAAGCCTACCACAAATACATTGACCAAATCATCTTTTTTTTATTTCATACAATAATTTTATGAGTGAGCTCCATATTTATGTAGAGAATAGGGGTTGATTTTTGGGAGGAAGGCCATAAGACATTGGAATCAGAAGCTGAGATTAGCATGAAAAATAATAAGGGAGTTAACTAGAGGAGTAAAAGTTAGTGAGCTTAATGTTTTTAACTTAAAATAAACAAATATTACTAGTAAGATGTGAGACTATTAACATCATGATCTCTCTGCCTGCATGTTGTATACCTGTATTTCCAGGGTTAATGTACTAGAGTCAATTTCTAACCAAGTCAAACTTTAGTGGTATTGAAATATGCCTAAAAATACTTCTCAGATTTCCATTGTTCATTACCGGATGGCTCACTGATTATGCTATTTAGCCTAGATTCTCATTCTTCAGTGTCAGTTCCTTCTCTCTCTCTCAACCTTTTTAAGACTTCTATACACTGCCTCTTCTACCAGGGAAGCATTCATACATAACCCCTTGTTCAATTCAGCAGTAGTAAAGGCAATACTTTTTGGGGAGTGATTTGTCTCCCTCTCTCCAACTCAGCCTTTCTTGAATTCCCATGGCTCTCTGTATCAGCTAAACAGTATTTCCCACATTGTGATTAGTCTATCTCTCTCTGGGTCCCACAGTGTCATAACTCCTTCAGGGCTTTGCATGAAGCCATCAATTTATTATCCTTTTTTATTGGCACACTGAGACCACCAAAGATGATCACAACTTTTTGCACAATTTCTTCCCCCCATTTATATCCAGGTCTTTGCAAGCCTGACACAAATCTAATGGGCAAAGGCCTGAGCCCAGAGTGTTTAACAATGCCTTTAGGGGCTTATTCACCAAAGTTCGATGCGCCGATGAACAGCTTGCTGCAGCTCTAATGGTAAGGCATATAAAATGCATCATACATTAAATTTAATGTTGCCTCATTAGTCTTAATTAGATTCCTACATTACACTAGGATTATGGTTTCTTCGTGTTTATGTTTGCTCCTAAAATAAAGTCTCCACTAGACAACATTTCAGTGTACTTTCTAACCTTTGAATAAATACTCCCATGGATTGATACATACCAATATTTTCAACCTTGAAGAAATCAAAATTGGGTGATTGTGCAACTGCTTTTCAGAAGTAGAAGCATTGAAGAGAGAGTTGCAAAATAATAAACCTAAAGAAAGAAAATATTTATAATACACAAACAGTAGCTGGTCATTTTTTCTTTACTGTTACTATATTTCTGATAATGTGTGTGTTTGAATAGGACTTTTCCCCCTTACATCATAGATATTCCTCATGATTTATCTAATGAAGAAACTTTAGATATCAGAATCTCAAACACTTTCCCTGGATGGGAAAACCATTTCATGCCCAGCTTTAGTGATGAGTTCAACTCATATACATCCATCTAACTGAGCCATTTTATCATCTACAGCAAAATGGAAGCTATATGCTCCGAAAGAAAAGTCCAGTAGCAAGATAATATTCTGCTGATAGCTGCTAAGATCCATTCTTTTCACCTCACATGATCTCTGGTTATCTACTTTAAATAATTTCATTTGAATTTACATTTTGTTAAGCTTATCTTTGTTAATTAGAGGTTGGTAACTATTGCAAAAATAATATGTGTATTCACTCAGATTCAAAATTCAATTTCATTTATGAATTGCTTGAATTTGTGCCCTTGTTTTGTAGGAAAGCTTGTGCAATGATGTGTTAGTTACAGAAATGTCTGTAGAAAGAGAACTGTAAACTCATATGCTTCAGTGCTATCACCAGATAAACCAAAGTTACATATTTTATTTTCTATTAGATCAAGCACTGCTTAATATAGGCTTCCCCAAATCCCTTATTAGGGCTCTCTCTAGAGCTGACAAAAAAAACCAGGGACTTTTTTGGTGAAAATATTTTCAAAAATGTTTATTTTTAAATAAAAGATGTCCAAGTGCATATTTTTGAATTATCATTATCCCTAACTTAAAGGCATGTAACAAAGTGAGATATTTGAAACATCCTTCACAAGAGCATCCATATAAACAAGAGTGACTATTTTGTGCAAAATTAAATTTTACCAAAGCTCCTAAGCCATCCTACAGTAGCCTATTTTTTTCCCCAAAGCCCAGTGCCCTGGGAAAGGCCTGTGTAATCCCAAAAGGAAAATGTTTACATTTTCTGAAATCCCCTAATCCTGCTTTTCTGCAACCTCAACACGAACTACTATTTTTTTCCTGAGAAATTAAAAGGCTGAAGGATTTCAACTCTTCTTCCTGATTATGAGTTACTTCTACCCAATAAGAGAACAGAAAAAAATGCCACATGACATACGAGACAAATTACAACTACATAAAAACTTGCGTTAACTATTTGTGATAGAATAAAATTAAAGTATCTAAACAGGAATTCTGAGTAAATATGAATGATTAGCACTTTCAAGTAAATGATGATTGACTCAGACATTGTGGGAACAGAAATAAAGGCTAAATTCATGGGGTAAATTATTAGCTTAGCTACATTATTAAAATATTCAAATTAATAAGATATAAGATAAAAAAGCAGAACATCTGAGAAGAAAGTGCTAATGGACAGTGGTTAAGAAAAAGCATAATACTATTTAATGCCAAATCACTGCTACCTCTGTTAGTACTAACTGCAAACATTTAACCCAGGCAGTGAAATTGCCTTCTTTACTTATTTTGCAAAAAAGATGAAGAGTTAACTTTCCAGGCAAGAAACATTTTCTTACCTTATGCATTAACCACTTTTTATTCCTAACACTACTTTTAGACTTCGGACATACCTATTGAAATAAAAAACAAACCTTACAGGAAGCATTTTGTTGCTAAATTGGAGGCCTCCCACTACTGCTAGAGTACTTCTGACAGCAAAGATAGCTCCAAGCCTGCCTCCTGCTCATGCTGCTGTTACTGGGAAAGTCACTTGACCTGATGTAGCTGCATAAGGGAACAAGGATGTGTTATCCCCACCAGTGACTCTGCTGCATGGCCTGCCTGGATCATATATCCAAATGTTGTGGGGAATTCTTCCTCAGTTCCTTGAATGAGGGAGCTTTTCCAGCTTCTAGTAAGCTGCAGACAGGAGTGGATAAGAGTTACAAAGCAAGCTACACCTTGCTTAGGGTTCCATCTGAGTATCACAACAATGAACTGCTCTTTACACAAGGGTAGGAGTTAAGGCTAAATGTAGCCCACTACAGTGTATCTCCTGATTGGAGTAATGTCTTTTTGTTCCACTGGTTGCTAGTGTGGGTGATTCATTTCCTTCCTTTTATTCTCAGATGGATTCTAAGCAAGTTTCTGGGGGCCCTTCCTAGAAGTACATCTTTACTTCTTTTCCCTTCCCCTAATTCAAAACAAGGTTTATTCATATTTTTGAAACTAGCAATGCTTAATGCAACTATATGGACTGACCTGGGACAAGTATCTCATCACAGTTTGGTTGGAGTGACAAAATTAATTTTTACTGATATGTATCCTTTTGTAACCCTTCTTGTCCAATATGATGGTTCAATATGAACAATCATCACCTTCTCAAAAATACGATTGTGGTTGATAATGACGCAGCAACAAAATCTTTTGAAACTTTGATCCTACTGTAAATGACACCAAGTTTAGGAAGAAGATTTAAAAAGTAATGATTTATTACTTTGAACTGTGACCATCAAAAGATGTTCATAACAAGGACTAACGTCACCTACTGGAGAATATTTAAAACGAACAAAAATCATAACCTCTAATTTTCAAATCATGCTTGGGTTGCAAGAAACCTCTATAAACTAACATTACAAAAACACAATTAATGTATATCTATGCCATATGATGAACAGATAATTTACTATAATTTGGTCTTATTACACTGTACTATTTTATTTGTTTTAAATATACCAGGTATTCAATTGGGTACATAGAAGTTACATATCTGGAATAAAATTCAACAAGGCAAGATGTTTGTCTGCTACCAGAAAGCTTTTTATTAAATGTCTATATTTTGTTTCGTTAATCATGTATGTTAGTTAACCAATCATAGTAATTTATTATGCATCATTTCAAGACATCTTATGTTTCAATGATGTCAGTTTCACTTTGCTCATCTAAGAAGCTCATGAGATGACATTTACAACTAAAAGGCATGGCTTCTCTGTATGTACTGCATACATGTATAGTAGGGATTTAGAAGTATCAAAAAAAAAAACACCTAGGTTGCAAGGTGCAGAAACTAATGATACCTTACAAATAACAACCCACAAGTGACATAGAAATGGTCAGGTTATGTGATTTAAGCATAATTTTAACAATGGATTAGTGACAGACATACAAGACAGTGCTATTACTCATTTTTTCATGTAACATTCAATCATAACTGACATTTAGATCATTTTAGATCTCAACAACAGTCTAAGTAACATGTTCCAGCAAAATTATGTGCTATGTATCCAAAACTATTCCTAAAACTGTTTGCTCTAACATGTGTTATTACATGAATATATAACAGACACTAAATTTGTGTATCCAAAGACAGGAAAAGTGCCATAGTCAAAATTATACAATATTGATGGGATAATCATCAATGAAACTTGCCATGCAAGACATTTTGGACACATACCTAGTAGGTTCAGTCTCTGTTTCATGGAACCACAGTTTACAGCTTCTTCACTGTTAATTTCTGTCTTCTATTGCAACTTTTATAAACCTACTGATTAATATCAAACAGTGAGCGACTCTGACAAGCAGGATTACTTATCCAACATAACTGTTTATAGCGTGAATGAAAAAAGTGCTCCATTTCCCACCAGTGTACTTAATAAAGTCCTGTTGTACTTAAATGTTGAAAAGATTACATAACTGTCAGAGTTCCTTTAAATGTTAACAATAGTAATCATATTAAAGACATACTATACAGAAGCAAAAGTAACATGTTAGTTTAGTTATCATTACCTTACCTATACAGGGTTTTAAACTATAAGGGCCAAAATTCCAACTGCATCCAGTGTGCATTCACTGGAGCCAAGTAGAGCAGGAGGGAAAAGTGGATCTAACTTAAACTTTCTGCTTCTTCAATCACGGGCCATAAAAAAGCCAAAAAAGGACTTCTGTGTAATTTAGAGTAGCTACTGGGCTGCTCTAGATTACACTGACAGCAACAATGCCACAAGGACAATTGTGCTAGCAGAAATCAGGAAGAGTAGGTGCGTTCCATGCCCCTCTGATTTCCAACATGAACACGAAGTACAGGAAGGGGGCAGGTTGTATCTAGCCAGATAGTTTGCCTCCATGCTGCCTGAGGTAGGTGCCCGTTTAAGGTAGGTGTCGGGCTGCTTTGTACTACTGAGACAGCATAAAGCAGCTATAACCAAGATTCTGATACATACAAATCAAATGCACACATGCATATACTTTTAATTTTTTCATTTTATTTTTTGCCTCTGACCTACATTGTTGGATTTGACATTTATAATATACATGCAAAAATCAATTAATGCTTTATTAAGTAATATGCTGACTGCTCTAACATTGCCAGAGGTAATTTGGGTAAATGAATTAAAGTAATTTACCTAAGAGAATTAAGGCCATCATCTTGCAATTGACTCTACACATGTGGACCCTCGCAATCATTTGGAGTCATTGGAACTGGGAACTTTTACAGACACCTTACAGGTACAGAGGAAGAAGGAGTTATTTCCCCCTTATCCAGTGTGCGCCAGCAATGAAGCTATTCCCATCCAGAACAACATTTGTTTCCCATCACTGAGAATGGAATTTATTCCAGAATAAATTATGTACTTGCAATAAAATGTTTGTACATTAGTTGGACACTAGATTCAATATCAGCATTCCTGAAATTTGGAGAATTAGTAACCTGTCTTTGCAGTGTTCCATTTGCCAGTTCAATAGTAAGATTCAAAATGAATGTTAACACTCAGACTTTTATTTACCTGTCAAATTTTGGATTCATTCCTTTTCAGAATCTCACCCCCGGAAAGAGCTGCTCATGGGGACTTGGAGAGCAGTCAGGGCATCAGTTGTACACTCATCCTACAATTTGTACTGCTAATACTAATGACTACCAACACCATGGTGGGATACCAGCTCTAAAGAAGTCATCCTCTTCCCTTCTTACAGCACCTACTAGTTGGTGTTTCTTGGAGTTCTCCCACCTTCTGACCAGGTTTGTCCTCATTGTGCTTGTACTATAACATAATCAAAACACAAGGTAGAGTGGCAGAATATTATAAAGTATGAGTAATTCTATGTATAATAAATTCTAGACGAGATTAGTCACAACTGACTGAACCCAACTGAAGGTTAGCAGAAATATATATCTATGCTCACAGTAACATATGCAATGTTTACCTTTAGGGCAAAATTTTTCTACTGTTACGGATGAAAGAGACTGATCAGTAGCTGGTTGGTACAAATCAAAGTTGGGCAGCATTGTCTCACTAAATGAAAGTCCTTAGAAGGAATATGCAGTGAAACCCTTTGATGGATGAAAGAGAGTGCAAATTCCAATTCCAATCCCAATCAGTGACTTAAACCCCCTGTGTACAATCCAAGTTAAAAGGCACTTCTCGGAAGATCTACAAGTAGCCATATCAGCATCATGCTGAATTACTAGCATCATACTTTTGATTAATGGCTCCATCGTTGTGTGAAGTTCTTCCTTTATGGGAGTTTTGCAAAAGATTTGACCCCTCTCTCATTTCTTAGACCAGTTTTCAAAACAAACTGTTGTTCTCCAATTAAGCTTCTATTTATTGCTTCTATTTTTTTCTGTTTTGGTCTCTGTCCCTTTATGGACAGAAGCTCTTTTATGATCCATCAGATCATTACCTTATATGGCTTTCTTAGACTTAGCAAGATCGGGAAACATAAATCCCATATTTTTTTCCCTGGATCTTGAGGTCTTCCTACTCCATTAGCACTTATTGTCTGATGCTTGATGATAGGACAATGGGGTCTATATGTTTCAATGAGATTCCTAACACTATCAAAGTCCCTCTCCTTTCTCTCTCTCACTGCTCTGTTCTAATTCTGCATATTTACAGTTGCTGTATTCCTCCAAGTCCTGTCTTATCAAATGACGTAATTCTTGATTACAGTCCTTGTACTAAACTTGTACAGTTGTGCTGATATATTTTTGAACACCTTGATGACAAGTTCATACATTTCCCTGCAAAACAGTAACTAAACTAAAGCTTTGCTGACATTCTGGAACCTTCACTGAAAGCATTTGACTACACTATCAATTCCTTCTTTGCCTCTTGGGTCAGACTTAAGCATAAGTATGCAAGTCCTATAAATTAATACATAGAATCATAGAATACTAGGACTGGAAGGGACCTCGAGAGGTCGTCGAGTCTAGTCCCCTGCCCTCATGGCAGGACCAAATACTGTCTAGACCATCCCTGATAGACATTTATCTAACCTACTCTTAAATACCTCCACAGAGGGAGATTCCATAACCTCCCTGGGCAATTTATTCCAGTGTTTGACAACCCTGACAGTTAGGAACTTTTTCCTAATGTCCAACCAAAACCTCCCTTGCTGCAGTTTAAGCCCATTGCTGCTTGTTCTATCCCCAGAGGCCAATATGAACAAGTTTTCTCCCGCCTCCTTATGACACCCTTTTAGATATCTGAAAACTGCTATCATGTCCCCCCTCAATCTTCTCTTTTCTAAACTAAATTCCTTCAGCCTTCCCTCATAGTCCATGTTCTCTAGACCTTTAATCATTCTCGTTGCTTTTCTCTGGACCCTCTCCAATTTCTCCACATCTTTCTTGAAATGTAGTACCCAGAACTGAACACAATACTCCAATTGGGGTCTAACCAGTGCAGAGTAGAACAGAAGAATGACTTCTTGGCTGTGTCTACACTGGGCCACTTATTCCGGAAAATAAGCCGCTTTTCTGGAATAAGCTGCGAGGTGTCTACACTGGCCCTTGAATTTCCAGAAAAGCAACGATGCTCTACTGTACAAAATCAGCCGCTATTCCGGAAACACTATTCTGCTCCCGCTCGGGCATAAGTCCTTATTCCGGAACACTGTTCCAGAAAAGGGCCAGTGTAGACAGCCCAGTAGTCTTTTCCGGAAAAAAGCCCCGATCATGAAAATGGCGATCGGGGCTCTTTTCCGGAAAAGCGCGTCTACATTGGCCACAGACGCTTTTCCGGAAAAAGGGCTTTTCCGGAAAAGCAGCCTGCCAATGTAGACACTCCTTTTCCGGAAAAACTGAAAACGGAATAGTATTCCGTTTTAAGCATTTCCGGAAATTCATGCCAGTGTAGACACAGCCCTTGTGTCTTGCTCATAACACACCTGTTAATGCATCCCAGAATCATGTTTGCTTTCTTTGAAACAGCATCACACTGCTGACTCATATTCAGCTAGTGGACAACTACAACCCCTAAATACCTTTCTGCTGCACTCCTTCCCAGACAATCGCTTCCCATTCTTTATATATGAAACTGATTGTTCCTTCCTAAGTGGAGCACTTTGCATTTGTCTTTATTAAACTTCATCCTATTTATCTCAGATCATTTCTCCAATTTGTCCAGGTCACTTTGAATTATGACCCTATCCTCCAGATTAGTTGCAACCCCACCCACCTTGGTATCATCTGTAAACTTAATAAGCATACTTTTATACCAATATCTAAATCGTTAATGAAAATATTGAACAGAGCTGGTCCCAAAACAGACCCCTGCAGAACCCCACTTGTTATTCCTTTCCAGCAGGATTGTGAACTGTTAATAACTACTCTCTGAGTACGGTTATCCAGCCAGTTATGCATCCATCTTATAGTAGCTCCATCTAAATTGTATTTACCTAGTTTATTGATAAGAATATCATCAAGACCGTATCAAAAGCCTTACTAAAGTCTAGATATACCACATCCATCGCTTCTACCTTATCCACAAGACTCATTATCCTATCACAGAAAGCTATCAGATTGGTGTGACATGATTTGTTCTTTACAAATCCATGCTGGTTGTTCCCTATCACCTTGCCACTTTCCAAGTGTTTACAGATGATTTCCTTAATTACTTGTTCCATTATCTTCCCTGGCACAGAAGTTAAACTAACTGGTCTGTAGTTTCCTGGGTTGTTCTTATTTCCCTTTTTATAGATGGGCACTATATTTGCCCTTTTGCAGTCCTCTGGAATCTCTCCTGTCTCCCATGATTTTCCAAAGATGCTAGCTAGAGGCTCAGATACTTCCTCTATCAGCTCCTTGAGTATTCTAGGATGCATTTCATCAGGCCCTGGTGACTTGCAGGCATCTAACTTTTCTAGGTAATTTTTAACTTGTTCTTTTTTTATTTTACCTTCTAAAACTACCCCCTTCCCACTAGCATTCACTATGTTAAGCATTCCTTCAGATTTCTCGGTGAAGACTGAAACAAAGAAGTCTTTGAGCATCTCTTCCATTTCCAAGTTTCCTGTTACTGTTTCTCCCTCCTCACTGACCAGTGGGCCTACCCTCTCCTTGGTCTTCCTCTTGCTTCTAATGTATTTATAAATAGTCTTCTTGTTTCCCTTTATTCCCGTAGATAGTTTGAGCTCATTCTGTGCCTTCTTGTTGGGGGTAGCACCTCTGGTAGAAGAGTATCATCTCATGAATGGTAAGGGTGATAGACAAGGAAAGACTAGCATAGTGGTCCTGGCACTGACACTGTGAACAACATAGCAATCATGCTGTAACACTTTCCCACAGAATAACATGTAATAATTTATTCTAAGTTGTTCCAATACATGTTTTTTTCCCCTCTGCATAGTTATTATCTTCTTCAATGTTTTGTTTAGATAACCATTTAAAGGAAAGAATTACATTACTTAGGAAGGCTCTGCTCAAGAAAAATTAACCACTCACACCAAATGACCAATTACCAGCCAGAATCACCCCCAAACCTTGCAATCTTTACAGAAAAAAATATCAGTTACTTTATAAAATCTGAGTTTTTTCAGCACTTTGGGGGATCCTAGATTTTGGCTGATGAGGATGGTAATGTTTTATCATCTATACTGAATACTACCATTAGATTTATCTTCTAACATATATTCATCTCAAATTAATTAGAGATTAAAATAAGGATAAAAAGTAGACATTAGATGTGCAAATTTAAATCCTTAGTTACAAGTATATGAGGGGAAAAAAGCAAAAGACAAATGTCAAGCAAAAATCCAGCCACAAGCATGACCACACTTCTGCTTAGAGTATTTCAAATCCCTTTGGAGAAGAACTTTAAAACCTTCCAATTCTCACAATACTTTTCAGCATAAAAAAGCATAGGACCTGCCACACTGGATCAGTTTTTTGAAACTTTACTGTAGCCATGTTACTCCCAAGATATTAGAAAGCAAGATGGATGAGGTAGTATTTTTTTATTTAACCAACTTTTGTTGGAGACACATTTTCAAATTTCAGAGAGATCTTCTTCAGGACAATTGTCCATGTTGATTATGGTCATCTACTAAGCATTGTCCAGTTGAAGACAGAAAGTATAGAAATCCATGTATTGGACATTTATAGAATAAGTTCCTAATGAAGGAAGCTTCTACATGCATATAATCCTATTTTTAGGACTTGCGACATACAGCAAAGCAATACTTTCAAAAATCTGGGCGCCTCAAACTCAATGAGATTTAGGCTCTTAAGTCAGTTAAGGACAGGTTTCGAAAGTTATTTAGGGTCTTAAACATGTATCTGAATCTGTAGACGCCAAAATACATTGAAAAATCTGGCCCTGGGTAAAATTTCAAGGAGTTTATAAACATGAATATCAAAACTCAGTGAAAGAATAAGATATCTTTTTAGATTCCTATGAAATTTAGACCTATATATTGTTCTTGAGGCTCCAAAGCAGGCCAGAGAGTCACATGACAGAAGGGGCTATTTTCTGAGAGGAAGGACCCCATGTTTTTCCCCAGAGTTGATATGTTTAAAACATTACTTTCCATCGTATAATATCTCAAAAGTTCTCTCTAGGTTACACATCACCACTGCTGTTGCTCTGGGATGTAAGGATGTTAAATATTGATTAATTTACTAGTTGAATAGTCAACTACTCAATAGGCACTTTCATCTTTCTCCTTTGAAATGTACAAGAGCCCCACTAGGGGCTCTTGTACATTTCAAAGAAGGAATGCGGAAGTGCCTATCGATTCAATGCCCCAGGTTTTTGTGGAGCTGCATGGAGCCTAGGATTAGTGGGGGACTCAGAGTCCCCTGCTGACCTGGGTTCATGTGGTGCTGCCTCTTTGAAATGCCTCACAGAGCCCAGAGTCATCTAGGGAGTCTCCAGCTGATCCTGGGCTCTGTGCAGTGCTGTCCCTTTGAAATGCAAAGGGGCAGCGCCACACAGAGCTGGGGTCAGTACCATGCGGCGCTGCCCCGCGCTATGGCATTTCAAAGTGGCTGAGCTGCATGGAGCCCGTACACTAAGCTCCATGTAGCACTACCGCTTTGAAGTACGCTCTTTCCCCCTTCTCCCACCTTTGCTACCTCTATCTGATAAAGGCAGCAAGGGGGGGGGGGAAGCAACTAGTTGACTCAGCTATTCAATAAGCATTTGTTTATTTGATGGTCTACTTGTCTTTAACATTCTTACTGGGATGTAGGTCTTCATCCAGGTGGATAACAACCATGCAGCATATTGTACATCTAAAAGGCTCACATGTGACAATCCATAATTAAGAGTTGATGTGAGATTTATGCCTTTTTATTACCTTATATTCAGAATTATATTACTGAATTACTGTACATTACACCTTCACCTAAAAACTTATATCAATAAGCAGCTCAAACTTATAATGTCAAAAACCAAAACCTTCCAAACAATCTTCATTGTTTTCTTAGCTAGAATTAGAAAAATCAGTGAATGTAGGGAAGTAGTAGATTAGATTTTAGTAATGCATTTGATAAAGTTTCTCATAGAATCTAGCCCTCAAAGTTCATTCGGGCTGGCTGAAATATCAACTCTGCTATAAATTTGCCATGTGATATGGCAACAAAATACAAGTGCATCTTGGGTTTTATGTAAAAAGGCAACAGCACAGTGCTGGGAAATAGCAATAGGAATCAATGTGTAGAGTCTGCGAGAAACACATTTGTTTTTCAGCCCTTCACTGTCACATAAAAATTGACACATTGGAGGGAGTCTGAAGAAATGCAGCAAAAAAGATTAGATGTTTGCAGGGAATTGAGGGCAAAAGAACATATTAAAATCTCAGCATTGACCTAAGTCTGTTCCCATCAAACTCAATAGTAAAACTTCCAGAGTTTGGCCAATGGTAGTGGAAATATCCAGAGGCAGGTATAAATATGCAGGACAGAATAAGGCTAGAGATAATAAGGTAAATTCTAGCCTGATTCTGGCCTACATATTTATACCTGCCTCTGGATATTTCCACTACATGCATCTGATGAAGTGGGTCTTTGCCCACGAAAGCTTATGCTCCAATACATCTGTGAGTCTATAAGGTGCTACAGGACTCCTTGTCGCTTTTGCAGATCCAGACTAACACAGCTACCCCTCTGATACTTGACAAAATGTGTATGAATCCCTGGTCAAACAACATTCTTGCTTCTCAGTGAAGCTGCAAGTCTTAGTAGATACCTGCAATACATACATGTTTCACACTTTAGCGCAAACATTCAATAATGAAAGTAACTCAAATACTTGGAAAGCTTACTATTGCATATTATTCCTATTGATAGGAAGGTAACAGTTTATTCTCATCTGAAGCCTCATTAAATACACATTTTCAGAAATTCCTGTAAGGCAGGTGTGGGCAATAAAATACTGGCAGTTTGCCAGGTTTAGGGCCTCTATATTTATCTGTGCCTCTACAGGTATCACTGGTCACAGCTTCTGGTCACAGTGGATGGGAGTGGTCGGAAGCACTGTGGACTGGGACACTGCTACCTACAGTTCCTATTAGCTGGGAATGGTGATCCACCGCTAACAGGAGCTGCAATGACCCATCCATGCAGAGATGCAGGCAAATATTGTGGTGGGAGCCTATCAGGAGTTAACCATAGCAGACCACATACAGCCTATGGTTTGGTATTTGCCCACCTCTGCTATAAGGTGGTTGAGTGGATAAAATTCGGAGTCAGAACTTTTGGAGTCAGTTCCCCCATTATTTGTATTCTCCAAAGAATGGCTTCATGGCTCAGCCAATGGCTCAGCCTCTCTGAAATCAGTTTAGAAAAGTTTCTTTGCCACTGTGTACCTCATTTCCCCCACCTGCAGATTTGAAACAGTAAAAAGGTACTTGCTTCAGTTGAGCTTGGTGAGGCTTAATTAATTCAAATGCAAAATAATATCATTATTGTGCTATCGTTAACCAGAACTAGCTGATTATTTATATAGTAAAGCCTACAATCTAGGGATCCAATTATTCAGAAAGATTTTATATGATAAGGAAATTGTAAATGTTAATTTGCACAGATGAACCCAACATGCAAGAACTTGTCATTCTGTTTTGCTCAGCCCTTCAAAGAACTTGTCACTAAGACCCCTTAAAAATGTGAATGATGCGCTGTTGCAACGAAATTTCTTCCACAGCACAGTGAAAATCAATGCATGCATAATGCAAATGAACAAAAACTGCCTAGAAATGATCCAAGCTTATTGCAAACATATTCAAAAACTTAATTCTTTTTAAGATGCTCAATTAAAACTCAAGGGCCGATGCTAAGCAAACATGCTATTAGGCCATACACAGATGGAGAGAAGGATCCTCCTCCTAAACCTAAGGGTGGGGTGCAGAGAACCTGCAAACTTGCTCCACAAAGAGGTTCTGTGGTGATGGTTGGAGATCACCATAGAAGAGTTTTAATCCTTGAATGTCACAGTAATTCATGTTGGAGCAGCAACTTGGGTCACTCCCCTATTCCAACCTCAAGACCACCCTCTACAGTGCAATAAAGGGAGGATATGCAAGCAATCCTTCTGTACAACCTCTGGAGTTGGGGGGAGGAGATAATTTCCTATGAAAAAAACCTTAGCTTTAAATGAGGGCTAGCCCTCAGCAAACAGAACATGATACCTGTAGTCCAAGAATGGAGATGGCCAAACTGCTGTACCAAGAGGGATTCCAGCTCAGAGGCCATAGCTAACTTTAGTTATATAAAATAAACACACAATTATTACATTTGATTGTACATAATATGTGATTAGAAATTGCTTGCCTACCCACTGTAATAACTTTCATCATGTAAGTTTTCAGATTCAAGAAGGCCAGTAAGGCTACATCTACAAAGTACATCAATTTCTAAATAAGCTTTTCTGGAATAGTTATTCCAAAATAGCATGTCTACACTACAGGGAAGCCTCAAAATTAGTCCGAGGCAGGCTTCCCTAATGTGGACATGCTATCTCAATTTAGAGGAATAACTTAAAATGGCTCTGGTGAGATTCTATTTCAAAATAGCAGCAATGGAGCATCTACCCACTCCTTATTTCGAAATACCTATTTCAGAATAGGCATTATTTCTTGTAGAATGAGGTTTACAGATTTCAGAATAATCTGCCCGTTATTTCAAAATTCTTTCGAAATAATGGAATAGCTGTGTAGACACTCGCATAGTTACTTCAGAATAACAGCTGTTATTCTGAAATAACTTTGCTGTGTAGACATACTCTGAATGCCCACATATCTCTCCAGACTATGCTTCAGACATCATTGCTCAGAAGAGTATAGAATCATAGAATCATAGAATACTAGGACTAGAAGGGACCTCGAGAGGTCCTTGAGTTCCTGGCAGGACCAAATACTGTCTAGACCATCCCTGATAGACATTTATCTAACCTACTCTTAAATATCTCCACAGCCCTGGGCAATTTATTCCAGTGTTTGACTACCCTAACATTTAGGAACTTTTTCCTAATGTCCAACCTAAACCTCCCTTGCTGAAGTTTAAGCCCATTGCTGCTTGTTCTATCCTCAGAGGCCAAGATGAACAAGGTTTCTCCCTCCTCCTCATGACACCCTTTTAGATATCTGAAAACTGCTATCATGTCCCCCCTCAATCTTCTCTTTTCTGAACTAAACAAACCCAATTCCTTCAGCCTTCCGTCATAGGTCATGTTCTCTAGACCTTTAATCAATCTTGTTGATCTTCTTTGAACTCTCTCCAATTTCTCCACATCTTTCTTGAAATGTGGTGCTCAGAATTGAACACAATGCTCCAATTGAGGCCTAACCAGCGCAGAGTAGAGCAGAAGAATGAGTTCTCATGTCTTGCTCACAACACACCTGTTAATGCATCCCAAAGTTATGTTTGCTTTCTTCACAACAGCATCACACTGCTGACTCATATTCAACTTGTGGTCCACTATAACCCCTAGATCCCTTTCTGCCGTACTTCCCAGAAAGTCGCTTCCCATTCTGTATGTATGAAACAAGGAAAAGTGCAGAGTCCTGCACTTGGGACGGAAGAATCCCAAGCATAGTTACAAGCTGGGGACCAACCAGTTAAGTAGTAGTTCTGCAGAAAAGGACCTGGGTGTTACAGTGGATGAGAAGCTGGATATGAGTCAACAGTGTGCCCTTGTAGCCAAGAAGGCTAATGGCATATTAGGTTGCATTAAGAGGAACATTGCCAGCGGATCCAGAGATGTCATTATTCCCCTTTATTCAGCTTTGGTGAGGCCACATATGGAGTATTGTGTCCAGTTCCGGGCCCCCCACTACAGAAAGGATGTGGACACATTGGAGAGGATCCAGTGGAGGGCAATCAAAATGATTAGGGGCTGGAGCATGAGACTTACGAGGAGAGTCTGAGGGAGTTGGGTCTGTTTAGTCTGTAGACGTGAAGAGTGAGGGGGGCTTTGATAGCAGCCTTCAACTTCCTGAAGGGAGGTTCCAAAGAAGATGGAGAGATGCTGTTCTCAGTAGGGACAGATGGCAGAACAAGGAGCAATGGTCTCAAGTTGTGGTGGGAGGGGTCCAGGTTGGATATTAGGAAAAACTATTTCACTAGGAGAGTAGTAAAGCACTGGAATGGGTTACCTAGGGAAGTGGTGGAGTCTCCATCCCGAGAGGTGTTTAAGTCTTAGCTTGACAAAGCCCTAGCTGGGTTGATTTAGTTGGGATTGGTCCTGCCTAGAGCAGGGGGCTAGACTTGATGACCTTCTGAGGTCTCTTCCAGCTCTATGGTTCTATGATCCTATGAAACTGATTATTCCTTCCTAAGTGGAGCACTTTGCATTTGTCTTTATTAAACTTCATCCTATTTACCTCAGACCATTTCTCCAATTTTCCAGGTCATTTTGAATGATCACCCTATCCTCCAGATTAGTCGCAACCCCTCCCACCTTGGTATCATCTGCAAACTTAATAAGCATACTTTCTATACCAATATCTAAATTGTTGATAAAGATATTAAACAGCGCCGGTCCCAAAACAGACCCCTGCAGAACCCCACTCATTATGCCTTTCCAGCAGGATTGTGAACCATTAATAACTACTCTCTGAGTATGGTTATCCATCCAGTTATGCTCCCACCTTATAATAGCCCCGTCTAAATTGTATTTACCTAGCTTATTGATAAGAATATCATGCGAGACCGTATCAAACGCCTTATTAAAGTCTAGGTATACCACATTCACCGCTTCTCCCTTATCTA
The DNA here is from genome assembly GCF_052426305.1 of Pelodiscus sinensis. Lineage (NCBI taxonomy): Eukaryota > Metazoa > Chordata > Testudines > Trionychidae > Pelodiscus > Pelodiscus sinensis. Next base: position 25,360,946 of record NC_143058.1, on the reverse strand, counting down.
CAAGACTCTTTATCCTATTAAAGAAAGCTATCAGATTGGTGTGACGTGATTTGTTCTTTACAAATCCATGCTGGCTGTTCCCTATCACCTTGCCACTTTCCAAGTGTTTACAGATGATTTCCTTAATTACTTGTTCCAATATCTTCCCTGGCACAGAAGTTAAACTAACTGGTCTGTAGTTTCCTGGGTTGTTCTTATTTCCCTTTTTATAGATGGTCACTATATTTGCCCTTTTGCCATCCTCTGGAATCTCTCCTGTCTCCCATGATTTTCCAAAGATGCTAGCTAGAGGCTCAGATACTTCCTCTATCAGCTCCTTGAGTATTCTAGGATGCATTTCATCAGGCCCTGGTGACTCGCAGGCATCTAACTTTTCTAGGTAATTTTTAACTTGTTCTTTTTTTTATTTTACCTTCTAAAACTACCCCCTTCCCACTAGCATTCACTATGTTAGGTGTTCCTTCAAACACATCGAAATAGCTTGCTTTTGGGCCCTTAACAATGTCCCTTTGAAAAACTGCCAAGTCTCCTCAGTTTTTTTTCCCCTCAATCTCGATTCCCATGGGACCTTACCTATCCACTCTCTGAGCTTACCAAAATCCGCCTTCCTGAAATCCATTGTCTCTATTTTGCTGTTCTCCCTTCTACCCTTCCTTAGAATTGTGAACTCTATGATTTCATGATCACTTTCACCCAGGCTGCCTTCCACTTTCAAATTCTCAACTAGTTCCTCCCTATTTGTTAGGATCAAATCTAGAACAGCTTCCCCTCTGGTAGCTTTGTCAACCTTCTGAAATAAAAAGTTTTCTCCAATGCACTCCAAGAACTTATTGGATAGTCTGTTCCCCGCAGTATTATTTTCCCAACATTTATCTGGATAGTTGAAGTCCCCCATCACCACCAAATCTTGGGCTTTGGATGATTTTGTTGTTTAAAAAAAAGCCTCATCCACTTCTTCCTCCTGGGTAGTGGCCTGCAGTAGACTCCTAGCATGACATCACCTTTGTTTTTAATCCCTCTTAGCCTAACCCAGAGACTCTCAACACTTCCGTCTCCTATGTCCATCTACACCTCACTCCAAGTGTGTTCATTTTTAATGTACAAGGCAACACCTCCTCCCTTTTTTCCCTGTCTATCCTTCCTGAGCAAGCTGTACCCGGCTATAGAAACATTCTAATCATGTGCATTATCCCACCAAGTTTCTGTGATGCCAACAGTGTCATAATTGTACTTATTTATTAGTACTTCCAGTTCTTCCTGCTTATTTTCCATACTTCTCACATTTGTATATAGGCATCTAAGATCCTGATTTGACCTTGCCTCCCAGTTTTGACCTGACCCTCCTTTCTCTCTGCCATTGTAGCCCATGCTCCCTCCCATTTCCGACCCATATCCCAGGTCCCCATGTTCTCCACTTACCTGTGGGCTTTTCTCACCTGTTCCTGACTAACCTAGTTTAAAGCCCTCCTCACTAGGTTAGCCATTCTGTGTCCAAATAGGGTCTTCCCCCTCCTTGAAAGGTGGATGCCATCCCTGCTTAGCAGTCCTTCCTAGAATAGCATCCCATGGTCGAGGAAGCCAAAGCCCTCCTGGCAACACCATCTTTGCAGCCAGGCATTCACCTCCAAGATGCACCTGTCTCTGCCTGGGCCCCTACCTTCAACAGGAAGGATCGAAGAGAATACCACCTATGCTCCAAACTCCTTCACCCATACTCCCAGAGCCCTGTAGTCACTCTTGATCCACTCAGTGTCACACATCACAGTATCATGAGTGCCCACATGGATGAGTAACATGGGGTAGTAGTCAGAGGGCCGGATAATCCTCAACAGTGCCTCCATAACATCTCAGATACGGGCCCCCGGCAGACAGCATACCTCCCGAGATGAAATGTCAGGGAGACATATGGGCGCCTCCATCCCCCTCAAAAAAGAGTCTCCGACCACAACTACCCTACATTTCCTATTCGCAGTGGTGGCAGCAGACCTCCCAGCCTTAAGGGTAGGGGGCTTCTCCTCCTCCGGTGTAGGGGTGATTGCTTATCTCGTGTATAAAGAAGAGCATAACGGTTTCCTAGTACCATGGTGGGAGGGTTCGGAGCGGGGGTGGAGTAGTGCCTGCTGCCAGAAGTAACCAGCTGCCACTGTCCACCCTGAGCCGTCTCCTCCTCCACCAGTGCTGTGTCCACAGTCATCTGTACTGGGACAGCTACCTCAGCTTTCTCCTCATGAACACGGTCCAGGAATTCCTCATGGATGCGGGTGCTCCTCAACCTAGCCACCTCCTCCTGTAGCTCTCCCACGTGCTGCCTGAGAGATTTCACCAGCAGGCACCTTTCGCATTGGATGATCTCCCCAGCCTGGATATCAATAAGTGGGAATTGCAAGCCATGGTCCCTGCAAAACCACACCAGGATCTGGGTAGAGGTATCCATGCTCAGGTGCTCTGTCTGGCTACAGGTACCGGTGGAGGAGACAGAAGCAGTGCTGGCACAGGTGTTGTGGGTCTTCCTGACCATCGTAGGCCTCCCTCTGTCAAACTCCCTCTCAAACTCCCCTGTCTGCTGCTCCTGTCAACTTCGCTCCCTGGTTGCTCTGCCTCTGGCTTTTAAAGCCTGCTTGACTAGGCCAGGCCTGCCCCCTCGTGAGTCACACAGGGGAAGGCTGACTAGATGCAATCAAGAGAGCAATCAAGGGAACAAAAGGTGCCCAGTGGCTAACCCTCACAAGTGATCAGTGAATGATATATTTATTTTACGTAATTTGAAACACTATCAAATTCTCACTAGTCAGCTATAGCTACAGAAAATGGGCTTGATCCTGAGAGATACAGAGCATCCATGGCACCCAGTGGGAGCTGAATGTTTAACACATCACACAACTGGCTCAGTCATAAAAGCAAAGGTAATAGAACTCCATTTTTTCAGGACCAAAGCTGAAAACAATACCATCAGTTCCCCTGTATACTCACATATATGCGCAGTCTCACCTTGCATATCATTCATCAATTCACCTGACTTTCGGTGAGGTTGTATTGCTTGGCCGAGGGACAGAAGACAAGCAATAAGGGTTCCAATCCAACTCCCTCAGAAAGTCAGTGGCTGTCTTTCCCCTGACTTTGAAGGGAGCTGATTCAGGTCCTTGCTAAACATCAGGAAAGATGTTCAAGATTTGTAAACATGATTTTCTGTTCATCTTTCTGCGTCCTTACTTGATAATCTAATTTTTCTGGCACAGTGCCATAGGCTGCTGTTCTTCACTTGATTTACAGTAAACAAATGAAAAATTCTGTAAACTTGCATTAGTGATACACACTTCAGTTTCCTTCTGTATTCTCAATGAAACAAAAACAAACAAAAAAAAATGTTATTGTGTTTCCTCCAGATCTTTGAGTAACTGGCTTCAGCCCTAATTGAAAGAAAGAAGATTTTATGGAGACATAGATTATACTGTACCTAATGAATTTCATAAGAAGACATATAACAATATTGCCTTTTGCTTTTTAACTAGGGAACACTACATTTTAAACTAAGGAATCATTTAGATTTCAAACTTCTCAAAACAGTCTCAAGGAGATTTACAATTTCAGAGCAATTGCAAGGTTGTGTGTATCTCAGAAATTAGTTTAAGGAACAAGATGAAGAGACACTAAGAAATCTCAATTAGTTATTATTTTACACTGGCTTCAGTTTCTGAGTGAGCAGTATTAGATTAGTAAAAGGAAAAAGAAAACCACATTTAAATAATCAAGGTTTTTGTGACAAGAAGAAACAAAACCCAGGAAATTCAAAGTTAAAGTTGGCATGCCATTCTCCCCCTTTCTCACAGCTCAAAGGAGATGGCTAAATGGCACACTATAACAAAATGTCAGCCTCAACTTTGAATTTCCTGGCTTTCGTTAGTTTTATTAATCAGTTTTAGCATTTCAACTTTGCTCTTAGAATCTCATGTTTGAATGGTGTTAGCATGTTTATTTTTAGACAGGGAATAAAGAAAACAACAACCAAAAAAAAAAGTAAAAGTATCTTGCATATAATCATGGACTATACTAGTATATGCAAATATAGTTGCAGTCATTATTATATTATTATATGTCCAATGCAGCAAACCACTGAATCCATGATCAAACAGATATTTTGAAACTTTTATTATATATCTAATTGAACAAACTCCTTCTTTTGGGGACACAAATTAGGATTATCTAATTAAGTCAAGTGATCTGTGTCATAAACCCATATATGTAAAACACATGCGGCAAACACATATTCAGCTTGAATATGTCATTGGATTGTTTTAAATTTTCAAACTAGGCAAATATTAGACCACAAGTGGACTGATTGCCACCCAGTATTTCTTTTCTTTTCCCTCCAACTTAAATTACAAGGGATTTTTTTTGTGTTTAACAAGTCTAAAAAAATGTTCAGAACTGGAAAACTAAATTCATTTGCTTACTTCTTGAACTTTTTTTTATTTAAAAAGTATTAATGTATTTTTATTTTAAAAGTATGATATCTGTAAACAGCTAGATGATTTTAAATTACAACCTTAACTATAGCAGAATGTATCTGATTAAGACAATTATCACCATTCAAATCAATGTAGCACATGTAAACCCTGTGGCCTGAAGTGCTAAAGGGTTAAGAGCTTTTTTTGCCACCATCTGTTTCACTACCTTAACTGGGTACAGCACGGAGAAGCCACTTTGCTGATGTTGTAGAGAACAGCAGCAGAGCTGAGTGTCGTACCTCGGTGTTTTCATACCTCGGTACCTTCAGTGGTCTGGACTGTCAGTGTCAGCATCGTCTGGTCAGGGTTGTCCTGGCGCGCGCCTGACAGGACCTCTACTCCGTTGTTAAACTTTTGGCTGTGTGCGTAACAATCGGTACTCCCTTTATCTAGAGTGTTAGACCCCGTGCACTTGGGTCAACACAAGAGATCTCTGAGAGGCCCCGGAAACGACAGATGCAGGCAAGGTTTGAAATCAATCGAGCAGTTTTATTGTCAAATGCGAAGCTCTACCAGTTGGTAACAGAGATCAGTACAATGTTACACCACTGGGCACTATGGCCCGCGTTGACAAGGTACCAACACCGGGCAGGCCTTTTGCCATATAACAGATATTAACAGCAGTTAGTCAAAGTTAAGCTACTGTGCACTCTGTAAGTTTAGGCAATGACACCTGCCGTTCAGGCGCCTAGTGCGCCCCCCCCAAGGTCGGCCGGAGAGCACCCTCTGCGGTGTCCTTTTATAGACAGGTGCAAACAACTTACATCATTTCTTTACGTACCACCCCTCACCTTATGGAAGGGGGGCTTACTTACTATCCTTCATGCTGTCCATTTCGACCCAGTCCTGAACCTAGGTCGGTATGTGCATTAGTTTTTAGGGAGTTTTTGTACCAAGACATTTCTTATTAAGATGTTCCATTACTCCCCTTTGGCTTACAGTCTGTACCCAGTGCCTCCCTGTGTCCTTCCATGCTCGACCTAACTTACACAATCGCACAGTTATCAATAGGGCCTCTTTCTTGGCTCCTGTTACTGAACCAAAGTCTTGCTCACTAGATTGCAGGCCTGTTGCTGTTTTCATGTTATAGGCCTCTATTTAGGCCTGCTGACTCCATGTTACTGACCCTCAACTTACTACACTGAGTAGCCACTAATGCGTTCCCTCCTCCCTATTCTCCGAATAAAGCTGACATCACCAAAGTTGAATTCGGAGGTGGAGTGTCAAGACAGGACCCAACATCATTTCCCAAGCAACTGAAAATAGGCCTGCCTGAGTGCACCCCAATGCTCTGGAACTACTCGCTGACATCAAACACTGAGGGGTGCCTAGCAGATGGGGCAGGGAGAAGTGATGTAGAAATGGGACGTTTGCCTATTGGGACTTCACACCAGAGGGTTAGGAAACAAGTAAACAGACTACTGTCAAAGTTACCATGGAAAAGTGCATTATTCATCATTCACACAGATATATCATTGCTATGTTTTTCCATATGGATTTTGTGTTCCATTTTCTTCTAAAAATGTTGTACTTGATTCATACACTGACTTAGTGATTGTGAATGGGGCCCAGAGAAGGTATTAATGATCCCGGAAATGATGGATGGAAGTTTGAGTAATCATTCTTAGTATTAAGAAGGTCCCCTACACATTTGAACACAGCCCTTCCTGCCACTTACAATGATTGACAGAAGTGTTACAACAGATTACACAGAATAAAAACTGGCTAATAGCTCTCAAAGTGTAATTATTAATAGGGTACCAAATTTAATGGAACTCTTTCTAGTGGAATTCTGCAGGAATCTGTTCTTGGCCCAATGCTCTTCAATGTCTCTATTAATGAGCTGGAAGAAAATATGAAAGCACTGCTGATACAATTCAAAGAAACAAAAATTGGTGAGGAGGAAAATGGTAAATTACACAAAGAGACCTTAACCACTTGGTTAACTGGGCTCATTCAAAGAACAGACATTTTAACTGAGCCAAATCAAAGAGTATACATCTAGCAACACAGAATGGACACACTGACAGAATGGGGAACTGTATCCTGGAAATGAGATTTTCTCAAATATATTTTAGAGATTGTGGTAGATATATCAACTGATCATAAGCTTCCAGTGTGATGCTGTAGCTTAGTGACCCAAACTGAGTATTAATTTTAAATGTCTATTGTCAAATCTGTCATATGATGACTTAATATAACATCTAGATGATGTGGGCATTTCTCTATGGAACGCGTTGATGCATTCTTTATTTGATCCAAAGCTGCCTAATGAATAAAGTTTCAAAAGTTTGACAACAGTAGCCCAAACAGAGCAGTATCAGGCCAGCTAAAATGGTAGCACAGAGACCTTCAGAAAAGTGCCAATGAACAGAATTATTTATCCATCCCCATTTTTTGATCATTTAATTAATGGAGACCCTTTTGAGGCCAATCAGGAGGTTTCTGCTCTGTGTTTGTGATCTACTGGTGCTCTCTCATTTTCAATTATTCCTCATGACCCACTGCCACAGGTTTTCCACTCCTCCACCCCTGCTGCTATATTTCTAAGTCACTTAAATTGTTACTAAAAGTATGAGCTATAGGATTCTGTTTTCATTTTGAGCATACTACTTTCACCACATCCTATGCCCAGCCATAGCTTATCTATCATTTGATTCTGACAGATACATATTTTATATCTTGACAAGCAACCCACTTGACTGCTTTCCTGTGACATCATCTTATCTCTGAATGTACCAACCTGTTAATAACTTCATTTTCTGGTTGAATTTTTCCAAATTAAATTAAGCAGGCGAAACATGTTAAGCTCACCAATTCCTCTTAACACTTCTGCTGAAGGGCATCTTCTGATAGCTTGATTCTGAAACTTGGTGACAGACGTGACAACCTGTTCAGAATGAAGTTTGGTCTAAGATATCAGGATCCTGGAAAGCAATAGATTTTTTTTTTCATTTTTTTAAGACCAAAACCAAAACCTAAGTATTCAGCATTTAACTATTAGCTAATATTCCAAAGATTATATTGTGAATTGACAGTACTTGAAGTGATCCTTGGTAGGATAAAAAGTCATAACAGTATCTGACATAAAACTAATTCTGTTTTTCTTGTTTAGACAGAAGAATGGAAGGTAAACAATGTCCAATTGCTGGCATGAAATAATTCCCTCTTTATTTTGTGACAATAACTCAAAGGAGCTTTTCTTACATGCTAATTTAAAAATATTGGTAAATAGACTGGTATTTAACATTGGGCAGAAACTTTCCCTCTCTATGCCTCAGTTTTCTCCCCTATAAAAAGAGCAATGATATTTTAAAATAGCGGCATATTATTTCATTATTAAAACTACCAATACCAGCTACCAGAAAATCTTTGTTTCTTTCTTTGTTTGCTTTGCTTTCCATTTTGTGGCCTCCTCAGGCTGTTTCAAAAAGAAACAGAAGATGGTGAGGAGCTAGAAACCTTAGAACTAAAGGAACAGGGTGCCTCAGTCTGATAAGAAAAGGGGCAGTTAATCGAGAATTGTTCAAGAAGGGGAGAGCTAAATCTTCCAACAATCTTGTAGACCGACTGTCCTGCCTTCTGTTGCTTGGCATGCCAAAACACTCACAGTACTGTACTTGAAGCAACATCTCTAACAAGCAACTGCTAAGCAATATCACCACATCGGCTTCCTCTGTACTTCAGCAATATTAGGCTAAGGGGAAGTTGACAGAAACTGAAAGATCAACAAATGCTTTGAGTCAAATATACAGTTTGGACCTGAGTGGTCCTGAATGAGGGGATTTGCTGGACCAGGGAAGGACACACACATCCTGACCTATGCTGCCATCACGTTAGGGGCTTTCCAGATTCCACCAGCCCACTGCTGCTGGGTGGAGTGCCATGGCCAGCGCTCTGTAGCTGGGGCAGAGATCCACAAATTCTTGACTCCGTGGCTGGGGCTGGAGCTGCACCACCATAGCTGTAGCTCAGCATCCACCTTGTTCCACACCAGGGCTGAAGCTGGGCAGCCAGGGCTGGGGTGGAGGCCCAGGACTGGAGCTTTGTGGCTGGGGACAGAGCTCCCTGGCTGCTGCTGGGGCAGGAGCTCCCTGGCTGCTGCTGGGTCCAGAACTCCCCACTGTGCTGCCCATTCCCTCCCCCCCCCACACACACACTGGGTTGCTGATACGCCCTAATGCACCCCTGCCCCACCGCCAGACCTCCCTGTCCCTCAGCTATGTGGTCCAGGTATATCCGTGGTCTATGTTGGACCACAGATATGGCTGGGCCAGGAAGTCCCAGTGAAGTGAGGTACAACCTGTACTGTGCTTTACTTGCAAGTTGCTTATTACAACTGGAATTAATCTTGATAAAAAAGGGAACACAGAAAAAAGTGCCTCATCCCATGTTTTCCAGAAAAGACATACCCTAGTTAGGGGTCTTGGTGCATGCACACGCACACAGCTTTTAGGTTTTTAGGAGAAGTGAAAGGTTAAATAAAGAGGTTGGGTTAAACAGAAAGCCCAAAAGGGTTCAGGGTAATTTGTGTGTTATTGTTTTGCACCAGAAAGAAGGTTTTGTCGTGAAGTGTGAGGATAGATGAGGAAGACAGGGGCTGCAGTAAGGAAGCTAAGCAAAGCATAGTTCTGAAAGCAGGACTGCTGACAAAATTGCCGGCCTGGAAGGGGCAAAGTCTCAGGCAGATGGAGTAGGGATGGGGCTAGTCTCTCCCGGTCAGCCTTTCAGTGTTTTCAGCCCTCGTCACCTGGGACTCCAGCATAAACATGGCCGCCACTTTTTTTCAAAATGGAGCTTTAAAAAAAAAAAAAAAAAAAAAAAAGGCAGTCTAGACGCGGATCTGTCAAAAATAACCCCTTTTTTGACAGATCCTTTATTCCTCAAAAAATGAGGTTTACAGGATCTGTCCAAAAAGGGTTTATTTTCAACAGTTCTGCATCTAGACTGCTTTTTTTTTTGGAAAAAGCTTCATTTTGAAAAAAAGTGGTGGTCATGTTTATGCTAATGAAGCTCAGCATATTTAAATCCCTGCATCACTAGCAATTTTGACGTGCCTAATCTACATCTCTCTGTTGACAGAGAAGTGTAGTCTAGACACAGCCTAACTGTTTCCACTGCCCTGGTAGCAGCGACTAGAAGCCTGGGGCTCTTAAATCACTGGGCTCTGTAGCAGCTGCCCATTTTGCCCCCTCTCTCTCTCTGTCAGTGCTCAGCCTGGAATCACTTCTTTAAAATCCTGTTCAGACCTCTGAAGTTGCATGAATTATCACTATTTAAGTTACTGTGACATTATGTCTGCAATAACACATGCGGTTTGCATTGATCCATTACATACAAATCTAGCCACAAGGGCCATGTCTTGGTCCCACTTAACTCAAGGGGAGTTTTGTTTTTGACTTCCCTAGAATCCAAAGTTGACCGTCAGGGTAATATTTAGAAAGCCCACATATAACTTTGGGCTTTACATGACTATTCATAGGGCCTTCGGGTGAGAAATCTCTCTGCCCCACCCCACCTCCACAAAAAGGAGAAAGCTGTGAACTGGCACTTTCATATGAGTGACATGCTTGTCTGACTCTGCCCCACAACAGTATACTCCTCATGTTCAAAAGTCTCTCTGTAACTAAGGGCACGTCTTCACAGCAGGGCTAAACTCGAAATAAACTATGCAATTTGAACTACGCTAATTGTGTAGCTTAAATTAAAAATGCTTGTTTCAATTTTTGGCACCTTCTACACAGCAGTTATTTCAAGATAGAGCACTCTTCCTCTGATTTCCCTTACTCCTTGTACAATGAGGGTTACAGGAGACAGAGTAAGCAGTCCTCCAGCTTATCAGGAGAGGGGGCATGTATGGGTCCTTCCCCTGAGCAGGAGCTGTGCTCAATGGCCTGGATATATCCCTGATGAAGCTCCTTTACTTGACTCTGGACCTGTTCCATGGTCTGGGGTGGATGTCCGCACTCTGCCACGGATGCGGCCATGTTGCAGGGAGCTTCAGGGGTGCAGGCATTCCTGCAATGCCTGTGGCAGGAAGAGCCGCATGATCAGGGTGCTGCTCTCTGTCTGATTTCCTGCCACAAGGCTTGCCCAGGGTGCCTACAGCTTTGAGAGGGGCCAGAAAACAGCAACTATAGAGTTGGGATTAGTTTGTATGGAGTGGCCACCAGGGCACCCGTGCTTTTTCCTGGAGGCCTTTTCTTCCGCAAAAAAACCCTCCTCACTGTCCACACACAACTTTTCGTGGAGATATACCTACCTATATCATAGAATTGTAAAGGACATTAAGAGGTCATCGAGTCCAATCCCCTGCCCTCAGGGCAGGACCAAGCACCATCCCTTACAGATTTGCCCCAGATCCCTAAATGGCCCCCTCAAGGATTGAACTCACAACCCTGGGTTTAGCAGAAAATGGCTGTTTTTCTGACAAAACTCTGTAGTGTAGACATACCTCAGAGAGAGGACTTCTATCCCTACCTACTGGAGGAGAAGAGGGTAGGGTATTGGGAAAGGTATATGTGAGCGGCAGATGCCTCTTGCTGGCCATTGAGAGTACTGCTGGAGTCCCCTTCCACTTCCTTCCCCTGTGGCATGTTCCGATGCAGGGGCTGGTGTCCTCCACCTCGCCATGCTTTCCCAGGAGATGCTGCCCCAGGATTGCAAACATGACCGTGTGGTGTGTGCCATGACCCCATCCTCCTCATTGGTGGCTTGTTGTGAAAAGGTGTCCCACCCCACTCCTGTAAGGCAGGCCTCTGAAGAAATCCTGTGAGCAGGAGTACAAGATTCCTTTGTGGCAGCCTCATGTGGTTGTCTGCTTCAGACTGGCACTCCACATGCACCCACATAAACAGGCTGCTGGGCAATCTCCAGGCCAAGAAGGCCAAGCGAGGGGCATGCAGCACCTCACCACCTGCTGCCTCCTCCTATTTGTGTTGAGGGAAAGTAATGGAACTCACCTGATGGGCTTTCCCCAGCTTTGTCCAAACCCTGGGTGATATCCTAGGAGGGGGGATACCAGCTCCAGGGCCAGGATGAGCTCCAGGGTGATGGGCATCATATTCACACTAGCCTTGTCTTCTGGTGGGCTTATCTAAGCCAGAGTCCTTGACAAGGGGGAGTAAGAGACTGACAACCCCCCCCCCCCCATGATGCAGCACAGCTGCTCATAATAGACATGCAACTGGGGTGCAACTCCAGAATAGGAGCTCTACTCCCTGGCCTTTGTGTAGGCCTGCCTCAGCTCCTTGACTTTCATGTGCACCTGCTCTGGGGTGCACATGTGGCCCTTTTGGCTCAGACTGGTGGCCATCTGGCTGCACACAACAGCATTTCTGCACCTGAGGTGGAGATTTTGGAGATTAGCCTCCTCTCCCCAGACCATAATGAGATTGAGGATCGCTGCACCAGATGAGGAAAGGACCTCTTTTGCCCCTGGGCAGGGGCTTGGGAGCTGGCTGCCGGCTTGTTTGCAGCAGTGGTGGGGGTCAGTTGGAACCCTGGAGTCACTAATGGTGGCTATAATGGATGCTGCTCTGTGCACAGGGCTGTCAGGGCCTTCCTTCTGCCACAAGCAATTTCCCTTCTACCTGCACCTTTAAAGGATGCAGGGGACACGAAACTATAGAGGTTTGAGGGGTGTGGACAGAGTGGCCACTAGGGCAGCTGTAAAAAGCCCTGGATGCCAATTATTTCAAAATAACCACAACTGTTCTGTTCACACACACCCTATTTCAAAATAACTAATTTCGGATTAGGCATTATTCCTCATGAAATGAGGGATTATTACTCCAGTATAAGAAGCCTGTTATTTTGAAATAACGGGCTTCCTGTGTAGACACTTACCTTATTATTTCGAAATAACATTAGTGTAGCTGCAGTGTAAATCTGCCCTTAGAGACTAACCAAAATTATAAATAGTATCATGAGCCTTCGTGGTTACAACCTACTTCCTTCAGATATTTGTCATGATACTTTCCTCATGTTTAAAGGCAGCCTTGTAAATTATCCCAGAGCAGATTTAACCCAGTCATTTGAACCACCTAACTAATGATGAAGTACTTTAATAAATTGAAGGGGCTATATACCAGCGAAGAATTAGTTGTCTGACAAATATCAATAGTGAGCCCTGATTCAGCAGTCCTGGTTCAGGCAAAACACATTAAAGTCAATGTGAGTTTTGCTTGTGAAAAGGACTGGAAGCTTGGGTACAATGAGAGAAGTAACATAGATGTGAGACATGCTTCAGATAAAGCTAAGCCTTTTAATTAGGGATATAGAGTAGCGGTTTATGGTAGACACTGTATATGTTTTTTTATCATATCTGAAACTTTAACTTCACTAAAAGATTTAATTAAAGCTATTATAAAGGCATCTCTCCTTCACAGTTGATCTCCTAAATGACATTGGCAGTTTTAATTACCATATTACTTAAGGTGAATATACTGCATTACTGAGAAAAAAGAATGAATTATTTTACATTGTAGGTGTAACTTCTATTCCCATATCTGTCACACAAGTAATGTCTTTAATAGCTGTTAATGTTATGTCTCATTTTCCAAAGTTGCAATACAATTTGATAAAAGATGACATAAATCAAATAATTGCAAGATATTTTATTTTTGATTATTTTCACCCTATTTAGTCTTCACTACAGACTGACAGGTCTAATGTGAGGCTCCTGAAACATAGTTACTTCTAAGCTTCAGCACTCTAGAGCACATAAAATAAACATATGATCAATGAAATGAAACATGACAAAATGTTTCATATTGATGTTTTTTTATTTTCAAAATGTCTTTTTTGGTTAATGCCCTCAGTCACTTTTTCCATACATTTTCTTCTTTGTAATGTATAGCTTTCCTAGTTTTGATTTCAAGTTCAGGGTGCCTGGGGAGAATTGGAAGATTTCTTCAAACCAAGGCTGTTCCTTCAGCCTTTCACATGAGAAAATTGTTAGGCGCATTAAAGTATTCCTGACTATGTTGCATTCCTTTGTTCAGAGTGAGTTTTGGGAACACATCCTTTTCTCATTATATTTCCATAAAATATATTTGATCTATTCTATTCTTAGAATACCTCTGATGTGGTCTGTGAATGGAGCACAGTAAAAAAAAAATATTTCTTTTTTTTATATGAGACAAAATGTTTCCATTTCTTAGACACATAAAAAGTCACTATATAGCACTAAACAAAAGTAAAACTTTACAGAAAGTTTTAGTGCAGCTTGGGACAGATGACAAAAGGCATCCATCCTTATAATATTTTTTGTGTTTTTACAATTCCTCAGCAAATGCAAAGAGGCAGCTACAGCATGAGAAAAAGAGAGAGAGAGAGAGAGAGAGAGAGAGAGAGAGAGAAATGGAAAGATCTGGAAAGAAATGGAGAGAGGTACAGACATGGATAATACTACTGGGAAGCAAGTTTATTTTTAGGAGCAATGAAAAATGTTAACCCTATGCCTCCTACAGCAAAATAATAGCTGTAATAGTAGTTGACGATAAAACCACTTTTGAAAAAGTTGTAATGCTTTCACAGCACAACTCAGAATATTTCTAAATGTGGTCAGATATTTGCAATGTTTATATAGAAAGTTCATTGCAACAGTCAATAAATGTTTTCCCTTCTACTCTCACATCCTCTTTAGTATTCTGTACTTTAAGGTCCAGATGAACACCAAGTAGCAGTTGCAATTACCTTTTCAGAACTTCCTACAGTTCATTCGGTGTTGTTTATTGTTCCTCTTGTAAAATTTATTTGTTTTTAATTCTTCAGAACACTCATCCCTGGAGTTTTCCATTGATCTAGAAAAATTGCCCTAACCTGACACACTGAAAATATTAAGGACTAGGAGTGGAAGGCCTTCTGTGCACTTGAGATGGGTCATGATTCAACTATTGGTGGTGAAGTTTCAGCAGTGCCAACATCAAAAGTAGCCAAGGTAGGCCACAATTTGCAGTGGTTGAATTTACCTTGCTTTCAACAGAGATAAGCTCAGCCTGTGAGGCTTTTCTTTTTCTATGGCTGTTGTCGGCAACAGTGCAAATGCACAAGTTGCTTACCATAAATGACTTAGGGCCAGATTTTTAAAAGGTATTTAGGATCCTAACTTCCATACTGGGAATAAGGTGATTAAATATCTTTAAATGTTTGACCCTCAATATACACAAGGATTAGCTTTAAAATGAATGTAGCTGCTCCCTCATAACATCACACTCCAAAGTCCATTGAAGAACCCTTCCCCCTTATTCCCATCGTGGGAGAGTTGATATGAAAGGCTGAAGGGAAAATAGTATAATTAATTTTGAAATGCAGGTTAGTTTTAAAACTGAAGGTAAGAAAGGGATATCATGCCTCACATCAATCACAGGCACCCTTAAGCTCAGACGTCGACACGGCAATCAAATGTGGCCCAGTTTGAGCCTTTCATTCTTCTAATAAATACAATTATTTAGTGCCAAATATTTAAAGGACAAAGGGAGCCTCTTACAGGTGAGTTTGGAACAGCTTTGTAATAATGATTTTCTTATAACCACTGAAAAAACACCAAGAAAAATAATTTACACTGAAGGTCCATGCATTATTTGCATTAGCCCTTCTGGAATCAAATATGGCTTAGGTCTCAAATCAAAAGAAAATTAGTGGTTTCTCTCAGTGGCCATCTGTATCGTAAAAATACTGTAAAACATTGTACAAACTTCAGTGACTTAATACTGGAATATAACTGTGGGAATTGAGAAGTTGAGTGCATTGTATGGGAGAATGTCATCTACCCTTGTAATACATCTGGTTATCTTTTACGTTCAAGAGAACAAAAAGTCAGCAAAAAATTAATTAAAAATAATATAATATAAAGGTAAAATACGTAGATTTGACATACAAATTGAAAAGCTTTAATAAATTCTTTGACATGTGAAATGTACATTTACCTTTATCAGACACTGCTTGAATAAATACACTTGGACAGAAGTTGAGCTGGAAATAAGAGACAAACTTGTTGATCTCTGGGTAAGGATAAAAGGGCAAAAAGCAATTGTGATTTCATGAGACGGGTCTACTACATGACCACCTAACTGGGGAGAAGCGGTAGATGCAGCCTTTTTTAAAAAAAGCAACCAATAAAATTATCCAAAGAACAGGACTTAGTTGAAATGCCCCATCGTCACCATCAAAACATGTGTTAGGGTAATAACACAACAGGACAAAGATTATAACAGGCATTTTTGGAATATATTGGAAACAATTTTTTGGAAAGAAGCTGTGCTAGATTTGAATTTTTACAAACTAGTTGAGAGTTTAAAAGTCAACTTGGGTTAAAGTGATCATGAAGTGATAATGTTCATAATTCTAAGCAATAGTAGAAGGGAAAATAGCACAATAAAGATAATGGATTTCTAGAAGGCAGACTTAAGCACAGTCAATGAGTTGATAGGTAAGATTCAATGGGAAGCAAGTCTAAGGGGGAAAATAGTTTAAGAGAGTTTTCAAAGAGAGACATTATTAAGGTCACAAGAGCAACAATTGCACGGCATAGGAAATATAGGAAGTATGTCAAGAGACCACCCTAACTTAGCCAAGAGATTTTCAATTATCTGATACTCAAAAGAGAGACCTACAAAAATGGAAACTAGATCAAATAACAAAGGATGAATATAAATAAATAACACAAGTATATAGTGACAAAATTAGAAAGGTCAATGCACAAAAGATTAAACTAGCAAAAGACATAAGTGGAACATAGAATGATCTATAAATACATTACAAGCAAGGCAAAATCCAAAACAGGGTAGGCCCATTACTCAAAGGGAGAGGGAGAAGAGGAGCATGGAAATGACAGAAATGCTAAAATGACTTTTTTGTTTCAGTTTTCCCCCCAAAGTGTACTAGTAATATAACATCTAATATAGTATAGGACAAAGAAAATGAGGTGGGATCAGAAGAAGCTAAAAGAAGGAAAGAGAGATTGCAAATGTTTGGGAGGAAAGGATTAAAATTCAAAAGGACCTGGAATAATTGGAAAGGTTTGAAGTAAACAGGTCGAAATTCAAGAAGGACATAAGGAAAGGAAGGACATAGGAAGGACAAACCAGTTACACATGTACAAAATGGAAAAATGACTGCCTACAAATGAGTATTGTGGAAAGGTATTTAGGGATCTCCATTTTACAGATGCAAGAACAGAGGCACAAGGGGCTTGCTAAAGGTCACCCAGCAAGCCAGAAGCAGAGAAAAGAAATAGAACCCAAGTATACAGAGTCGCAAGCCAGTGCTCTGTCTACTCATCTACTTTCCCTCCCAAATTGTCTCTTTATGCCCCTTCTCCCAGCATCACACATTGCACACCTGCTTACAGGCTGGTGAGAATCAAGAGTATTTTATCTCTTGGCACTTCTTGATGTCAGCTCAGCCGCCTGCAGAACCAAGCATGCAACATCATGTTCCTTAAATATGTCAGAGATCAGAAGCAGACCACATCTTGCTTCTTAGTAACATTCTCTATAAATCTCTGCCTTATTATAATGAAAATAAAATATTCCACAATAATGATCAAAATACTACAAATTAGAAATGTTAATTGGCCATTTTGCTTGGATACAGATTTGTTTTCTAACAGTTCAGAGTTACATTGTATTGACAAAAAACAAGGTGTTTAATTATTTACAACTTTGATTTTTTAAAGAAAATTGACACCTAAATATAATCTTCATATAATGTCACATGCATGTGTGTTGTATGTAAATAAACACACTCTTCGCAAAGTTGTAGATAATCTAGAAAGCTTTTTACTAATAAAACTTCATAAAATAGAAAACATTGTGGGGGGAAACAACATGATTTTCAGCAAATTGCCTTTGTTTTAAATTCATGGGCTCACATGTCAGCATGCCAATATGTCATGCCTGGTTACATTTGTCTCGTTGCATAAAAATTATGTTCCTGACATAGCCAGGCTCGATGCCTCAACTCTGTCATGTGCCAGCCAACACATTTTAAAGAGATTTTAGTTTGTTTAAACATTGTAACCTAACATTTGCTTGCTTTTTGTTGTTAAAGAATAGGTAAGGAGCTGCTGGTATTAGGCAGATCAGTATTGGACAGTAATATTTTTGGCTAGTTTATGCAGTTTTGCTTAGGCATGTCATCATTGTCATTAGATGTTGACATTAAGCAACTCAATGCTTTGCCACTTCTCATATCTAGGAACCATGATACACTGCAAAAAAAAAAAAACAGGATTTTAGTAGCAAACAGGAATGTTGGTCCAATAATTATGATGACCTTTGCCAAGCTAATTCTCTTTGCCTTAACTGTCCATCTGCAAAATGCAGATAATAGTCTTTCCTACTTCACAAGTGTGTTCAGAAGACTTTTGTGAGACACTTATATACTACGGGCACCATATATTTATGATTGTTCAGCTGATAGACAGATAAGAAGGAGTGAGGTAATATCTTCTATTGGATCGATTTTCTCGGGTCAGAAGAGTTCTCACCAACAGAAGTAAATCCAATAAAATATATTACCTAACCTAGCTTGTGTCTCTAATATCTTTGAATCAACATGACTACAACAATACTGCATTGATAGATTGCAATACACTACAATGAATAGGAAACTGTATTCTTGAAATGTATTTTCTCTATCTTCCAAAGTTTTATTTGAAAGCCAATTACTTCCATCTATAAAATGAAATATTATTCTTAAATGCTAGTATTTAAAACATTGTGTTTATTTTTCTCTGTCCTTCATGGATTTGCTTGCCTAAATATCAGTTCACTACTTAGAACTTACTTTGGGGGAATATAGTAAGCGTTAATATACAACTGACTAAGCAGTACAATAAGTTTGTCTCAACATATCACTAACAAAATGTATTTCCCTCTAATGTTCCTCAGTGTTGGAAATACAATCCTCTTATTTCTTTTTGCATGAAATAAATGATACTTTAACACATTGAGGACTCCAGAATGACCCAATTCCCTCACAATAAAGCAGGACTGAGAAAACAGCAACGTACATTCATTTTTATACTGAACTTGATATCCTACAGTGGTTGAAGTAGTAGACTACTGTCGTGAACAATGATAAACTATAATATCCAAACTGTATAATAATGTACTGTGCTGTTCCAAAGACAATTACATATTAAAGGGGGTATCCATGTTAGTCTGTAGTTGTAAAAACAGTCCTGTGGCACCAAAGGGTTATTTTGAAATAAAGCCGTAGTATAGACCAGGGCTTAGAAACAAATAAATGTATTAAGTCATGAGTTTTCATGGCTAAAACTCACTTCATCAGATGAGTGGGAGTAGAAATTACAGAATTCAGAGTATACAGGTATAAGTATATATGCATATTGGTCAAACCAGACAGTCTTTGTGACAAAGGATAAATTGACACAAATCAGACATCAGGAATGATAACACATATAAACCTGTAGGGGAACATTTTAACCTCCCTGAACATTCAATAATGGATTTAAATATAGCCAGTCTTTTCCAAAAGCATTTTATCACCTGATTACAGAGGAACATAGTTTCATTAACACTGGTCCTACAATTGACAGGTACCTTCTTTTGCTGTTACATATACTCGGAATTATGTAAGTTCCACTCCAATTCATCTGATGAAGTAGGATTTAACCATGAACACCCATGACCTAATAAATTTGCTAGTATCTAAGGTGCCACAGAACTGTTTGTTGATTTTACATATCAGAGAAATGGGGTGGATACAACAAAGAAACTGTTACATTATCTTTTTTGGGTAGTTTAAAAATTCAAGTTCATTTAAGTCTGAGATTCCAATGGGGCCAATTAGAGTTGGGAGCCTAATTCCTCTAGAAGTCTGTGAAAATAATAGCCTTATTTTTATCACATCATTGCTCTTCCTCACATTCCTGTCAGTCACAAAGTGAACTTCTTCCTGAGTATGAGAGTCCAGAGAGAAATCACCTGAAAGAAAGTATAGCTTTCTTATTCTTTAGCTTTTATTGACATAATGGCACTATTCATAGAATCATAGAATACTAGAACTGGAAGGGACATTGAGAGGTCATTGAGTCCAGTCCTCTGCCCTCACAGGGAAGGACCAAGCACTGTCTAGACCATCCCTGATAGAGGTTTATCCAACCTGCTCTTAAATATCTCCAGAGTTGGGAGATTCTACAACTTCCCTAGGCAACTTATTCTAGTGTTTAAACACCTGAAGATTTCCCTAGTGTTCAACCTAAACCTCCCTTGCTGCAATTTAAGTACTTGCTTCTTGTCTTAATATCAGAGGCCAAGGAAAACAATATTTCTCCCTCCTCCCGGTGACACCCTTTTAGATACCTGAAATCTGCTATCATATCGTCTCTTAGTCTTCTCTTTTCTAAACTATGTAAGCCCAATTCTTTCAGTCTTCACTCACAGCTCATGTTCTCTAGACCTTTAAACATTTTTATGCTTTTCTCTGGATCTTCTCCAATTTCTCCACATCTTTCTTGAAGTGTGATTCCCAGAACTAGACACAACTGAGGCATAATTAGTGCAGAGTAGAGAGGAAAAAGTACTTCTCATGCCTGGCTCACAACACTCCTGTTAATGCATCCCAGAATCATGTTTGCTTTTTTTGTAACAGTGTCACACTGTTGACTCATGTTTAGCTTGTGGTCCACTATTACCACTAAATCCTTTTCAGCAGTACTCCTTCCTAGACAATCACTTTCCATTCTGTATGTGTGAAACTGATTTTTTCCTTCCTAAGTGGAGTACTTTGCATTTGTCTTTATTAATGCAAGTGAAGAGCAGACTAAATATAGTATAATATGCAGCAGCAACAATGAAGGACAGTAGCAGGAGGCAGAGAAATGATTAGCCAACGGCCCCCTGCTCTTCCAAACTCTAGCATGAGGACATCCTCAGTATGAGGTAATTAACTCTTGGTTCCTAGAAGCTTGTGCTAATAGATTATGTATACACATGCCAAAGTTAAACATGTACTTTTAAAAAGAGACAATTTTTGAACATCTGTCTGAAAATCTGAAGTACTATGTTTTGGTTCTGAACTAATGCATGATAAGATTCCTATAAATCAGGGGTAGACAATTTTTGTTGGGGGGGGCACTCTAAGACTTTGGAAAGTGGTTGGGGGCCACACTCTTCCATGATATTAGTGGAGGAGGTGTGGGGTCTGGGATGGAAGTTGGGTGTAGAAGGGAGTTAGAGTAATGGGTTGGAGTACAGGAGGGGCTATGGGGCCTGGGAGGGAGTTTGGGTGAAGGTGGCAGTTGTGACCTGGGAAACTGAGTTTGGGTTGTGACTTGACATAGGGCAGGAGCGGGTTGTGACCAAGACAGGGTGCAGGAGAAGTATAAGGGTTTGGGTTGTAACCTAGGGCAGGAGGGGTTGTGACCTGGAACAGGGAACTGGAATGCAGGGGTTTGGGTTGTGACCTTGGGCAAGGGATTGGGGAGCAGATTATGGGTGGGATTACAGGTTCAGGAGGGTAACAGAGGGTTTGGCTTGTAGGGGGTCAGAGGAAGAGATGGGCTGGGGTGCTCACCTGGGTTCCTCCTGGCCAGCAGCCCAGCAGGGTTCTCAGGTAGCTTCCTTTCTGCCTGGCCTCCACACAGGCTGCAGGGGCCATGTGTGATTAAGAGGCTGAGGAGATCGGGCAGGATGATTCACGCTCTGTACGTTCTTCAAACAGAGAGCTCCCATTGCTCAAAAATTGGCTAATGGGATTGTGCTGGGGGATGGGAACAGACTATGAAGCACTATTCCCTTCTCCTCGGACTCAGACCTGAGAAAGAGAAATGGCTGCAGCAGCCACTTTTCTGAGTGCTGTGGGAAGAGCGCAGGGCAAGCAGGGAGTCTGCCTGATGTCTCCCGTTGTGTCCGTGGGCTGGATCTGGTGGCTTGGCAGGCAGGATCCAGCCCCTGGGTTGTATTTTGCCCAGTCCAGCTATAAATAAAATGCAAAAGCAATAATTAATGTACAAAAGAACTGAGCAATCCAACTATCTAAATTATGAGATTTTAGAAGCTGACATTTCTCCCACAATAACAAAGAGGCTACATTGTAGATTCAACAACTTGTACTAAAGGAAAGTAATGCACTATTCTTCACCATCTGAAATGGCAATGTGTGCATAAATAACTAACTCAACAGTAAGAATATATATACATATATTAAGCAAGTATCTACACATACACGATCTTGAGCTACATTTTCAAGAATCTATGATAGGATAAAAAGTCATTTTATAATTTATTTATTTGAAATAACTTTTACTTAATAAAAGACACAACCTTTTCCCAGTAAGGCCAATATCTTCAATGTGAGCAGACAAATGTGGTTTTCTTCCGTAACTATTCAAAGAAATAGAATATATGACCTAGGCTCTGAAGAACTTCAAGATATTTAGGGGGTTCTAATCTGGCACTTTTTAAAGGAAATTGTATACACTTAACTAACTGTATAGGATCATATATGTAGAAAAGCAAAATTTCTCAGTCTGCAACCAAACATTATTCCAATGAAATTGCCTCTTGTGGCATTTCCAAAAATTAGAAATAATAAACATCTTGGACTTGCTGCCTCTTTAGTGCACAGGTTTCCCACAGCCGAATCCTTTGAGGATACTCTTTGGAGTTTCTATTTTAAGAACTTCTCCCCTTCTGTTTCTCTGGAGAAAAACTTTCTTGCTCGTCTGCCAATCTTCCTCTTGACCTCTGTCTGTCTTGTGTACTTGGGCTTTCCAGCTTTTTTTGTGATATCTTCTCCTTCCATATTGCTAGGCCCGCTCCATTTCTAGTACCAATAATTCTCTTTCAGTTGCCAGGAGTCCTTTTCTTGTATTCCAGCTATCAAACTATTTAATCTGCTAAATTTACTCCTTTGCTGTTGCAGAACAGTTCTCCAGCTTCCAAAGATTTAAGTACTGTATATGGTCAAGATGACCACCACAAAGCTATGTGAGCAAGATAACACAGCAGTATTATTATGGAATAACTGCCATTTTTCCAAAATAACAAAGAGTGCATCTACACTGCAAGCCTTTATTTCAAAATAATGTCAAGCTGGAGGACTTCTTACTCTGTCTCATGGAAACCCTCATTTTATGTGGAGTAAGGGAAGTCAAAGGAAGACTGTTCTTCCTTAGACTTCCTGCTGTGTAGACAGCACCAAAAGCTGAATTAAGCTATAGAATTGATTAATTTGACCTTAGCCCTAGCATGTAGACATGCCTCAAGTATTTTCACCAGCAGAGGAGCCAAGATTGAGACAATTATATATGAAAACTGCAGGACCCAGTTATATTAAGAAAGTGTATATTATCGTGACACTGATTAAAATATATGTGAAAAATCAAGGCCTGATTTGCAAATGTAGGGGAGATTACTTATTGAATGACCTATGGCATAACCTTTAACCAGTGTCAATCTACATAAATTCCCAAAGCAAAACACTTTGTTAAAGAAGAGATACAATTGAAATAATGTTTCCAATACCTGTGTGTAACAACATCAAAGAACTGATTACCACTGATGTGATGAATAAAACTGATATGCTAAATCATCTACAATATCAACACATCAATTACTTAATACAAAATTTCATATAAATTATTTAAGAAACAAGGATTTGATTAAACCAATTTCTCTAATTACAGTGGAGTATCTAAGCTCTCATTCCTGAACAAGCTCATTAAGAAATTTTCCAAAGGTCACCTCTAACTCCGGATAGAAACTGCTTGTATTTATACCCTTACCAATCACTCTTCATGCAAAGAGTGGACCAGTCAGTTTTTATGGCACTTAAAGATGATCTCCAGTTGACCATGGACAAGAACCACGGATCCATATGCATATTGTCCATTTCCATTTACAACTGATTATATGACCCAGTCCACTCTTGGTGAGGCAGATATGCCTGTCCTCCAGACTTGTTTACTGTTGTTTCACTTTATGTAGGTATGAAACCATTAACCTTAAAAAGTTACAAACAATTCAGAACACAACAGTCCATCTATCCAGCAACACAGGTTGCCAAAAGCCTGTCACTCCAGAACCCCGTTGTCTTTCTGGTGAATATCTGGCAAAATTCAAAATTTTAATCTTCATCTTCAAAGTCCTCCATGAGATTGGTTAATGTTAATTATGAGAGCAGCTTGCCCTGTGTATGCACTGTCGCAAATTGCATTCAACTAGGAACAATGGCCATCCTCAAGAACCAAATTCATTTATTGAGGAGGGGAGACAACTATAACTTTGGGACTCGTGCCTGGAAAATATTAAAATTACCATGAAAACCAATGCTTTCAGAAACAACGACAACCCCCTTCTTTGCAGCATTCCCACAACATTGTGTATAAAAGAAAACAAAAATCTCCACTCATCCTTCTTTAGAGTAGGGATAGGAGAGAGAAAAGATATATGTTCTCAACATATTGAGGTGCATTCATATACCATGTATTGCTAGGTATTATCTAAATAATAGACATACTACACTACATAGGTACTGGCTGAATTTAGACAAACATTCTAACAGTGTTCTCTTCTGAGCCCTAGTGGGACTTGCCCCCCTAGGAGAGGATTCATTTTGCACCTTAACCTTGATTGTTAGATTTTTACCTCAGACCTTAGGCCATTAATTAAACATTAATGTTTCAAGAGGGACCTATTGACTAGAAACAAATATTGTTTGCTAATGTCTAGAAGTTAGTTTCAGTCTATAATCTAAGATCTAAAAAGGCAAAGGACTGAAAAAATTATTGTATCTACTAAGTTATTGGGAGACACTCCTCATTGTGTCACCTTAACCTGACTACAGGCAGCAAGTATTATAAGCAGTATGAGTTCACATATTATACATGTATTTTATATATGAATATATTTTATGTATTTTAAGTACACAACTGTATGTGCATTGTAATTCAAAACTAATTTGAAGGACAACAACTTTCAATTTAAGGACTAAAACACCCTCCAGCTGAAGAAAATTCTCACAGTGCAGTATGTTAAATAGAATCTATTGCCATTGCAGTTCTTCATGTAGGAGAGAGGGAAAGGAAGAAAAAAAGGCATATGTTCTCATGTGAAAACCTTTGTTGTTGTGGTTATTTTAAAAGTTCTATATGATACGTTTTATACAGACTAGGTGAATTCAGAATTACAGATCATTTCAAAAATATTCATTATGCTATTTATATACAACAGTGTGGTCATATAAAAAGTAAAACAGGAATGCATTCACAATTGGTTTAAGTAACTTTCTCTTGGCAAACCACCATAAAAAACAGGGGCATCATGGCGCCGCCAGAATTCTAAATTGTGGTAGAGAATCAGAAGTACACATGGCATTAATCTTTGTCTCATTGCAGGAGACACCCTTGCTTGCATTAGCAGGCTGCCTCAAATCTAAGATATTGGAACCTAACTTTAAATGACAGGATAGACACCATATACTTTCCTATCCACACACAAAACATAATCCACTTTGTTTAAATGAATACATTACGTCATACACTTTATTCCACTTAATATTTATTATTGCAAAAGTACAACAAAAATGTAATAAAATGGGTTAATAATAGACCATGTAATTTTCACTATTCATATTGGACATGATACAGACTACTGAGAGACTTTTAAAGTATACATATATAATTATTTAACCCATTGGTATTACATTCTGGTTACTCTGGATTGATCACAAGACTTTAGGGATCTCATTATACTATCTTACTTTACTTTCCCTAGTGATTGAGAACACTGTTTCTTAATATGTTACTATTAAATTCTTCCTAAGTTTGCATGTCTTTATTTCCTTTTTCCAAATTTAGGCAAAATAGAATTTTGCTAATACAGTAATTTAAAAAACATAACCATCTTAGTCAATTTCTCAATGACTTGTAAACAGCAAATAAAAAATATCATATGCCAGATGAATGGCATGTCTTGTTAAAAGATACTGCAACAATTTGATGTAAAAATAAAGAATTTATTGGGAACACTCGCTGAAGATGAAATAAAAATCCTAAAGATTTCTGATAGAAATGTAGCCGTGTTAGTCTGGTGTAGCTGAAACAAAATGCAGGACTATGTAGCACTTTAAAGACTAACAAGATGGTTTATTAGATGATGAGCTTTCGTGGGCCAGACCCACTTCCTCAGATCAAATAGTGGAAGAAAATAGTCACAACCATATATACCAAAGGATACAATTTTAAAAAATGAACACATATCTCTACCAAGCATTTATAAACCTCAACTACCCACCCAGAGAAATAAAAAAGCAAATTGAAAGAGCCAGACGAATATCTAGAAACCATCTACTTCAAGACAGACCCAAGAAAACCAACAATAGAACACCACTTGTCATCACCTACAACCCCCAACTTAAACCTGTCCAACACATTATCAATAAACTACAGCCTATACTGGAACAGGATACTAAACTCCAAGAGGCTCTGGAAGACAGACCCATAGTCTCCTATAGACAACCTCCTAACCTCAAGATGATTCTTACCAACAACCACAGGACATACCACACTAATACCAACCTTGGTACCTTCCCTTACAACAAACCCTGTTGCCCGCTTTGTCCACATATTCACTCTGCTGATACCATTATTGGACCTAACCAAGTGAGTTATAAGATCAAGAACACATATTCCTGCGCATCCAGAAATATAATTTATGCTATCATGTGCCGAAAGTGTCTGTCTGCTTTGTACATTGGAGAAACGTCTCAGACACTTCACCAAAGGATCAATGCCCACAAAACAGATATTAGACAGGATTACAAAGAAAAAACAGTTTCTTACCATTTCAACCAGAAAGGACACTGTCTCAATGACTTAATTACCTGCATCCTGCTTCAGAAGCCTTTTAAATCTGCACTTGAAAGGGAATCCTCTGAACTGTCATTCATGCTAAAATTCGACACTCTACGCGGGGGGCTCAACAAAGACTCTAGCTATCTTACCCATTACAAAGATAGCTTCCCCAATTATCTCCTCTAATATCATTAGCTCACAGACATTTACCTTCCCCTCCCCCCCCGCATTCCCCTTCTGTTCTGAAATATGATTTGTCCTTTTCATATGTGTTCATTTTTTAAAATTGTATCCTTTGGTATATATGGTTGTGACTATTTTCTTCCATTATTTGATCCGAGGAAGAGGGTCTGGCCCACGAAAGCTCATCATCTAATAAACCATCTTGTTAGTCTTTAAAGTGCTACATAGTCCTGTATTTTGTCTAAAGATTTCTATGAGGGTTAATAGAGGAGAGGCCAATGGTAACAGACTTTGAATTGTCTTATGATGCTTTACTTGATCCGTAGATTATTTATAAAATTGTTATAAGATTATTTAATACACAACGATGACTTTGTTAATCTTTACTACCATCATAGTCCAGACAACGTCAATTGTATTTGCCATCTTTATATATCTGCACAAATACAGAAGTAAATATGGTATCATTTCATATTCTTGTAAGTGCTGAATTGCCAAAACATGTTCAAATTATTCAGATATGGTAAAGTAGTATACCATTTGCATTTTAAATAACAGTGTGAGCTATGAATTTTAGATATAAGTATTTTAAATTATACTTATTCACAACTCACAAGTTTAGTTCAGATAATAAGCCAGGATAAGCTTTCCCCCCCCCCCCCCCCAATAAGTTATAATGGCTTCAATATACTCTTAAGAACCTATCACTTTTAGATATCCTCCTCTCCTCTCCCCTTCCTCCTTCCCCCTCCCCCCCCCCCCCCCAAGTGTTAAAGACCCATGCACAGGGTTTCTGCAAATGAATATGATATATTCCAGAAACCACATAGATTCACACAGACACTCAATAAGAAAGGGACTGTTTACTCAGTTTATAGTTTGAAAACCACTAGGGATGGTGTTCCAGTATGGGAAATTTTAGTACAGTGCATTGTTAATGCAAAATAAAAGGCAAGCCTGGGAAGTTAGGATTGTATTTATTGCAATGTTTGTTTGAAACATTAAAAAAAATCTTCTTCTACTGTCAAAGTATGAACAAATACTTTTTCAGATGAATAAAATCTGTAATCAGTTAGATAGGAGCAATATGCTGTTTTTCTGGCATTTAATCAAACAATGAAATCACATACACATTTCCTGACACACAAGACAAATGATGTAATAATCTGAAGGAGTTTCTCTATCTCCTTGGAACTTTGCATACTTGACTTGTTTTCCATATTTTGTGACTTTAAATGGTGGGAAAATTATATTAAAATGCTTGTAGCAGTTCCTCTAAACTAGCATCCTTTTTGTTTTATTGTATTTAATATAAAAGCAGCAATTATTTGATTTCAAAGTTATGAAAATATGTACCTTATGAGAAAACAAGCAATTTAAGCTTTAATTGGTGTCATTTTTCACAGAACTGGCAAGATTCTTGCATCCCTGGCATGTTGTTTTCTATAAAACTGCAGAGCTGCCTTCAATGAATGTTTTAAGAATGTATAAGTCGTTATAGGAAAGTATGTGAGGAGAAGCCTGGAAATATAAGATTTCTAGGGGGAGATATTCACAGAAGATACATTTCATTTCACAGGCTCTGTGCTGCAATTTTTCTTTATTATTCCTAATATGTCTTGCTTCACATTAAGAACATCCTCTGATCCTGTATGGGGATGAAGTGAGGGGTGGGCACTTGAGAAGTATATTTTGCATAGGAGAGAAAGGACAAATGGAGGGGGGAACAATAGAAAATATGATTAAAAACATAAAATAGAACAAGCTATGCAAGTTAATCAGTTGCTTTGAATAGACGACACACAATCCTAGCTTAATCAGATGCACAGTTCATATAGAGTGTACTCACATACTGTGTGTGTGTTCTCTCTCTTTCTCCTCCCTCCCTCTCTCCAGAGATCTCAATCAGGATCAGGGCCCATTGTACTGGTTCCTGTACAGACATATGGTAAGAGTCGCTGAGCTAATGAGTTTACTGAGTATTTCTCCCTGCATATAACTGTAAACAGATACACAACCCAAACAAACCTAGCTGGCTCAAAAATGCCTGGATTTGTCTCTGAACATGGGGGCACTATACACACAGGTTTATCAAAGTTCTGATTAACTCTGACATAGGGCATAACTATAGAGAATGCCCCCTCTGAAAATGGCATTTGAAGAATGAAGTTGCCATGAACAAAATTACCCCAGTGTTGCCAGATATGTAACCTTTGGATATGTAACTTCCTGTAGTGACATCATGAAGCATGGCCACAGGTATGATGGATATTTGTAGGATATAATTAATTCACATGGAATTTAAAGCGATCTTTTAGCTGTCAAATGCTTCCTCCCACATTTAGCCAACCAGATTTCTATCCACAATATAGGTAGAATGAGTTAATTCTATTAGGGTATGTCTAAACTACATCCCTCTTTCAAAAGAGGGATGTAAATTAGTCAGATCGAAAGTGCAAATGAAGTGGGGATTTAAATATCCTGTGCTTCATTTGCATAGTCATGTCACAGAGGTCCTTCAAAAAAGTGTATTTCAAAAGTGAAACTTCTGTCTAGACAAGGTTCTTTTGGGGAAAAAACCCTCTTTTTTGAAAGAACCGCATCTAGACAGCAGTTTTGCTTTTGAAATACCCTTTTTTGAAAGACCACTGTGGCACGATTGTGCAAATGAAGCACGGGTTATTTAAATCCCCGCTTCATTTGCACTTTCAATCTGCCTAATTTACATCCCTTATAGATTAGTTTAGACATAACCTTGTAGATTAAGAGTACCAGTAAATACTTCTTCCAGTACATCTTTGAAACATTTAAATTCATACATTTTCAAGGGCCATTGCTGGCTCTGAATTTGAAGCCTGCACTTTGCAAACACAAGTTTTTTGGGGCACATCTGGCTATGCTGAGAGAGACAAAGTGCCCAAAGGAGCCCAGGTGACTGAGTGCTTTGTTTATCCCAAAACCAGGAACATTATAACACCCTCATTAACTTCCACATTCAGTGCAACAAGAGAACTCATCCCCAATCTAAAGTGTCATCCAGGACTGAGAGATGTGTTCAGTATCCTTATCTATTCAGTCTGGCTATGTTTACACAGCAGTGTTAATTCAGAATAACTAATGTTATTCCGAAATAACATAGTCCAAGTCTTCACACACAAGCAGTTATTTCAGTATAATGTCAAAATAATGTTGAACTGGAGGACTGCTGTATCAACTCCTGTAACCCTGTACAAGGAGTAAGGGAAGTCAGGGGAAGAGTGCTTTATCTGAGTACACAGCACCAAAAGTCAAAATAAGCTATTTTTACTTAAGCTTTGCAAATTAGCTCAAGTTGCTTCGCTTATTTTGCATTTAGCCCTGGTAAAGACAGGATCAACCAACTGCTCTCAAAATATGGCTAACTGTCTACTGAGAGCTGGACTAGGATTATATATTAATTTGACCTGAAGTTGTGCTTTAGTAGAATTGGTAATGAATATTTGGAAAGTACTCACGAGCATACCACAAGTTTGTATCTACTTGGGACCATCACCACGTTAAACTTTAACATTTGAATTAAAAAGCAGCAAAACACTTCAATTTGAACTGTTGTACATAAAAACATGCAAGTTCAAAATGTCCTCTCAATACTGGGCAAGCATTATTGAAATCTGAGTTGAAAAGCAGTTAGAGTAACTTTAACCACCTGAAGAATGCAATAATCACCATGAAATGTGCAACCTGGAATATTTTATTGCTAATATAAACTGCAATTTATACAGAAAAATAAGAAAAACAGTCAACCCATCTATTTATGAGCCATAATAAATATGGTTATGACATCACTGACAGCCAGTCAGAAACCTCCAAATGCATCCAGAATTCTACAGAAATGGTATGATTACCTTTTAAATCTGTTTCCCATCAGTGTTTGTGAGCATTTTTGGGAGTGTACATATCTGTGACCCTGATTCAGCAATTCTATCCCCACAAGTGCAGGCATCTGGTTACATGGGCTCCGGGACGTATGTGTGGCTGCCTGCCACTCAAGAGCATTGAATCCATCTCAACTCACAAAAAACAAAACAAAAACCCCAAAAGCACCTTTGTGCTGCTACACACTATCACATATCATACATTTTCGGGTGCTTGTGGCAATGCTGAGAGAGAGAGAGAGAGAGAGAGAGAGAGTGCCCAACAGGAGACTGGTTCAGAGGCATGCTTTTTTCTTTTCTTAAAGTATATTCACATTGTTTGGGGGGCTCTTCACTAGCAGAGGGAGGGAGGCCAGAGTTTCCATCCACCTTTCCCTAGTACTCATCTTGTGTTCCCAATAGCCAAAGAGTCCAGCCCTAATGTTTTTGTCTACCCCATTCCCCATATGACGTGAGACTCCAGGGTTTCCACCACTCACAACCCCTAACTTTATCTTCCCTCTGCTACTCTTCTCTTTAGGTCCCTGCTACTTTTATTGATCCCATGCAGAAGAGCCAAAACACTTGCCAGGCCTTTGGTCAAGGTGCGGGGTATGGTTCTATACTTACAGATGGGGTAGGGTTGGGGCAGATAGCCTGTTAGTGTGCCTCTTAGTCTCCAAATCTCTCACACTGCAGAGGTTTTCCCACTTTATAGGTACCTCAGGATGAAGCATGTGCTTCTGTCCCCTGTGTAAACCCAGAGAAAACAATACTGGAAAACCCCAACTAGACCAACAGTCAATCAGACTTCATGATAATCTGAGCATTTCTGTAGGCTATCAGCAAAAGATAAGATAACATTAGTATTACCTGATGGCAGAACAGATCCTGAAATAGATGGCTGTGGGGAGATCCTTCCATAACCCTTTAAGTTTACCTATTATAGATGCATCTATGGCCTCTACTATGATTGTATTTTAGCAGCTGCCAGTTTTCTGTATATTTAACCTCACAATAACCCTGTGAAGTAGGGAAGTGCTTAATAGATCCATTGTACAGCTGAGAAATTTAGACCCAAAAGACTAGATATGAGACCAGAAGAAATTCAAAAGTGTGTCTTTTCCACACTGAAGTCAGTCCAATGAAAGATATTACCACCCTCAACTTGTCTCTCTCACATTTATAACATTTAGGCATTGTGAGTTCAGTAAAATTTAGACTTTAACATACCTAGACCAAGACTGAGGCCATTATTATTTTGTTATGAATTCGTTCACTCATTCTTACTATTTACATTCTCTGATGTCAGTATTTGCAACTTTTACTACATTATTTTGAATTCTGTTCACCAGTTTTACTTTCCATTCAGTTCATATTTTATGTTCAATGAAGGAGGCTGACTGACGATTCCCCTATCATACAGGGAAGCTCCCACCAAGGTCGGCAAAAAATGTGGGGGGGGGGGGGAAGTGCTTATTTGAACCACCATATTAGCAATATTGCTTCTCTGGCATCATTCTGGCAACCTTGCATTGCAGACTTTCAGTAACAGCATTTGAAAGTTCAGCAAACAGCTTTGGGTCAGGATCCCAAATTCTTCCATGCAAAAACTGTCCAAACTCATGAAGTTCCTTGCTTAACGCAGCCAGGCCATAGTTTCAGTCTGAGGTTTCTGTCCTTAAAAGAGTTTCTTAAAATGGTCACAATGGAGCAAAGTTGAGCATAGAAGAATCATTGGGAGATGTTTGCTTTTCCATATGAAGTAGTAGGAGAGTGTTTTTAAAATGCGTGTTCACGTTTAAAGTGTGTATTTTAAAATAAATCTGAAACCAGGATTAGGATGAAATTCTGCTGTTGGGAAAGCCAAAGGCAAAAGGAAACATGTATTAGTATTTAAAATATAATTAGTCTACATTAGTATTTAGTAAGTATAGTAAAATTCTAGAGGGGAAATGTACTGAATTTTCCAAAAGGATTAATACCATCATATACAAATAAACTTTCACAGAAGCTAATTTTCCACATCCCCAGAAAATTTTGATTCACAGGAAAGAATCTTACCATTATTTTAGGTCAAACTAGCAGAATCTATCCCATTCCAGATACTTCATTATTTCTGGGATTCTGATTGTTAATCTTTGAACAGGGGAAGAACTGAGAAAATTTTCAATATAACAGCTTCTTAGTTTAATTTATTTTTATTTGAGAAATTCTACTTCAGGAGGCCACAACGTGAGAGTGTGATCTAGAATTCATAATAGCTCAAATCTTACCCCTCCCCTTTTTTAGTTTAATGAACTGGTCCCTGATTTGTTTATTTTTTTAACCCAACACAATGTCATTCTCATCAGTGGAACTACCCAGATGGAAGTGAGGCTAGAATTTGCCCCTTGATTACTGCTTAATCAACAATGTAATTGGATCAGACTCTGAAGTTTTTGATTATGTGAAACTAGAGGTATGACTTCACTTTGAGCTTTGGGTGTTTCCCTGTTTGACAAGACTTTTTCATGCTAGCACTGAATGCAGCCATGGCAGTGCAAACTGCAGGATAGACTCACTTCCTTGAGTATTTCCCAAGGGTCTCCAATGAGAATATACTGGGGTGGCTAGCACACCCTGATGCTCCCAACCTTACCCTCTATTTTTGTCATGTTAGCTCCAGGAGAACTATAATGAGTATGTCTCCTCAAGCTGGGACTCATATCCTTAGCTTGAATTGCACACCTATCCTGTGTATTTTAAATATTAAAATGGGTAACTGGCTAAACAATGTGCAAGCAATAGCATGGGCAGAGCACATGGACCAAATTCATCTCAGTTCATCCACAGAAGCATACCTCAGACCTCTCATTCCGTCACACTACATCTGTTGGACTCCCTGCATCTTTATGCGTGATTAACCACAAAGGAGTTGGATGGTGCAGGAAGGAAATGATTTTAGCTTTATTTTTATATTTATTTGGATATTCCATAAAAATGTCAGATGACCCAGCTTCTGCAGCCTTGCATACCAAGATTGCTCTGTATTAATGACCATCACTTTCCCAGTCATTTTGGCATCTTCAGAACTTGAACAGTAATAATTTTATATTTTCTTCCTGGTCCTTGATAAAATATTGACTATCACAGGGCCGTGATACAAATCAGGGAAGCTTTATTAAAAAGACATACACTTGACAATGATTCCTCATTCATAATTATATTCAGAACTAACAAACATTTTTATTCATTTAATATGCGACATTATGTAACTATAACGTGTGCCATAATTATGATTTTGTAATGTTCTAGTATCTTGATTAAACTACCATGTGTCACCAAGTTAAATGCCTTACAGAAAGCTAAATATCGTACACAGTCAATCCCAGGGCTGCACAATAATTTTTTTATGGGGGGCGTCTCCAAGATTTTGGAAAGTGGTCGACGGCCACACTCTTCCATGATATTAATGGAGGACGTGTAGGGTCTGAGATGGAGTTTGGGTGCTGAAGGGAGCTTAGGGTAAGGTGCAGGAGGGGTCTGGAGTCTGGGAGGGAGTTTGGGTGAAAGAGGCAATTGTGACCTGGGGTACTGAACTGGGGTGCAGGGATTTGGGTGGTGACCTATTGCAATGGATGGGGTGCACGAGGGGTAGAGAGTTTGAGTTGTGACAGGAGGGAGTTGTGACCTGGGACAGGGGACTTGAGTACAGAATGGGTAGAGGGGTTTGTGATGTGACCTAGGGCAGGAGATTGGTGAGCAGAGTCTGGAGGTGTTTTGGGTTCAGGAGGAGAACAGAAGGTTTGACTTACGAGAGCAGGAGGTAGGATTGGAGGGTCAGAGGATTGGGGGAGGACTGGGGTGCTTACCTGGGTGACTCTTGACTAGCAGCCCAGCAGGGTTCTTAGGCAGCTTCCCTGCCTGCCTCTCCCCCACACAGGCTGCAGGGGCCACGTGCAATGCTGACTAAGGGTACGTCTAGACTACAGGGTTTTGTCGACAGAAGGTTTGTTGACAGATACTGTCGACAAAGCTTCTGTCGACAAAGAGCGTCTAGACTACATTCAGTTCTGTCGACAAAGCAAGCTGCAATAACAGAACTCTGTCGACAGAAGGCGTTATGCCTCGTAAAATGAGGTTTACCAGCGTCGACAAAACTGCTGAGTTCTGTCGACATTATGTCTACAGAACTCAGCGGTAGTGTAGACGCAGGTATAGTTTTGTCGACAGAAGTCCATTTTTGTCGACAAAACTCTGTAGTCTAGACACACCCTAAGGGACTGACAGGGGGAACATGAAGGGTTCTTTGTGCCCTGCATGTTCTTCATGTGCCCTGCATGTTCTTCATGTGAAGTACCATTCCCCCCTTCTCGGACTCACATCTGAGAAAGAGAAATGGCTGCGGCAGCCACTTTTCTGAGCAGTGCAGGAAAGGCACAGGACAAATAGGGAGTTGGCCTGATGTTCCCCACTGCATCTGCAGGCTGGATCTGGTGGCTTGGCAGGCACAGATCCAGCCTGTGGGCTGTATTTTCCCAGTCCTGGTCAAGCTGGATAGCTGTAAAACATTCAGCCCTTTTCCCTATGAGTTGAAGAGAGGTTACTAGAGGTCAATTAGGGAAATGCGAGTCCAATTATAGGCTTCTTGTGACCTTTAAATACCCCTATTTAAGTAAGAGAGGGTATGTCTACACTAGCCCCCTAGTTCGAACTAGGAAGGCTAATATAGGCATTCGAAGTTGCAAATGAAGCCCAGGATTTAAATATCCCGGGCTTTATTTGCATCTTCCCATCCGGGCACCATTTTTAAATCCCCTTAGTCGAACTAACTGCCCGCGGCTACACGCAGCAGTCAAACGTTAACTCGAACTAAGTCCGTAGTTTGAATTAAGTGTTACACCATACGAGGTGTAATAGTTCGAGTTAACGTTTGACTGCCGCGTGTAGCTGCGGGCAGTTAGTTTGGACAAAGGGGATTTAAAAATGGCACCCGGATGGGAAGATACAAATAAAGCCCGGGATATTTAAAGCCCGGGCTTCATTTGCCTACATTAGCTTCCCTATTTCAAACTAGGGGGCTAGTGTAGACATACCCAGAGTGAAACAAAGGTGAGAGAGGAGCTTCAGCCAGGATACTGGCAGCAGGGAGAAAAAGAATTCCCTGGAGTACTCTCCTCCCTAGAGCAAAAGCAACCAAGCTAAGTGATTGGGAAAGGACTGGCACCTGGGATTCAGCATAACAAGACAACACCCCCAGAAGTGGCAGGGAAAGGTATTCCCTTTGTGTGTGATCAATTGGTTTCTTTAGTTTGGATGCAAAGTACAGCTTGAGCCTACCTTAAGTCCTACATTGTGTATATCAAAAAATAAACCCACATGAGGAATAAACACTCTGGGTATGTCTACACTACCCCACTAGTTCGAACTAGCGGGGGTAATGTAGTCATTCGCAGTTGCAAATGAAGCCCGGGATTTGAATTTCCCGGGCTTCATTTGCATGAAGCCGTCCGGCGCCATTTTTAAATGCCGGCTAGTTCGGACCCCGTGCCGTGCGGCTACACGCGGCACGGACTAGCTTGTTCGGATTTGTCACGGGGTCCGAACTAGCCGGCATTTAAAAATGGCGCCGGCCGGCTTCATGCAAATGAAGCCCGGGAAATTCAAATCCCGGGCTTCATTTGCAACTGTGGATGACTACATTACCCCCGCTAGTTCGAACTAGCGGGGTAGCGTAGACATACCCTCTCTGAAGTGGGGCTAATTTTCTGCAGACACCCCACCACCACCACCACCACCACCTCCTCCAGAAGAGGAAAAGCTGAGCCTGACAAGGTGGAGGAGGTGCCTAGCCATGATATGTAGCATCAACACTACAGTACTACCTTTAACAATCAAAGTGGTAATCTTATAAAAAAAAAAAAGCTATTAAGTTATTCTGAGAAAATCTATTTCCCATACACCCATGCTGATTGGAATTGGAATAATACCCTCTCGAATTCTTTATTAATTGAAACCCAAACCAGCCATCTACTATTTTTCCCTAGAGAAATACCAGGCTGAATGCCTAGAATTACCCAAACCCTCCCATTTACCTTCTGTAAATATTGGTACATTAGCTTTTCCTACAGTTCTCTGGATCTTCTCCCTTGCAAGAAGATTTACTGAAAATCAGCCTTAATAAACTAGAAAACTCCTTGGTCAGCTCTTTTAAAATTCTCACATGCAAGTTATCCAGTAATGCTGATTTTAAAATGTCTAACTTTATAGTAGCCGCTGTTTCATATTCTCCTTTGCTACAGTTTGAATGGGAAGTATTTTATCATGAGGAAGAATGATTTGATGGTTAGGACACTAGCATTATTTTTGGAAATATGTTCAATTTCCTGCTCTGGTATGTTAGAGACCCTTAAATCAGAATAAATTACTCTCAGGCACTCTAGCATCATCAAGAAAAGGTTTTTTTGTCTCAGAGAGGACTTCTCAAGGCAGCAGCATGATCTATACTCCAATACTAGTCTGATTTAAACTCCCTCTTAGGACTTACAGGATTACACACTATGAGATCAACTTCTTTAGCAGATGATCTCTGTATTTAATGCAAATGCAAACAGTGTGGCCACACACACCCTCTATAGTGTTCAGGACACACAAATCATGCTCTGCATACAGCAGAGCATTATAACAGTACAAAAGTCACAGTCTGCTGCATTTGCAAACTAACTTTTGACCATCACAGATAATGCTGTATGTTGTAATATTATATTAATTATATTTATGAAGACAAATAAAAAGTTATTCAGAATTTGATATTAAAGAGAATAAAGCAGGAGTTTGATCTTTTTGACAAACAACGTACGGGCTGTGTCTACACTGCACCCCTTTTCCGGAAAAGGGATGCAGATGAGACAAGTTGGAATTGCAAATGAAGCGGGGGATTTAAATATCCCCCGCTTCATTTGTATAAACATGGCTGCCGCTTTTTTCCAGCTCAG
This sequence comes from Pelodiscus sinensis, assembly GCF_052426305.1. NCBI lineage: Eukaryota > Metazoa > Chordata > Testudines > Trionychidae > Pelodiscus > Pelodiscus sinensis. The sequence goes on along the minus strand of NC_143058.1, from coordinate 25,323,559 downwards.
GGCTTTGCTGGAAAAAAGCGCCAGTCTAGACGGGGGATCTTTCGGAAAATAAAGCCTTTTCCGAAAGGTCACTTATTCCTGATTTTAAGAGGAATAAGGGACCTTTTGGAAAAGGCTTTATTTTCCAAAAGATCCCCGTCTAGACTGGCGCTTTTTTCCAGCAAAGACCTGAGCTGGAAAAAAGTGGCAGCCATGTTTATACAAATGAAGTGGGGGATAGTTAAATCCCCCACTTCATTTGCAATTCCGACTTGTCTCATCTGCATCCCTTTTCCGGAAAAGGGGTGCAGTGTAGACACAGCCACTTTGTTTATCATAGGCAGACCCAATGGTTATTCTGGAAGATTACCAGTTTGGACCAGTGACTTTTTTTTTTAAGCAAAGAGAGAGAAGAGGTAAAGGGACTATTACAAATAAATTATTACATTATATTCCTAGAATCTCCCATAGCAAAAAAAAAAAAATCTATATGAGGATGTTACTGACTATAGATATTGTGCATTATTTCCGGTCAAATTCATGTTCCTCCCAAGTATGAGAAGTGAATTGGGACTTATGATCAGCTTTTTGTAGTTTAAAAAAACAAGAATCACTTTGCCAACAAATTCCCCAGGACTACCATCCACAGCACAGAATCATGTCTTAGCACTGACACAATTATACTTCTAACAACTTTAATGTGGCTTTAAAAAAGGTGTGTAAACCTCTTATTAGAATGCACCACAGAGTTCTACAGCAATGGCCCAAACACTCTTATAAGATGATTATAGCATTTTTATCAATCACAAAGACAACTTTATTTTTTTAAAGATTTCTTTAAGGTATAAACTTTAAACTAATTTTATATTAGGATTTTTCCCTCTAATTTTCTAAATTCACATTGACAGGTTACATGCAAATTAATTAATGTTGATGCATTTCCTACTCTGGCTTAATATGCAATGCTTTTGGATGCATATTTCATTGTGTTGCAATACTTAAAACCGTGAGATCCAGGAAAGATAATGGAACTTGTTTGGTTAATATAACAATTGATTAAACATCAGAATTTTCCCTAAAATGAGTAACATTTTAAGGTATCTAATCCATCTGTTTGACCCTAGAAAAGCCCACCAACTTCCATCTATCTAAAGGACGCTTCCTCTTCTTTCTAGGTAAATTCATGAAGCATAAGCCACGATGGAGTATGTCTACACTATAGAGTTTTGCTGGAAAAATAGCCATTTTTCCGACAAAACCTGTTACATCCACACTGCAGTCATGTTCTTCCAAAAGTAAATCAAAAGAACAGAGGGTTTTTTCCAGAATTGGTAATCCTTTTTCTACAAGAAAGAAGCCTTTTTCTGAAAGAGCTCTTTTGGGAAAAGGCGTGGGTAGACGTGGAAGAGGGAATTCTTTTGAAAGAAGAGGACAGAGGAAAAAGCACAGGTGCCCTGGTGGCCACTCCATTTATAGTAACCACAGTTTAAATGCAAGATAGCATCCATTCAGTGTGTACGCTATCTTTCGAAAAAGCAGATCGCTTTTTTGATGCATTTTTGTGTGTGGACGCTGTCTTTTGGAAGAATTTTTTTCAGATCTCTTCCAAAAAATGGTTCTTCTGAAAGAAGTTTGCAGTCTAGACATAGCCATGGTTTCCAGTGCAATCTCATTAGACAAGTGTCCCTAAATTGACAACAACAGAAAGCTGGAACTGAACAACAAGAGCTGGATCATTCAATAAACTGCCTTGTTCTATTCACTCCATTGAGGTATCTGGCATTGGTCACCAGTGGAGACAGGGTATTTAGGTAAATCAACCATTGGTCTGACCCACTATGCTCATTCTTATGTATAATTTTCCTGTGGTGCTCACATGTTTCCTATGGTTTGTGTTTCCCACTATGACACAAATGTCAAGCTTGCAAACTCTACTTTTCCCTGTTTCTGCTTCCCACTAGAAGCTGGTGATATCTAAAAATTAGTCAATGCTGTGGATACCAAGTGAATTTTGGGCAAAGATAGAGGAGTGAATATCTGACTCCAAACAGGACAGCCATCGCTACTCCATTCAGAGGTGCTCCCTTCTGCCTCTCTCCAGCTCTCCTGCCTTTAAGGCTCGTAGAGAAGCTCAAAAGTTCTTTCTATTGGGTCTTTTACTGATGCCTGTAGCCAAATGATCCAAGCCTTCCCTAGTCTCATGCTGTTCAAAATGTGCTGTTTATTTCTGAAATATTGCTAACCCCTGGCACTGAAAAATCATGAATCAGACACTAAAATATCATTGCATTAGCTCCAAAATCATGTGATCTTTTAAATACATTTGGGGTTCTTTTTGTTTCCCTCTTTTCTGATACCCTACAGGTTGTATGTGCTTCGCATTCATATTTCTCTCCACAATTATGGGGAATAAAACTTACGTTAAAAAATTAATTTGAGATTCTCATGCAATCTGTTGCTTCTAGCAGGTAAGGGTTTCAGAAGACAAATCAGAATAGATGGAAATAGTGCCTCTGCCTGAGGATGCCCAAGAACATGCATGAGTATATTAGCAGCCAGGAGGCCCAGCTGAAACATTATATATTGCATTTGAGCTAATTAGACTATTCAAAGATCTTCAGGAGCAAAGTTTTCTGACTGAGGTAGCGGTAGGGATCCCATGGCTAAACAGGAAAACTTTTAGTGGTAGAAAAAAGGGCAGGAACAGAGAGACATAACCCCATTAGATTTGAAGTTTTTGAAGTTTAACCCCAAATCAAGTCTATAGGCCAGGATCAGGGAATCTTTTTTGGGGTTGGGGGGGCCGCTAACCCACAGAAAAATCAGTCAGGGGCCACACACAAGTGAGAAGCAAAGTGAGAATCCCCTGACTGAGAAGGAGAAAGACACTCCCCACATTCCCCTTGTATACCAGAGCCTAGGGTGGGCCCAGCCTAGTAGATTGTGCTCCAGTCCTGTGAATGGGCGGCAGGGGGCTGGAGCACCAGCAAAGGCTCCCCAACACTGAGCCTCAGGGGCCAGATTAAGGCAAACTGAAGACCGCATCCGGCCCCTGGGCCTGAGGTTCCCCACCCCGATATAGGCTTTATTGATCAGTAAAGCACAAGTATTTAAAATATATTGCTGAGGACTTGCTTCCAGTTTACAATTTGTGCCTTGAGCAGATGCATCTCTAACAATGATGCCTGATAGGCATTCACAAAAAGGAAGCAACTCTTCTGATAATTTACACCATTAACATCATTCCACCACAGCAACAAGGTATGCCATATAGTACATTTAATGTAAACATTTCACATGTCAATCATCTAAAGATACCCAGTCTTTAGCCTGATAGTTTTTAGCATACCTCAAATGGGTTTTATAAGACCCCAGACCTGAAATGCTGTTCCAACCCACATCTCCATACACATTCTCTTAAAAAAAGACATGACTATGGAAATTTAGCAGAAGACTGTTCATGTAACTATTGTAGTGTGCAACTGTAGTGCAAATATGTCATTTACTCAAGTAACAATGCCACAAGAAAAATATTCTGTTGAATAGAGATAAGCTATTAACTGGTACTTTTTTTAAAAAAAAAAAGCACAAGGTTTTTAGCCACATTTCAGTCATAACTCTGACAATCGTTACCATGCTAAAGACTAAAAGAGTGTGTGACACAAATTTATAAAGCATATGAAAGCACATTTGAAAGTATTATAAGAAGGAGGAGGAGAAAGTCAATTTTACTTTTTTTCATATTCACTTAGACATTTTATTTCCTACTTTTATACGCTACACTATATGTTGTACACTGTTCAGCAGATAAGAATTGGTATGGGATTTTGGAATGATGCACAGGAATTCTACTGAAGTGCAAATGGTAAGTGATGAAAACTATTGGAGAGGTTTATTGGACAGATTTGGAGAAATGACGAGGAAAGGCAACCATATCCATACTGCAGAATGTCCATGCAAGGTCATTTCTGTGGGGAAAAAAGAGAGGGGCTTATTCTGAGTCCAGTACAAAATGTCCAGATTTCAAAACATAATCTGCATAAATGCAATTTACTATATTACAACATAATGTCCAATTAAACCTTTCCAACCTATGGGAAATGATTCTGCATGTGATCTTATTAAAGAAAAAGATAACAGATTCCTTATTTTTCCAAGTTTGGTCAAAGTTGGGAGGGTTATTTTGTTTTGTTTCATATTTAAAATGACTCCCCTGCATAAAACTTACACCACAAGATAATAAAGTCTATTGCATCAATTTACTGTAACAGACTTTCTCTTCTTTAAATATAACTCCTGTTCATACTGCAATTCAATTTAAAGAATCATTCAAAATAAATCTAAATAAATAACAATGTAGCTTTCAGGCAAACAAATGAATTTGCATTGTTTTATATTCATCATAAATATTTCACTTAATTACTGAGGTACCTTGCTCAGAAATACAAAACAACATTATAAATTTATTAGCACTGTCCCTACTGATTTTACAGACGTTCTGTGGAATATACAAGCCAAAAGTAGAAACAGACTCAAGAGCATAAGCAGACGAATACACACCATATTCAAATGCTAAACTATACTGACACACTATGCTTTGCTGAGTATATTTTCTACAACTAATGCTTTCTGTTTTTAATCAGGTGTTACCCTATTTATTTTCAAAATCAAGGTCAACTAAACCCTTTTCCTTCTGTTGCCTTACAAAAACCAAGACATCTGAGTTAATCAAAAACAATATTATCTTGAAAATTACAGCACGTTATTTTTGTCTCGTTGTAAAATTGTTAAAATATAAAAGGGTATAACATTTTTCAAAGGTTTAGCAAGGTCAGTTATATGGGGAAAAAGTGCTACACAAACATAAAAGCTGTAGTATATAGCATTTATCATCAAAATTATTTAAGTTCCTTTAATGCTTCCAAAGGCTTGTGGAAAAACATTTTTAAAATGTAAATAAGTAGGTCTTTTAGAAGAGGTTATTCCTCTTTGTAAACCACAGTAGCACTGGCAATTCATATTTTTCAGAAAATCTTAATCCCACAGGAAATATACTCAGTTCATATTTATTTTTAACATAATTCTGAATTTAGTATGTGCTATTTTTATTATTTGTGCAATGCACCTTTCTTTAATTTGCTTCTAATGAATTACATTGATATCTAGAAGAGTGTAAATATCAAACAGATAAAATACTGGTCTATTTCGTACCTTGCAAACAACTTCAAATGTAAATAAAATGCTAGATGTTCCATTTCCCGAGGGATTAAATACTCTTACTGTTCAAATGTCATTAATTACCCTTAATGCTATTATGAACTATTTGGAGATCATTATTAAACTGTTAGAGTATTTCTTAATGCTTAACCAGAAAGCATCACTAACTATCTGGGTTTCCTCCTCTTGTTGAAATTATAGCCTTCAGGAAATGCACCCAAAAAGGGGGGGGGGAGGGGTGAATCAAGAAATACAAATTTGTTTGAGTAAGTGAAAAATAAAAGTTTAAGTTTGAATCTCTTTCTATTCCATAAATACTGTATCTAGGAATACTGTTGCAGACTGATTCAAGCAGTTGGGTTTCTCTGAGTGGCTAGGGAACAAACATAAATCCTGGTAATACAACCATCTTCTTTTTAACATGCCTGTTTTGGCAATATTAGAGAACATCTAATAAAGCCCCAATGAAATAAGAATGTCACTAATATATAACTACAAAGGACAAGAACTCATACAGATATATATGCTCTATAGCTCTGTCTATACCACCTGGTTATTTTGAAATATGTTATTTCAAAATAATAACTCCTGAAATAACTATTTCATAATAGCATGTCCACACTACAGAGAAGCTTCAAAATTAGCCCAAGGTGGGCTCCCTTAATGTGGATGCTCCATCTTGACTTAGAGTCCCAGGAACCATTGGGGACTAATTATTTTGAATGACTCTGGGGAATGGTTATTTTGAAAGAGAAGCAGCTGAGCATCCACACTAACCTTATTTTGAAATAGCATTTTCAAAATAGAATGAGAGGTTATTTTGAAATAACAGGCTTGATGTGTGGATGCACACCTTGTTATTTCCAAATAACTCTGTAGTGTAGACATGCCCTATGTGTATGTGGCAGGGGGTGTGTATATACATACATACATCACCAAATTCAATGGTTACTGGCACTAGTGGTAATTTAGTAGTGAGTGATGTGCAAGCACAAATGCAGTGCACCATATAGCAATTTTTACCCAGCACATGTGAAATCACTGGAAGCTTTCCCTGGATGAGGCCTACTGGATCAGTGGCATTAAACATAGTGACTGGATTTGAAGGCAACAATGCAGATTTTAAAATGAACAGATGGGGCCCAAACCAGCACCCACTGAAGTCAACAGGTATTGGATGAAGAATATGATGCTGTTTCATTCCCAAAAGAAAAAGAAAAAATATAAGTTTATAATATAAATCTAATCTGATACTATTCTCTGTACTAAGCATGGGTAAATAATTCAACATTAATCATTAATTCTCTTAATTTTGCTTATTTCTCTTATTATCTTTGCAGATTACTAAACCAATGACAATTTTCTCACATGTGTTATTCAGAATTATTCAGCAAATTATTAACATTAATGCATCTTAGCACATAGGCTGGTCACAAGTGGGGCTGGCCAGAAAACAAGAATTCCATTTTGTAAAAAACGTATAGACTTCCCAAAATTTGTTTTCATTGCAACATGGAACAAACTGACTCCTAATGAGTAATTTTTATGAAAAAATCTGAGCAAGACTCCAGTGTAGCCAATAGCCCAGGGCATTCACCTGGGATGTGGGAGATTCACATTCTAATTCTGGTGGTGGCTGATAGCCATACTACCCTTCTTCTGTCGGTGGTGCACCTTCTCACCAGGAGCACTTCTGTCAACTGAAGAGGGGCAGTATTGGACCTCAGTTCCACACTGTTCACTGAAAGCTTAGCACCCCACACAGCTTCATGCATCCCAGTCCCAGCCATGAATGAGGTCCAGCCACCCGGGCTGCTTGGTCAACAGGCTAAGTAAGTAACACTATGTCTTCACAGACACAACCTTACTCTAACTCAGGGTTTCCCAATTTTATGTGGCCATGGAACCCTTTAAACTCGGAAGAATTTTGTGGAACCCCTAATAACAGTCTTATGGAGCTGAAAAAGTAAACCACAAATAAGTTAGGATAATAATAAACAAATGCTAAACAAGATCATGATCAACATTTAGTTTAATTGCACATATTTAAAAACAAAAAAAATCACATTTAATGTGTACAAAAAATGTTTAAATCATAAAATGTTATTGTAATGGAATTTTTTTTACAGAAACCCTATTTTCATTTTTCTGAACCCCAGGGTTCTGCGGAACACCATTTGAGAAACATTGCTTTAACTACACCAACATACATATGCCTCTCGTGGAGGCAGAGTTATGATATCAGTATAGAAAGACACTTACATCAGCTGGGCTAGGCTGTAGCTGGGCTAGGCTGTAGTATTTGCTGACATAATTTGGTTGACAAACTGCCTTCTATCTACCTAACTATGAAGGGTAGACCAGTCCTAATATTCCCAGATATAAAAGGGGCATGAACACAGCAGAAGTGAATTGACAAGAGGAATGGTTCAGGAGATTAAGGCTCATGGACCCTTAGAGAGGGCTCTAGCACTCATTGAGGTGGGGAAGGCAGGATGTAGGGATTGCTAAAGAGTTGGCAGGAGGGTCAGTTATTTTAGATTATGGGGTGGATTTGGAAGCAAAAATTTCTTATAAGGGTATGGAAACCAAAGGATGGAGAAGTAGGGCAAGGTTCTGAAGAGGGCCACTACAAAGGACTTGAACACATACAGATATACATAGTTAATGCTCAGCAGGAGCAGAAGTAACATGGATTATATGGAGTGATTTGAAACACACACACCACTGTGAGAGAGGAACTGACTTTTGCTTGTCTTTCCAGGTCTGTTCTGAACATTGCAATCATCTTGCTCTCACTCTCAGTATTGCACTAAAAGGTAGCACGGTTATATGGAATATGTTATTAGTTATTTATTTCATTATGGAATGTCTAGCTTTTTATGGTTATTTTAATTGGTGACAGTACTCACTACTTCACATCCTCAATCTGGCACTGATGTACTCTCATGTCCTGTTCCACAACATCCTGAATCCTCATCCTCTCTCTTTGCTGACTTTCTATTCTTTTCAGAAGTTGCTGCCCATGTTGCTACCCTTCTGTTGGTGTTGTCTGTTCTGCCCTTCATCCCATCACTTCACAGCCTAATACTGGAATACTGCAGTGCAAATTTACTTGTGCTGCTTATTCTCATCCATATGGAGTGAAGCATCATTAAATGCAGCCAGTTAAAAGCAAAACTAGTTATTTAAAACACTAACCCTATAACTATCAGATATACTCCCATGCAGACAGAGCTGCTTCTTGTAATATTAAATGGAGATGGGTTGTGAAGGGAGAAAGAGATGACACACAAAAAGCTGGATACCTGAAAACAAAAAATATATTAAAAATAGTATTATAAAGGATAAGCAAAGCTGCTTTCAAATATCTTTCAAGAGCTTTTCTTCCAAGAATCAAAAAGCACTTCATAAACATTAATTAAGACGCAGAAGACCCTAGCAAAATAGTTAATTATTACCCCAATTGTACAGGTAAGGAAATTGACAAATGGAGTGCTTAACTGACTTCCTGAGACAGGACTATAACAAGGGTGGGGGAAGCATGCTTGCCCTGGTCGCATCATAATCCACGGCACAAAGACACAAGAAGTAAACATAATAAGCTGCAAAAGTAAAGGGCATGACATGTGCTAACTCAAGGAAAGAGGGAACATAATTAATATTTTGCTCCAGGCACAAATATACCTAATTATCATAGAATCATAGAAACATAGAATACTAGGTCTGGAAGGGACATTGAGAGGTCATCGAGTCCAGTCCTCTGACCTCATGACAGGACCCAGTACTGTCTAGACTGATAGACATTTATCTAACCTCCTCTTAAATATCTCCAGAGATGGAGATTCCACAACCTTCCTAGGTAATTTATTCAAGTGTTTCACCACCCTAGCAGTTAGGAAGTTTTTCCTAATGTCCAACCTAAATCTCAATTGTTGAAATTAAAGCCCACTGCTCCTTGTCCAATCATCAGATGTTAAGGAGTATAATTTTTCTCCCTCCTCCTTGTGACACCCTTTTAGATTCCTGAAAACCACTATCATGTCCCCTCTCAATCTTCTATTTTCCAAACTAAACAAGCCCAATTCTTTCAGTCTTCCTTCATAGGTTATGTTCTCTAGACCTTTCATCATTCTTGTTGCTCTTCTCTGGACCTTATCCAATTTCTCCACATCTTTCTTGAAATGTGGTGCCCAGAACTGGACACAATACTTCAACTGAGGCCTAATCAGCGCAGAGTAGAACGGAAGAATGACTTTTCATGTCTTGCTCACAATACACCTATTAATGCATCCCAGAATCATGTTGGCTTTTTTTGAAACAGCGTCACACTGTTGACTCATTTAGCTTGTGGTCCACTATAACCCCTAAATCTCTTTCTGCCATACTCCTTCCTAGACAGTCGCTTCCCATTCTGTGTGTGTGAAACTGATTGTTCCTTCTTAGAGTGGAGCACTTTGCTTGTCTCCTTATTAAACTTCATCCTGTTTACCTCAGACCATTTCTCCGATTTGTTCAGATCATTTTGAGTTATGACCCTATCCTCCAAAGCAGTTGCAACCCCTCCAAGCTTGGTATCATCTGCAAACTTAATAAGTGTACTCTCTATGCCGATATCTAAATAGTTGATGAAGATATTGAACAGAACCGGTACCAAAAGAGAGCTCTGTGAAACCCCATTTGTTATATCTTTCCAGCAGGATTGTGAACCATTAATAACTACTCTCTGGAAATTGTTATCCCGCCAGTTATGCACCCACCTTATAGTAGCCCCATTTAAGTTGTATTTGCCTAGTTTATATATAAGAATATCACGCGAGACCGTATCAAATGCCTTACTAACGTCTAGGTATACCTCATCCACCGCTTCTACCTTACCCACAAGACTCGTTATCTTATCACAGAAAGCTATCAGATTGTTTTGACATGATTTGTTCTTTACAAATCCATGATGGCTGTTCCCTATCTTCCAAGTGTTTGCAGATGATTTCCTTAATTACTTGCTCCATTATCTTTCTTGGCACAGAAGTTAAACCAACTGGTTGTAGTTTCCTGGGTTGTTTTTATTTCCCTTTTTATAGATGGGCACTATATTTGCCCTTTTCCAATCTTCTGGAATCTCTCCTGTCTTCCATGATTTTCCAAAGATGAGAGCTAAAGGCTCTGATATCTCCTCTGTCAGGTCCTTGAGTATTCAAGGATGCATTTTATAAGGTGACTTGCAAACATCTAACTTTTCTAAGTGATTTTTAACTTGTTCTTTTTTTTATTTTATCTTCTAAATCCACCTCCTTCCCACTAGCATTCACTATGTTAGATTTCTCGGTGAAGACCAAAACAAAGAAGTCATTAAGCATCACTGCCATTTCCAAGTTTCCTGTTACTGTTTCTCCATCCTCATCGAGCAAATAGGCTTACCCTGTCCTTGGTCTTCCCCTTGCTTCTAATATATTTATAGAGGGTCTTCTTGTTTCCCTTATGCCTGTAGCTAGTTTGAACTCGTTTTGTGCCTTTGCCTTTCTAATCTTTCCCCTGCATCCTTTGTAATTTGTCCAAGTTTCAATTTTTTATATGACTTCTTTTTTATTTTTGATAATGCAAGATCTCCTGGTTGATCCAAGGCTATCTTTTGCCATATTTTCTATCTTTCCTACACAGCGGAATAGCTTGCTTTTGGGCCCTTAACAATGTCCCTTTGAAAAACTGCCAACTCTCTTCAATTGTTTTTCCCCTCAGTCTTGCTACCCATGGGACCTTACCTACCAGCTCTCTGAGCTTACCAAAGTCTGCCTTCCTGAAATCATTGTCTCTAATTTGCTGTTCTCCCTTCTACCACACCTTAGACTCATGAACTCTATGATTTCATGATCACTTTCATGCAAGCTGCCTTCTACTTTCAAATTCTCAACCAGTTCCTCCCTATTTGTTAAAATCAGATTTAGAACAGCTTCCCCGCCACTAGCTTTTTAAGCTTTCTGAAATAAAAAGTTGTCTTCAATGCAGTCCAAGAACTTATTGGATAGTCTGTGCGCTGCTGTGTTAGTTTCCCAACATATATCTGGATAGTTGAAGTCCCTCATCACCATCATCCTGTGCTTTGGCTGATTTTGTTAGTTGTTTAAAATAGTTTAGCCTCCAAACCGGTTAAATTTTTAGTTGCTGGGTAGGCAAGCTTTACCATGAGTATGGCAAAGTTCCTCTCTCACTCTCCTCACTTAATACAGTTTAAAAGATGCATCTGGATGACCCTCCTTGGTCCCCACTCTACTTGGTCAGAGAAGCTGTCTTCTACCTCCTAACTTGGACCAGGGGAAGGGACCATGAGCTAACATAGGAAAGGACCGACTTTTCATCTTCACTCTTCCGGCTGGCCCAGAAGATGGAGCACCAGGAGAATTGTTTCCTTCCTGTTCTGTTGGCAGGATGGGGAATTCCAGGCAGATCTCAGGTCTGCTAAACTAGAAAAGTCTTAACTTGCCCTAGTAACTCTGAAATGCTTCTGTGAGCCTTGCTGATAGTGGCAGAGAGAGGAGTTGGACAGCCAATACCAGAGACACCAAACAGCTATGGAAAATATGACCAACCGCTTCAAATGTGTCACCTCATTTGCCCCACTTCAGAGGACCAGTAATAGACAACGGAATCTTCCATGTGTAGGTTCCCAGTTTAAATTCAGCTTCTTCATAATCAAAAATCATCATCATGTGATGTTGATGTCTGTGAAATTATTTGATGGCTTCAATCCTCTTACTAAAAGTTAGGTATGTACATCTCATTCTCCCACCCAATTTTTTCCCAAACAACTGGCACTATTATTAGCAGGTCATAACCCAAACATCAAAGACTGTACAGTCTGTGAAAACAACATCATCCTTTCACTTTGAGAGGTGGTCTTTTGAAAATGGGTCCAGGCACACTGACAAGGCATGACTGCTTCCCATGCCAGACCTGGTTCTTTGGATGAAGAGAAAACTTCACTGTCCACTGCTGTCAATCTAGCACATGGCATCAATACCAAAATTGCCATGCATTTAAGAACAATGAGGTTACACGATGCTGCTAAATTTAGTTATTACTTTTAAACATATGCTGTTTGAATCTACTGCCACCAGATTGTATATTTACTGTCATATTACAAAAATAGGCCAAGATTTTCCAAAGTGGTGCGAGGTACTTCAATTTTTGGATGCTCAACTTGACATTCTCTTAAAGGAACTGTCTTTTCTGAAAGAGTTGAGCACTCAGCCTCTCAAAATCAAGCCCTACTCAGGTGTTTCATTATGGGCTCCCAAAAATATATAGCACCAAAAACATGAATCACTGTAAAATCTCAGCTATTCTGTCCACAAATGCTAAGGACACCTTTGGTACGTCTAGACTACAGGCTTTTGTCGACAGAGGCTGTTGACAAAGCTTCTGTCGACAAAGAGCGTCTAGACTACATCCAGTTCTGTCGGCAAAGCGGCTTGCTATGTCAACATGAGAGTATAGACGCAAAAGGACAATGTGGATGCAATAACGCCTTTTGTCAACAGAACTCTGTCGACAAAAGATGTTATTCCTCGTAGAATGAGGTTTACTGCTGTCGACAAAACTGATGAGTTCGGTCGACATAATGTCGACAGAACTCGGCAGTAGTGTAGACCCAGGTATACTTTTGTCGACAAAAATCCACTTTTGTCGACAAAACCCTGTACTCTAGACACACCCCTTGAGATTAGATAGCCACTCAGTGCCCAGAGTATTGTTCTCAGCATCTGCATGTGTTGAGGGAAGTAGAACAATGGAATTATGAGGAGCTCTTACACAAGTAAAGTAAACATCTTTTGGCAAAAGATTCATTAATCTGAAGAAGTAGGTTGTACCCACGAAAGCTCATGATATCATCTACGTGTTTTGTTAGTCTCTAAGGAGCTGCAAGTCAATTTGTTGTTTTTAAGTTTTTCCAGTTACAGACTAACTCGGCTACCCCTCTGAATCTTTTGGCAATTTAGTGCTACACTAGGTCATTCAAAGTAGTGGAATAGCAGGGAAAAAATTTCTACTAGCCAGTTTAACATTCCACTTAGGAATTAAGTTCTTTTATGAGATTGCCAGCTGAAGGAGGGAAAGCATGGAAGAAGTAGGAGACGGATGTTTAAGCAAGCTACAGCTGCTTAGAAACTATTTGAAGCTGCTGCCTCACAGAGAAAGCTGTAGGGATCTACTGTGGGAATCCTGCAGTATGTTACTGACTGCATCACCAGTAAATGCCACTGCAAGAACTAGGACTGAGAAGCCTTTAAGAAAGGAAAGCGGGGGGTGGGAGGGAGAGCATAGAAAAATAGTGGAGAAAGGGAAAAAAACAGTAAAAAATCTGGGGATATTTTTTAATTGCTATAAATGTGGAGAATAAAATCAATATGTAAGAATGTGTGTTCCGCTTTTCACATATACACAGTATATAAACGAGAAACTGAGAGAGCGGGAGGAAGAGCTAGAGAGAAAAAGGAGAGACTACTAAAGAAATAAGCCCCCCTGTACAGACAGCCTGACGCCAGATGGCTTCTTCTAATAAATATTCAACCTTAACTCAGTTCCCATGTAACTTTGTTGTAAAGCTGCCAGCACACCCACACAGATCTGGGCCAGCAAAATGATTACAGTAGTACAAACAAAATAGTGCAATAGAGGAAACAGGCAGACAGGGTCCTGTATACAGAAAGACAGAGCTGTAAAGATGTGAGTTGATGAACCTTAAGATTTAACACTGAGAAACTCAAAATAATGGCTTGGAAAGGGGGAGGGGAGATTTAAGAAAATAACAGACTTATTTTTCCCATTGCAGGTTTTATTGTTGGAAATATACAGAACAGCAGACTGCAAATGGTATACTATAAATCAAAGATTATGTTGCATGATTTTTAGATTCAGCTGTAATTCACCTTGAGTGAAATAATAACCCAGTTTAAATTTACATTATCAATTGTACTCACATGGGGTCTTAGTTAAAAACATTTTGTGCTGTGACATTTGCTCTATTAATTGGGAGAAGAAAGGGGTAATTTGCCATGTTTTTCTTCAGAAAATATTGACACAGTGCTCTAAAACATGCAACTCCGACCTCTGTGTGCACACGTGTGTGTGTGTGTGTGTGTGCGCACGTGCGTGTGTGTGTGTGCTCTAAAACATGCAACTCCAATCTGTGTGTGGGTATGGGTGTGTGTGAGAGAGAGAGATTGTGTTTTCAGGAGCTCTTTCTTTAATTTCAGAATTGCATTAGGAGACCCAAATAACAGGACATACCATGTTGGCAACCCCAACTACTATTGAGAGAGTCTCTCCCAAATTTAGAATCCGGTGCTCAGATTAAAAAAGGAAAAAGAGAACAAGAGAAAGGACACTGCTTTTGCAGACATGCCTTCACAAACACTTTGAAAAGGAATGAAACAAGGATAAGAACCAGACTACAAAAAACAATGCTGGAAGTTTATACTATTCATTTCTTGGCTTTCTTTCCAGAAATTTTTCATGCTAAATTTTTCCTAATTAGATATTGGAAGAAAGTGGGTAGCCTGTTCAAAATATCTACCTAGAGCTAAGGTGATTATTTACCTAGAATTTATGCCCCAATGATGGACTAAGTAACTAAAAGTATACAATCAGCTTGATTCTGGGAGCGTTTAGCAAAAGGCAAAGATTTCCTTTCCTGAGAATTCAGACTGTCAGTGCTATAAATTAACATGCTACCGTCATGTCAGGAAATTATTTAGGCCGATATAGGGAGGGTATAAATAGAAATAATGGATGGGATTAAGAAAAGGAAAAAAATTAGGCTTAATATCAGGAAATATTTCCTTGCTGTGAGCATTCCTCTCTGAAAATCAGAGAAATGATGAGTTATTGTGGGCTGAGGAACCAGGTTTCCACTACTTCCCTTGGGATCAGATCACGGAGAATGTTTTAAAAACTAATCTGAATGGATGCACTAGGAAAAATTCTGCTGGGAATAATTCTGCACTGGTCAAGGGATGGACTACATCATGGAACAGGTCTCTCTGACCTCTACATTTTCTATGTGATAGGTAGACAACCTTTCCAAATAAAATAATATAAAATTTTACCTTTAATTCCTGGCATGACAAAGCTCTGGCTATGATGGTTTAGTTAGGGTTGGTCCTGCTTTGGGTAGTGGGTTGGACTCAATGACCTCCTGAAGTCTCTTCCAGCCTTATGATTCTACCTGCCATAGTACATTACAAACTCATTTTAATTGCTAGCCACTATTACCCTAAATCTCCTCCAGCATTACTGTTTCCCATGTCTTTCCCCTTCTCATTGAATGCAATTTGGATTATTTTTGTCCAGATGTATTAGTTTATATTTTCCCAAGATGACTATTAGCCCTTAGAAAGAATACAGTTAGTAAAGAATGCAGCAGTGCATCTCCTCAGCAAAGCTTCTTTCTGCTAAAACTTGGCAATAAACTTTTAAAAATGTAATGATGGGTTGTCCGAAACTATTCACAAAATCAGGTGTAATTCAGCAATTGGCTTTGTCCAAACATTTTTTAAATGCTGAAAATAAATATTTTGATATTTTGTTTAGAAAACACAAATTGTTTTCTGACAATTTATCTAAATTATTGTTTAAAAAACCCCCGAAAGTGTACAAAATATCCCAAAACAAAACAAAATGGAAAAAAATGAGAACAACATTAACTTTGGATCCAAAAAAAATTGGAGCTGGAGGGGGGTGTTCTGGAGAGAAAAGAATGACAAGTTTCCATTTTTGATTAACGCAAATTATTTTCTTTGAAGGGTTTCCCATTCTGGTCACCAAACAAACCAACCAACCCCCAAAACAATTATTGACTCAGCTTTACTTACTGCAATCAAATCAAACTTGTCCTTCATTGACTAAGTTGACTTGAACTTCAAGATATCCATCCTTAATCATCTGGGCCTGAAAGACTGCCCAGTGCTCTGGGATAAGGATTCATAATCAACAGTTCTCCTTCTCTGCCACAATGGAATTGACTATAGCAAAGAAAAAGCTTGTTCATCAAGGTGTAGCCTAATTGATGGATTGAGATATTGATTAAACTTTTAGATCACTGATGAATAAAGATTTGGTCTCTTGAGTGGCTACAGCATAGGAAGATTGTTACTGATATTATTAGAGGGAGACCCCCGCCCCCCAGGAACACATGAGAAACAATTCCTATTTTTCATAAATACCTTCATTAAGAAATCCACTATGCAGATAAAGCAATCCAACAAACACTGAAATACAAGAGCAGAAATAGAGATTGTACAATTGCCTTTGCACTAGAGGGTCAGAACTCTTCCCCATTCCCTGCTCAGGAACTCTAGCATGTTAGTCATTATCTTCATCATCAACTTCCTCATCCTCACCACCAGCAGATGTCATCCTGGCATCTCCCCAGGCTCAGATTCAACTTTAATAATGTGTTATGCAGATACCCACTAGGATTTGTATATATTTATGAATATTTTAACCTTTTCCCCCTTATTTCAACCCTTTTTCCATACCACTAAATGTGGGGAACCCCATTTGTCATACACAACTTCATAGTTCCCCTTATACTCGATAAAATATGTGACTCACTCACCGTAATCACTTGTGATTAGCCCATTGCTGACACCCTATGTCTGCAAAAATCCCAGAAATATTCAAAACAGTTTTAACTAATACATTTCAATACATATTTCCTAAACATCAGCAATGAACACATCTATTACAGTAACTGTTTTCTCTTGTAATAAATATGTTCGGTCTCGTGGCATAGACTGACTTGGGTAGCTAGTTCATGAGTGACTCTATCTTTAGGTCTGAAGCCTTGCATGGCTAATCTAAACATGTTACAAGCCTACCAACCTAGTGTTCAACATCAATTGATATTTACTGTATAATTCACTTGTATGTCCTAAACCTACCTCTTATTTTTGCCATTGCCTACACAGAAGACAGAGCTTTTCTCAGTGGATGGACCAAGACTATAAAACAAACCCCAGCAGGAGCTACAAACAAATTCAAGCATCCCCATGTTCTCTTTGCAAATAGAGACACTTTACATAACTAGACATTTAGAAAAAAATCCATACACAGTTGTTTTCCTGTGGAGAGAAAGAGGGAAATCACCACAGGAAATAGATGATAGTCTTGCCACCTAGTATACTTCAGGATAAGCTTTGGATGGCAGAAGGATGGACATAAGCGACTGAAGAACCTGAACAGAATAGCAGGTGAATCTTCTTTTGCATTTTTGCTTTATAAAAACTTAAATTTTGGATGGTCTTGTATTTAGTGAGGTAGGGTTACCACCTTTGAAATGCAAAAACAACAACCACAACATAGCAATCCCCCCCACACACACACATACACACAAGTCAAACCCACCACAAACCCAACCACAAGACAACTTTACATCCCCCACTCTCCAAAAGGCCACATACAGAATCTAGAGCAATACCACAGGTAGATAATATTGATAACATCACATCTCACATTCACATAACTCAAACCCTTTCTCATACATGCACAGTGCACTTGTGGACTGATGGGCAGACAGCTGCTTGTATATTCAACAGTTTTGATCTGTTTTTTACTTAAGCACTTCTTTGGATAACAAAGCCTTGTGGATAAGGGGGAAGCGGTAGATGTGGTGGTGTACCTAGACTTTAGTAAAGCATTTGATACAGTCTCTCATGGCCTTCTGATCAATAAACTAAGGAAATACAATATAGTTGGGTGATTGGATTACTATAAGGTGATTGGATAACTATTCTCAATGGTTCACAGTCATGCTGGAAGTGCGTAACAAGTGGGGTTCTGCAGGGATCAGTTTTTGGATCAGTTCTGTTCAATATCTTCATCAACAATTTAGATGATGGAATATAAAGTACACTTATAAAGTTTGCAGATGATACCAAGCTGGGAGGGGTTGCAAGAGCTTTGGAGGATAAAGTCATAATTCAAAATAATCTGGAGAAATGGTCGGTTGAAAATTGGAAGTTCAATAGGAAAAACTGCAAATTACTCCACTTAGGGAAGAACAGTTTTACATATACAAAATAGGAAGTGACTGTCTAATAAGAAATAAAAACACCAAACATCACTCTGGGATGCATAAATAAGATGCATGAACAAGTGTTGTGAACAAGACATGAGATGTAATTCTTCTGCTCTACTCTTCACTGATTAGGCCACAACTGGACTATTTTGTCTATTTCTGAACACCACATTTCAAGAAAGATGTGGGGAAACTGGAAAATATCTAGAGAAGAGAAACAAAAATGATTAAACGTCTAGAAAATATGACCTATGAGGGAAGATAAAGAATTGGCTTTGTTTAGTTTGGAAAAGACAAGACTGAGAGGGGACATGATAACAGCTTTCAAGTACCTAAAAGGATGTAGCAAGGAGGAGGGAAAAAAATATACTCCTTAACATCTGATGATAGGACAATGATCAATGGGCTTTAATTGCAACAACTGAGATTTAGGTTGGACATTAGGAAAAACTTCCTAACTGTCAAGGTGTTAAATTTATACGGGAATGAGAAAGGGAAACCAGCCCCATTTGATGGTGAATGGTTATGTGAGGTTTATATGGAAATCTATAAAGGTGCTGCAGTCTCTTTCAGCAGACTCCACTAAAACAATCTAACAACTGCAAGGGATACTAAGGTACTGGGATTGTTCTAGAAAGGTTTAGAAGCTATAACACACAGGAAGGCTAAAATCCTAGATGAGAAGGTTTCATGAAGTTTTACCTGTCCCTTACACTATCCACTTGTAGATGGGTGCTAAATTTGAATGCAGGGAAAGGAGAGCATACTTTTAAAAGTGCCCTGGTATCAATGGGGAGCTCCTATTGTTCCAATATGTAAAAATTTGTGATACAGTCAGAGTGTGTGGAGATTTTAAGGTTACCGTAAATGTGGTGAAAGTAGGAAAAACACCCCTGCCTTAAATTAGACATTTTTGCTCCCCTAGTAGGAAGACAAAGATTCAGACAAATTGATTTTGATCAAAGCTCAAAAAGAGCCTAAGACATATTTCACAATCAATACAAAGGGTCTGTACCACTACAACAAGCTAGCTTTTGGTATTGCTTCAGCTCCTGTTACATGGCAATGGACCAAGTTTTGCAAGGTATCCCAAGAACACAGTGTTACTTGGATGACATTAGTGTGACTAGTGGAAATGATGAAGAACATCTGGAAACACTGAAAAGTGTATTAAAATGTCTATCAAAATACAGGTTACAAGGTAATCATAGAAAATGTGAATTTTCAAGGATTCAATAGCTTACTGTTGGCAAGTTACTGATGAACAGGAACTCCATAAAACTCAGGAGAAGATTTAAGCAGTTCTGGAAGCTCCACTACCAAAGGATATGTAACAATTCATATCATTTTTTAGATTTATCAGCTGCCATAGCCTAGTTGTATCAAACCTAGCAACTGTATTGCACCTCATGAACTGTTTTCTGCAGACTGGTCAAAAGTGGTTTGGTCATGTGAGTATCAAAAAGCTTTACTGATAGCAGAATAATTGGGCACATCAGACAGCATACCAATATACTTTAACCCATTCTCGCTTATCAAGTTAGCATGTGATACTTTCCCACATGGAACTGGAGCAGTAATATCATGAATAGTTCCAGATGGCAGTAAGAAAGACCCATTTGCCTCAAGATCACTCAGGGCTCTCTAGACTATGGGGAACAGTCGAAAGAAGATATGCAAATTCCATGGGAATGTACATATCTTCTTCTGATTGCTTTCGAAAGTGAAAATAGTTAAGATGCAGCTTTTTCAGCAACCTCCACCCCCCTTTGTCGAAAAGCTACTCTTCCTCAAAAAAGGAGGTTTACACGGTTTTTCAACAAAGGGGTGATTCGCCGAAAAAGCCACGTCTTAACTATTTTCACTTTTGAAAGCTTTGTGATTGTAAGAAGATATGCAAATTCCTGCATAATTTGCATATCTTCTTTTGACCATTCCCCATAATCTAGATGAGCCCACAGAATTGCAGAATGTAATTGATAGAAAAGGAGGCATTTAGCACGGGGTGTGAAGAAATTTAGCCAGTATTTATGAGAGAAAATTCATCCTTGTCATAGACCACCAAACCTAGTAGTAATTCATCCTCAGAGGAAGGGAGTTTCTGTGTCAACAGCAGTGTAATTATGCCTAATAAATTGCACCTAGGAGTATTACCCATAGCTCATCTAGGACAATAAAAATGAAGACACTTGCCAGAAATTTTGTATGGTATCCAGGTACCACATGCCCAAACTAACACCATTATACCCCTGGAAATGTCCATCAGCTACTGGCAACTTTTACATATTGATTTTGCAGAGCCCTTTTTAGAAATTATGTATCTAATGGTGGATGCCCATTCCAAATTGCCAAGAGGTTTTTTTTTTCCTCTTTATAAAAAACACCACACATCCACAGACAGAAGAAAAACTTGGAAGTTTATTTTCAAGAACAAACTGAGAGAGACAAGGATCATCAGTTTAGTTTAGGAGTGTTTCAGTGATTCATGAATAAAAATATTCTTAGATATATTAATAACTGACATTATTCCAATAATGTCGTGCTAGAGAACTTCTTACTCCAACTCATGGTAACACTCATTTCACAAAGAGTAAGGGAAATCAAAGGAAGAGTATTCTTCCTTCGACTTCTTGCTGTGTGGACAGCACCAAAAGCCAAATTAAGCTATTTTGACTTAAGCTACACAATTGACGTAGCTGAAGTTACATAGCTTAATTTGACTTTTGCCCTGCTGTGCAGATGTATCCTTTGGGAGAGGAGAAGGAGCTATTGCACATCTTGTTAAACTATCAACACATGATACGTGCCACCACCAATAGAACACCTGCTGTGCTATTTATAGGCCAAATTCTCAGGTCATGCTTGGATTTATCAAAGCCAGATCTAAATTTACAAGTCAGAAATCAGCAAATAAGTGAAGCTATGGCAAGGAGGAACTGGAGAATCTCGCCAACTACAAGTGGGACAAACAGTGTTAGCATATGGTTATCAGGGATCCAGTATATGGCTTCCAGCAATTGTTAAGGCATAAAAAGGGCCTTTGTCCTATACAGTACTAGTGTCACCTATTATGTTTTGGTGCCACCACACTGATGAATCTAAATTGCACTCACTGCCACTCTTCCTTCCATTTACAAAGGAGAAGGAGGAGGCTGTTTGGCCTACTGTCCAAAGGCAAGTCTATCTGGTTACCGTGGGCTAAATTATTAGCAAAAGGATTTATATACCACAATGAGTGAATGACTCTATTGTTAGCTCTCCAAACTGCTCCACCAAACTGGAATTAACATGGCTTGCTATTGCCTCAAAATCAAGCCTCTTCCTTCTATGAGATTTTCTATAAAAGTAAACATTATGCATGGCAATAAGTGCTGCCAGGTTCAACCTTTATCATGCAGCAACTTTTATTTAAAAGTTTGCTAGCCAAAGAATTAGGTGTTATACTGTCTGAAACCAGAACATGTTCATTCAAATAAAGTCTATTTAATTTGACTTAGACTGTATCTCGATATAAGTAATGCACTGAGAGAGAGAAACTTAATAAAGTTGACCAAAAAAAGTCTTCATCCAACACTGTTGTGGTAAAAACGTGTTTTCTCTTTGCAGATGCCTACAGTGATTTTGGCCATGCGACAGTAGAACACACAGTGTTGGTGTTCTCAGCCATTAGTTTGTAATTGAACAAGATAGATGTGTTCATTCATATGAACTAATGTAGTTTTTCTCACAAAGGTTTTATATTACACGAATCCATTAGCATATTTACAAATTAATCTTCCCTTAGGAAAAAAGATCAAAGATTTACAGAAGGAAGTGCTTTATTACTTTTAAACTGCCATTTTTTTTAAGGAAAAGAGAAAGGAAGAAAGATATGAAGAGCTATGTTGAACCATAAATGCCTTTATTATGGCTACTGTACAGCAGCTTTGTGGGAGACTCAAATGTACAAAAGTACATTAGGGAATTAAAGCAGTATATACAAGGTCAATATTAAATAAAATAACAGGTGCCCATATAAAAGTTGATACAGTGCAAACTATTTTATAACTGAACTCATTTCTATGAATAATTTAAAAAAACATTCTGCACTGGGAGAAATATTTAGACTATGTTTTATTCAGTTTACCTTTTCACGTGTTTTCTGTCATTTCTCATGCCTCTTTTATTAGTTACTGAAGGTATAGTTAACCAAGTGGTATTTTCACCTTGCCATTCCCTGTCCCCCTTTATCCCAGAGGAGAGTCATATTGCAGCAGTAATTCCACTATCTTTTCAACGGCTGCATCCTGTAACACTATAAATGTTTGATTATGCCTTCACGTAGACTCAAAGTGAAGCACAGTTAAGGGTAATCAGGAAGAGAAAGCTCTTATTTTGAACAAATACCTCCAATAATAAAGGGCATTTACAGGTAAAATCAATTGATTTGTCTTTGTTTAAACTTTTCTCCATTGTAAAGTCCTTCTTTATGGGATTCTTAAAAGACTTTCTGCTATGCCAGAAAATACAGAATAACATAGCAGCAGAACTGCTAAATGAGATGCAAACCTTTAATGATTTATTAATAACCACTTTCTGCAACATTTCTAACTACTGAAGAGAAATCAGAACTATAAATATATTAAATCCTTCTCTTCCGTGGCAAAAAAAAAATCTGTTGGTATATTGCAAGAATATTATCAAATTCATAAGAAAGAAATACCTTTTTCTGTCATTTGAGGTGCATTATGTTGGACTGTTCCAAATCTTTTCTGGACAGGTACTGTAGTGGTTTGTTGTAGCTTATTAATGTAGATTTTGAGACTGTTCTGAAACCAAATGGTATTATTTGATGAAGATGAAATTTAGATCATTCATCAAACAGTACAATTCCCATTTTCTGATTATTATTGTGTTATTTCAAGTGTACCTTTCACACCTCTATAAAACAGATATTGGTCAATAAAATGCCTACTGGAAAAGTTATTTTAGACTTACAGTGACAGATATCCATATCTCTTCACTGTGTAAGTCCTCTCTTTCCTTCTCTGCCCCTCAGCCCCGCCTCTGTATGTACAGAAGGCCCATGCAGTGAAAGAACTGCACTGAAGGAGCAAACCATAGACAGGCCATGCAGCAAGATTCTGAACCTTCCTTCCAGAATCTCACTCCATGGCATGGTGGGCATTTTCAAGGGCAGGTCAGGAGAGGATAGAGATCACAGCCAATAGATCTGAAAGCTATGCAAATACACTCTTCAGAACTGACTCCTAAGAGGTGCACCACAGGCCATGTCTGATTCTATAGCTCCATTAGAAGCCAGAATATAAGCTCCACTCCCTAGCTCTTTCTTATATCAAGGATTCCCCCATTTACACTTGTAGCTTGGAAATAGCTTGGTACATGCTATTTTTGCAGGCTTTGGATGGGCTGAAATGTTTGGCCCTTTGACTATAGAACTGAAGGAACTGCTTAAAAAAACCCTTAACTCTTCCATTTTCCTTCATATATACTTCCCTTAAAAATCAAACTTTTCTCTTTCCTCGCATCTAGTGGTTATAGAAAGAAGCTGAAAAGCAAGATTCCTTAGTTGTATTTCAGGCTTTATCACTGACTAGGTCTGATTTTCAGCAAGTCACAACTTTTCCATTAAAATTTTACCCATCTATAAAATGGGTATAATATATATCTGCCTATATGAATACTTCTATAGTACCAATCACCACTATTTCTATGATCTATACAGAGATGTTTTCAGGCTTAGTAACCATTTGGATAGTGCTTTGAAATCTTTGAATTAAAGGCCTGATACATTATTGCAATAGTCATACTTTACAGTTAGTGTCTTTCATTCAAGGATCTCAATGTGATTTCTAAACCATTAACAGTGCCTTGCTAATCAGAACACCCCTATTAGGTGCACGTAAATAAAACTAGATTTTATTTGTAGAATTTATATTTCTGACCAGTTTCAAACTTATTCCTGAAGATTTAGGTTTAGTGTGAAATACCTTAGGCTGATATTGCAGTCCTCACTCATATGTGCAGTGAGTTCTACTGAAGCCAATGAAACTTTTTGTTGTGCTATTGACAAATTCTACCATGGAGATTAAAGCTAATAATCTTGTGGTAGAAGAGTTTCAACCTAAATGGAAATTTGATTTAAAGAAGTATGACTGGAATAGGCAATAAAAGCATAGTCTAGGGGCTGAATCTGAATAAAAAAAACCCAAGGCAATATTCTCCTCTAAAATCCAACTGAGAAGTCAAAATTGTTTTCCTGCTTTTCCCATGCATATAAATCTCCAGCAGTTACAGCTTTTGGGGGATAGTGGAGTATTGGTTGTTGACTGACTTGCAGATATAAGATGACATTTTTTACCTCAAGTCTTTCAGATTATCAAAAAATAGATAGTAACTTTGCTTTCATTAATGAAGAATAATGATTAATCACAATATTATTCAGTCTGACCTGTGTATCGTGGGCCATCAACACCATTTACCACTCACACACTAAACCCAGCAACCAGTATTAGACAAAAATATTACCCAGAAAACTAAATTTTGATGTGCCACATATGGAGAATAGGAGGGACCAAGATGCACCAAAGGACCTGCAATGGCAGAAAAATGATTAAATGAGATAAACCCAGATAATCCCAGCAAGGAACCCAAACTCCATGCTGTAGAAATTAATCGATTTCAAGGCCAGAAGGGACCACTGTGATCATCTGGTCCTGTCTAACACAAGCCATATGACTTCCCTAAGGGCATGTCTACACCTTCTGGAAGGAGATGGCAGGTTGCAGGCACATGTTCCAATGCCTATGGGCAAGGGCGAGCCACTCGCAGAACTCCAGAAATGTGTTCTTCCAAATGCAGAAGTTCTGGGGCCACTGCTGGTCATCCCACCACTCCATAATAATACAGTCCTACCAGTTTTTATTTCAAAATAGCTTATTTCAAAATAAGTGTGCAGTGTAGACATGGCCTAAAATCATTCCTAGAGCATATCCTTTAAAGCAAGATTAGCTGTTTCTCTAAAAATGGATCAGTGATGGAGAATCCATCAGAACCCTTGATAAAATAGAAAAAACCAACAATCTAATCTAACCTGGGGAGAAATTCCATCTCCAACCCACGTATGGCAACCACTTAGATCCTGAACAGGAACAAAATTTACCAGCAAAGTAAGTGAGAGAGAATGCTCTGTGCCACCTCAGAGCATCAGTCTAGCTCTTCCAGTGTCCTGTCTGTAGTGGTGGACTTCTCTATTGCTTCTGAGAAAGGATACCCAAAGGGGAAACGGGGGAATAGGGAACCTTCCTGACCCCTGTAGGTGACTTGCTAAAGACTCAAAGCATGAGATATTAGGAGTATCAGATTAACCAAAAGGAGAGAGCATCTAAAGCAGGGGTGTGCCATGAATGACTGTGTCTGTCATTCAATATAAGGAATTAAAAAGTCAAGTGCATGTAACATTAAATATGAATGATGAATTTGTAGAATAAAATAACTAGGAGACAAATCTGTGTCTTACATATAAGATAGTAGAGCCACAGGCAACTTTTGCTTTAATATGGAAAAAATTGTCTAACCTAATCTAGAGAGTAGAAAAATTAAAGATCAATGTATACTTCAGGAAAACGCTTTGTGGTTTTTTGTGAAATAAGAAATAAAGGTTTATAAACCTGGTTTCTATTGTGACATGCTAGTAGTACATTTCATGGTGTTCTTTGCTTTAAAAATATGCAGATTTTTTTTTTTTTGTTATTTGTTCAGAACAAATACAAAAAGAACAGCTATTATGGTAAAAAACAACAGGCCAAATGTTGAAGGAGTAGAAGATGATAGTGGAAATGTCAGAAAGGACATGTTAACAGAGTTTTAATTGTCAGTCTGACTCCTTCATACAATATGAAGAATAAACATTTGTGTGCCATAAAATGCATTGTACCACTTCTCTAGCTCTCCAAAGGAAATGGTTTCTTTCATCTCCGATCAAATAGCAGAGGTAAGCATCTATTTTTCTTTTTTAATTCTTTGTATTTAATTTTGAAGGGCCAGCAGCCAAATTCTGCTCTCTATTACAGCAAAGTCTGTGCTGTTTATGCCCCTGGAATGGAGAACAGAACAAAGTTTAAGGTGTTTTTTGATAATCAAAAGTCTGATATTTTCTGAACTGATCTGATAGAGCAAGTATATTTTGCTGGACCTTTTCAAAAAGTAAGAGTGGGAACATCATGCCATGTGGTGACCACATGGAAATTTTGGAGGGACGTCAGGACAAATGGCTGCTTTCTCTAAACTACTGGAGATATTGGGTATGTCTACACTACAGCGCTAGTTCGAACTAACTTAGTTCGAATTAGTTAATTCGAACTAAGTTAGTTCGAACTAACGCATCTAGAACTAAAAACTAGTTCAAACTAGCGTTTTGCTAGTTCGAACTAGTAAGTCCACATTGAGTGGACTCTGAACAGGGCTTAAGGATGGCCGGAAGCAGTGCCGGCAGGGCATAAAAGGAGGACTTAGAGCATGGAGATGCTGTCTCAGGCTAGCCGAGGGCTGCGCTTAAAGGGTCCCAACCCCCACCCCGGACACACAGTTCTAAGGGGTGCCCCGCTTGCAAAGAAGTTCTGGCTTGGAGTGCCCTGAGTGCCCACACTGGGCACATCACACCACTCGGCCATCAGCCCGGCTGCACTTGCCGCAGGCTGCCATCTGGGGAGAGGGAGTAATTGGGGGGCTGCAGGAGAGCTTCCACCCCCAGAAGCCCGCAGAGCCAGCCCAGTCCTCCCCATCGGGGGCTCGTACCCCATTCCTCCCTCACCTCCTTCCACTTACCCTTCCCTAGCCCCCCTTCTTATTGATGTACAAAATAAAGATAACGTTTCTTCCAACATTGACTCTGTCTTTATTGAAAAAAACTGGGGGAGACTGGGAAAAGGAGGTGGGAGAGGGGAAGAGAAAGGCTGGGAGAGGGGAGGGCAACTAACATGATCAGGGGTTGGGAACAGGTCCCAGATGAAGAAAGGCTACAGAGACTGGGACTGTTCAGCTTAGAAAAGAGGAGACGGAGAGGGGACAGGATAGAGGTCTCTAAAAGCAGGGGTTGGGTGGAGAGGGTGCATTCAGAAAAGTTCTTCCTGAGTTCCCATAAAGAAGGACTAGAGGACACCAAAGGAAAGGAATGGGTAGCAGGCTTCAAACTAGTAAGAGAAAGTTGTTCTTCTTGACAAAGCAAATAGTTAACCTGTGGAACTCCTTGCTGCAGGAGGCTGTGAAGGCTAGAACTAGAACAGAGTTTAAAGGGAAGTGAGATCAAGTCATGGAGGTTGGGTCCATGGAGTCCTATTAGCCAGAGGGTAGGAGTGGTGTCCCTGCCCAAAGTTTGTGGAAGGCTGGAGAGGGATGGCACGAGACAAATGGCTTGGTCACTGTCTTCGGTCCATCCCCTCCAGGGTCCCTAGGGTTGGCCGCTGTCGGCAGACAGGCTACTGGGCTAGATGGACCTTTGGTCTGACCCAGGACGGCCATTGTAAGCTCAGGGCTCAGGGTCGGGGGTCTCAGTGGACCCCCTTGATTTTCATGCACACCTGGTCCTGGGTGGCCAGGCTGGCAGCTCTCCTGCCCTAGACGGCCACTTTCCTGTGCCTAGTGCGGAGATTGTGGATGAGGTCCACGATGTCCGTACTAGCCCAGAAAGGTGCCCGCCTCTTGCAGTCCAGGGCAAGCTCCCGGGAGCCGCCAGCCTGGTCCCGGCAAGAGGGGGTGGGCTGGGGGGCATCGGGTGGGTGGCTCTGTGCCGTGCCAGGTGCAGGGTCTGCTAGCTGGGTGCTGGCAGGCTTGCACCTGGCACGGGCACCGTAGCCAGCCCGTGCCCCTTTAAGGGGTCCGGGGCCGGGAGGGGGGCATAGAGTTTCCCTGGTGTTGGCCAGAGTGGCCACCAGGGAAACCTGGGGAGGGCTAGCCTCCCACTAGTTCGAACTAAAGGGCTACACAGCCCTTAGTTCGAACTAGCTAGTTCGAACTAGGCGTTAGTCCTCGTAAAATGAGATTTACCTAGTTCGAACTAAGCGCTCCGCTAGTTCGATTCAAATTCGAACTAGCGGAGCGCTAGTGTAGCACCTATTAAAGTTAGTTCGAACTAACGTCCGTTAGTTCGAACTAACTTTGTAGTGTAGACATACCCAGAGAGAGTAGAAATATCCTGCACCATCCTTATCTTCGCAAAGTACATTCAAGTACGTAGTTAAGGAATGCTGAGCAGTGTTTCCTGATTAGCAGAACACCCACAGCTGGCAGCATGTGTTTCTGTTGGTAGTGCACATCTGCACATACCTCAGTGCATATAACAAAATTTATTCTGCACATAAAAACAACAAAAATTGAAGAGAACACTGATGCTGTCACCCACTTGAAAGAGGGGAGGCACAGTGGGAAAGGGGTGATGGACCCAATTGTTGACAGACCTAATCAAGTTCAGATGCTAGTTAGGGGTCATCCAAATATGACCATCGTTTGAATCAGTATTTCCTGTTACATCCTGCTGAGCTTCTAATGAAAACACCAGCTGTCTGGAGACCCTGCAAAGCCTACATCCAACTGAGTCAATTTTAAAAACTCACTTATTTTATTTGATCACAGTTTTTTGGGTTGGCTGGGAAATATTAAAAAAAAAAGTGTGCAGTGGCTGATAGAGATAAGGAAGGGAAATTGTAAAGCGAAGGACAAAAAAGTGTAAGAATTTCACACACACGCACACATACACACACAATCCTATATCTACCTTTCTTTCACTTCTTCCCCTGCACTGAAAAATGGATCCAAGCATCTTATTTTACTTTGTTTAATAAATATGCAGTATTTTTTGTTGTAGTTCTTCATGAATAGTAGAAATGATATTGAACATAATTATTAGACTGATAGATTCCTAGGCCAGAAGGTCCATTGTGGTCATCTAGTTTGGCCTCTTGTGGAATGCAGGCCCTAGAACTTCTCCAAAATAATTCCTAGCACATATCTTTTAGAAAAACCATCTGATCTTGATTTAAAAATGGTCAGTGATGGATAATCCTCCACAAGACTTGGTAATTGTTCCAACAGTTAATTAACTTCACTGTAAAACATTTACACTTTGTTTCCAGTCTCAGTTTGGCTAGTTTCAACTTCCAGCCATAGGATTACTAGACTGGAGAGCCCATTATCAAATATTTGTTCTCCACGTAGATACTTAGAGAATGTAAAACGAGTCACCCTTCACCTTCATTTTGTTAAGCTAAATAGATTGAACTCTTGGGCTACGTCTAGACTGGCCCCTTCTTCAGAAGAGGCATGCTAATTTCTAACTTTGGAATAGGGAAATCGTGGGGGATTTAAATATCCCCCGCGGGATTTAAATAAACATGTCCGCCGCTTTTTTTCCGGCTTGGGGAAAAGCCGGAAAAAAGCGTCCAGACTGGCGCGATCCTCCGGAATAAAGCCCTTTCCCGGAGGATCTCTTATTCCTACTTGCAAGAATAAGAGATCCTCCAGAAAAGGGCTTTATGCCGGAGGATTGCGCCAGTCTGGACGCTCTTTTCCAGCTTTTCCCCAAGCCGGAAAAAAGCGGAAAAAGACCATGTTTATTTAAATCCCGAGGGGGATATTTAAATCCCCCGCAGATTTCCCTATTCCAAAGTTAGAAATTAGCATGCCTCTTCCGAAGAAGGGGCCAGTATAGACGTAGCCTCTGAGTCTAAGACATTTTATTTGCTTTAATTATTCTTTGTAGTTCTTCTCTGAACCCTCTCCAATTTACTAATGTCCTTCTTGAATTGTGAGCACCAGAACTGACGTAATATTCTTCCAACAGCCATAACAATGCCAATTACAGAGGGAAACCAACCTCTACTTCTGAGAGTCCCTTGTTTATTCACTCCAAGATCTTATTAACTATTCATCAGTGTTGCCTTGGGACCATAGGTATGGGAACTAGGGTGCAAGGGATGCTGCAGTACTCCCAGGCTCTTGGCCACTGACCTGCATCAGGGGCTCAGCTCCTGGCTTCAAGAGTAAGAGCGCTGGATTTCATCAGCCCCTCTCTTTAAAGCATTCCCATGCCGCTGATTGGGAGCTCTTCTTCAGCTGATTATCCATCTTGTCCACCCACTCCTTTTCAGAGTCCCCCACCCTGGAAGTGTGGCCTACATCCTTTATTCCTATGTAAGAGTGTGTTAATTTTTACACACACACACACACTTAAGCATATGAAAACTCAATATTGTTTATGTAGTTTCCCAAGCAATCCAGAGTCTGCTGAATTAGTGACTTGTGCTGTGTTATTGACTACTCCTCAAGTTTTGTGTCACTGAAAACTTTATTAGTGATGATTTTATGTTTTCTTATAAGTCATTGACAAAAAATGTTAAATGGCTTAGAGCAGTGGTCCCCAACGTGGTGCCCATGGGCACCATGGCGCCCGCTGGGGCTTTTGTGTGCGTCCGCCGACAACCTGGGCCACCCCCGCTCCCAGCGCGCAGTGCACTGGAGGCGCCAGCCCCAGGCGTATGACACGCACCGGCACCTGGTGCGCGGCGCTCGGGCGGCCCCAGCCCCGGGGCACATGTGGGCGCGCGGCACTGGTGCCAGCCCCAGGCACATGGCTCGTGTGGCGACGCCGGCCCCGGGCCCACGGCACAAGGCGCTCAATTGGCCCCGGCCCTGGCTCACATGCAGTCGTCAGGTGCAAAGGCATCCCCGCCCCTAGCGAGCCACAGGACACGCGGCCCTGCCCCCGGGCACCCGGGAGCCTCTAAAGGTTGGGGACCACTGGCTTAGAGTCTAGAATTGATCTTGTCCGGATCAAACTGGACACATATACCGTTCAATGGTGTTTCCCCATTTAAAGTTACATATTGAGAACCTATCATTTAGCCAGTTTTTATTTGTGTGCCATGTTAATTTTATATGTTTATAGCTTTAAAAAAAATCAGAATGGTTGTGTAGTACCAATCAAAAGCCTTAGAGATGTCTCTTTTGTCCACGCAATTACCTTTATCAACCAAACCTGTAATTTTATAAAATGAGTTTGACAAGATCTATTTTCCACAAACCCATGCTTATTTGCATAAATTGTATTATGGCCTTTAATTTTTTATTAATCAAGTCCTACATAAGCCACTCCATTATCATACCGGGGGTCAATAATGATGTTAATGACTAATAACAAGTTCTAATTCTAGTTCAGTCAGCTATTCGGGCTGTCCTGCAGTATTGTCTTGGATCAGTGCTCTCAATAGAAGGATCACTGATCACACAGCATTTCAGGGCTGAAATAAGTGACATTTGATCCCCTACTGTACTATCCCTGACGTATACTTTTTGTGCAGACACTGAATACATAGTGAGGGCCACAGAATTCATTCTCCAACCTGTGGGTAACACATCTTTGTGCAGTCACTACTCTGTTCAGAAGCTGAAAGAATAGTTGCTGCCATTTTACACATGAAGTTTTAGGGACACTGGATCACTATAGCAATGGAACCTATAGGCCTTAGGCCTATGTGCTGTCCTATTCAGTAAGGTTCAGCTAGCATTGAACCACTTGTTCTTAAACACCCATCAAAATCCTCTCTAACTATTTCCAGTGGTGCAGAGGGACTCAAGAATTTCACTTTGAATTATTCTTGTCAAAATAGGACATTTTTTCCCCCATGCCACCATCTAAAATGATATAAGTGCACGGTCTCTGCAGCAAATTAATGATAAAAGAACAAAACAGTTAAACTAATATATTTTTCATGCTCAAGGGCTATGTTTTCTAACTGTTCGTTCATTTATATAAAAATACTTCAGTTATTATCTACTTGGGTTGAAATTAGATATTTAATTGACTGAAGGGAATGAAATTCACTCACTTTTAAATAAGGCAATGCTTTAAAAATAGTCCTGTAAAGTGATTTGTAAGACCACCACCAGCACTAGTTCTTGGCACACGGCCTTGTGTGTGTATATATTTTATAAGCTTGGTTGTTTTTAGTTCTGTGAGAGCTAACTTCTTCAGAAACATGTTTATCTTAATTAGGAAAGTCAACAGACTTCTAATGGGAAGAAATGGGTATTTTTCTCTGTGGTATCTAAAGCATCAAAGGCCTAGTTCTTGTGCCAAACCAATCTTCCTTCCTGCCTGCCTTTCAAACACAGGTGATTGCAGACAGATGAACAGACATTCTCCCAAAAGCTTCTATTGACCTGGCTCCAGTCCTTTCCCTTTCTCTGTCTCCCTCACTATCTGCATGTCACTTTTCTTTCTCTTTATGTGTATTTTTTGTATTTTTGCCTCAGGAAACCTAGGGATATTCATGGCACTGAGGCAAATAATGTGGAATTAAAAACTAAATTCTTTAGTCCTTATCCTAGCAACAGGACCATCACCATCTGTTCGGAGGACAGGGCTGCCATTATCTACAACATTCTTTGTACATACTCCATCACCTGTGAGGGGAAAAGCATTGCCCCTTACCCTGGGCTCTTTGTCTAAAAACAAAGTAGTCTGCTTCCTTTTAATGCCATACATTTCATAAATGCTATATACAGTTCATTTAAAGGGATTAGTCATGAAAAAAGACCTAAAACAATTTTAAAAGAAAAAAAAAACCAAGACCTCACATATGCATTTTAAATAGGAAAGGCATATACTGTTTAATTTAGATATTCATTGGAGAGGTATTATTTTTAAAGTTTGTGCAAATTCTACAGTTGAGTGCAAGCTTCAGCAGTGCAAGTACAATATATTTGACGTTTTCTTGGTTTATTTTATAACGTCAACAGCTCTGATATTAATTTTTAAATTTAAACACCTAATTAAAAATCTGCATTCCCTCATGTGCTATAAAAGGCCATTTTAGCTGTTTGGAGCCAATATTATCGTAGCTGAGGCCCCATCACAGAGGGACAGTATATGAGGACAACACACCTTTTACTCAGGAAAAATGTGGGACTAAAAACAAAGCTATAATGCCTGATAACTTTGAACTAAGTTACTTTTCTGTGCTCTTTATACATCAGACAATAGATTACTAACTTTTCTGCTCTCTGTCTCTTTGAGCAGAGAAAATAAGTGAAAGGCATAAGATAATTTAATGTATTTAATAGTCAAAAACAAATATTCTTAGAAACTGATCTGTAGTCCAGAGTTCAAATTGTCCCATGATATAAATAAATCAACCAGCCAACCAACTTGTAAAGGTTGACTGACTGGTGTCTTTTTTTGTCAGGTTAGTTATTCACATAGAATAGAATTTGCGCCCCCCTGCCCCGCCGCCGCTGTGCAGCAGGGCCCTTGTACTGTGTCTTGCCCCCCTGTGTTTGGGGCCCGGCCCCCGCATGCACTAACTCGCCAGTGGAGATGGAGGTGAGCTGGGAGCAGAGAGGCAGGGAGGAGGCTCCAGCTAGTGACAACGGGCAGAGGAGGAACAGGCGAGCCAGGGTGATGATGTGGGAGTGGAGTGAGACTAAATTGGTGCCCCCCTTAGCATGGCACCCAGAGGAAACTGCCACAGGTTGGTCACCAACCAGTAGATTGGGATCTACTGGTAGATCTTGGAGCCTCTGACAGGTGATCCTGACTGGTTTGGCCAGGAAGCTATCAAATGCTGGCACTTCGGTTGATCTTCCACCCACTATCATGCTGCCCCTGCCCTCTGCCTTGGAGCTGCCCCCCAGAGGGCCTCCTGCTTGCTGTGCAGGGTGTGGGAGGGAGAACAGAGGGCACTGAGGTGTCCCTCCTTCTCCCCAGTTCTGTACCCTATCTCCACACAGACAGAAGGGGATGAAAGGAGCTTGGCAATGCAAATCTCAGTCACTCACACACTGTGTGTGTCTCTCTCATTCTTACAAACACACACTGTCCTTCTCTCATCTCCCAACCCAACACTTATGTGGGAGGTTGTTGTAACTTTTACTGATTGCAAAGTGGGTTATTTTTGGTTTGTGACTACTCTGTGCATTTCATCATTTTCATTTTTCTCTTACGCTTAAATTTAATTCTTTTAGTGAGTTCTAAAATGCCTAACCTGGAGTGGCTGAAGTAATTAACCCTATGGTAATTGCTGCTCCTGGAAGTGTCTGGCATGTCCCTGCAGCCACTGAGAAAGTCAGAGCAGGGGGCATCCACATGCTGTCCTTGCCTGAAGATACCACTCCTGCAGCTCCCATTGATCAGTAATGGGGAACTGTGGCCAGTAGAAGCTGTGGGCTCAGTGTTTGTAGATGAAGGGCAACCGCTTTCAGGAGTGGACCAGGGCAGGTGTACTCCTCCCTTAACTCCACAGCTCCATCACCTGGAAAGAGTCTCAGTTAAGGAGTGCCCAGCCAGATCCTTCATCCTGAACCCTGTCCCAGCCCTGAACTCCCTTCTGCACCCAACCTCCTGCCCCAGTTGTGAGTACCCCTGCATCCAAACTCCTTCCTAGAGCTTGCACCTTGAATCTCCTCCTGGATCCCAATTTCCCATCCCGGGCTAAGCCCGGAGCCCCTCCCACACTCTGAATTCTCTGGCCCGAGACCAGACTCTGCACACCAATTCCCTACCCAAGCCTGGTGAAAATAAATGAGGTTCAGGGAGGAAGGGAGATGGAGTGAGCAGAGTGAGGCCTCGGAGAAGTGGAACAGGGGCAGGGCCTCAGAGAACCGGTGGTAGATCTTACATTGAACTTAAATTGAAAAAGTGATCTTGTGGTTAAAAAGTTTGGAGACCACTGCCGTACAGCTATGAACCAGAGAAATACATCAGTGGTAATACTGGACAACAACAGTACTAATATCTCCCCCACTGAACAGGAAGTAGTGCATCTGGCTTAGGCACAGAAATACTGGTGGAAATTTTTACTGTAAGGACAGTTCTTTCACTCCCCATACATCCCACACTATACCTTGGCAACTTGCACAGACACTGGCTATTACTGGCACAGTGATTCCCTTGACTGTTGTGGTCCATTTGCCTGTGATTTCTCACTTTTGGGGAAAACATTCCAAATTGTGACCATCTTGGTGGTGTCTTGTTGGCACAGACATAGAACGGTTTAAAGAAGCAAGCTTCTTTCACATCTAAAACATGACAATTCTGGGCCACATGCTGAATCAAATACTCAGTCACTTTACAATTACCTGAATGACTACTGAAATGAACTACAATTTATTTACATCTGTTCAGTTCACAAAAGGATCCACTAAGAAAACATATGAAAAGTCACTACCACTAAGTATTAGATCCATTTCCTAGGTGTTATTTGCAATGATATAACCCTCATTCATCAAGCAGGCAGGGGCTGAGAATTCAATTTGAGTGGAACAAGTGCCCAAATTATTGTTGCTAAGATGCACGTCCCCACAGTACCCTTTCCTCGAAATAAGCAATGCAATTTGCGCTACACAAATTGCGTAGCTTCGTTCAATGTTATTTCAAAATACCTTAGCTCAAAATTTGGCGCTTTGTACAGTGCCAAATTTCAAAATAGGGCGCTATTCCGAAATGTCCCTTATCCCTCATGCAATGAGGTTTACAGGGAAGTTGGAATAGGCTTGCTCTTATGATGCGCAATAGCTATTTTGGGATACCAAAACAGCTGCGTTATGTAGACATAGCCTATATGAATAGTATTGGTCATGTCAGAAGGAAGTCTCCCTCTCAAAGGATATGGAAAAGTTAAAATCTACAGTGGAGGGAGTGAGCTGCCTCAGAGATGTATATTGGACAATAATTCCCATGAAAGCTAAGTCAGTGGCCACCATTAAAAAGTTAGCATTTA
Source organism: Pelodiscus sinensis (assembly GCF_052426305.1). Classification (NCBI taxonomy): domain Eukaryota; kingdom Metazoa; phylum Chordata; order Testudines; family Trionychidae; genus Pelodiscus; species Pelodiscus sinensis. The sequence goes on along the minus strand of NC_143058.1, from coordinate 25,287,517 downwards.
CAAATTCATATTAGACATCTACCTCAGCCTAATCTTTATAAGTACAGTACTCAAAAAGCATGGTATATGGTAAATGCTGGGGTTTTACAAATTGTGTTATCAATGATTTTAAAAATTATTTTAAAAAATAAAATTCACCCAGTTGTACTGGAACAAAACTGGAAACTACTTTAAAACAATGGGTCAGATGTATTGGCACTGGAAAAGATTCAGAAAAGGGCAACAAAAATGATTAGGGGTTTGGAACAGGTCCCATATGAAGAAAGATTAAAAAGACTTGGGCTTTGCAGCTTAGAAAAGAGGAGACTAAGAGGGTATATCATAGAGGTCTATAAAATAATGACTGGTGTGGGAAAAGTAAATAAGGAAAAGTTATTTACTTATTCCCACAATATAAGAACTAGGGGTCACCAAATGAAAATAATATAGAGAAGGTTTAAAACAAACAGAAGGAAGCTTTTCTTCACTCAGCACATAGTCAGCCTGTGGAGCTCCTTGCCAGACAATGTAGTGAAGACTAAGACTTTATCAGAGTTAAAAAAAAAGAACTACATAGATTCATGGAGGTTAGGTCCATCATAGAATCATAACATATTAGCACTGAAAGGGACCTCGAGAGGTCACTGAGTCCAGTCCCCTGCCATTATGGCAGGACTCAGTACTGTCTAGACCATCCCTGATAGACGTTTATCTAACCTGCTCTTAAATATCTCCAGAGATGGAGATTCCACAACCTCCCTAGGTAATTTATTCCAGTGTTTAACCACCCTGACAGTTAGGAAGTTTTTCCTAATGTCCAACCAAAATCTCTCTTGCTGCAGTTTTAGCCCATTGTTTCTTGTTCTATCCTCAGAGGCCAAGGAGAATAATTTTTCTCCCTCCTCCTTGTGACACCCTTTTAGATACCTGAAAACTGCTATCATGTCCCTTCTGAATCTTCTCTTTTTCAAACTAAACAAGCCCAGTTCTTTCAGTCTTCCTTCATAGGTCATGTTCTCTAGACCTTTAATCATTCTTGTTGCTCTTCTCTGTACCGTCTCTAATTTCTCCATATCTTTCTTGAAATGTGGTGCCCAGACCTGGACACAATACTCCAACTGAGGCCTAATCAGTGCAGATTAGAGCAGAAGAAGGACTTCTCTTGTCTTGCTCACAAGACACCTGTTAATGCTATGGTTATTAGCCAAGATGGGTAGGAATGGTGTCCCTAGCCTCTGTTTATCTGTAAATAGATGACAGGAGAGGGAACCTGTTGTGTTCCCCTCCCTCTGGGGCATCTGATATTGGCCACTGTTGGAAGACAGGATACTGGGTAGATGGACTCAGTATGGCCTTTCTTATGTTATGTTCTCGAAGGAAGTTATGGCCTCTTTGTGTCACATGGTTTCAAGGACACTAATCTGGTTGCAAATGCACAGCACAGCACAGCATCCCCCTGACTGGTGGGCAACTCCTTGTTGGTGCATATGTGATGGATCTGGTTTTGTGCTTCTGACTTCTCAAGGCTTGGGCTGAATTTTAGGTGAAGAGGAGGCATGATAGAGGTCTAGTCTGCTCCGTGACACTAATTCTCCTCTGTTGAAGGGTTCATTATGGGTCTGATGTCGTTGGCAAAATTTAGGGCTCATCTATAGTTGAAAAACCACAGTGGCATAGCTGTGCCACAGCATTTCAACGTAGATGCTATCTAAGATGATAAGAGGAGGTTCTCCCATTAGTGTAATTCATTCAATATTTGGTAGCTGGGTCAAAGGAAAAATGTAGGAGTCAACCAGGCACTGCCAACACAGTTTAGGTCAGCTTAATTAAGCCAAATTAATTTTCTAATGTAGACCAAACTGTATAGAGCTATAGTTCTAGGCATCAGAGTTGCCAGATTAAGGCTATTTCTACACTACAGAGGTTTTTTGAAAAACGGCCATTTTTCCCAAAAAACTTCACTTATGTCCACACTGAGATCGCATTTTTTTGAGAAAAAAAATTGAAAGAACAGAGGGATTTTTCTGACATTGGTAAACCTCTTTCTGTGAGGAAGAAGCCTTTTTCCAAAAGACCTCTTTCAGAAAAAGGCATGTGTGGATGGGGAAGTTCTTTCAAAAGAAGTGGAAAGAGGAAAAAGAACAGGTGCCCTAGTGGCCACTCGGTCCATAGTAATCACAGTTTACATGAAAGATAGCAGTGTGGACACTCTCTTTTGAAAAAGTAGATCGCTTTTTTGATGTGCTTTGGCAGTGTGGACACTCTCTCTCAGAAGAAGTTTTTTTGGAAGATCTCTTCCGGAAAAGCTTCTTCCGAAAGAAGCCTGAAGTCTAGACGTAGCATAAGACAATTGAGTCACTAAGCGCACTGTGACATGGGCCCCCAACATGGCTCTACCCCTTCAGACTCCTCCTCGTCCCCTCAGTCAGAGTGCTCCCCCAACTTTCTTGGTCTCTACTCCCAGAAGGGCAAAGGCATCTGCATGAAACCCTCTTTTCCAAAAGGATTAACAACTGAGGATTCTCTTCTCCTTGGTAACACCATGGGCTTCCTTTGCTCTCCAGAGCTGGATCAGGTCCCACTTTACTTTTCCCAGCAGCTGGAATGTGTTAGTATGGGCTGGTAGGCCAAGACCAAAAAAGCTCTTTTTGTTCCTTCAATACACAGAGGCCTTTTCGGTATAGTGTTGGGGGGTGGGAGGCAGAGAGCAGTGGGTCTTTGAGTTAATATGCTTTTTAGAGGCATATTTTAGATTTGCTCCAGGCTGTCTGCAGACTCAGGTAAAATTCATCACTTTGGCTACACTCAATTAACCTTTCAAGTTTATCTTTAGAACCATGAGGTTTAGAAATATAATTTACTAAAACAATGAAAGCTGAGATTCTGATATAATCACATGATTCCAGGAGCTTGGTGTCTATGGCTTAATTCAGCCATTGCTTCTCCCCGCCTCTCTCTCTGTCATGAATAAACTAGAACTCATGTACCAGAGAGAGTCTGGCCAATTATAGCAGTAATGTGTATAATATATATACATACGTACATACATGTGTTTATTTTCCAAAAAAGATATATATATTTTCATATATATATATATATATATATGAAAATAATCTCCTATAAACAGAAAATCCTTGATCAAATGGCATAATTTCAGCTAAAAGAAACTCTTTCTTGACATATAAGCCCCAGTGTAAAGAATTGTTATGAAATCACTTAAATATAATGAAGATTTATTTTGATTTTGACTTTCTATTACTTAAAGAATTGTGGCACTGTTCTTTTCATAGCTGAGCTATTTCATAAGAATGAAGAATTACTGGACATCTCTCCATTACAAAGTAATTTGGTCCTCACCAAAATGATTCCGGGTGAGTATATCAGTATACATATGGATTTTGTGAATTGCCGTAGGTCTATCATTGTTATACAGTACCATTTAAGCAGAAAAGCAAGGATACCTAAAGGAGACTTAAGAAGTTATTTGTTTTTCCCAATTTTTTTATTTAAATGTATAGCATTGAAAAGGAAATGTGCTCATTTCAATAAAGATCAAATATTTCTAAAGTCAACCTTATAGGCAGTAAAATGCAATTTTATGGAGTACACTAATGAGGTCTCACATATATTTTCAGTTTCAAGGTGGAAATCATAGGAAATGTAGAAATAAAGAAATCTAATTAATGTGTTCTGAGATGAATCTTAACATCCAATTATTTTCTAGATATGAAACAGTCTGGTAGCAACTTCACATAGTCGGCAATATCTTACGTACTGTTGAGAGAATTAAGAGAAAATAAGCAGTATTCAAGTGTTGGGTTTTGTTTTGTTTTTGTTTTTTTTCCTGTTTGTACTCACCATAGACCAGTCTACTGTTGAGGTTTATCACACTCAAAAATCTAAACAAACAGTGAACTAAACCAAGAGAGGGACCGGAAATTCTCAATTCTGGCAGGATTAAAGGTTGCAAGTAAGAATTTAAACAGCTGTCTGGCCATTACTTCCATTCGATGAATATGTTAGATCAGTCACAGACCATGTCTGCTGTGCATTCTTTTAGCTTTTACACTCATTTCCAGAAGTGTTGTTGGTTAAACCAATGTCTAAGTGTATCTCAATTTTTGTTTTTAACACCTCTCTCTCTCTCTGTATGTATGTATGTATGTATGTATGTATGTATGTACGTATAAAAATCCTGCAGGATGACAGAGTGACATCATCATGTCGCTCTCCATCCCACCTGCCCTCGTTTCCTCCTACCCCTCGGAGGCTGTGGGAGGAAGAGAAACAGGGCTGGCCCAGTGGCAGGAGGAGGCCAGGGATCCCATGCCTCTTCCTGGCAACTGGTTGGAGAGCCGGGGTTATCTACCCCTAGAAAGAGGGAGGTTGGCAAGCATAGTGAGCAGGGGGCACAGCCCTCTAGTTTTTCTAAATTATATAAATCCCTAGGCTCAGGACAGGAAGCAAATTTCTAACAGACTGTGAGCCTGTTCCCATTGCAATCCAGGATACTTCAATGGGAGGAGGTCAACACCTTCATCATGAGCCACTATCTAACTTAAGAAGATCAACAAGCCAAAAAAGACTGTGAAACTTACTAGATTGTGAGTTTAACCTTGTCCTGTGTACAAGCACTGATATGTATTCTTTCTGTACCAATGTGTCTGCTTCCCCCACTTGTTGGAGAAGGATTCCTTAGACTAAAACTACACCTGGCTTATCCACATTTAGGAGTTATTGCCAACAGGTGTTGATTATCCAGCTTAAGAAGGGACGGATAGTCTTTCTTGTGCTTAAAGCACAAAACTGGGAACCATTAGAGCTGGATTTTACTCTTAGTTCTGACAGAGACTTGTTCAACTGTGGGCAAGTCATTTAATCTTTCTAGGCTCCACTTTTACCATCAATAAAATGCAGGTAAATATTTCCCTAATTCGTGACATTAATGGATGTAGAAACACTTTGAGATCATTGAACAGAAGGCATTAGAGAAATGCTAGCTATTATTAAAGTTTGCCAAAACAACTACCAGGCTGTGATCCCCTACATATATAGACATTAATTTATTGTCTGAGAGTTGACAATTCAGGCTTCAATGTAGGTCTACAAGTATTGTAGCCAATCACTGTGAGAGAGAAAAAAGTTGCCATATATTAATTCTGTAATATTATTGCAGATGGATCTGATAGCCCCACAGATTTATAATCTTCATACTATGGAAGTAGTAGAAGTAAGAAAGAGACAAATAGGGGTAAAAAATCAATTAACCTAAACAAGCAGTGGCATGGATTTGATCCTGATGACAATAGCAAAGAAATCATGTTTTTCACTGTTTGATGATTCCTCATATAAGCATAGGAATAAAGGTGAAATATTTTAATAATGTATGTTGACAGAAAAGACAAAGGCAGCATAAATTAATTTAAATAAATATAAATAAAAGCATGATGCTGTTGAAAACTCAAAATGAAGAAAGAATAATTAGACACAGTTAGTATAAATCCTCAGCAAACAGATCATGATATTGGAATAAAACTACATTGGGAAGATCAATGGAAATAAATGGTAACAGGCAGAGAGATAATACAACAGGACAGAATTAATATCAGATAGATGGTTCCAGTTTTTCCAATCCTATGTTAAATATCCAGTGAAGTAATGGTATAATTTGTGATACCAACAAGCAAGTAGAAAGCCCTGGATAGTAGTGCACATTGGAACCTCAAGTGGTATCTTCCAGCAACAGCCTGAAAGAGGATGCTTATGTTGCTGCTGATGCTAATGATAAATACCATATGCTTGACTCTTATTATTACAAAGTGGAGCTCTAGTGCTACTATAGATCAATGAAGATAGTATTTTTTCTTTTATTAAATGTAAAGATTCATGTCCCAATATAATTCCCTGATACTAAGTAGGCAATATTGGTTTTAAAACTAAAAAAAATCCCTGCCAATTTCCTCTTTCAGCTTGTCATAATCTTCTTATCACACTTTGCTCAGCCATAATTGTTTCTAAATATTATATGTTTTTCTTTTCCTACAATAGCTAGACCTTCTCTTCCCTGCTTAACTGTTAACAGTTAACTTGATTATTTTGATACTACTTTAGTTTTCTTCCCATTATTTTGATCCAGTTAAAGTCACTGCAGTTAAAGTAAGAGACAAGATTGGATGGCTAGATTTTGGAAGATATTCAGAGGTATTACAGAGATAGATGGATAGATTATATATATCTACCATGTGCATTACCTTAGCCACAATATACTGTTGCTGTTTATATATATTCATTTGTTACAGGAAAAAACTGTTTTGCAAAACTGCATTATTTTCACTTGTTAAAATCCAGTGGGAAATTTACCTAGTAGTTCTACTTAACCTATATTTACAATTTTATGTTAGAATTGTTCTTGACCAGCTTACTTTTGGGTGGTGGGGATTTGTTTACAAAGTTCATCAATCTACAAATGTGCAGTCAATTAAATTAATTTGCGCATTGCCGTTCTATTGGTTCAAAATTCTGCACAAGTGATTTCAAAATGTCTTATTTGACAACTGACATCACTGCTGTGAAATGGGAAGGTATCTGGTTATTGTTAAAATCAACATTTCTGCTCTATTTCTCAAATAAGGTAACTGTGAGAAGGATTGACTGAATGTTATACATACTACAGATTATGAAGTATAAAACAAAGCTGAATTCTGGCTTTTCTGGGATTGCTGCTATCTCTGCTGATCCAGTAATGTTCCATTTTAATGGGCTATTGTCAAACAGAACCATACGCTAGAGGAACAGTATAGTGGCAGTGCTGTAAAAAGACAGTGATACAACAGAGTACCGCAGAAGACCCCTCCGCCCCCTACATTGACTTTTCTTCTAACTAAAGGGACCTTCAGGTTTGTTGCAAAGGAAAACTAGAAGACAAACAGCAGGCCTTAACACAGAGAGAACCCGTTATGATACCTGTAGCCATTTATTTCAAGATACAACAATTTCCTACCCACCTGTGAATAAAGATAGAACTTGAAAGATCCAGTTATTGTGAATCAGAGTCCTGGGGGGGGGGGGGGGGGGGATAAAGCTAACGGCTCAGGCACTTAGCCTGTGGGGAAACAGTAGTGTACTAGTTTCTCTATAAGTTCAAAAACTACAGGGGATCATCCTCACATGTTTATGCAGGCTACAGTCAGCTGTCATTGGACCAAATTAATCCCTGGTGTAACTCCTATGAAATCAATAATTACATCAGAGATGTATTTGGCTCCCAGAGTTAAACAAATGCACTGCAGATAAGAATAAGTGGTACAGTATGTGCGATTATTCATTTATACCTCTGCAATGAATTCTTCATATAAGCTGTTTACTTTAAATTGCTCTTGGAGAAATGTCTCACTCTTCCTTTTAGATTTGTGCCCAGTTCATAGTCTTTTGCTGTGATGTTACTAGGACATCTCTTGATTCAATTCTAGACTTTCATTTTAATGAAATATATTTAGGTACTAAACATGAACTCTTTACCAGATGAGCATCATATTTGTTAACTATACATGTATCTATGTATTTACCAGGAATGTATGTATGACTAAAACTAAGGACACTATAGATTGTATGAATAAGAATGTATAAAGACATAAAGAGAAGACAGGCCCAAATCACTTCACCAGATCTGATCTCCATCAACCTTTGTAAGCTTTGATTGATCAGAATGTGAAAAAAAAAAATCTAAATTCTGTAATTCTCAAAATTCCATCTAGCGCCATATATTCTACTCTCTACCAACACCGCAGACCCAAACACTCCAAACGTGGAAGTTTGGAATTTGGTTCTGAATTTTGCATTATGGCCCCAATCTCTAGTAAAAAGTTGTTCCTAGATTTTAGAAGTTTATTGAACTATGCATTTAGACCGTAAATGACTGAAATATTTTTTCTGTGACTAAGCCAATTGGACTACTCACAAGAGGAATCACTGGGCTGCTGAAATTAGGGTAATATTCAAAACAAGGTCACAATATTGTTTCTTTTCTTTATGTGTATGTTCCACCTCTACATGCCTTGCTAACTAAGTCCAAAGCAGTGTCATGTTAGAAAAACAAAGGAAGACAAGGGAGAGTGAATTGAAAAATGAAACATCACTGGAGTTCAGAAAAGAGGAGAACTTTTTTAAAACTATAAACTAGTTCTCACCTTCTTTCCAAAAAGGGGAGATGAATGAACCCCCAAATATTCCCTTTATATGTGGTGATTGTTTGGCTTTTTAATGCTAACATTTTTTGTTTTCCTTTTTTTTTGGTTTCTTTTTTAATTTTTCTCCTTCTATAACCAATGGATAAGCCAACAGAAGAGACTTGCTACCATGACAGTCAGATACCAATGATGAAGGATGCATTATTGAAACTTAAATGGATTAACTAGGTTTTCCATTTTGTACACAACTCCAATAAATCCTCATAAAAAGTGGGAAATTGGGAAAATAAAAAGCTGATTGCTCTTTTAGGATAATGAATTCATTTTTTTAGCATATGTTGCTCATCTGTCATTGAACAGATTGTATATATTTAGAGACACAAGATGGGTAAAGTTAAATTCTGGTTACCTTATCCAGTTCTCAGGAAGAGTTGTGTAGCATTCAAAAGGTTTCCCCTATCACCAACAGAAGTTGGTCTAAGATAAGATATTACCTCACCCATCTTGTCCTCTTATATCCTGTGACCAATGTGGCTACAGTAACACTGCAAACGAGTATCTATTTATACGCTCACCACCAAATCTGCAAATGTATTTATAAATATATATATTCATGTGTGTTTTGGAAAGAGATAAGAAACATTGGCTGTAATAGTGCTCTTTAAATATACTTAGTCTCCACAGTTAGCCTTCTTCCATAACGAAGTTTAGAACAATAATAATTTATTGCAACCCAACGTGCGAATGGCTTTCAAGCCTTTTTTAATCTTCAAAGCAATTGATTTCAAAATGGAAGACACTTCAGGAATGCTATTCTCCACTGACAGTAGTTTTGAGCTATGAGATAATGCTATTCTCTTTTGTATCATAAAATGTCTAATAATCCATTTATTTTTCATTCCTTTGCTGTATGGTGCAACAGGAAAAAATAATGAGTATAAACGGAAAAGCCAGTTTAACATGGAATATTGGAGCAAGCACTCTATTTTTCTTTTTTTCCCCTCTTTATTCTTTTTTTTTTCTACTTCTCTTTCAACACTATGCTACTTTTTCCACAGAATTTACTTTGATGGTTTATAAATCATACAGTGATAACATGTATTTTTATTAAATCTAAAGCTTAAGAGACAGAATACAAACCCCACTGAGAATTATTTGCATTTTCTTTATTCTCTTTTTCATTCGAATGCATTTCATAGTAAATGTACTGTGGGTATTTCATTTATATTCTCTATTTCTATTGTATAATGTAATCTAATAAAAATAATTTATACAAACTTGCTTAGTGAACATGTCTATTATTTCATCCACCACTAATATGCGTCCACCTCTGGTTGAAAAAGTGTCAACTGTTTTTCAGAGCATACCTGTATTATATGATTTTTTCTTGTCTTAAACATTCTATCTTTTTGAAATTTAGGGAAAGTTAGGTGAGCAGAATGTGTTGTTCCAAACAAAAGTTGGCCAATGCACCCACAATTCATATTATTTTGCCAACAAAAAAGACAAACCACAAGTACAGCAGTCAGGAACACAGTTTTATATGTTATTCAAATGATGGCAGCTGAAGTATTTCCTCTAACTAGAATAGGGAATCTCTTACCATACTTGTAATCTCTTACCTAAATAAAACAGTCCAAAAGGAAAACAAACAAAAAAGCCCTTTCAGGCAATCCACGCCAAGAGCTTCCCTTAAGAAATGGTCACGCACAGACAAATAGAATGAGCAGACCAATTTGGAAATGTATGAACTGCCCACCCTCATTTCTAGAGACAAACTAATTGTATTTTTAACATTAAAAACATAAGAACGGCCATACTGGGTCAGAACAACAATCCATCTAACCCAGTGTTCAGTCTTCTGACAATAACCAATGCCAGGTGCCCCAGAGGGAATAAAGAGAAGAGGTAATGACCAAGTAATTCATCTCCTGTTGCCTATTCCCAGCTTCTGACAATCGAGAATAGAGACACCGTTATTTTCCTTTCCATTCTCAAACTGGAATGCATCAGGAAAGGCTCTTTTCGAAAACATTTTTAGTTATATCCAGAACGTCATGAGAAATCCTGTTTGCAAGTAATTTCCATCCTGAAAGCCACAGGTGGGCTACATTTATGTATACTATTGGAGAACATAACAAAATGCCTCACTTGTGCCTCAACTGCTTTACTCAGAAAATTAGAAGTAAGGTCTGTTCCAGAGAATGTGCAGATGACAGATTCCCAGATTTTAAGATCAGAAGGTGTCATCATAACCATCTATTCTGAAATCCTGTGCATTACAGGCCACAGAACCTCCATCCACTCCTGCAATGGATCACTTACCTTTTGGCTGAGTTTCTATTACAGACAAATTACAGACAATCCACCAGGAGTTAACTTATCCCTTAGTAACAGAATGGATACAGGCTCCCATGGAGAAGGATGGTGGCGGCAACTACATATATTTGATGGCAGAGGTCCAGGTACCAGATGAAAATGTGAGGCTATTGAAAAGTCATGAAGTCAAATGACAGGTAATGGCTAGTGGAAGTAAGAAAAGAGAGGGTACGACTAGACTGTAAGGATCTATCGGAAAACGATACGCAAAATCTTTTTCAGATACTTTTGTAGCAAGAGGCTTTTCCGAAATTTGGCCCATCTAGACTGGGCCAAATATCAGGAAAAAAAAAACCTCTGTCAAAAGCCCCTCCTTCTTCCTCGTGGAACGAGGAATACGGGGGCTTCTGAAAGAGCGTGTTTGCTCTTATTAAAAAAAAAAAAAAAAGCAGAAGAGCATACGTGTTCCCTGGATGCAGCAGAGTTTTTTCGGGATACCAGAGTTATCCCACTCCCCCCCCCCCCCACACACACACAGTCTAGTCTACCCAAAGAGAGAAAATGGGGGAGAACCTCATGCTTGACTAATTGCATTTTGGCTAAGATTTTCAAAATTGTCTAGGAGATTTGCACACACTATTAAAACTAAAGGGAATTGGGTGTCCAAATCTCAAGGCTGTTTTGAAAATCTCAGCCTCCCTTTTCAAAGAACTTATCATGGTATTGATTTAAAATTGAGAGCAGGGCAAGCGAAGAAGTGGGAGGTGTAGAAGCAAGGAAAGAGGGTTGAGGAGAGACTCGAAGTTGGCAATAAATGTTAGAACAGGGTTTTTTTTAAGGCCCTAATCCAGCCCAGCACTTAAATTTGTGACTAATTTTACCACTTGAACAAACTTTTGTGGATACGTCTCCACAGTTAGGGACATGTTTAAGTAACTTTTTGAATTGAGGCCTAAGAGAAGGAAGGCAGAGACATTTTGTAAGGAAAAGAACATTTATAGTTAAGGAAATCCATGATTCTGGATTTATTACATACATAATAATTAATAATGACCTATTTTTCCCATCCCAGTTTTTAAAATGCTTTATTCATTTTAAGTTCACACTAAAAATAGGATGCTGCAGAACAAAGAACTTTCTTTCCCCTCTGTTAAAAATGCAAACTTACTCACTAGCTGGGGTTTCCCCAGCTCTGTGCTTCAATACAAAGAGCTATTATGACACAATATGAAATGAACTATCAATGGAAGACATTTTTAGATAAAAACTTAATCATGTAATATTTACTGATTCCATCTATCAAGACAGATAAAGAGAACAGGACTCAATGGCAAGAAAACATGCATAAAAAACTTACAGCAACAACAAAAACAAAGTTGCAGGCACCATTTGCTGATCTAAAATACATATTTATTTAATTCTATACAATAGACATGGAATTTATTTTCTTTGCTGATATGGCCTTAAGGATTTTCTAATTTCAGTGGTAAAATTGCATTTACTTGACAGCATTCAGGACTTATTTACATTGTATATTTTAATCCACCTAATTCTGTCTCCTGTACACAATTTTAATGATGTAGAGTAATATGGGGCTGCTTTGCTGCCTAAACATGCAGCCAGTGTGATGAGATATTCCCCTGCTGAGGCACTGATCAAGCCTATCAATAATGCTTGGCTCACAATCATAGCCCAGAAGCCTTATTTTTCCATCTGCGTCATGAATTGGATTTAAATTCAAAGCAAAGATTTGCATCCCTGTTGGAAAAAAACCCCACAATTGGTCTTTAAACAACTTTTGTAAATGCTTCCTGTACTAACAAGGGAATTGAGAGTTTACGCAAGTAAAATAAAAAAGACAGACCAACCTCTCCACACTGCATTTAGTCCCAAGATTCAACAATGTGCAAGAGCAAGAAAAGAAATTAGAATGTTGGAAGTGCCAAAGGTATCCTTGGAGATGTGTATATTGTGTTGTCATGTAAAATATCTTGAGTGATAAAGAAATTGAACCCACTTACTACTAGTTTCATGCTAATCTAACCAATGACTAACTGTAGATTTTGGATGGTATCGTGTCTCCAGCAATAATTAATTCACCTCTTACTTCCCCTTAACATTCTAGGAAATTAATTTCAAATACTAAAATCAATTTGGCAGTCAAAGATATGGAAATGTTTTGAGTTACCTGGCAATCATTCTCAGGTCTTATCTTGGATGCACTTTACTGTACTTTGTGTGCTGTCCCCAAGAGACAGAGCCACTGGCTCAGAAACTGTATCACTGCAAACATTTAAGTTGCTCTGTGTCCTATGGAATATGTTTTCATTAAGCAGGGGAACTTTTTATAACACAGGATCTTTCTTCTGGGGAGGCAGCAGTCAGACATGCAAGAATGTGAAAGGGAATACCTTGCCAACATCTCAAATAAAAAAGATAAATGTGAGAAATATTTTAAAGCAGAACCTAATGAAAGTAAAATCTGTTTGTAAGTGATTTTTGGATTCATATATTTGGACATTGCAATCCTAAATTTATGTTCACTGAAGCCTAAATTGCAATTAATATGAAAAGAGATTTACACACAAACAATTGTAGCTTATTTAAAAGTGGTTTTCCTTTTCACTAATGTGGCCAATATTCATATGATTATATTTTCTTCCCCTTTCACAATTCTGTGCTTGCACTTTATTTATTTATTTATTTGTTTTAGGCCATAAGTCTGGACTCATCCTGATGGATGAAACTGACAAATCTTTAAATCTGGGAATCTGGCTCAGGGCTTCAGCTATTGGGAGGATGTGAAATGGGAAATATTTTCGTTATTTTAAATGGCTCCATTTACTAAATAACACTACTGTTGCAGAATCCTAGAGGGCATAAATCTTTTCAGATTAACACCAAGAGAATTTGATTCTTATTTAAGGATGTTTCCACGCTCTTTGCAGTAATTCACTGAAGGCTGAGACAGGTTTTAAGCTAGCTTATTTAAATAAAAACAAAAAATTACTCATGAAATGAATACAGTCTGGTGCTGTCATCATGAGAGCTGGGTCAGAATATTTTCAGTTGATTTACTGTTATCTAGGCCAAACCATTTTGCAGACACATATTGCTTTGGGGGAAGTCTGATAGCAAGGCTTCTGAAGTCCACATTGGTCTCGATGGACACTTCTGACCAAAAAGAGATCTTACCTTTATAATTTGAAAATGGAGGTTTCAACATAGTTACATTTTATGAAAGTGGTTGGAAAGAAAACAAAAGCTTCCAATGTGGAATTAAATTTTTCAAAAATTCAGAAGTTACCACAAAATGGAATTTTTCCTCTCACCAGTTCTATGTGTCCTTTAGCCTGGCTGCAATCTCTTGTCTTTATTCTCTTGACTTTGTTCACTGGTTCTTGTCTGCAGGATTCTGACAGGCACTGGGGCATGGGACATTGTGTAATGCGCTGCAGGATAGGTTGCAACTTCCTGGTGAAACTTAAGGCCAAGATTCTTGGGTACACTGGAGTAGTGCAAAGCTGCTATCTTAATTGGTCACAGGATGATCAGTCCTACATAAGTAAATCCATGGAAGTCATAAAGGTGTCATGTATCGGATACACCACCTATTTCTATATTTCCTGTGTCACAGTGATAAAGGCTCCATTTACTCATGAACAACTTCTGGAGATCAGGTAATAAGCTGTAAAGTATCTTTTTAATGTGCTGCCAGATGTTTTGGTGACATTAACAGCTATGTCATTTCAGAGCAGTCTTCAGGCCACTCTAAAGGTACACTAGGGACAGAATTGATGTCCAACCAGTACTAACAAACAATGGAGGATGCAAAAATAAGTTTTGCATGCTCCCCTCTTGAGCTGAACCGTAAGGTCTTACATTATACTCAAGAATCAAGTCCTCACCCCATGGCATTAACTTCAGTCATTTAGTAATTGACCTAGAACTACTCAAGACATTGTGCATTAGAGAAAAGCATACCTGATATAGTTATCACTTGGCAAAGGGCTTTAATGGTGTTACCACCTGTTTATGGAGATAGGTAAATGACTTTATTCAGAAAGATTCACTTTTATCATTTTTAAAGGATGCTTTCACCAGACGGTCCAAGAAAAAAAAACCACTCCATTAACTTAAGTTGAGTTTGTGAATTAAAATATTTTTCCTTGGCTAAAGAAAAAATGCCAAACCTCTCAAGGAATGGAATTTTGCACATGGTCTGGTTATTATGGATCAAGTTTCTGGTGGGCTTACAACCTGCTCCAGTGAAAACATACTTTTTAATTTGCTTTTAGGGTTATTTATTTATTTTATTATTACACTAAGGGATTATAATTTAACGTCAAACATAATTTTGCACAAATTATGGAACTGCACTCTGATGTTGTAGATAAGCTGTGTGTGCCTAGTTGGCATTGCCTCAAACCAGGTTTTTCAGAAATGGATCACTGATTGGCAAGCTGCCGTAACATAAACTCTTACATGTAATTTAAAAAAGAATAAGCCATCACAAGAGTTCAACATTCCACAAAGAATCCCCTCAAATACAGTAAAGGAAAATAGACATTTGTTTAATTTACCTATATTTACTGTTACACACAAAACAAACTGCATTTGATGTTAGCTGCATGTTTTAACACAGTCTCCATGCTTCTCTTTAAAATTGCTATTTCCAAATGTTTATGACTTAAGAAAAAAAGTGTTACAGGTACTAGTTAAAATTCTAAATTACTGGTCAAACCACTTCATAAATATCACACCAATTTTGATTAATTGTAGTTCAGCCATTTCAGAGCTGAAAAAACATGACATTTCAATATGAGGTCATTTTCCCATTCATGCGAGAGGTAAAAGTTTTTCACCCCAGTTACAGAAAGAATAATATAAAATTAAAACATGGAAATGATCAGAGGAAATAATTTTGACAATGAAGTAATTTCCTCGATTGGTTTTAAATATAACTTCTTTGTTAGTTTTAAATAAAAAATAAAAAACACCATGATTTTATTGAATTTGCATGGTGAATGAGTAATGTGCATATGTAAGAAATGGTGTCAGTTAACTTAAAAATCAAACCATATGCTAAAGCCCAAATTGAACAGAACCCTACACAAGTAAACCCAAATCAAACACATAAAAGGGAATTCCAAGCTGAAATATGTGTCTTGAAAACCAGCTGATATGAGTGAATGAAAAAGCCACAAAAAGGTAAATGAGATCAAAGACAATATGACTGATAAAGGAAAAATGTGGCCTAAGTTTAATTTTTTTTAAATTTACTTACTATTTAAACATTGTTAAGCAATATCCTGAATTCCTTTTCAGACAAACTTCCTATTACTTCAAAAGTGCTTTTTCCCCCTAAGTAAAAACTGAACAAAATAAAAAAAAAATAAAAACTTCAGAATTTATCCCTCTGAGGTTTTTTTTTTTAAAGCATATTTTGTTGATTAAGGTCTGCACTTTCTTACAAGCATTAAAATACATTTATTCTTTGTAGCATTAAAGGTGTCAAATTGGCAGGCACTTCAAAGAAATCTGTAACATTCTTAAATTTCATGATCCTTATAGCCACCTATTTCTTCAGTGATGCTTACATGAATTGAATAAAAAATGTAAGTTGATATATTTATTTGAATCAACAATTCTTTTACCTGCCCCCCACCATGTGATGCGTTAATTCGTGCTGAGTCATTAAATTTGATTTTATTGATGTTGCTCCATCAGTCACTCCATACTGTGCCCCATCTCCCATTTTTATATTTGAAATTATTTAGAAATAGTGTGTCTTGTCTCCATTTGAGATGCCTACCCTACTTTTGCCACTATGAAGCTGTAATACGTAGAGGTCTTAGGAAGGTTCTCTGTATGATCAAAACATCAATAATTTGTTACAGAATGCACACAAGCCCTATTCCATCCTCTTTGTGAAATTTTGCTGAAGCTTAGGAATAACTATAATTAATCTCTTACCTGACTTGCACTATGGCTTCTACACAGCAGAGTCTACAACTGTTTCCATACTAACATCTCTGGGGGAATAAAAGACGACTTGCCGCATTGATTGGTTAAGTGGCATCTCCATCTCGTTACGGTTATGAATGACCTTAAATAGTAAAATATCTGTGTTTTCAATAGGTGTGACTCTGCATTTGCGCGCGCACACACACACACACACACACACACACACACACACACACACACACACACACACACTTTATCCAGGACAATATTCCATGATCAGATGTTTCTCAGCTGCACATTCATGTTTCCCTTCCATTTCAGGGAAATAAAGAAGTCTCAGTGATTACCATAAAGTCAAAAAAATTTGCTAGTATGGTCTTATAGATAACACTGTGAGGAATTTTAATATTTGATTTTGGTATAACACGAAATGTCTCCTGTGCTTTCTATATGTTTACTAGTTTAATAACAAAATAGCAGCCAACATTTCAAAGTGAATCCTTTTCATCTGTATACAGTTTGAAGTGGACTCCTTGCATAGGTGTTATCTGTGGGTGTTTCTCTTTATGTTGCTGAAATCATGTGAATGTGAGAAGCAGCTTTCATGAGGCGGAAGTGGGGAACTTTGTAAATTTCTAGTTGTTGTGATTATAAAGAAAATGTTGACAATATGAACTGTCGTGGCTCAAAAACCAGAAGGCAGATAAACAGAACACAGGTTTGGAGGTTTTTTCTAAAACTCATTATTTTTAAAGCAAGTCAGTCGCAATTTCCTTTTTAGGCATCACTCATAGTTTCTTAAATACATTGTGCTAGTGATTCAAAAGGGCAGCATGATATGGGAGTTGTAGTCTAGTGCCCAAGAGTCCTTGCTTCTAATCCTAGCTGTGCCACTGTCCAGATGTGTAACCTTAGTACTTTCCTCTTCACATTCCACTCTTTCCTCTTCCACCTTTTCTCGATCTTCTCTACTAGATCATAAAGTCTTTGGAGAAGAAACTGTTCTCAGTGATTATTCATAGATTCCAAAGACTAGAGGGACCGTTATAATTGTCTAGTCTGATCG